>NC_133335.1:185683059-186885677 GCF_042186555.1 Aquarana catesbeiana
GACCTTACAGCTCACAGTGCATGTCAGAGCAAATGAGAATCATGAGGTCAAAGGAACTGCCTGAAGAGCTCAGAGACAGAATTGTGGCAAGGCACAGATCTGGCCAAGGTTACAAAAAATTTCTGCTGCACTTAAGGTTCCTAAGAGCACAGTGGCCTCCATAATCCTTAAATGGAAGACGTTTGGGACGACCAGAATCCTTCCTAGAGCTGGCCGTCCGGCCAAACTGAGCTATCGGGGGAGAAGAGCCTTGGTGAGAGAGGTAAAGAAGAACCCAAAGATCACTGTGGTTGAGCTCCAAAGATGCAGTCGGGAGATGGGAGAAAGTTCTAAATCACTGTAGCCCTCCACCAGTTGGGGCTTTATGGCAGAGTTGCCCGACGGAAGCCTCTCCTCAGTGCAAGACACATGAAAGCTTACATGGAGTTTGCTAAAAAACACCTGAAGGACTCCAAGATGGTGAGAAATAAGATTCTCTGGTCTGATGAGACCAAGATAGAACTTTTTGGCCTTAATTCTAAGCGGTATGTGTGGAAAAAAACAGGCAATACTCATCACCTATCCAATACAGTCCCAACAGTGAAGCATGGTGGTGGCAGCATCATGCTGTGGTGGTGTTTTTCAGATGCAGGGACAGGACGACTGGTTGCAATCGAGGGAAAGATGAATGCGGCCAAGTACAGGGATATCTTGGACGAAAACCTTCTCCAGAGTGCTCAGGACTGGGCCGAAGGTTTACCTTCCAACAAGACAATTACCCTAAGCACACAGCTAAAATAACGAAGGAGTGGCTTCACAACAACTCTGTGACTGTTCTTGAATGGCCCAGCCAGAGCCCTGAGTTAAACCCAATTGAGCATCTCTGGAGAGACCTAAAAATGGCTGTCCACCAACGGTTACCATCCAACCTGACAGAACAGGAGAGGATCTGCAAGGAGGAATGGCAGAGGATTCCCAAATCCAGGTGTGAAAAACTTGTTGCATCTTTCCCAAAAAGACTCATGGCTGTATCAGATCAAAAGGGTGCTTCTACTAAATACTGAGCAAAGGGTCTAAATACTTAGGACCATGTGATATTTCAGTTTTTCTTTTTTAATAAATCTGCAAAAATGTCAACAATTCTGTGTTTTTCTGTCAATATGGGGTGCTGTGTGTACATTAACCACTTCAGCCCCGGAAGGATTTACCCCCTTCCTGACCAGAGCACTTTTTGCGATTCATGTACACAATAATTCTGCGCTACCAAAAAGAGGAATAAAACAGCAGCTAACACAACCAGCAAGTGTAAACAATGTCAAAAAACAAAATAAGTGTAGCGCTAAGAAGAGGGGTCTGAAAATGGAGTCTATGGACTGACAGTTCCAAGTTCGTGTGCTAAAAAGAACATCCTTGGAGAAAAGATGAAAAGTCCTCTGGAACGGATCTCAACAAGGGTGTAAACCATCTGTGGAGGAAGCCCACACACCACCAATAAAAGTGAAAAGGCTTACCGGACTCGGTGGACCCAACAAGGCATACGCCAGGTGGAGTCAATCAGGCTTAGGTGGTGCTGGACTGCAGTTGGCCCGCAAGGGCAGAGTTGGTGGAGTCACTTCAACGTGGCTGTATTCCTCAAACGTGATCGGGCCCAAAGATATGGGGTGCAGCTCCCATAGATCGTATCCCTCAGATCAGCGTTAGAACCAGCAATAACAGCAGCAAATGAAGGAAGAGAAGGAATGGCCAAATAGTGTAAATCCGTTTAAATGGAAATTTATTAAAAGTAATATACACTCACATGAAAGGTATCTAAAAACAGCGCTGTGAAGAAGTGGCGACAGTGGGGTCCTATCCGACGCATTTCGTCTGCATAGACATCATCTGGGGGGTTCCCCCCACTGTAGCCACCAGAGTATATATAAGGAAACCTTCAAAAATAATGAAAAACAGCTCCACGGTTATTGAAACGTCACTTCCGGTATTGGGGGAAGATGGCCGAACGGCGTGCGTTCCACGCTGACCGGCGTGCGTTCCACGCCTCAAAATGGTAGGCACCGGAAGTGGAAACAAATAAAATACCACTGAGAAGTTCATGTAAAGGGGGCCCTGTCTGTGGTCACAAATACAGAGGAATGTTAATGGGTGGGTGAATAACGTGAGGTGAACTGGCATAAGGAATGTGAGCGGCGCAACGATGTGCGCGCGCATCGAAATGAAGAAATGTGCACTGCGCATGTGCAAGGAGCGTGCGTAATGGAACAGTGGAGGGGCGGAACGGCGGGATGACAGCAAAGGTCTAGAAGCCGTACGGGGCTACGTGTCAAGTGCGTACATAGTGAGAGCCTCCCAGAGAGGCGGGCAAATGTGGATGCCTGGGTAACTATGGTAACAAGCCACGACCCCGGCGTTGCGTACATAAAAAAAGACGTTAAAAGCGCAACGAGACAAATGTCAGTGTATCGAACGGGTAGCAACTAGGTAACACAACAAAAAAAAAAAAGTATGTGCAAAAAAACACACTGCACTTCAATTGTGCATTTGTCCCCACTTTTTGCACATACTTTTTTTTTTTGTTTGGTAACATTGTTTACACAATTGTGTTACCTAGTTGCTACCCGTTCGATACACTGACATTTATTTGTCTCGTTGCGCTTTTAACGTCCTTTTTTATGTACGCAACGCCGGGGTCGTGGCTTGTTACCATAGTTACCCAGGCATCCACATTTGCCCGCCTCTCTGGGAGGCTCTCACTATGTACGCACTTGACACGTAGCCCCGTACGGCTTCTAGACCTTTGCTGTCATCCCGCCGTTCCGCCCCTCCACTGTTCCATTACGCACGCTCCTTGCAGATGCGCAGTGCACATTTCTTAATTTCGTTGCGCCACTCACATTCCTTATGCCACTTCACCTCACATTATTCACCCACCCATTAACATTCCTCTGTATTTGTGACCACAGACACCCTTTACATGAACTTCTCAGTGGTATTTTATTTGTTTCCACTTCTGGTGCCTACCATTGTGAGGCGTGGAACGCACGCCGTTCGGCCATCTTCCCCCAATACCGGAAGTGACGTTTCAATAACCGTGGAGCTGTTTTTCATTATTTTTGAAGGTTTCCTTATATATACTCTGGTGGCTACAGTGGGGGGAACCCCCCAGATGACGTCTATGCAGACGAAACGCGTCGGGTAGGACCCCACTGTCGCCACTTCTTCACAGCGCTGTTTTTAGATACCTTTCATGTGAGTGTATATTACTTTTAATAAATCTCCATTTAAACGGATTTACACTATTTGGCCATTCCTTCTCTTCCTTCATTTGCTGCTGTTATTGCTGGTTCTAACGCTGATCTGAGGGATACGATCTATGGGATCTGCACCCCTTATCTTTGGGCCCGATCACGTTTGAGGAATACAGCCACGATGAAGCCACTCCACCAACTCTGCCCTTCCGGGCCAACTGCAGTCCAGCACCACCTAAGCCTGATTGTCTCCACCTGGCGTATGCCTTGTTGGGTCCACCGAGTCCGGTAAGCCTTTTCACTTTTATTGGTGGTGTGTGGGCTTCCTCCACAGATGGTTTACACCCTTGTTGAGATCCGTTCCAGAGGACTTTTCATCTTTTCTCCAAGGATGTTCTTTTTAGCACACGAACTTGGAACTGTCAGTCCATAGACTCCATTTTCAGACCCCTCTTCTTAGCGCTACACTTATTTTGTTTTTTGACACTTTTTGCGATTCGGCACCGCGTCGCTTTAACTGACAATTGCACGGTTGTGCGACGTGGCTCCAAAACAAAATTGACGTCCTTTTTTCCCACAAATAGAGCTTTCTTTTGGTGGTATTTGATCATCTCTGCGATTTTTATTTTTTGTGCTATAAACAAATAGCGTAAATTTTAAAAAAATCGCATTATTTTTTACATTTTGCTATAATAAACATCCCAAAAATAATATTAAAAAACATTTTTTTCTCAGTTTAGGCCGATACGTATTCTTCTACATATTTTTGGTAAAAAAAAAATCGCAATAAGCGTTTATTGATTTGTTTGCGAAAAATTTATAGCGTTTACAAAATAGGGGATAGTTTTATGGCATTTTTATTAATAATTTTTTTTTTTTACTAGTAATGGCGGCGATCAGCGATTTTTATTGTGACTGCAACGTTATGGTGGACATGTCGGACATTTTTGACACATTTTTGGGACCATTGTCATTTATACAGCAATCAGTGCTATAAAAATGCATTGATTCCTGTATAAATGACACTGGCAGTGAAGGGGTTAACCACTAGGGGGCGGGTAGGGGTTAAATCAGTACTGGGAGTGATTACTAACTGTAGGGGGGATGGGCTGTGTATGTGACCTCACTGATCTCTGCTCCGATGACAGGGAGCAGAGATCCAGTGACACTGTCACTAGGCAGAACGGGGAGATGCTATTTACATCAGCATCTCCCCATTCGTCCTCTCCGTGAGGCGATCGCGGGTATCCCCACGGCGATCGAGTCCGCTGGACCCATGACCCGACTCACGGAGCTCGCGGCAGGCGAATTCAAAGTAACATATGAGTACGTTACTTTGGGCAGCCGTGTCATTCTGCTGACATAAATGTACAGGAGCCGATCAGGAATCGGTTAATGATGGCTGCAATATAACAAAGAGTGAAAAATTTAAGGGGATCTGAATACTTTCCATGCCCACTATATATATATATATATATATATATATATATATATATATATATATATTTATATATACTCTGCATCCAGTGTATTCTGTGGTGTACTGTTTCTAATACACTTCAGGCAGTGTACACAGTATAAAATACAGTGCAGCCATTGTACAGTTTCTAATGCAGTGCAGGCGGTGTACACAGTATCTAATACAGTGTGTACAGTTTCTACTACTTTTCTGATGGTGTACACAGTCTCTAATACAGTGTATACAGTTTCTATACACTTCTGGTGGTGTAAACAGTACACAATACAGTGCAGCTGTAGTACAGTTTCTAATAAAGTGCAGGCAGTGTACACAGTATTTAATAAAGTATGTACAGTTTCTACTACATGTCTGGTGGTTTACACAGTACACAATACAGTGCAGCCATAGTACAGTTTCTACTACGTTTCTGGTGGTGCACACAGTATCTAATACAGTGTGTACAGTTTCTACTACACTTCTGGTGGTGTACACAGTACACAATACAGTGCAGCTGTAGTACAGTTTCTAATAAAGTGCAGGCAGTGTACACAGTATCTAATACAGTGTGTACAGTTGCTACTACACTTCTGGTGGTGTACACAGTACACAATACAGTGCAGCTGTAGTGCAGTTTCTAATACAGTGCAGGCGGTGTACACAGTATCTAATATAGTGTGTACGGCTGCACACACAGCAAAGGGCCATCAATGAGTACCTGTGCGAGTATGGCACCAGGACAGGGTCAGGGAAGCTTGACTTCTTTTCGCCACGCCAGTGGCTACTGATCAAGGATGCATGCATTGTCCTGTCACCATTTGAGAAGGCCACAAGGATGGTGAGCAGCGACAATGCATGCATCAGTGACACTGTCCCTCTAGTCTTCCTTTTGGAGCACATTCTTCGTGTAATCACGGACAGGGCACTTGATGCATAACAGCGGGAGGAAGAGGAGGACTTCCTTACCTCTCAGGGCCCCCTTTATCCAGATTGCATTTCTGCGGGCCCACCAAACACACAGGAAGAAGAGGAGGAGGATTGTGTCAGCGTGGATGTAGAGGATAACACTCAGCAGTAGTTTTCAAGGGATGGTTTTCAGTCCCCAAAAACCCAAGGAGTTGTACGTGGTTGGGAAGAGGTAGTTACGGATCATGTGATCCTTAGTGACCCAGAGGCATCAGAATCGAATGTCTCTGCAAACTTACGCTGCATGGCCTCCTTGATTCTGCAAAGCCTGAGAAAGGACCCTAGGATTCGTGGTATCAAGGAAAGGGATCATTACTGGCTGGCAACCCTTCTTGACCCATGTTACAAGGGTAAGGTTGCTGAACTCATCCTGCCTTCGCAGAGGGAGCAGAGGATGAAATATCTTCAGCCCTTGAAGAAAGGTTTGTGCAATGCATTTCCAGACCCTGGGAGGTTACAGTTTCCTGGTGCTAGACAACATGTTGCTGAGGCTTCATTCAGTCAGAGGAAGAGCAGAGGGGAAGGTGGCCGGCTGACTGATGCCTTTAAACAATTTTTCAGTCCTCAGCGCCAAGGTCTGATCGGTTCAAGCAACCATCGCCAGCATTACATGGTGCAGAAATATGATGTTGTCCAGCACCAGGAATTTCCTGGTGCTGGATAACGTGTTGCTGAGGCTTCGTTCAGTCAGAGGAAGAGTAGTGGAGAAGGTTGCCGGCTGACCGATGCCTTTAAACAATTTTTCAGTCCTCAGCACCAAGGTCTGAACAGTTAAAGCAACCAGCGTCTGCATTACATGGTACAGGAATATCTAGGGGCAAGAGCAGACTTGGAGGCCTTTCCAACAGAGCATCCACTGGATTACTGGGTCTTGAGGATGGACCACTGGCCAGAATTTGCTCAATTATGCTACTGGCCTGTCCTGGATCCAGAGCGCACATTCAGTGCTGCTGGAAGGTTTTTAACGGATCAAAGAGTGCACCTGTCCACAGACTCCGCTGATAGGCTCACATTCATAAAAATGAATCAGTCTTGGATCAGCAGCTATCAAGCACCTGATGTTGATGTAACTGATTGACTTTGCTATGGATGTGGGATCCCTGGAAGACTGCCTATGCTGACTATGCTATTCCTCCCCAATCTTGATGATGCTAGCTTCCAACAATATTTTTGGTTTAGGGCACCACCACCACCCAAGGCCCAATTTTTGTGCCCCTGTTTAACAGGGGCATGTAATTACAATTTTTGATATAATATTTCAACGCAGGGCCTGTTCCTGCACCCAACAAGAGTAACTGTGAGGGCTTACAGTGTTGTGGCACCACCACCAAAGGCCCAATTTTTCTGCCCCTGTTTAACAGGGGCATGTAATTACAATTTTTGATATAATATTTAAACACAGGGCCCGTTCCTGCACCCAACAAGAGTAACTCTGAGGGCTTACAGTGTTGTGGTACCACCAGCACCACCAAAGGCCCAATTTTTCTGTCCCTGTTTAACAGGGGCATGTAATAAAAATTTTTGACATAATATTTCAACGCAGGGCACGTTCCTGCGCCCAACAAGAGTAACTGTGAGGGCTTACAGTGTTGTGGCACCACCAACACCTAAGGCCCAATTTTCTGCAGAGTACATAGGGCAGGGCGCATAGTATATATACTGCTGTTCAGAGTATATAGTGCCTGGGGGACCCCCACGCCATTTTTTTAAAAATTTGGGTGCGGGGTTACCCTTAATATCCTATCCAGACCTGAAGGGCCTGGTATGGGTTTTGGGGGTGACATCCATGCCATTTTTTTTGGTATTTTTATCTATATTGCCTGGATCCGTCAATACATTACAGCCGAGCAGTTTTAAATTACATCTTTTCCTTTAGAAATGTCATTTTGCTGTGGCACTGTTCAGGGGTGTAACTAGAAACCACAGGGCTCCATAGCAAAATGTTGTATGGGCCCCCCCCCACAAAAAAATGTCGGGGCTTAAATTAAATAGTGGGCGTGGCTCAAAGGGGGTGTGGTTTGAGTCTGAGATGAATGAGGGAGGAGGAAAGGGAAAGGGAAAGGGAAAGGAAAGGAAAGGCGCAGATCCTACACCACAATCCTATTCCAGAAAGTTTAACAATCAACAGATAAAGATACTCCAAACACCTGGTGTTGGCGCTTCAATCACCCTCACCTGTGCCCAATGCACCTGTGTGTTCCCAATGCAGCGTGGCCTGCCCATGCCCAATACAGCCTCACCTGTGCCCAATACTGCCTCACCTGTGCCCACTTGTGCCCAATGCAGCGTGGCCTGTGCCCAATGCAGCGTATCCAGTGCCCAATGCAGCCTCCCCTGTGCCCAATGCAGCCTCACCTGTGGCCAATGCAGCGTGACCAGTGCCCAATGCAGCATGTCCAGTGCCAAATGCAGCGTGACCTGCCTGTGCCCAATGCAGCATGTCCAGTGTCCAATTCAGCCTCACCTGCACCCAATGCAGCCTCACCTTTGATTTATACAAAGAGTAGAGCAGTCAGGGAAACCATACACAAGTGTTTTTAACCCTTGAAATGCTGTGGAAGCTATATTGGGAGGGGGAACCAGATCCAATAGCAAGAGTCAGCTCGTTATCAAAATCCGCTTCCTCTGGACAGAAAGGGTCTGGGGTAAGAAGGAAGCGTAAGGATGATTTATACAAAGAGTAGAGCAGTCAGAGAAACAGATGGCACACTGGCTACGTTTGATGGCATAGTGGCAGCAATTGATGGCACAGTGAGGCTGCAATTGATGATTTTTTTGTTTGTTTGCGTCCCCCCAAAAATTTTCAGCACCAACTGCCACTGGGAGGGGGTAATAATAAATTAGATAAAATAATAGGAGGTGTAATAATAATGTAAAATAATAGAAGGGTTAACAATAAATATAATAGGAGGTGTAATAATAAATAAAATAATAGGAGGGGCAATAAAAAAATAGATAAAATAATAGGAAGAGATGATAATGACGTGTATACTGATATATAATAGGTGGTAGGAGTAAAAATAATAATAATAGTAATAATAATAGGGACTGCGGGGAGAATTTCCAGTGTCTAAAAATAATAGAAGGAGTAATAATATTGTACCATATATTTATCTATCTACACACATTTTATAGCTATATATATATATATTTATCGATAGATAGATAGATAGATAGATAGATAGATAGATAGATAGATAGATAGATAGATAGATAGATAGATAGATAGATAGATAGATAGATATGGAAAGAGTAATAATATTGTACCCATATGTGGAAGGAGTAATAAATATATGTGTGTGGATGGACGAATAATATTGTACGGGGGGCGGGGACAGTAGAATGATCATTAGAATGCGGGGTAGAGTAGGAGGAGCGGCAGTGCAGAGGGCTGGAGAGGCGGAGTTCCGATCTCATCTGAGAGAGAGAGGAAAAACAGATTTCGACGGGGAAACCATTCTCGGCACAACACTGGGGCTCCTCGTCACATAGCCCCACCTCTTGTCCCGCATTGGACCGGCGTTCTGTCTATCAAAGGTGCCGGGCCAAGAGGTGGGGCTATGTGATGGGGAGCCCCGGGAACAAAGGAAATTCTAATGAAAGTTTTACAGCTGAGCTTTCTGCTGGTACGGACAGCTTGCCTCTTCCTCTCCTCACCTCCCCTGGCTGGGGGACCATGCGGGTGGTGCTCGCCCCCCCGCAGTATGCATTCCTCATCCTCCCCACGGGCCCCTCTCGGCTGCAGGCCCCATAGCGACTGCGTGGCTCGCTATTGCGGTAGTTCCACCACTGGCACTGTTATAAACATAGGAAAGATGCGCTACTTTACAGGCATACTAAAGACACCCCCAGGCACGATATTTAAAGGAATATTTCATTTTTATTGTTTCACTTTAAGCATTATTAAAATCACTGCTCCCGGAAAAACGGCCGTTTTTAAAATTTTTTTTTGCATTCATACATGTACAGGAGAAACGCTGAGGCAAATAGAAGGAGCAGTCAGCGCCGAGCGCGTAGCCTTTCATTACTAGAGCACTAATTGACAAGATTCTAGCCCTGCCTAGGTCCAATCAGACGCCGGTGACATCACTTCCTGTTCCACGATCCATGCTGGTCTGTGTGGAGCTGCTTGGTTCCTTTGCTCCTGGAGAAACACTGTGATCCATTCCAGCCAGATGCTCAATCCTTTCCAGCTATCCGGAACAGTGGTGGGACCCACAGAGCCATGTGGAATGCCAGGACTGCACTTTACTTTGACAAGCATGCATCGTCTATCATCTTGTAAGCATTTTTAATCTTATCCTATTAAAGTCATCATTTTAATACTACACTCAGGTCGGCACCTCCCCCTCCCTGTTTTTTCCTTACATGTCTTGCAGAGTTCTGGACAAACTCTGAACGATGGCTGCTTTCCTTTTTAACCCTTAATACCCCTTGCTATGGATACATCACCATCCAACTATTACAGCCACAGACTATACCCCTACTGATTGCTCCATCTGGAGCGCCAGATAAACACTGACTATACTGCTATCTGTATTTCTGCATGCTCTTCTTGTCTAAATATAGAATTTATAAAAAAAAAAAAAAAAAAGAGAGACTAATGACTCAATATTACCGTATTTATCAGCGTGTAACACGCACTTTTTCCCCTTTAAAATCAGGGGAAAATCGCGGGTGCGTGTTATACGCCGATCCCCGCCGACTGTGAGCAGAGGAGCGAGCGCCGCCGACATTCATACATAGCCGAGTGTACTCGGCTAGGTTTGGCTAGCTCCGCTCACAGTCATGACCAGTCCCGCCCTAAGATGGACATAACACAGGGACTGGGAGTGACTGAGCGGAGCTAGCCGAACCTAGCCGAGTATAAGCGGCTATGTATGAATGTCGGCGGTGCTCGGCTCCGCCCACAGGGCTACGAGAGGAGCCGAAAGCAGCCTAGAGCCGCCGAGAGACACAGGACCGGCTCTGTGTCTCTCGGCGGCGCCATATTTAAAAATGGCAGTGACACTACAAGGCTGCAGTGTCACTGGGCAAGGCTGCAAATGACACAAGGCTGCAGATGACACAAGGCTGCAAATGACACAAGGCTGCAAATGACACAAGGCTGCAAATGACACAACAAGGCTGCAAATGACACAACAAGGCTGCAAATGACACAACAAGGCTGCAAATGACACAACAAGGCTGCAAATGACACTGGACAAGGATGAAAATGACACTGCACAAGGATGCAGATGGACACTGATAAGGCTGCATTGATGGGCATTTAAATGTAAGTTTTTTTCCTTAAAAAGTTTTTTTCATTAAAATTCCCTCCTAAACTTGGGGTGCGTGTTATATGCCGGCGCGTGTTATACGCCGATAAATACAGTAGTTGAAAAATGGTTTCTAGGTCAATGATATTTATTAATTTTCACTTACAGATACAGGGGAAAACAAACATCTGATATATAAATGTATAAAAATTCTATAGTTTTTTCACAAACATTTAATTGAACAGGAAAAGAAGAAAAAGGATAGGTAAGGAAAAATGAGACATTTAGCATGAGCTAAAGAATTCAAACACGTAACACTTAAGCAGATATAAGCCAAGGATACCAGATCTTCCGGAAATCATCTATTTTATAATTTAAAATAACTAAGATTAAAAAATTCTTACTGCAACATTAATAACGATTTGTCAAAAAGATTTGTTTTTACACTCTAAGATAAGAAATCAATCATGTAGCCCTTGCCTGAATACATAATAACTAATATCCAAAAATACATTTATAATAATGACAACAGCTTAACTTCCTTTATTGAGTTCCAAACTCATCCATCATATGTTTTTATTGTGATAGCTACAAGAGCCATGATTCACAGATGTTTGCAAAACATGTTTCTGTTCATACTGTAGAGTTGTGTGTGCTGGGTTCAAGAGTTAATTTTATGTGCTGTGCAGATAATAACAGAGGATTAATCGTGAGTAATTATACTGTGTTTATTGGCTTAAATAAAATCACGTAGTGCTTAGATGACCCTAAAGTGTAACTAAAGGCCAAACTTTTTTTTTTCAAGTTGATGATTGAAATAATATAAGTACCGCTTCTAACAATTCCTACAATTCCAATGAATTCCAGTGAATGAAGTCCCAATAAATGGAAAAATAAATAGCAATGGCCTCTAATCTTTTGTACTGTGCTTCAGGCAAGAGTGAGACTCCTCCATGACACACTCTCCACCACCAAAATCCCCAGAAATTCTTACTAGATAGTTGGAACTCAAGACAAAGGAGATGGCTCCTTAAGGTGCATATAATTCAAGTGATTTATTGAAAAAAACCCACAAAGTAGTACTAAAAACCGTACAAAGTAGTACTAAAAAATAATTACCAGAAAACATCACTATTAAATTTTGCTATAGGACATAGAGCAGTGGTTCTCAACTCCAGTCCTCAGGACCCACCAACAGGCCAGGTTTGCAAGATAGCTGAAATATATCACAGGTGATATCACTTGCTGCTCAGTGATTGCAGTATTCTAGTCTGCAACTCCCCAAGGTAATACTTAAAATCTGGCCTGTTGGTGGGTCCTGAGGACTGGAGTTGAGAACCACTGACATAGAGTGTGGTGATATCTATGTGTATGCTCAGGCCTACGTGTTTCATCATCAAAACATTTCATCAGGGGCCTCAGATGCTGACACCCATAGTGAAACTGACCCAGCTATACTAGGAACCAGAGAGGACAACTTCCTCTACTGACCAAAAACTGGTACAGGTTTGTTTTCCCAAATTAATCCACGCACCCACAGAGGAATAAGAAGCAAAAGGCTCTCCCCACTGGCCTAATTGCGACATAGCTGTAAGGAGTCACGTCCCCCACAATACCATTTCACATTACAATATCATTCAACTTATTGTATATTCAATGAAAATAAATATGAATAAAAATAATATACTAATTAAAAAAAAAATAACGATAAAATGCAAAATATTTCAAATATATACTTTTTTAAATATAATATCACACATATACTGTGTGTGTGTTTATGTATGTGTATATATATATTATATACATATATATATATATTTTTTTTTTTTTTTGACATGTTAATTTATAGATAGGCAACTCCTATCCTCATATTGATTAGTGGTTCCAAATTAATAAGAACTACTGCAGTAGGGAACAGACACAAAAGATACACTCCACATCTTTCCAAATCACTGTTCTGCTTTATTATGACGCGATTGAAGGTTTTTATACACATGATTACGTAGGTATCACATTAATATTACAATTGTACGTTTATGGTAAAAAGGGGGTAACATAGGCAGACTATTTTTAATCAGGACTCAAAAGAATGCAAACATGTAAAGAAAACATTATTAGTGCCGTGTACACAGTGAGGGCAGTGTGCAATACATATAAAATAGAATAGAATTATATACAGAACTTAGACATTTCCTTTACAGTCTCCTCTCTTTTGATCAATATTTTGATCACTAACCATACCTGCTATCACCTTTAACCTGGAACCTCCACACGCTTAGGTGGAGGTAGTCCTAACCAAAGAGGCAAAACTCCATTGTGGAGAATTTAATAGCTGAGCAGCTTTTTCATTACAAAATGACTTTTCATTGTGAAAAACAAATGATTGATAAGACATATTTACAGAGTATTGGCTGTACACTCTTGTGGCCAGAATGACCTTCTAGCTTAATTGTTGGCATGCTGACTTATCAGCATATGTAAACACAGACAATTATACCTAAAATGGAAGACGTACAAAAGACAAATATGACTTCAACATGGCTAAACTATTTTTCAAATCACACACACATATATATATATATATATATATATATATATATATATACACATATACATACACACATACACATATATATATGTATATATATATATATATATATATATATATATATATATATATACACACACACACACACACACACACATATATATATATATATATATATATATATATATATATATATATATTCATTACAATTTAAAGTATTTGAATAAATAGTACCCTAGACTGTGATTCCAAGAGGGAAACAAATCAAACACAGAGATTTCTTTAATTTAGTAATTTTTGCAGTGTCTAGTGTGGATCCAGGTGACTTTTCCTTCAAGTTTTGCACAACTGTACATGAAATAGATGCTGTATTGAGTCTCCAAACATTTCCTTACATGTAAATGTCTCTTAACAATCCACAAGTCCCCTGGCTTTAGTTTTAGATCCTTCCAAACTTTTAGAATCTGGAATTGGGGAGAAAACACATAAATGAGTTTGTCAAAAACCTTAAAAGATCAGCAACATTCTGTGTGAGATCCGAATGACTTCAGCTGTTGAGACAAAATATAAGCAAGTGAGTAACATACTCCCAAACAAAATCCCATAGGGAGAGAGTCCAACATTCCCTTAGGGGCTTGATAAATTATAAGAAAACATTCAGGTAAAAGTTTTATAGTTTCTTACTCTACTTTTTCCGCTACATTGTAGACAGTAGGCAGTGTAAAAATAAAACCTCAAAACTTCTAGTAAGGACTCTCCTATAAAAATTATTTCCTTTGTTACTCTCTGTAGATTCTGTACTCTGTACTTACAAACTAACACTTTTTACTGTGGCCTCTGCAATAGCATTTGCCACTGGACATCCAGAAAACATGTCCATACAGACAAAATGCATACTCATAAGATCCCAACTTGGGCATCTGGATATATCTTTTTGTAATCTCTGGAAGGGATGTTCAGCTTTTGGTAACACCTTTGGTAACAAGTAAAACAAGAAGTGGTATGTTATAAAAAAAAACAACTGTGGAGAACCCTGGCTCTATCCCATGCTCATTTACTAAGGCAGCCATAACTGCTTGTGACTGATGACACAGTCCATCTGTCAAGCTGGAGGGAAAAGAGTGACTGGCAGATATAAAAGATCACATTTTCCAAAGTCCTGTTTCATAAGAAGTTGCCCCCTGTGGACCACTTGTTCTTCTCGTTCTGGAGTCCTTAAAGTTGAATTATTAATCCCAACTATACTGGGCCAGAACTAGGGTGGAATCTGTGAATTGCACAGACCCAGCAAGTGTCCGGGGCTGTAATGCAGCATCCTTAGTCGCCTGGTCTGCTTCCATGTGTGAATTTCAATGTTAGTATGGCTACCTCAGCAAGAACCTGGAAGGCTGAAAACAGCCAATCCAATTAACTTGGCATGCTTGATTAGTTTACCTGCCAAAGTAAAACAAACTTCTGGCCCTTCAAATGGAACCAAAAGCTCTCTAATCTTGACTATCTATATAAATATACTCTTTAATAGCTCTCAGGCTTTGCTAAAACATGAAGCTCTGCTTCTTGAGCTGGGGAAAAAGGATCCAGTGACTTTGAATACAGAGTATATTTCTGAGTGATAAACTGAATAATCAGTATGGGTATTGCCATCTGTGGTACAAAACCGGGATCAAATCTACAAAAAATTAAATATCTGGTTCTTCAGGGAGTGTGTCCTGCACTGGGCTCACAGCAGCTGATTAATTTAACACATGTGGCTTTCTTTGTCTCCAGCCTCCTCCAATAGAGGCAATAAGGTGGCTGAATTCAAATGTACACATTTTTCATTGTTAGATTTGCACATAAACAAACAAAACAAATTCATATTTTGAACCTTTCATTAGACAAACATTTAGTTAGCTGTATATTTGCTGCGCAGAATGTGGGACCATTAAAAATTAAATATTTGACCAAAAATAATGTCTGTAACCTTGTCTAATAGCACCTTTGCATAAAACTACAGCTCTGATATATCAGAGTGAACCCTTCATTACTGGGTCCAGCTTGCATAAATATATTACAATGGCTTGTTTTCTATCATGCGGTTTGTGTAAGAACTTCAGTTTTATGTTTCAAAAAGACAACTTTTTCCTGGCAATATTATAATTTCTCATTGCTTGCTCTGTTGTTAGTTTAAGCTAGCTAACACAAGTCCTTAGTTTCCATCTGACCTTATTTTCCTGATGTCATAACATAATAAATGATAACAAGCAGAGATGTCTAAAAAATCTAAAGTATTCTTCTGCTTATACCACTGCACTTACAAGGAAAAGGGGCACACCATTTCACAATCCACACATTCTGCTTTGGATTTTAAAAATAAATAAAAACAAAAAAGGACCAACAATCTGTATATGACAGAACAGAAAGCTCTCAGCCAGATCAAAAACTATAAACGAACTGGCTGCAGGTGGCATCTATCCTAACAGGGTGTGTGGACTTGATGTAATGGGTCTGTTATATTTACATTTTATTTATCATTACCCTCACATCATGGACCGCACATCAAGTTATTATCAGACCTTTAGATTTCATTTTTGTAGAAACACTTCTTATGTATCCCATCCATCTTGGCTTTGTTAAACATTATGGCAGCTGTATTCCAATTAACAACCTCATCTTAATCTTTTTTTCTCTCAATAAGTGTTTATTTTATAAATGTAAAATTACAAAATTGTTAAACTCATATCAGTAATCAATTAATACTCAAGTTATAAGCTCAATATCACATACTAATTCTAATATATATCCACAGATATATTTCCTTAAAGGAGGACATTTTACTTAAATTCCCTGTTTTAAATGCAGTTTCCACTATCAAAGGATATTCAATTAAATTAATTAACCCGCCACATTTTGTTATTAATGTTTTGTCTAAAAAGCAGAAATTTTCATGGTGTCCTTCCAGCTTATCACTGATCTCTCATCCCAGCTACATTCTTTCATGAAAGTGCAAAGGAGGGGGTCACATCTGCATACATGACACACACAAGAGATAGAACTAAAAGGTTCCAGCATTCACACACATACACGAATATCTCTCTAAAATCATTTCCATTTTTCCCATTTGTACACACAACACATGCATATCGTTCTCCCACTTTCTTTTAACTCCTTAATATTTCCCTGCCTAAATTCTGCTTTCCTTATTTTGTTCTGTTATCCTTTGCATCCCATGTATTGTAATCCCATACTTCACATACTCTAGCTTCTATGATCAGACGGGCAGCCATAGTGCTCATCCCATCTTCCCTCTCTGACAACATATAAAGTATTCTGTTTTAACTCTCATTTCTCTGTTTTGACTTCACTAGTTGTAGTGCCTGACTGCAAATTCATCCCACAAATTAACATCAAAATGTCCCTTTCTGTCTAGTGTTAATTGTCATCCTTGATCCATCCACCCCACATAGACAGCTGTTTCTCTAGCTGCTTACTCTGCATGATTCTTAGTCCCTGTGGACTTTGATGGTAACCCAGTTACCCATTGTGGATCCCTGTCCATTTTAACCATTAATCTAGGGGCTCAATATTGGCGGAACCTCACCTTTCGGGTTCACATATTTTATAGCGCTGCTCTTGTGCTGGGCATTTTTGAGGGTCTCTTACCCTTCATTCCCTTATTTAATTTAATGCCCATAATGACCTGCCAGTCTTCTCCCTTCTCTACTTCTATCCAATAGCCCATTGGACGGGACTCTATTATATATATATATATATATATATATATATATATTGTATTCATTATATTCATTTTTATGTTTATTCTGCACATTTCACTTGTGATTGCATTTAAATATTCATCTATTAGTGCGACACAAGGAGTTGTCCATATCTATTTTATCAGATGAATATTCTTTAGGTCATATTTTTTGATCATCAATATTTAGCGCAGCTTTTTTTCTTATCTTGAATGGCCCAGCCAGAGCCCTGACTTAAACCCAATTGAGCATCTCTGGAGAGACCTAAAAATGGCTGTCCACCAACGTTTACCATCCACCTGACAGAACTGGAAAGGATCTGCAAGGAGGCATGGCAGAGGATCCCCAAATCCAGGTGTGAAAAACTTGTTGCATCTTTCCCAAAAAGACTCATGGCTGTATTAGATCAAAAGGGTGCTTCTACTAAATACTGAGCAAAGGGTCTAAATACTTAGGACCATGTGATATTTCAGTTTTTCTTTTTTAATAAATCTGCAAAAATGTCAACAATTCTGTGTTTTTCTGTCAATATGGGGTGCTGTGTGTACATTAATGAGGAAAAAAATGAACTTAAATGATTTTAGCAAATGGCTGCAATATAACAAAGAGTGAAAAATTTAAGGGGGTCTGAATACTTTCCGTTCCCACTGTATATAAACACACACACACACACACACACACACACACCCACCCACCCATCTATAGGCTAATGCTGTTGTACTGGGAACCACTCCCCCAACCGGCCAAAATCAGGCACAAGACAGGAAGAGCTGTCACCCAGACCTACCTATGCAATCATAAGGGTACAAAAAGGGGAAAAATATAAGAATAGACATACAATAGTACAGAAATTCCCCCCTGGCTGTATGAAAGTATATGTGACAGCTGGGAGGGTGAGCTTTAACACTAAGCTGCTGCTCATATGCGTCCAAGGGGAACAGCTTTTCTGTGCTTAGAGTGCACTCGCTCTGCGCTCTCTCGCAGAGGAGTCACATAGTGTTGACTGTTTAAACAGTTTATTAAAAAAAATACACTAAATACATTTACAGTCTCTTAAAACCAATAGGCAGAAAGGTAGGAAACAAAGTACCGGGCCGTCTCCTCCCCTAAGGCTGCGCTAAGGTGAAACACGTCGGAGCCAACCAACAGCTCATGACACAAGGCTCTCTCTCTAATAGAGTAGGCTCCGCCCTTCGGGCGGTGAGCCATACCCTATTGGGCGTCCTGGTGGTGGTTTATACACTTCCTTCTGTGATCAACCTTGCATCTATTGTTACTATATAATGGATCGCACATTTTTTGGCACTATATGTGACTTTTTTAGGTGTGGACTTTGCACTATGGTTGGAATCACTTTCAGCATGGAGGTTTGCAATGTGTATTTTATTTAATTTGTGTTTTGATATTTTGTGCTTTTTTGTTTGATGCATTTAATCTTCACTGAGTGCTATGATATGGTCTCAGTAGCGCAACACTACTGTATGTTGATTGATCACATTACTTCTAAATCTGACAAGCTATATATTTATTGAATAGATTTTTGTTGTGACCTTTTACTCAATTCACGGTATCACAACCCCTTAAGGAATAAGTAATCAAATCCGAGCTGTATTAACACAGGCTAAAGCATAGACATCACGCCTTTTATTTTGCTGCAGAGGAAGCAAAAGGGGACGGTCTGACAGTGTGGACCTGGTTGTCTGCTAGGTTTTCCTATGTCATCAATACAATTAGCATGATGTGCAGTTTGCAGCCCCATAGCTTTCATTTCTTGTTTTGTTGTAGCCAGGTCATCCTCTATGGAGCTAACGTGGCCTTCTAAAGCAGCTGTGCATTCCCGCACTTTCTACATGTACAGTAGTTAGGGTTGTGTTGCAGTTTTGCACTGCCATGAAGACATCCTTGTGGGTTCTGGGCCTGGTGCGGTAAGTACTTGTTGAGTGAAATCAGCCCAGTCTCCCTCCTCCTCTCTATCCACCTGGTCCCACACCCCTGGCTCTATCTCCTTTGTTACCTCAGTAATTGCCAATGCTGTGTGCGCAGGGGCAGGCAGACCAGGATCATTCTCCATTTCTCTTGCTGGTGTGCAGGCAAAGTGCTGTAGCTTGACTGCAGCATCTTTTCCCCTGTCCTACTGAGACCGAGTGGGGAGCGAGCCGGCTCCATCTTGGAGAAGCCGGTCTGGCACCGCTTTGTCTTTCTAGTTCTTTTTAGGCATCACTGACAGCCAAAAGAATGCAGCCAAACCACAGGCAGATATTTTGGATCACTGGGGAGCTATTAGTAAGCTGATCGTATTCGCCCCTCTAGGAAGCTGAGAGTAAGCAGGGTATCGGTGGGAGCTGTGAGTTTAGTGTCCGCTTACATGCAAAGCTCGGCCGTGCCCCCCAGATGTCTGCTAGGCTAGTCAAATTATTGGTACTCTTGTACTCTTGTAATGGATGTGATTAAGGTGGTATCACAGGTAAAATGCTTAAATGCCTATTTCAGTATGTAATAAATATGTTACTGCTTAGCTTTTCAACCTTAACTTTACTCAGATAACTGCTAAAGCTGAACTACAAAGAGTTTAAAAAAAAAGATCGTGCCTGCTTTCCGAGAATTGCACCCAAGACAGACCAGACATGACATCAACATCCAACATCTTGGAAGAAAGTTACCCAATATGCTAAATCAGCTAAAAAACTTATACATTTTCCCAATAATAATATATTTTTAGCATATGCCTTGCCTTGCTTGTCTGACATGAATGTCTAGCTGCTATTATATAAACTGCAAAAAGAGGAAATAATAAAACAGAAGTAACATTACTGTGAGCTGCAAGTCTGTCTGTGGATTATTTCCAGAGTGTACACTCTATAAATCAAAATCAATTTGGCTGGGTGCCAGATATAAATATCTCGGACGATTTTGGTCCGATCCAAATCATTTGGCGCCCAACGTGGGGCTATCGTGGCTCTGAGCCAAAGGACAGCCGATCTAGAGGACCGGGACGGACCAACACGGACGGGACGGAGACTGATCACCTCTGAGAAAATGGTAAGACACTATTACTATCTTGTCCACCGTTTATCCTGCATCCGTGATTGGTTGGTCTCTGTATCCGTATCGGCTTCCCGCGGTCAACAAAGACAGGTATATATCTTGCCCGAAGTCCATTGAACCTGTGTTAATTAGATCTGCCGCCTGTATCCTTGTATGTTTTGTTTTGTTGATCTTGTGTCTTGTGACTTGTGACGGCTGTTGGGAATAAGGGATTGCTTATATAGTCAGCAGCGTGGGGATCCCATGAGAATCTGAGTAATCCTGTACTTCACTGCGGTCATTATATCGGCTATGTCATGTCCTAAGTGTGTTTGTAGACTGGTATACACAAAGGGGGTTGGTTAATGGGGTCGAGCCAGGAAATAAAAGAGAATGTCTTGGTTGTAAACCCTTGTTAGCGGAGATCACAGATGTGTTGGTATTCAGATTAAATGTGCATTACCCAGTCAAATTTTAGGTTGGCAAGTCACCACAGGCTATAGAAAGTGAAGTCAGAAGTAGGGGATACGCAGCGGAAAGGTGTCCACTACAACCTCAGCAACCAGAACAGTTTGAAGAAAGGGAAAAAGATAGAGTGAGAAATTTGGGTATGGCATTGGGAAATGTAAATGACGACATTTGAAGTAGTACATTGAACTTCATTTAATTTGTTATGTCTTGTTGAGAGTTGAGGGTTGAGAGGTCACATATTACTCGCCTCCCCTACTTGCGGCCACCTCGGGTGGGCAAGACCGTGACTAGTCTACGTTTTGGGAAGACACACACAAGGAGGCTTGCGTGGCAGTGGAACACAGTAGATCTCTCTCTCTCTCTCTATTTTGTCCTTGTTAACTTGAGATTGCGATATAGTCTGAACTGGTACCAGATGACGAATAGAGGAACTGACAGACCCTTTCAGAACCCAAGGCAACCTCGTGACCCATCTAAAATCCTGAGCAGACACATAAATATCCCAATCATCAAGACAGAAAATGATAAGGCAGACTTATATATTGAAGAGTGGTCTGAAAAAGGGACAGGTGACGGTTAGAAGAATTGTCGGACCCTTGAGTCCAAGACAGCTTCATAAAACCATCATACAAATCCTGAGCCCGGACACAAACTCTCCAATAGCTAACGATGGGGCAGAAGTTAGAGACACCCAAAGAGGGTAGTCTGGCTTGTGACTTAGTACTAGAGTGAGAAGGAGGAGATGCTGTCAAAAAAGAGAAGAAGTTGGCAAAAGTGTGTGGAGTCACTATGCATTTGGGTGGACGGCTAGAGCCAGATGAATGGTGTACTCTTTTGAAAAGAAAAAGGGGTTTGTTGTTGGACCACAGGCTGCTACGTTCAGCAGACGCTTGGTTCAAAGTTGCGAAAGCCATTCATGAAGAAGGGTGGACAGAACAGGAAACGCATCAAAATGGTTGTATTGTATATGTATATAAAAAGCCAGAAAATGGGTCAAAATCCAAGATAACCAGCCAGCCACCGCCCTATGATGGTGTCCGGTCCTCAGGAAGTGGGTACCGCCCCTCTGGCACGGCCCCCTCCCCCGTGCACAGTGACACCTCCCCTCTGACACCTGCATCTCATCCTCCCGCACCTCCACCATGCTTGAATATAGGCAAGGCACACTTGTCTTTGTACTCCTCATCTGGTTGCCACCACACACGCCTGACACCATCTGAACCCCCCCATACTGAAACCCACCCACATGTATCCGGTGATAGACCATCCTCCAGGACATATTATACGGCCCAACCTACCCCGTTAATGATGGGCTCTTTCTCTGACGGGGATAGCCAGGAAGGCGAGGCGACCTCACAGAGCCCTAATCACGAAACACGTGAGACTCAGGCAACTATTCCTGCACAAACACGTGAGACTCAGCCCAGTGCCTCCCAGCAAAGCCCCGACCAGAGTCGTGCCAACCCTGTCGTGGTGCCCGGAGCCCTGCCTGACACGCATGCCGGGACAACTACGATCCCACCCCAAATGAATGTCACATTCTAGCAGTATGACTCACATGCTGGGGGAATAACGGATTCCTTTGCGTCAATGTTCGGCAACCCATTTGGTAGACCCCTCCTATGCCCCTCACAATTCGAAACATGCACGCAACAGCCACCGCCCAGTACTCCGTACCACCCAGGATATGGACCAAGAGTCCATCAAGACCTCAGACACGCACCACCACAGAACACGGGGGGAGCAATACACGCACCTAGGTGAATAACTGCGGCACAAGGGGCTCCCCTGATGTACATAACTTTCACCCCCTCTCAGGCTGCATCTCGTCACCAGCTTACCAGACCCTGAAAAGCAACCCATGTCATTTTACAGAAGGATCGCCGAAATCCAAAAGACATACATGGCCGCGTGTCGGGATTTGGTGAGCCTGTGCGAGATTAAGAAAAACAAAAAAGTGTAGCGCTAATATGAGAAGTGAATTGTCAACATCACATGTACAATTAAAAACTAGTGCATCATCATCAAAAGTAGAATGAAAACAAAAACAAAAAATGGAATGTAGTGAGTCCTATATAAAAAACAACTTCGTCCGTGGATCATGACAATGTGCACATGAAAACATGAAGTGAGGAAAGCACCACCACCAACAATAGGGAGGCTTACCGGAACTTTGAACCCAAAGAAACGTACATTCGATGGGTCAAACAAGCTTGTGCAGTACAACAGCCAATGGAATTCTATGGAAGTGGCGAGGAAGACCTGCGATAATCCATGAACCGGTGTGTCCCTCAGGAGTGATGCCCCAATTGTATAACGGTTAGGTTAAATGGAAAGGAACAAAAAAGGTCACATAGTGTAGTTCCATAAAAAATTTAACAAATGTATTAAAAAGAAATACACTCACATGTATATGGATAAAACAGCGCTGTATAGGTAAAATGGCGGCAGCCCCCCAGATGATGCCTCAGACACCTCAGACTGCCTTGCTTCTCCCCGATAACATCACTCTCCTCCGATGTGATACCCTCAACCCATCCACTCTACTTCCACTTCTCAAGGGGGGAGCCTCTTTGGGGAATGAAGACCCTCATCTCACCACTCATGACTGCTTCGAAGTGATGAAAATGGAAACAACACATCTACCAACAGTCAGTGAAACAGACCTTGAGGATCCTGACTTGACAATTTTTGTGGATGGTTCCAGGTATGCAGACAACGCTGGACAATACCACACAGGATATGCAGTTAGCACCGAAGATACAGTTCTTCAGGCTTCAGCATTACCCTCTTCCATGTCTGCCCAGGAAGCAGAACTCCGGGCCCTAACTATGGCATGCAAATTGGCAGAAGGAAAAAGAATCAACATCCATACAGACTCAAGATACGCCCTCGGCATTGCCTGCGATTTCGCGGTCATCTGGAAAACCAGGGGGTTCCCAACAGCAGCAGGTACACCTGTAAACCATGGTTCAGCTATCAAGGACCTAATGGATGCCCTACCCCTCCCAGCACAAGTGGCTATACTTAAGGTGAAGGCACACAGCAAACTGAATTCCCAAGAAGCTTGAGGCAATCACCTGGCAGATACCGCTACAAAACAAGCTGCAAATGGAACGCGAGAAGTGGTCAGTGGAGTGAATGCACCCATCCTGGATGGTCCACTGGACACCCCTGAAGAAACTTTACAGACCACCATGATTCTACAAAACCCTCCTGTGAGCAGGACCCATCTCAAGGAGCAAAAAGAAGCAGCTGGCAAAGAAGAGAAAGAAGCGTGGATCAAGAAAGGAGCTACAGAAACTGAAGGGATTATGAAACTAAACAAGAGGACGTGTCTACCACGATCAATGTTTCCTGCATTGGTACAGTGGGCCCACGGTACCTCTCACCTGTCAAAAACCTTGATGAATTCTCTGATCAACAAATACTATTTGGCTCCAGGAATTACCCCTCTTACCAACAACTTCTGCAAGTCATGCACCATCTGTGCTAAATGCAACCTGGGGAGAACTGAGAAGGTACCTCTGAAGCATCTAGCAAAAGCCCTAGTACCACTTCCAAAGGATACAGATCGACCACATCCAGATGCCAAAGAGTGGCCGATATGAATATGCATTGATTATCATTTGCATGTTCTCCGGATGGCCTGAAGGCTATCCCGTTACCAACATGATGGCAAAGACCACGGCAAAAAGACTTCTAACAGAAATAGTGTGCAGATATGGCGTCCCAGAGGTTATAGAGAGTGACCAGGGCCTGGCTTTCGTGGCCTCAGTGACCAAAGAAATATGGACAGCTTTGGGAGTCACACTAGCTTTCCACAGCCCATACCATCCTCAGACCAGTGGGAAAGTGGAAAGAAGGAATGGCACAATAAAGTCTAGAATGCTAAAAATGTCTCAGGAAACAGGAATGAGTTGGCCAGATAGCCTACCCATTGCCTTATTTAGTGTTAGGTACACTCCAAGGGGAAACCATGGTCTGTCACCCTATGAGATCTTGTTTGGCTCAGCCCCCAGATTGGGTTGTTACTTCCCACAACAGTTACAGCTCCAGTCTGATGTGTTGACCGATTATGTGACTGCTTTATCTCGAGAATTAACTCATATCCATTCGCAGGTATTTTCTTCCATTCCAGATCCTGAGCTAGATACAGGAACACACAAGCTGGTCCCTCGGTGACTGGGTCCTGATAAAGAAGTTTGTGAGAAAACACACCCTTGAACCCAGATACGATGGTCCTTTCCAGGTTCTCCTAACAACCGCCACATCAGTCAAGGTGGCCGGGAAGAACTCGTGGATACACGCCTCCAACTGCAAGAAGGTCCCCGTAACCGAGGAAGAGGGCAAGGGGACCAAACCATGATCCTGTTTATCCTTTCCATTATGGTTATTGTTCAGGCACAGGAGGTAGCCATCAGGCAGAAAGATGGTATAACACAACTCTTGTATAACTCTCCTAACACACATGTAGCTGCCTTCGTATTTGACTACTGCATTATAGTCTCCTGCCCTCAAATTGCCTGGCAATGTTACATGTATGGTCAGAGAGGTAATTTAATGGGATTTTATGGGCGCCAAGCAAATAATTTTAGACAGACATCAAGGTAAAAAAATATATAAATGACATTTTATTGAACATAAACAAAGTTTAAAAATGAATGCTGGCTAAGCATAGTATAGAACCAACAGAGATACATATCAACGTGAAAAGTAAAAGGTCACTCAGCACTATAGTCCCCACATGTTTCGCCCGTTGGGGCTTCCTCAGGGGGTTTGTGTTGAGGGACCAAGCCGGATAATATCACTGAATAGAGTAAAATACAAATAGAAGCCATCAAAATATTAGCCAAAAAGGTTTAATTGGGGAGAAAAGAGAGATGTTAGCGACTGTCCAGCTGGAATATTCAAATTCAAATGCCAACTAATAGATAGTTACCTGCTGTAAAGATGAGACCAGATGTGAGATAATGGACACTGTGCTGTACTAGGGAAGATAAACCTAGGTGGGCCCGGATAAGGGCCGTGGAACCAGTGTCTGTGACATGAAGGAATAATGTGAATAGAATGATGATGGGAAAGTTAGAAAATGGGAATGGGTAAGGAACGGGGGGGGGGGGGGGGAGAAAAAGGAGAAAGGAAGAGAAGGATAAAAGAGAAAAGGGGGGGGGGATGGAGGGGGGAAAAGTGACCAGGACAGGAAAGAATGGGGAATGTGAGGAGGGAGAAGAGAATTAAAGGGGGGAATGGTAAATGAATACAAGAGAGGAAGAGATGACCGTGGGTGAATGTGAGGAGGAAGGAGGTGAGGAGTGAAATGTGCATAAGATCAAACGGAAGGTGATGTAGGTGTGAGAGGGTGAAGTGAAGGGTAATGAATGGGTTGAATAGAATTAAGTAGAACAAGGAAAAAAAATACTTACACAGAACTAGTTAGGTCTAAAGGGAAGCAAGGGCTGCCAAATGGGAATGTGTGTCTAATTAAAGAAAATATAAGGGCCATAATGAATATCAAAATTAGTTGCTTCTAGGTATAGGAAAATATATAGGAGGAAAAGCACTACCATGATAAAATTGATTTAGAAGGATAGACTTTGGCGTTACTATTAAGAAAACATATATATTGGTTAACCTGGCAATGTTACATGTATCTGGACACCGTCCACATAGGTCCTAGGTCCAGGTCGTCCACATACATATGTGTTACGGATGACTACTGGGGCGACAACTGTGACTACTGGGGATCCGTGGGATGGAATACAGGGGATATAGGCCACAGAGTGCTCTGGACAAGAAAGATAAAAATGGGAAATCCCTACTTAACAGAATGATCTTACTAAAGACAGGTACATGTTTGAGTAGTGGGAGGTCAGGACACAGCATGGAATTCACTCTGACCATAGAAAATCCCAGCCCTACAGATACTGGTACATATGTCCTGGGAACATGGTTGGTGGGGAGCACAGGAGGAAAGACAGGGAAGCTCGAACGTAAAGACATGTATAATTCACCAGACTGGCAGCCCCCTCGGCCCATAGCTAACCCCCCTGAGGCCCCATATACAGAAGTTAGGGGACATGGTGGCCATAGCAGACCCTACCTTTGAGGACACTATGGCCGCAGAGACCGGGTTCTCAGATGTCATCCTGTGGCTTGAGTGGATGAGGTATAGTGCAGGGAAACACAATGAAACCAATTGTTATGTGTGTGTGTGTGTGTGTGGGGGGGGGGGGGGGCTAGATCTCATTTTGGAACAGTACCCCTAAACATACCCCCAGAACATGAAACATGTTTTCCCAGCCTATTTACCAACTCAACCACTAACCACTCACTGTGTGAACAATGGAAGAGGAAGTATCCTATAGTCACCAAGACCCCCAAGCCAGGAGAGGGTATCACCATTTATCCTGGCAATTACACATGTTATGGACAGTATCAGGGAGTGGGGAAACCTCTTGGGAATTTTACCACAGGTTACTGTGGATCTTATAGTGAGGTGTCTGCAGATCTGGTGCAAAATCAAACCCAGTCTTTGGGAGATGTGTACTGGGTCTGCGGCATGAAGATTAGGAGTAGGATGACAGGACAGTGGATGGGGGAATGTGCACTGCCCATAATGCCTCTGCATATTTTCTCAGAGACCCCAGAACCAGAAACAAACACACCTAGGCCTAACAGGATGTAATAAATATGTTGCTGCTTAGCTTTTCAACCTTAACTTTACTCAGATAACTTCTAAAGCTGAACTGCAAAAAGTTTAAAAAAAAAAAAAAAAGATTGTGCCTGTTTTCCGAAAATTGCACCCAAGACAGACCAGACATGACATCAACATCCAACATCTTGGAAGAAAGTTACCCAATATGCTAAATCAGCAAAAAACTTATACATTGTCACAATAATAATATATTTTTAGCATATGCCTTGCCTTGCTTGTCTGACATGAATGTCTAGCTGCTATTATATAAACTGCAAAAAGAGGATATAATAAAACAGAAGTAACTTTACTCTGAGCTGCAAGTCTGTCTCAGCGTGTATTATTTCCAGAGTGTACACTCTATAGATCAAAATCAATTTGGCCGGGTGACAGATATAAATATCTCGGACGATTTCGGTCCGATCCAAATCACTCTGTACCATGGTTGTGACACCTATGAGTGGAAATAAATTATCCAAGTCATCCTATTCCTAAGCATACATTTATGGGCTGTATTAATTGTAGTTATTATAAAAAACATATACAGTAAATACTCACGCTATGTTCAATTTGTGAAAATATCGAAATATTCTGCAGCTGCTATTTACCAAGGGCTAAATCATCTCACTAATACAATCTCAGGATCTCCTTGATGATGCCCTGGCGGAGGGGCGAAACGCGTTGACATAATTTCCGGTTATGCAACCAAAGATGTCACTTCCGCCCTCTGTGGAATGCACGCCGAGCTGTGGCGAACCCAGAAGAGCCTAACAATTGTCTCATACCTGTTTGTACTTGGAATCCTGTAAGTGGATTTTTATTATTGCACAAATAAATCATTTTATCAGTATTTCACTATGAGCACCATTTTGTTTTATTGCATTTGGTGAATATCCTGGTCGCCCTAAGGATTACAATTTGGAGACCCTATTGCCAAGAAGCCCAATACTCCCATCACCAGATATAAACGTGTTTGACCCCCAGACTGAGAAGCTGAGGGTCCATTTTCTCTGGTGAGTGGAGAGATGAGAGGGGAGTGTGGCACACTGCACAGCATGTTTATATGAAGCACTTCAGCAGTTTTTGTATGGGATTTGGAGCACTGAGCACTTTATTGAAGATTTCTGGAAATACTTTGTTGTCATATAGGGATGGGCTTTATGTTCGGGTCGAACATGAGTTCAACTCGGAATAGCAAACAATCTGGAGTGTTCACGGCAAATTCGAAAGCCATGGAACACCCTTTAAAAGTCTATGGGAGAAATCAAAAGTGCCCATTTTAAAGGTTAATATGCAAGTTATTATCATAAAAAGTGTTTGGGGACCTGGGTCCTGCACCAGGGGACATGTATCAATGCAAAAAAAAAGTTTTAAAAATGTTTTTTCGGGAGCAGTGATTTTAATAATGCTTCAAGTGAAGCAATAAAAGTGAAATATTCCTTTAAATTTCGTACCTGAGGGGGTGTCTATAGTATGCCTGTAAAGTGGCGCATGTTTCCCGTGTTTACAACAGTCCGAGAGCAAAATGACTGTCAGAGAATTAGTAAAACAGACTGTGTGGACTGCACAGAGGAAACCAGAAAGGTATTGATTCACACACAGCCTGACTAACCAGAGATTGCACTGAATGGATGTAATCAGACAACACCTGCTGGGAACAAGAAGAATAATGTTCCATAAAAAAGGCTGGATCATCCTCTAACAACCATACCAGAGACTCAACTTGGCCATAATTGAAGGGGGGAGAAAAATCGTCACTTCCTTCGGGATTGCATGACAGGGCATCATCAAATGACATGTAACCCTGATCCACTAGGGAATGAGCTGATCGGATCGTTTCCATCAGCGGGTCACTGGTCCAATCTTTTAAAATCTGGCGGCAATATTCACCATCCTCTTCCGCCAGCAGAGAATAATAGGTAATTTCATTTAAATCCATCTTAACACGCCCAACAAAACAGGGTGATTCCTCAGTGCAGCCACGTCTGGTAGGGATGGCCTTGGTGTACTGTCAGAGAATTAGTAAACCAGACTGTGTGGACTGCACAGAGGAAACCAGAAACGTTTATAAGTGAATAATAATGGTGTTTATTTACATAAGTGACAAGTAAGTGAATATAACAGTGCACAACCAACCACAAGACCCACAAACAACAGAATAGTATATACAATAAAATGGGAGATACCGGAACCGTAAACAGAAGCCAGGCCGAGTCATACACCGGGAGATCAGCAGATGGTAAAGGACGGGAAACAAACAGGACAGGGAGAGGATGGATGGATGGGATGCAGGGCAGGGATCCAAGGTAATCAGGAAACAGAAGGGGCAGGTCCAGGAAGGGCTAGTGATAGGGATTGGATCAGGACAGGACAGGACAGATGCAGGCTCAAGGTCAAAATAACAGGCAGGGAGAGAGACACCAAGGCAAGCATATGAGGGCTTGCCGGGTATTTATTAGCCTGCAGTAATTGCCCTCACATTACACCTGAGCACAGAAGGTGCTGTCTGCTCCACACTGCCCGGAATACACCCGTTGGTGGACACCGGTACTACGGCCCAAGGATGCAACAGTGCCACCAGCAGGTGAGTCCTCTTATTACAGGACCTGGGTGTTGGAAGACACCCGTTGGTGGACACTGGTACTGCGATCCAAGAGACCGACAGCGCCACCAATGGGTGAACCTTTTTAATGACAATGACATTTCTAAAGGAAAAAAAAGTAATTTAAAAGTACTCGCGGCTATTAATGAATTGTCCGGTCTCTGCAATACAGATATAAGTCATTGAAAAAAATGGCATGGGATTCCCCCACAGTCCATTACCAGGCCCTTTTGGTCTGGTATGAATATTAAGGGGAACCCCGAACAAAAATTTAAAAAGAAATGCGTCGGGGTCCCCCCAAATTCCATACCAGACCCTTCAGGTCTGGTATGGATATTAAGGGGAACCTCACGCCAAAATTAAAAAAAAAATGGCATGGGGGCCCCCTCAAAATCCATACCAGACCCTTATCCGAGCACGCAACCTGGCAGGCTGCAGGAAAAGAGGGGAGATGAGAGAGCACCCCCCTGAACCTACCAGGCCACATGCCCTCAACATGGGGAGGATGTCCCCATGTTGTTGGGGACAAGGGCCTCATCCCCACAACCCTTGCCCGGTGGTTGTGGGGGTCTGCGGGCAGGGGGACTTCTCAGAATCTGGAAGCCCCCTTTAACAAGGGGACCCCCAGATCCCAGCCCCCCCTGTGTGAATTGGTAATGGATTACAAATGTACCCCTACCATTTCACAAAAATAGTGTCAAAAATGTTAAGACAATAGCCGGTTTTTGACAATTCCTTTATTAATGTCTTCTTCTTTCCCCACTTCTTCTTCCATCGTCTTCTGGTCTTCCTTCAGTTTTCTTCTTCTTCCTCCATCTTGTTCTTCCCTGCTTCTTCCTCTATCTTCCTCTGCTTCATCCTCCGCTCTTCTCCTCTGGCATCTTCCTCTGGTCTTCTCTTCCGGCATCTTCCTCCGGCTTCTTCCCCGCTTCGACCTACAGACGATCTGCCTCAATGGGAGGCTCCCGCTGTGTGACGCTTCTGTTCTTGTGACAGCTCTTATATAACTGAGGGCAGGGCCACCCTGTGACCCCGCCACCCTCTGACGCACTGGGATTTTAAGGGGGACCCCCATGGCTTTTTTTTAAATTTTGGTTCGGGGTTCTTAATATTCATACCAGACCCAAAGGGCCTGGTAATGGACTGTGGGGGAATTCCATGCCGTTTTTTTCAATTACTTTTATATGTATTGCCGGGACCGACAATTCATATAGCTGCAAGTACTTTTAATTTAAAAGTACTCGCGGGTCTCAAATAATCATATCATGACGCCGGTTCCTCTCTCCCCTCTGTGTACCGATCGATACAGTGTGAGAGGAGAGGGGGAGAGATAGGATGGCAGCAGCGCTGTGGGCTGGATCTGTAGTGCCCACAGAGCTGCTCTTTGACAATTGCAGTCACATCCAGCCATCCATCCATACTCAGCCATCCCTCAATACCCTGCAATACCCTGCAATAATCTGCAATAATCTGCAATGCCCTGCAATGCCCTGCAATGCCCTGCAATACCCTGCAATGCCCTGCAATACTCTGCAATACCCCGCAATACCCCACAATACCCCACAATACTCTGCAATACCCCGCAATTCCCTACAATACTCTGCAATGCCCCGCAATACCCTGCAATACTCTGCAATACTCCGCAATGCCTTGCAATAGTCTGCAATACTCTGCAATGCCCAGCCATACTCTGCAATACCCCGCAATACCCAGCCATACTCTGCAATACCCAGCCATACTCTGCAATACCCCGCAATACCCAGCCATACTCTGCAATACCCTGCAATACCCAGCCATACTCTGCAATACTCTGCAATACTCAGTGATACCCAGCCATACTCTGCCATACTCAGCCATACCCAGTCATACTCGGCAATACCCTGCAATACCCTGCCATATTCAGCCATGCTCAGCCATACTCGGCTGTACTCGGCCTCTGTATGTGGCCAGGCTGTGGAAGTCTCACACATGTGGTATCGCCGTACTCAGGAGGAGTAGGAGAATTTATTTTTGGGTGTCATTTTTGGTATGTACACAGGGGCGGATCCAGAGTCTAGTCTCGGGAGGGGCACTGCCAGAAAATAAGGCGTACCTGTACGCCATTTTGTGCAATAGCCAGCAAAGGCACGCGTGCTGATTGGCCAGAGGGGGAGCCAATCAGCGAGTCCGGCGGAAGTGATATCCGCCGGCCACCTGCAATCGCTCCCAAAAAGGAATAGAACAGCGGTCTGCTGATGTAAACAAGGTAGACTGCCATTCTGTCAGAGATGAACAAAGTGATCTTGTGTTCCTGCTAACCAGGAACACGGATCACTCTGTTCATGTAGTGAGTCCATCTCCACACAGTTAGCAAGCACCCCCTAGGGACACAGTTAACCCTTTGATCACCCCTGATGTTAACCCTTCCCAACCAGTGTCATTAGTACAGTGACAGTGCATATTTTTAGCATTGATCACTGTATTAGTGTCATTGGTCCCCAAAAAGTGTCAAAAGTGTCAGATAGGTGTCCGATCTGTCCGCCACAATGTTGTAGTCCCGCTAAAAAAAAAAAATCACTGATTGTCGCCACCATTACTAGAAAAAATAAATAAAAATGCCTTAAATCTTTCCCCTATTTTGTAGATGTGATAACTTTTGTGCAAACCAATCAATATACATTTATTGGGATTTTTTACCAAACATATGTAGCAGAATACATATTGGCCTAAATTGAGGAAGACATTTTTTTTTTTTATAGAAAATATGTAAAAATATTGTTTTTTTTTTTTCAAAATTGTCAGTTTGCTTATATCACAAAAAATAAAATATCACCAAAAGAAAGTGCTATTAGTGGAAAAAAAAGGACATCAATTTTACTTGGGTACAGTGTGGCAGGACCGTGCAATTGTCAGTCAGTTACAGTAACGCAATGCAGTATCGCAAAAAATGGCCTGTTCATGAGGGGGGGGGGTTAAAACTTTCCGGAGCTGAAGGGGTTTAGATTGAACAAGACTAAAAGCACTAAAGCACAAAACTGTTTTTTTCCAAAAAAAACACATTAGAAAAATTGCTGCACAAATACAGTGCGAGATAAAAAGTTGCAACAACCGCCATTGTCTTCTCTAGGGTCTTTGCTAAAAAAATATATAATGTTTTGGGGTTCTATGTAATTTTCTGGCAAATAAATGATGATTTTTACATGTAGGAGAGAAATGTCAGAATTGGCCTGGGTGCTCCAGAACGCCTGAAGGTGCTCCCTGCATGTTGGGCCTCTGTATGTGGCCATGCTGTGTAAAAGTCTCACACATATGGTATTGCCATACTCAGGAGTAATAGAAGAATGTGTTTTGGGGTGTAATTTGTAGTATGCATATGATGTGTGTGAGAAATAACCTGCTAATATGACAATTTTGTGAAAAAAAAAAATTAAAAAAAAAAATCTTGATTTTGCAAAGAATTGTGGGAAAAAAATGACAACTTCAAAAAACTCACCCTGCATCTTTCTAAATACCTTGGAATGTCTTCCATTTGGGGGGTATTTGTACTTTTCTGGCATGTTAGGGTCTCAAGAAATTAGATAGGCCATCAGCAGTGGAGGATTAAGGTGGTCATGGGCCCCTAGGCTACTTTTTGTGTGTCCCCCTCCTAAGCACGCTTTACCAGAAAATAAATTATTTAGTGCCATGTGTGAAAGGGTAGACCTATATTACACGCCTCAAGTGCAACTCTCAGGTCTACAGCCCAAACACATTCAGACATGAGCCTACTCAGGGCTTTTTTTTTTAGGGGGAACTTGGTGGAACTCAGTTCCACCACCTCTGGCTCAGAGCCTTTGGTGTCTGCTCACCACAATCACTTGTAAACACAGAAGTCTGGTTTCTGTGTTTACAAGTGACAGCTCTGCACTCTGTGTGTAACCCCCATGAACTCTGCACTCTATGTAATGCAATCCTGATATTTAATGCCACTTTAAGACCCTTCTACTGTTTGTGAAATATGACCATACCCACTATTTGATGTGATTTGGAGGGTGTGTGTAGGGGGAGGGGTTTTGGGTGGTGGTGGTTGAGTTCCAGCACCTATTGTTTGAGAAAAAAAGCCCTGAGCCTACTATAAACAGCAATGCCACAGAAAAAAAGCATTCAAAATACACCTGCAAGCTGGTAACAGATTTTACCTTTCTAAACCAACAGTTAGGCCAAAAACGTCTGCAGCAGCTCCTGTTTAACTGAGGCAAAAATCACAACATCCTGACAGAGACCAATCGAAACTTTGTGTAATATTCCAATAAAATAAAAGCCATACAAATACCATAAACAGCAGCAGCACATAAAAGCAGCAATAATCAACAGCAGAACAATCATACGTTCCAACGGCAGGAAGTGCCAGCATCCATCGGTGCAGCCTGTCCATCGGACACCACTGCAATCCAGGAAACGGACCAGACTCGCTCCCAGGATATCCGGCAGCTTTTGCCAACATGGAAAATGTGTGATAGGACCTTGTTGTCGGAAATTCCGACCGTGTGTAGGCTCCATCACACATTTTCCATCGGATTTTCCGACACACAAAGTTTGAGAGCAGGCTATAAAATTTTCCGACAACAAAATCCGTTGTCGGAATTTCCGATCGTGTGTACACAAATCCGACACACAAAGTGTCACACATGCTCAGAATAAATAAAGAGATGAAAGCTATTGGCTACTGCCCCGTTTATAGTCCCGACGTAGGTGTTTTACGTCACCGCGTTCAGAATGATCGGATTTTCCGACAACTTTGTGTGACCGTGTGTATGCAAGACAAGTTTGAGCCAACATCTGTCGGAAAAAATCCTAGGATTTTGTTGTCGGAATGTCCGATCAATGTCCGACCGTGTGTACGGGGCAGTAGAGTGCGCCTTTGTTTCATTTTCAGAGTGCATATAACATGCACCTGCACCCTAAAACTTCCCACATCCCCCTGCACAGTACACAGCCCCCCTGCACAGTACACAGCCCCCCTGCACAGTACACAGACCCCTTTCCCTGCACAGTACACAACCCTCTGCACAGTACACAGACCCCCTGCACAGTACTCAGCCTGCCTGCACATTACACAGCCCCCCTGCACAGTACACAGACCCCTTTCCCTGCACAGTACACAACCCTCTGCACAGTACACAGACCCCCTGCACATAACACAGCCCCCTTTCCCTGCACAGTACACAGACCCCCTGCACATAACACAGCCCCCTTTCCCTGCACAGTACACAGACATCTCACATCTGCATTATAGTACACAGACCCCCTTGCCTGCATATCACAAAGGCTACTTTCATTATAAAGCCCCCCTGCACTCCCAGGAGACCCCCAGTCTCCTGGGAAAGAATACTCTAATGTTGAGAAAACATCACTGCTAGCCCTTTCTCATACACCGCTCCTCCTGTGTCACTCATTGTAAATCAAAGCTTCTAAATACCTCAATTAACGCCGTTCTTCGTGACCCGGTCATGTGACTGCTCTCCTCTGCTGTTTCATTAACGGTCACATGACCGCTCTCCTCCTGCAATCAAAGGCTACACTCGGGAAGGAGGTGGAGCGAGAGGAGGACGGGGGCTTTAATTGAGGTATTAAGAGACTTCCATTTACATTAAGAGTGACACACGAGGAGCTGTGCATGAGAAAGGGCTGGCAGTAATGTTTTCTCAACTTTAAAGTATGCTGGCAGCGCTGTCCCAGGGCCAGGAGAGGTGGTACAGCTGGCCTGACACCCCCCCAATGGGTGGCACCCGGGGCGGACCGCCCGATCCCCGCCCCCTGTTGGTAAAAAAAACATTTATCAGTGTATTCGTATAACACGCAGGCATGGTTTTTATCCTACGTATACATAAATATATATACATTAATAAAAATATCATGACCAATCGGGGGCCCTTGCACACGTGGGGCCCTAGGCTGCAGCCTAGACCAGCCTGTGCATTAATCCGCCCCTGGCCGTCAGTACTTCAGGTGTGATCAATTTTCAGATATTGGCACCACAGCTTTTGGACTCTATATCTTTCACAAAGACCAAATAATATACACCAATTTGTACTTATTTTTACCAAAGATATGTAGCAGTATAAATTTTGGCCAAAATTTATGAAGAAAAATTACTAATTTGCTGAATTTTATAACAGAAACAAAGAAAAATTCATTTTTTTACATAATTTTCAGTCTTTTTTCTTTTATAGCGCAAAAAATAAAAAACCCAGCGGTGATTAAATACCACCAAAAGAAAGCTATATTTGTGTGAAAAAAAGGACAAAAATGTCATTTCATTTCATATTGGTACAGTGTTGTATGACTGAGTAATTGTCACTCAAAATGTGAGAGCACCGAAAGCTGAAAATTGGTCTGGTTAGGAAGGGGGTTAAAGTGCCCAGTGGTCAAGTGGTTAATAGAGGATTTGTCAAAAACCGTCTGTCTTTAACATTTTTGACACTTTTTTAGTGAAATGGTAGGGGTACATTTGTACCCCATTACCAATTCACACAGGGGGGCTGGGATCTGGGGGTGCCCTTGTTAAAGGGGGCTTCCAGATTCCGATAAGCCCCCCGCCCGCAGACCCCCACAACCACTGGGCAAGGGTTGTGGGGATGAGGCCCTTCTCCCCATCAACATGGGGACAAAGTGCTTTGGGGGGCTACCCCAATGCACCCTCCCAATGTTGAGGGCATGTGGCCTGGTACGGCTCAGGAGGGGGGGCGCTTTCTTGCCCCCCCTCTTTTCCTGCGGCCTGCCAGGTTGCTCAGATAAGGGTCTGGTATGGATTTTTGGGGGGATCCCCACGCCATTTAAAAAAAAAAAAATTGGCACGGGTACCCCTTAATATCCATACCAGACCTGAAGGGCCTGGTATGGAATTTGGGGGGACCCCCATGCATTTTTTTTAAAATTTTGGTTCGGGTTTCCCCTGTGGGGGAAACCCATGCCGTTTTTTTCAGTGACTTTTATGTGTATTGCCGGGACGGACAATTCATTATAGCCGCGAGTAGTTTTAAATGACTTTTTTTCCTTTAGAAATGTCATTTTGCTCTCAGACTGTTCTAAACACGGGAAACATGCGCCACTTTACAGGCATACTATAGATACCCCCCAGGTACGAAATTTAAAGGACCATTACACTTTTATTGTTTCACTTTAAGCATTATTAAAATCACTGCTCCCAAAAAAACTTTAGTTTTTAACATTTTTTTTTGCATTGGTACATGTCCCCTGGGGCAGGACCCAGGTCCCCAAACACTTTTTATGACAATAACTTGCATATAAGCCTTTAAAATGAGCACTTTTGATTATTCATGTTCGTGTTTCATGGACTTTAACAGTGTTCGAACAAATTTTTTGCCTGTTCGCATGTTCTGGATGCGAACTGAACCGGGGGTGTTCGGCTCATCCCTATTGTCATATATATAGATTTTTTTTTTCTTTTGCACTGTTTTACATATGCACATAATATAATCTGTGAGCGCTGTATTATTGGGATTGTAATTGTGGTTATTAGTTGGGGATATTCAATATGTCTATGATGTACAATTACATAGAGCAATGAATTCAGGAAATAACTGAGTTAGTGTAATGCCCCGTACACCGACGGAAAATGTGTGATAGGACCTTGTTGTCGGAAATTCCGACCGTGTGTAGGCTCCATCACACATTTTCCATCGGATTTTCCGACACACAAAGTTTGAGAGCAGGCTATAAAATTTTCCGACAACAAAATAAAAAAAAACAAAATTGTCGGAATTTCCGATCGTGTGTACACAAATCCAACGCACAAAGTGTCACGCATGCTCAGAATAAATAAAGAGATGAAAGCTATTGGCTACTGCCCCGTTTATAGTCCCGACGTACGTGTTTTACGTCACTGCGTTCAGAATGATCGGATTTTCCCACAACTTTGTGCGACTGTGTGTATGCAAGACAACATCCGTCGGAAAAAATCCTATGATTTTGTTGTCGGAATGTCCGATCAATGTCCGACCGTGTGTACGGGGCATAAGTATGTTTGATAAATTATTTTGTCATTGATTGATTAAATAATCAATATCACAGATTTGACACAATTACAATGAATTAAAATTCAAATACAGAGCTGTGATAAATTACAATTAAAATAACTGTGCAGAAAAATTGCAAAAAATCAATTAAATATAAATACATATATTAGTAAATAACATAACCACCTAGTGTCCAATCTGTGAAAAATTTAACACAAAATGTCCAGTTCAGTCTCATTAAAGACTGGATAAGCCACCAGGCTAATCTAATCCACTGCGTCTTATATAAAAATATAAATATAATGTCTGTGTCATTATATAAAAATATATAATGCACTCCAATAGTGTAGTATAATATGAACAAGTAAAACTACTCACAAAGGTAAGCAAATAGCGATTATGTATAATAAATAACATCTGGGGCTCCAGCACAAGGTGACATCCACAACCCTCAGCCTTACAATGCAAATAATGGCTGCTCACTGAAGCTGCCAGCCTAGGCCCAAATGTCATTTCTTGTTGCCCCTGGGGGTGTGGCTTAGCGAAGTTGTGGGTGTCACCTTGTGCTTTAGCCAGCTGTAAATCCCACCTGTATCTCCCCAGCCATGGGAAATATATGTGTTCTTAAGCTAGGCATATTTTTATGCCTAAGTACATCTGTGTGCATGAGCGTCCAAGGCTGAACACCTGGTAGATGTAAAAACACTATTTAATGGAGCTGGACATTCCCTTTTCAAATGATTAGCACACAGAATGGAATCTTTCTTGATATCAGCCCCTGGACATCAGCTGCCTTACAGAACTCAGAATGGTTGAGAGAAGAAAGAAGGATAGGAGGAGGTAGAGGGAAGAAAGGAGAATAGAACTTTTTAAAGGGGATTTCGTTTTCTTTTCAAGGCTTTCGTTCCTTAATTTTCACCTTGAGTTTTTCCACATAATACACTTCTATTCCCTTCATAGTTGTGCTCCTTTGTGATAGCTGTGGGCCAATCACAGCATCATAATAGTAAACAAAACCGTGATAAATGGAAGCCATGATTGTTTTGTTGACATTGTAATCATTATGATCAATCATATCGATAACATGGTACCGATCACCGTGATCCATTATGTCTCCAGGGGATGCGCTAGTGTGCATGTGCTCAGCAATGTACCAGTATGTCGCTAAGCCTGCAGCTGGTGCCAGCTCTCAGTATAATTACTGTGAGTGGGTCAGCAATAGGGATGATGTTCGACTTGAACATCGGCTGTTCACCAGTTCGCTGAACAACGAACAATTTGGGGTGTTCGCGGCAAATTCGAAAGCCCCGGAACACCCTTTAAAAGTCTATGGGAGAAATCAAAAGTGCTAATTTTAAAGGCTTATATACATGGTATTGTCATAAAAAGTGTTTGGGGACCTGGGTCCTGACCCAAGGGACATGGATCAATGCAAAAAAAAGTTTTAAAAACGGCCGTTTTTTCGGGAGCAGTGATTTTAATAATGCTTAAAGTGAAACAATAAAAGTGTAATATCCCTTTAAATTTCGTACCTGGGGGGTGTCTATAGTATGCCTGTAAAGGGGCGCTTGTTTCCCGTGTTTAGAACAGTCTGACAGCAAAATGACATTTCAAAGGAAAAAAAGTCATTTAAAACTACTCGCGGCTATTAATGAATTGCCGGTCCGACAATACACATAAAAGTTCATTGATAAAAACGGCATGGGATTTCCCCACAGGGGAACATCGAACCAAAATTTAGAAAAAAAATGGCGTGGTGTCCCCCTCAAAATCTATACCAGACTCTCCAGGTCTGGTATGGATTTTAAGGGGAACCCCGCGCCAAAATTAAAAAAAAAATGGCATGGGGTCTCCCCAAAAATCCATACCAGGCCCTTATCCGAGCACGCAACCTGGCAGGCCGCAGGAAAAGAGAGAGCGCCCCCCTCCTGAACCGTACCAGGCCACATGCCCTCAACATTGGGAGGATGCTTTGGGGTAGCCCCCCAAAACACCTTGTCCCCATGTTAATGGGGAGAAGGGCCTCATCCCCACAACCCTTGCCCAGTGGTTGTGGGGGTCTGCGGGCGGGGGCTTATAAGAATCTGGAAGCCCCCTTTAACAAGGGGACCCCCAGATCCTGGCCCTCCTCCCTGTGTGAAAGGGTAAGGGCTACCATTTCACAAAAAAACTGTCAAAAATGTTAAAAATGACAAGTGACAGTTTTTGACAATTCCTTTATTTAAATGCTTCTTCTTTCTTCTGTCTTCTTTCTTCTATCTTCCTTCGGTTTCTTCCTTCATCTTCTTCTGGTTCTTCTGGTTCTTCCTCCAGTGTTCTCGTTCGGCATCTTCCTTTGCGGCGCCTGCCTCTTCTTCCCTTCGACTACTGGGCCGCTCCGCATCCGACCATGATGGGAGGCTCCCGCTGTGTGACGCTTCTCCTCTTCTGACGGTTCTTAAATAATGGAGGGTGGGGCCACCCCTTGACCCCGCCCCCCTCTGACGCACGGTGACTTCCCTGTCCGTCCCCCTCTGACATCACGGGAAATGCCACAGGGAAGTCCCCGTGCGTCAGAGGGGGGCGGGGTCACCGGGTGGCCCCGCCCTCCGTTATTTAAGAACCATCAGAAGAGGAGAAGCGTCACACAGCAGAAGCCTCCCATCATGGTCGGATGCAGAGCGGCCCAGAAGACGAAGACACCGGCGCCGCGGAGGAAGATGCCGGACGAGAACACCGGAGGAAGAACCAGAAGAACCAGAAGAAGAAGAAGATGGAGGAAGAAACTGAAGGAAGATAGAAGAAAGAAGATAGAAGAAAGAAGATGGAAAAAAGAAGAAGCATTTAAATAAAGGAATTGTCAAAAATGTCTCGTCATTTTTAAAATTTTTGACACTTTTTTTGTGAAATGGTAGGGGTACTTTTGTACCCCCTTACCATTTCACACAGGGGGGAGGGCCGGGATCTGGGGGTCCCCCTGTTAAAGGGGGCTTCCAGATTCCGATAAGCCCCCCGCCCGCAGACCCCCACAACCACCGGGCAAGGGTTGTGGGGATGAGGCCCTTGTCCCCACCAACATGGGGACAAGGTGTTTTGGGGGCGACCCCAAAGCACCCTCCCAATCTTGAGGGCATGTGGCCTGGTATGGTTCAGGGGGGCCACTCTCTCGTCCCCCCCTCTTTTCCTGTGGCCTGCCAGGTTGCGTGCTCGGATAAGGGTCTGGTATGGATTTTTGGGGGCACCCCACGCCATTTTTAAAAAAAAATTTGGCCGGGGTTCCCCTTAATATCCATACCAGACCTGAAGGGCCTGGTATGGAATTTAGGGGGACCCCTCACATCATTTTTTTTTTAAATTTTGGTTCGGGGTTCCCCTGTGGGGAATTCCCATGCCGTTTTTATCAATGAACTTTTATGTGTATTGTCAGACCGGCAATTCATTAATAGCCGCAAGTAGTTTTAAATTACTATTTTTCCTTTGAAATGTCATTTTGCTGTCAGACTGTTCTAAACACGGGAAACATGCGCCCCTTTACAGGCATATTATAGACAGCCCCCAGATACGAAATATAAAGGAATATTACACTTTTATTGTTTCACTTTAAGCATTATTAAAATCACTGCTCCTGAAAAAACGTCCGTTTTTAAAACTTTTTTTGCATTGATCCATGTCCCCTGGGGCAGGACCCGGGTCCCCAAACACTTTTTATGACAATAACTTGCATATAAGCCTTTAAAATTAGCACTTTTGATTATTCATGTTCGTGTCTCATAGACTTTAACGGTGTTCGCGTGTTCGAACAAATTTTTTGCCTGTTCGCATGTTCTGGTGCGAACCGAACAGGGGGGTGTTCGGCCCATCCCTAGTCAGCAAGTGGTTAAAGTCAAATAAGCTGATCATGTTGCAAAGGAAGTTGTAATTTGCAAGGGAATTAGTCTTAATGGTTAGTGAACGTGGTGAAGTTGCACTTTGCAAAGAATGGGCAACCACATGCTAGAAAAATAAGCATATTTGAATAATGGTGTCGTATACCTGTAAGCAGAGCCTGAGATGACGAGGGTGGCCTCTTGCACAGTTCCTGTCTGAGGAAACCTGGATATTGAGACAGGGGTTCCAGGGGTGAAGGAAAGACACAAGTACCAAACTGTAGACACTATGAACAGGAACTTGGGAGCGCTGGTATCTGATGAGCCAGGTACTGCTGATGCATTGTGAAAACACCAAGTCCAGTTGATGGTGGAGTTAGGTCCCACACCTGGTTAAGTAAAAGCCAAGTGAAAGGACACCATGACCTATGCAGAATCAGAGTCAGGAACAGACAGGAGTTGGCAACAATCTGGTAGTAAGGTACAGAGTCACTAGGCAGAAGTGTGATCAGTAGTCCAGGCTGGGGTCAGTAACAGAGGCAGACAGCAAAGAATCGCAGGCAAAGGTAATCCGAGAGCATGTTCCGAGAAGAAGCCAGGTTAATAACAGGATCAAAGATGCACATCAAGACTGGAAAACAGGAATAAAGCTGAAGACCATTCAATTGAGAAAAGTGTGGAGTTCAGGTATAAATAGACCACAGAACGTGCAAAAGGACACACGAATGCACACATTCCAGTGTAAACTAGACCACAGGACTGGTATATTCATTTCTTTGCATTTTTTATTTTATGTTGATAGGGCCTTTTCTTAAACTTGGGATGCTAAAAAACAAAACAAAAAAAAAACTAACTGTTCTTGAAGATGCCTTTTATTTACAGCATGCCACTGCATCATCTGAAAGAAAAAACAAACTAGGTACAAGAACCAAGTGTGTTTAAACCACCTCACATTATATCACTTATATGCACTGCATCTCTTATCCCCATGGGTAAAAGTTGTGCATACACCAATTAGGCCTACTATCTCTTGCAGCGCTGCTCCCAAAGAAGCCACTTGATTGACTAACCAGATTAAGCAGATAGAGACTGCCATATAGGTGAGAGCACAAAGATAAATACTCGGCATACAATTAGAAAGTAGAAACCAGGCTGATTAGGAACAAAGAAATGTGTTATATTAATTGTGAGTAATTGTGTGGTGGTAGTTTAAAATGTTGATCTATACAGTCAAATAATCAATACTCAGTAATCTGCAAATGAGCATTAAGCAATGGCATAAACAACATTAATGGCAATCAATAATGGCAATGGTAAACAGTGTTGTAGTAACTTTCCCCACCCCCAGTATACTATACTGCTAGAGTGCACTCTGAGGGTGAAGGCCTTATAGAGCAGCTTTACTAAAAAGATCTGCCCTAGATCTGCAGCTGGCTAGTGTTGGGGCCCAGTCTTTACGGTGGTGCACATAAATACAGTCTCAGTAAAGAATGCATGCAGTGGTATAGGCAGTCTCTAAGTGCTCAGTGTCTGTTAGCAGCAAATAGGTAATGGCAGCAAGCCTCTCTCACCAGACCCATCGGTACAGCCACAATGATTCTGCTGTTCAGACACCTGCTAGATTTCCTTGGTGCAACTCTGGTCCTTAGTCCACAAGTCTACAGCACTCTGGTATCTCTGCAGCAAGAGACTGTGTCCCGCCAGTAGCTCAGTCCTCAGTCTCTGCACTCTCTGAAATGATCTCTCCTTCTTTCTCTGGTCCCCATTGCATAGAGCCCTGATCTCCTCTCAGGCCACTGGTGTGTGTCAGGGGGCCACACATCCAGACAGGGAGATGTGCTCACTCTGGTTCTCTTGCGGCAAAGAGGAAGCTAGTTCATCTGCCGCTCTGGAATTACTGCTTCTTTCTCCTCCCTTATTGCTGTCTCCGCCTGGGAACTGACTTGCCTGACACCCCCCCCCCTTCCCCCCTGCTGTTGGGAGGCGATATTGTGATTTAATCTAGTATGTCAGTTAAGTGATAGTCTAAGGAGCTGCTGCAGTGTCATAATTTGCTCCCTAAAGCCAAGCGTCTGGCTACACCGTAATTAAAACTGTCATGCTGCTAGCTAATCTTTACAGTGCTGTATTCTTTGCAGTAACTTATCTCCTGTAGGAAAACCCTCAGCCTATGGCCTTTGTCTTTAGTAAATTAAGGTCTAACCTTGCTTGTCCTGCTGCTGGCCAATTTTACATTGCCTTATCACCTGCAGTCATTTAAAGTTTTACTAAACCCACAACAGTAAAATCAGTCTGTATATGCAATAAAGCATGCTTGTTATACTCACGGTGGAACTTAAGGAGTTAATCCTCTGCATTGTGTAAAAAGGCTGTTTGATCATGTCTCATGATAGTACAGAGCCTTTGGAGTCACTCTGCACATGCTCAGTTTGGTGTGTATGGCTAGAGAGTTTTTCTTCTTCTTGGGAAGGTGCATGTGATCAGCACAGGGGCAATCAGCACTGTCCAGACAGAGGGTCAGGGGTCCTGCAGCCTCATAGGACAGTCAAAGTAGAATGAAAACTCCTCCTACAAACTTTAACCGGATACTGATACAAGACTGCTATATATACTGCTGAGGAGAAAAGGTAATTTAGCAGTTTATATTTGCTAAATAAATGCCATTCCATGTTCTGTGTACTGTGGGAGACCAGATATAATGAATGCAGGGTCCTGGGTTTAGTAACACTTTAACTCTTGTGTAAAAACATACCGCCTGTACTCCTTTTTTTGTTTGTTTTTTTTTTCTCTAGTACATTACTCCTTCATTAAAAATGTCCAGCTGTATGACAATTTTACACTGCTGTATTACCTGCAGTCTATAAATAATATGAGCTTAATAGCAATTGGACAGAGGCAAGACAGTTTTGCATCAGTGAGAATGAAGAGAGCCAGTTCTCCTTCACTCCTCAGCTCGGCACCCATATATCCAGCCACATGTAAACAGAAATTGAATCAATAATGTACTAAAAAACTCTTTATTAAAAAATCTTGTGGTATTCCACTCACGTTAAAAACACCCACAGTGCTATGTTATGCACATACACAGATCTCATCAATAAACGGATAACTTATGCACAACCAACACACTCAATATAAAGAAAAATGAAGACCGAGCAGCAGCCAACGCTCAAATGTGTCCCCACATATAACAGTAATAAAAATAAAATAAAATGTGATGATACCTACAAGGTGCTAATAATTAATTCAGCTTGTGCTACAATTATGTACATATAACAGTAGAATATAAACCATTCATAAGAAAAAAACATCAAAATAATATTAACCCTAATGGGCAGTGATACCAGATCGCCTGTGCTGTAAAAAGAAATAATCTTAAATTTTTTCTGTAAAAAATGAATAAATACAACTTCCCTTAATAAATGTGAAATCTGCACATCACTTCAGAGAATATAATGCCGCGTACACACGGTCGGACTTTACGGCGGACTTTGCCCGGCGGATTTTTCGACGTACTTTCCGACGGACTTTGTGAATGAACGGACTTGCCTACACACAATCCACCAAAGTCCGTCGAATTCGTACGTGATGACGTACGACCGGACTAAAACAAGGAAGTTCATAGCCAGTAGCCAATAGCTGCCCTAGCGTGCCTTTTTGTCCGTCGAACTAGCATACAGACGAGCGGACTTTTCGACCGGACTCGATTTCAACGGATAAATTTTAAACAAGTTTAAAATCTAAGTCCGTCCAACTTTTGAGAAAACAAAGTCCGCTGGAGCCCACACACATCGAATTGTCCGACGAAATCCAGTCCGCCGGGCAAAGTCCGCCGTAAAGTCCGCTCGTGTGTACGCGGCATAAGACATGCTGAGAAGTAAAAAGTGTCCATAAACATAATCAGATAAAAAATAATCCATTAGCAAATGCATGCAAAAAAATCCATTCCAATCAATATTGCACGTGTAAAAAAATATGATAATTGATAGAAGAATGTGGAGGAGAAAAATTCCAAGTGCAAATAAATATCGGCTCTTAAAGTGTTCTGGTCACACTTCTTTTCACCATCCAGAGTCCATCCAGTGTGTCCTAGTAGCTCACCTCAAGCAGAGACCACAAGGGTCTAACAGCGCCCTAAATACTGTATGTAAATTCCTTGCGACAGGTCACAATCTCATCTCCTCTCCTCAGATCACAGACCAGGGATGGGATGAGTGGGATAATACTATGATGATTATTATCTCTCCCAATCAGCCATCATGATCCTCCTCTCCTCTGTTCAATGAGGGCCATATGAGATAAAGGAAATCTTCAAAGTGCAGTATTTCCTAAAAAAATAGTTATTAAACTTTAGTAACTTACATTAAGGTAAAGAACAGTCAGCATCGATATGTTTCGGAACTTCCAGTCTTGGCCGCGACCGGAAGTGGCGTCCCCTGGCTCCTCCCGATGCATTGAGTCACAGATCACGTGACTTTCTCAAAGATCTCATCAATGAAAACCAGATAATCCTTGTTTAAAACAACCAGAACATGTGCATTTTATGACTCTTTCAGTGTGGCTCTACACCTATATGTGTTACGCCCAACAGGCTTCCACAGTAGGTCCTATTGACATAGCACTGTGGGAAAATAAACAGAAACAACTTATGTTGGATGATTTGTTTCATCTTGGGTTATCACCTGAGGCCGGTCACTTCACTGGTTATATATATAAGGGTCAACAACCACTTTAAAGTGACTGGTGATACATGGAGATGATACAAATCCTACTACATAAATTTGTATCTGTTTTACTGCAGTCACCTCTTCTTTACATACGTTCAAAGTGTTGCATTTATAAAACTTGTCTGAGATTTCAGAAAAAAGGGGGCAGAGAGCTGAAAATACACACTGCAGAGTTAAGTGATGAGAGCATTCAGAGCTTATTGGAGGGAAGAGACACCCCCCAACAAAGCTCACAGGAACAGAGCTGAAGTTGTGAATCAGCTGGAGGTCCCTTCCCATCACCATTTCTCTCGTGGTGTCAGGAAAACCTGTCAGAAATGACTCATGCTGATAGCAGAGGAATGAAGCAGCAGACAGAAATGACACTTAGTGCTCTTAATTGAGACAAGTACACACTATAGAGGGATATGCTTTGTTTGTATTTCATGTCTGAGGTTTACAACCACTTTAAGCGTTCCTTGTGCTGTAGCTGCCTGTCATAGTTTATATGTTTTTTTATCAGCCCCCTCCCTCATACCCTACATCTGTAATCTTGGCCATAGTTGACAGTCAGACATAGTTGTTAAGTTATAATGTCCAGTCAAAAAAGTTTTGACTTTAGTTACACTTTAAAAGATAAGTTCACCTTTCTGGTCCTGTCTCGCGTTACACCCAAGAGTATAAGAGTGGAAAATGGTATAAAAGTAAACTGAGCTAAAAAAAGAAGAGCTTGAAAAGGTATAAGTAATATATATCACAATGTAATCCCCCCCCCTCATCCCGCCCCCTTACCCTCTCTCTCCTCTCCCTCCCCCTTTCCACTCCTCCCACTCTCTCTCCATCTGTCCCTCCCATCTCTCTACCCCCTTCTCCACATTTCCCTCTTTCTTACTGTAGCGCTACCCCTGGAGGAGCCGCTTAGGTTTGTTCAGTCCGTTACTCTGCCTCTCAACCCCAATTACAGTCTCAGCCCATTCTGGCACACCTGGCAATAGTGTAAGTACAAAAACCAATGAAAAACACACACAGTATGATAAAACACATAAATTGTCTTTACAACAATATTTCTGTGGAAAAGTAACAAACAGTATATACAGTGCCTTGAAAAAGTATTCATACCCATGGGCCAAAATGGATTTTGTCGACACCGACCCACTACCTGTCTCCTCTTTACTATGGCTCCCTCCTACCCACCGCCCGAAACCATTGGGACAATGTTTGACCCATTCCCTACAACTATGGGACTCAGTCAAATACTCCGCAGGCCTGATTTCCCCCATCTCCCACTACTGAAAATCCTTCTGGCGCAATTTTCGTGGTGGACCACAAATGGATTCACAAATGTTCACTCTATGTTTACCCCCACTAGGATATTAACATTTGATGTTTTACGCTCTTCCCATGATATCCCATTAAGAGAACATTATAGTTACTTACAACTGAGACATTTCCTTCAACAAATTATTAGGTCCTGTCCCACTCCATACACCCTGACTCCTTTTGAGAGCTTATGTAGAGCCAGACCCCACTTCCCAGGTATGATATCACGAATTTATTCATCCATAACTTCTACAAAAAAACCTCCGTTGAGGCCCTATTATCTCCAATGGGAGAAGGAATTGGGGAGACAGTTAGACCCAGAGGACTGACTGACGATGACCATGGCTCTCTCCAAGTGCTCTAGAAATGTCCTTATATTGGAGAATGCCTATAAAGTATTATATCTGTGGTACTATACACCAGCTAGATTGGCCCGATTCATTCCAACCTATTCTCTACTTTGCTTTCGAGGATGCTCGCAGGAAGGCTCTATGGCACATATATGGTGGTCACGCCCAAGGGAGTGCAGAATATGGGTCAGAGTCTATACTATTCTTCGTAACATGTTTCACATAAACCTTAAAAGGGACCCCTATGAAGCCCTCCTCTGGAAACCAATTGTAGAATTATTAGGTCCGAAGCGGCACTAAATTGACCATCGCAAAGGCCTGGAAATCCCCCGCACTTAGTTTTGAAGCAGTAAAGAACCGTATGAATGAGGTCATGGTAAATGAAAAACTGACTGCCATCCTTTTAGATACGCATGACAAATTTCTAAGAGTCTGGCAGCCATGGACCACGTACTCTCAACCCTCTCGATTTGACGGCACACTTCTTCTGATCTGAAACTTTCCTGCGCACATCTCGTGGACTCCCCCCCCCCCCCTCCTTCCTTCCATCCTCTCTCCTCACTCTTCTCCTTTATACTTGACTTACATTTTTTTTTTCCTTTTCATCGTTTCCTCCTTCTTCTTTTGCTATGTTCTACGCGTTTAATCCATATTTTTATTAGGCCATCAGGTATGGACCAGGCTGAGATGGTTATCATTGAAATATCATATCTTTCACGTTACCTTCTATTTCTGATAGCTTTAAATAACGTACCCTGCCTGATGGGGAAACCCCTGCCCATGAAACCTTGCTGATATATGTCCAGGCAATATAACTGAGACATTCTGACCATAGTCACTGTGACAGACCTAGCCGGGAGAGAGACTTTTGGAGGGGACTGAATGCTAGCCTCTTGCCGATCGATCGGGGGCCCTGGCATTTGGGGGAATGGTGCTCTTTGTGAGCTGTATGCCTGGGGACCCTTGAGGTGGTATTACTGTGGATTCGGGTCCTGGTCCCCCAGGACACACAGACTCTGGGGACCATGTATTTGCCATATTAGAAATAATGGCTGATTCATAATGCTGGGACAAATACTGTTAGGAGATGCTGATGTCAATTCCAGCCACCTGTCTGTCTGTTGCCTGCTAGAATGTGTATTGTAAATAAGTCTAGTATGGGATCCAAGAGTCATTAGATCCCCATTGTGGTTTGTGTTAATTAACTCTGCTATTGTGTGAAGAAGAGTCTGTGTTGATTTGCGATAATGTTGATTGGGTTTTCTGAGCTACAAGACGGCCAGTCTGGCCCAAAGGTCATGTCTGAGTCATCTAGGCTGTCTAAAGGGATTAGTTAATTAGCCCATGTTAATTAGGTTTCTGGTCACAGGTGTATGTTCAGAGTAATATGAGCAGGAGATATACACCTCCTCTTTTACTGTATAAAAGAGCCTGTATTCCTTTCAATAAAAGAGATTCCTGTTTGAACTTACATACAGCCTGCCTGGTGTTTGTTCTGAGTTACACAACTGGATTAGAATGGCACATAGCTGTAGTTCTAGTCCCAGAGCATCAGATGGCCGAACCATCAGATGTTGCGATCTGCAATCTGATTATATAGCCGCAGAGGAGTGTCGGGAGAGTGGAACCGAGCGAGCAGGGGCTCGTTACATTGGTTGGCAGCTGTGGGATTTGCTCTCCAGTTACTGGGACACTCCAAACCAGCCTGCAGGAGAGCCACTCTGAAAGACTTACTTGAGAGCCGTAGAGGGACCGGTGGGATTGTGCTTCCTTGCCGTGAACACATCCAAACCATCACCTGGATCCAAGGTCCAGATAGCAGGAGAGGAGAGGTACAGATACCAGCCACCATGGAAGAGGAATTCAGGAGGTTGCAAGAGATGCAGATAAAGCACAGAGGACCAGTATCAGAGCAGGTCCTGCTAGGATGGTTTGATTCTATCTGCTGCGAACTCTGGAAGGAAGCGCTAGCCCGTGAGCAGCGAAACCAGGGAAAAGTTCTCCCCTCCATCCATGTAAGGTACTGGTCGCAGTATGAAGTGCGAATGCTGATATTGGGGGAACAGCTGAACCAGGAGTGGACAGCTGAGTTAAGCAGGCTGATCCGGGCAGAAATGCGGTAAGAAGAGCTACAGAGCCCTCCAGTGGTATGTAGCCCAAGTGTGCCCGTGGACAGTGGATGACAGCCCCACGGAAGGCTTTGACTACGATGGCCTGGGATTGTTGTACTGGAGGCTGTCCAGGGGCCCTGAGGGAGTGATCGGGAGTGGCGTTTGGAGGAAATAATGGAGCACAGAGAGCGAAGACTGAATGTCTCGGAAGTGCACTGGGCACAGGAAGATTTGGAGTTTCTGGCCATTCAGGAATGGGAGCTTGAGATGGCCTACAGACAGCTGCTAGACTCTGCTCAGCAGCAGGGTGGGGCTCCCTTTGCCTGGGACTATCAGGAAATACCAGTTGACAACTCTGAAATCCTGACTGCAGAGTTGACAATGTGGCAGAGTAACAGTGTGCTTTGCCAACCTGCCCCCGCAGCTATGGAGGCGGAGGTCTTATGGCGGATGCAGCAAGTGCTGACTGACCATGATGAACCTGTTTCTGCATTGGATGATCTTGGATGGTGGAATGTGCCTGTCCAGAAGAATGCCAGAGAATCGGCAGTGGAAAATCTGGAGATCGCTATCCCCAAAGCTGAAGTGCTGACAACGGGGCAGAGCTCTGCTAACCTCTGCCCAGCACTGATAGTATCTTCTGGGTTCCAGAGACAGGAGATGGTGAACCTTTATCCCCAGACACCAGTTGCAGAGACAGGGGATTTGATAGACTTTTCTGCTGAGGAAGAACAACCTGGTGAGCCTCCAGCAGAAGAAGAGCTGTTATTAGGGCCAAACTTCACTGTGCTCTGCCCAGCACTGATAGCATCTTCTGGGTTCCATGGGCAGGAGATGGTGAACCTCTATCCCCAGACACCAGTTGCAGAGACAGGGGATTTGATAGACTTTTCTGCTGAGGAAGAACAACCTGGTGAGCCTCCAGCAGAAGAAGAACTGTTATTAGGGCCAAACTTCACTGTGCTCTGCCCAGCACCAACTGCAGTATCTGTGGAGTTACAACAAACGTCTCCAGCTGAAGATCTGGTAACTGAACAGAGGGTCCAAGACCTCTGCCCCACACTTTTAGCAATTCCAGAGACTGGGGATTTAATAGACGTTTCTGTAGAGGAGGAACCACCTAGTAAACCCCCAGCAGAAGTGCTGGCAACCGGACAGAGGGTCCAAGACCTCTGCCCCACACCTGTGGCAGTTTGGAGGCTCAGGGTGAGAAGGTGGCAATCACTTCCCAGCAGCAGATACAGGGGGAGAAGGGAGAGGAGGTGTGTGTTGTCCCTCCCCAACAGTTGGCCAGTGTGGAGGAAGCGGCCTTTCCTCCCCAGCAAAGATCCGTGCACCTGGGAGACAGTACCACAGACATATCGTCCCAACATCCAGATGAGGGAATGGAGAAGGAAGCAGCCGCTCACCTCCCCAATGGCAGCTACACAGTTTGGGAGTGGAGGAAGCCAGCCTCCTGCCCCAATGGTTAGCTGGAGCGGAGGATGCGGAGTCCCCAGCAGAAGTGCTGCCAACAGGGCAGAGTGCTACCAACCTCTGCCCAGCACCGGCGACAACTACAGAGTTCCAGGGAGGCGGGGCAGTCGGCCTCCCTCCCCAACAGTTAGCCGGAGCAGATGGTGTGGGGTTTCCAGCAGAAGGACTGGCAACAGGGCCGAGTACTGCTGGACTCTGCCCTCAACTAACAGAGGACGGATTTCCTGTGAAGGTGGATGGGACTTCAGTCTCCACCTGTATACCCCAGGGATGCTGGACAGTCAGTCCAGATCCCCAACAGCATATATGTTCTCTGAGAGAGGCAGAGGTTGGCTGGGTGAGTAATGCTTTGTTTGGAACAATTTGTTTGGGGTACTGTGTGGGTACAGGCATTAGAGGACTGGAACTACTGACTAACTTCGGATTCAACCCGTCTGGGGTCTCCTCCTGTGTTAGCCCCCTGCCGAAAGGGGAGAAATGTGACAGACCTAGCCGGGAGAGAGACTTTTGGAGGGGACTGAATGCTAGCCTCTTGCCGATCGATCGTGGGCCCTGGCATTTGAGTGAACGGTGCTCTTTGTGAGCTGTATGCCTGGGGACCCTTGAGGTGTATTACTGTGGATTCGGGTCCTGGTTCCCCAGGACACACAGACTCTGGGGACCCTGGATTTGCCGTATTAGAAATAGTGGCTGATTCATAAATACTGTTAGGAGATGTTGATGTCAATTCCATCCACCTGTCTGTCTGTTGCCTGCTAGAATGTGTATTGTAAATAAGTCTAGTATGAGATCCAAGAGTCATTAGATCCCCATTGTTGTTTGTGTTAATTAACTCTGCTATTGTGTGTAGAAGAGTCTGTGTTGATTTGTGATAATGTTGATTGGGTTTTCTGAGCTACAAGACGGCCAGTCTGGCCTAAAGGTAATGTCTGAGTCATCTAGGCTGTCTAAAGGGATTAGTTAATTAGCCCATGTTAATTAGGTTGGTTGGTAAGTAGTGGCCTAGGTCCCCTAGGCCCTCCTTCTGTCAGTCAGTTCTCCCCCCTGACTTTATCATCCTTCCTTCTCATGCTCCATCTCTGGCATTTCCGGTCAGGTAAGTGACCCGGCGGCACAACTCATAGCAGTTGATCCAGGGTCCCCATGTCCGATCGCCTCTCGGGGGGTCAGGCAGGAATTTTTTCCTCTGCTGCAGCAATTGGCCAGCTCAGCTAGGGGATTTTCGCCCAACGGGAGGGTAGGCCAGTGGGCCCCCCCCATCACCTCCACCAGAACTTCGCACCTTCATCAGCACCATCTGCTACACCACCCCCTTTATCGGCAGCACCCTTCAGGACCACCATCTACTCAGTAACCGCAATCGTCGCTTCAGCAGTATCATCATTGCATCATCCTATCAGCATCAACTCTTTTTCTCACCATGTGCAACTTAAAATACTCAGCGGATGCCCTCCACAGGCTAAGAAATACTCCCTCAACTTTACCAACCTTCATTCAAAAAATACTAAGAAAAGAACAATTACTAAAGATCAACCTACAATCAGCCATCAAACACAGGAAGTCACCAATCCAACCACAACAATTAACATGCGCCCTGATCAACACCAGATCTGCAGTCAAACACAGACTGGATGTTCACGACTTCATCACCCAAAACAACATAGATTGCCTCTTCATCACGGAAAGCTGGCTTACACCTGACTACAACGCCATCCTAACTGAATTGGTGCCGGAGAACTACAGCATTCTAACTGAGCACAAAAGAGGAAAAAAAGGAGGCCTAGCAGTGATTTTCAAATCTCACCTTGTGCTCATCAAACCAACTTTATAGAACTCAGTGGCTTTTATGGAGACACTCACCCTTCATCTTCAAACAACACCCCAAGACACCAGTCACATACTACTATACTACAGACCACCAGGACCGAACACTAATCTCCTTACACCCTTCACTGAATTCTTCTCAACATACACCCTGAAAACCAAAAACTTTCTGGTACTTGGGGACTTCAACCTCTGGGCAAACTCTACCCAAGACCCCATTGCCACCGCCTGCATTAACCAACTAGAAGAACTTGGTCTGCAGCAACTGATAAATACTCCCACTCATGGTTCGGGACACATTCTGGACCTCATCTTCAAACAAAAAATGGACATTGATAGGGTTGAAATAATGACTTAGAGTTCCACTTTAATTGTTTCTGCTTTTTCTTACCTGTGTACGTATCAATTGTTCTATTTAAATTGTTTGTGCTCCTTTCTTACCTGTGTACGTATCAATTGTTCTATTTAAATTGTTTGTGCTCTTTTCTCTTCTGTGTACGTATCAATCTGTATCTAGATGGAATTTGGAACTGCTGAATAATCATTACATGTTCGCTGATAAGAAACTCTTTGTACCTTAACCTCATTTGGTAATGCCGATAAGATTACTGCTTGGAGAACTGCCTATAAAAGAAGTAAAGGGAGCAGTCCATTGTGCTGAGAACTGTGATACAGACATACCTGACTCCGTGTCATCTTTCTTATAGAAGCAATAATTTGGCAAAGCAATATAAACTTAAGCAACTTGTTTAAAAGTTGAACCTAACATTTTGGCGCCCGAACAACAGGGACCCACCAAGTTGCTACAAGAGGTGGCTGAGCTACGCTGACGGAACGAAAGGACAGGCATTCCGGGAACCACAGATCAAAAAACCTGGCCAGGTAAGAAAAAGCTTTATTTTTCTTATATTCTGTGCTCCCCTGATTTGTGCCTATCCGTTCTGTCAGTTACGGTTCTCCTGGTTTTAAAACACCAGCCTCTGTAGTGGTGAGTCTAGAATTACTGCATATTTTAGTTTATATTGCTGGAATTATTTGTTTGTTTTGTTGTCTGTGTCTGTCTTGTCTGTCTTGTTGAGAAAGTGAATGAGCCTTGTTAAGGATGGTATGAGTTAGAAGGGGATTGCCGAACTAAGCAACGGAATGCGCCTTACCTCACATGATTGGGAACTTGAGGGCTTGTGAGCTTGGGGGTCTGACGCTTATGCTTAACTTCACATCTAACTCATAAACCATAGACGGGTTGAGAGTATAAGCCCTGTCTGCTCCATAAAGCAGGGATAAGAGTGTGTGAGAGGGATTCCCAGATACGGGGAGGGAATAAGATCTCCAAAAGTCCGGAGATCTAGTCGGATACCTGGCCACTTAAAGGAATGCTTGTATATGTTGTAGCCGCATTTTTGTATATGTTGTAGCCGCATTCTGGTTTGTTATTGGGCTAGCATATAAAGTAATTATTTATTATTGGGCTAGCATATAAAGTAATTCGATTTCAGAAATCTCATTCCGGAGAGGTTTCTAGTATTCTAGCACCCTAGGAGGAAGGCAACGAGGAACTAGTGTAACTTAGCTGGTTTGTTATTGGGCTAGCATATAAAGTAATTATTCATTCTTGTATATGTTGTAGCCGCATTATATTGTACACTAAGTGTCCCACACGCTACCTAGGCAGGACTGTTAGAATGGGCCAGAGGAACACAAAACCCCGTCAGGGAATTGTGGCGCACTATACGGTGCCACAGATAATTAAGAACATTTATGGGAAAACCGAAGCACAGGACTTAAAGGATGTCCTTCGTAAATTAAGGTGAAAGGAGCAGCGGGCTTAGACCCGGATGTATGGAGTGAAATAAAAAGGGACAGACAAGGAGAGGTGTTAGAGAAGCAATGGATGCGTCAGGTTCAATGCTTAATTAAGGTCTCAAATAGAGCGAAAGAAGAGGGGTGGAAATATAATCCAGATTGTGATGGTTGGGATATGAAAGATAGAAGAACAAAAAATGTCGAGGCTCCCAGCTCAGCCATCCCACCCCCATACACTGACGTAGAACGCAAACCACACAAGATATATTCGGTACTTGAGGGGAGAGGATGGGTTTGTCAGGATTGTGGAGCACAAAACCCAGAATGGGCAGTAGAATGTGTGCATTGTGGGGCACAAAAACCTCATCCAGAAACTGTAGCTCCCGTACGCACTGATACACGCATTGTTCAGGTAAACAATCCAGAATTTGGACAAGCAGCCCATCCAAATGCCCCGCCTACTGTCACTCGTAGAATGCAAATAAGGACTTGGGCACCATGGTCGGCAGACACCCTTATGGCATTAATACAGAGCGCCCCAGACCCGGTAGCAAAGCCAGCTGCTTTTTGTAGATTTGTGACACAGTTAATGAATACACATGAAGCGACCTGGCAGGATGGGGAGGATCTATGCAGACATGAAATGACTCTGACCCTGTTTAACCAGTTTATGACAGAAATAGGTCCACACAGACCTGCAGGACAAGTTGATGGGGATGGCAACCTGGAGGCAGGACATTTCAGACATATAGACTCAAGGGCCCCTTTTATTGTTAGATTAGAAGCTTTCTGTCAGGCAAAACAACAAGAGAGGGGGTCAATATCACCCATGAAACAAATGCCAGGACAGACTGTATCAGAATTTTACTTATCTATGGAAAGTATGATGGCAGATGAGGGATTGGATTTGGCTCTGCCAGTCACGATCCGAGCCTTCAATAGACAATTTATGGAAGGATTAATTCCACAGATAAGTGAAAGACTGAAAGCTTGCACACCACCCTTAATTTGTTGTGATTTTTGGCAGAAAAGAGTTGTAAGGTTAATAAGAAAAAGTTACAAGTGTGTCAGGAAAAAGTTATCTTTTTGGGACATTGTATATCACAGGGTACAAGACATCTCACTGAGGAGAGGGTTCAAGTGATAAAGGGAATGTTACCCCCACGGAATTTCAAACAATTGCGTATGTTTTTAGGTATCGTGTCATATTGTAGACAGTGGATACCACATGCTAGCGCTTTGATGCAGCCATTATACGATAGTTTGAAAATTGTACCGTATATGCTTACAGAAGTAGCATATGAGTCATTTATCACTTTAGATTATACTAAGATATTTAATCTGTACATTGCTGAGATCACTGGACATGCCACAGGTGTTCTGACACAGGCACATGTAAAACAAAGACCAGTCGCTTACTTTTCAGCAGCATTAGATCCAGTATCTAGAGGTTCACCGTCCTGTGTACGGGCGGTAGCTGCAGTGTCAATTATCATAGATAAGTCATCAGAAATTGTTCTAGATTATCCAGTTGTAGTGCATACCACACATGACATACATGCAATCTTGTCTCAAGTTCAGCCCAAACACATTTCAATGGCTAGGCAATTAAGGTTACAGTGTACTTAAGCTTACCTCCAAATATCACTTTTCAGCGCTGTACAACTTTAAATTTGGCCACCTTTTTGCCTCTTCAGTCACCAGATTTGGCAAGGGGGAATGATAGTACTAATAGTACTAGTGAGAAAAGAAATGAGGACACTGACACTCTTTTTTGTTTAAAGAAGTAGATGAACACGATTGTTTTCAGCTCATGGAACAGGAGACAATGGGATTCCCACACGTTACAGATACACCAATTTTAAACGCTGAGTACACCTTGTATATAGATGGTAGCAGGTTTGCTGATGACAAAGGTAAATATCACACAGGGTATGCTGTAGTGACTGATACACAGGTGATTGAAGCACAGGCCTTACCAGCCCACATGTCAGCACAGGAAGCAGAATTAAAAGCTTTAGAACAAGCCTTAGAATACTTAAAAGGACGAGAAGGGAATATTTACACTGACTCTGCCTACGCTTATGGTGTAGCGCACGATTATGGCCACATATGGAGGGCTAGAGGTTATCTGACAGCAGCAGGTACACCTGTAAAACATGGAGAAGGGATTAAGAGAGTCCTGAACAATCTTCAAAAGGTTAAACGAGTGTCCATTATGAAGATAGCGGCACACACAAGCGCAAAAACAATTGAGGCAAAAGGAAATGCATTTGCAGATTTGACTGCAAAACAGGCAGCTCTAGGGGAAGGAAGCCCTGAGACCTTAGCAGCGGTAGAGGTGAGTATCCCAGAACCAACATGGCAGCAGCTGAGTAAATTACAGGAACAAGCAGGGGAGAGCGAGAAAGATAAGTGGGTCAGGATGGGAGCAACACCAGACCTTGACAATGTATGGAGGGAAGGAGGCAAAATATGCCTACCTGCCTCTCTGTACCCAGCGATGGCAGCGGCAGTTCACCTACCCACACACGTCAGTTCCAATTCCATGTATAGGATTGTGAACCAAGGATGGCTCGCCCCTGGATTCAGTAGCACTGCCAGAAACTACTGTGCAGCCTGCCAAATCTGTCTCCTGAATAACCCAGGACAGAGAGTAAAAACCCCACGAAAACACCAGGTCCGGGCCCAATACCCCTTCCAGAGACTGCAAATTGATTACATACAAATGCCTAAGAGCGGCCCCTTTGAATTTGTCCTCGTGTGTATCGATTTATTCTCAGGTTGGCCCGAAAGTTATCCAGTAAAATCAGCTACAGCTAAAGCCACAGCTAAGAAACTGATCACTGAGTTAATACCTAGGTTTGGTCTTCCTGAAACAATAGAATCAGATAGGGGGACACACTTTACAGGAGAAATCAGGCAGAATGTGATGACCATGTTAGGGGTTCAACAAAGTTTCCACACCCCTTACCACCCACAGAGTTCAGGATCAGTGGAGAGAGTAAATGGGACAATAAAGCTAAAAATACAAAAAGCTATGCAAGAGTTGAACAAACCATGGCTAGAATGCTTGCCTTTGGCTTTATTCTCTATAAGGTACACTCCAACAGGAAAAACAGGATTATCCCCATACGAAATACTTTTTGGGAATGCACCTAGATTAGGTTTATACTTTCCACAGAGTATGCAATTGCAATGTGATAGTTTGACTGCATATGTGATACAAATTACAACAACGTCTAACTAAGATCCACAAAAGTGTGTATTCTTCTCTTCCAGACCCTAATTCAATAACAGGTACACATACGCTGCTACCAGGGGATTATGTATATGTAAAGAAACACACCAGAAAGACATTGGAACCCAGGTTTGAAGGTCCTTACCAAGTACTCTTGACCACAGCCACCTCAGTAAAGCTGGAAGGAAAACCTACCTGGATACACGCATCACATTGCAAGAAACAACCCGAGAAAACAACATGATGAAATATCTACTTACATATTTTTTGTTGAAGATTGTTGTTTTACAAATATATGCATGGACTCCTGGTATTAATGTACTTGAAGTAGAGGAAACAACAACTTTCGAATGGGCTATAGATGATCCTAAAGTAGCAAATGATTATTGACAAAGGTAGACTAGTACATCTTTCCTCACAGATACAACAGGATACTGCACCACATTGGTGGGATATATTTAGTGGAATGTCTTCTACAGCAACCAATATCTTTCACTGGTTGTTAAGTCCAATGGTAATTATTATTCTAATATTAATATCACTTACAATCACAAATATATGTGTATACAGGAAAATAAATAGGAAAATTAGGAGAATAGACAGGGTATACTGATAAATGTGTATTGACATCACCCTACTCCTATAAAACTCCTCTTCTTGAATTTTAAGATGTTGGTAATACCTAGGGGGATGGGTTCTACCCCTCTGACAACTCGCGGTCAGGGAAAGGACTCTGGGGAAAAACTGACTAGAACTTATTCATGAGGACCCAGGGGGAGGGAGAGGATGATGTCAAAGGGGGAAATTGATAGGGTTGAAATAATGACTTAGAGTTCCACTTTAATTGTTTCTGCTTTTTCTTACCTGTGTACGTATCAATTGTTCTATTTAAATTGTTTGTGCTCCTTTCTTACCTGTGTACGTATCAATTGTTCTATTTAAATTGTTTGTGCTCTTTTCTCTTCTGTGTACGTATCAATCTGTATCTAGATGGAATTTGGAACTGCTGAATAATCATTACATGTTCGCTGATAAGAAACTCTTTGTACCTTAACCTCATTTGGTAATGCCGATAAGATTACTGCTTGGAGAACTGCCTATAAAAGAAGTAAAGGGAGCAGTCCATTGTGCTGAGAACTGTGATACAGACATACCTGACTCCGTGTCATCTTTCTTATAGAAGCAATAATTTGGCAAAGCAATATAAACTTAAGCAACTTGTTTAAAAGTTGAACCTAACAACATCAACTTATTCAACAACGTGCCGCTACCATGGACGGACCACCACGCTATCAAATTTAAAATCGCCACCAACACCACCATCCAAAAACTGAAACAGGCAATAACAACACACTGGACCAGATCTCAGAAGAAACTACATTCCGAGCACTTCAAAACCATATTACCAACCAAAATAGCAATGCTAAATCCAAACCACTCAACGGAACAAACTCTCAACTCCTTGAACAAGACATTACTACAAACAGCAAACGAAGTGGCTCCAAAACTTAGAACATGCATCCACAAAAAAACTCTGGATGGTTTAATGGCACTTTTACTTCACTGAAGCAGGAACGTAGAAAAGCCGAAAGAGCCTGGAGAAGAAATTCTACAAAGGAAAACCACACAAACTACAAAGCACTCACCAAGAAATATCACAAAGCAATCTTCAAAGCAAAAGAAGAACATTTCTCAAAGACCATCTCAACAGCCTTAAACCGCCCTCTGGAACTTTTCAAAATAGTCGCGCAGACTATGAACCCTACCTGCCTAGAGCCCCCAGCATACGAAACTCAAGAATTTTGTAATGAGTTATCAGATTTTTTCATCGACAAAATCGACAACATTTGGGAAACAATTCAACAGAAAAAAACAACCAACCTCATTCAACTAAAGCAAAAAGAGAAAATCAACACGAACGTCACACAAGCACCGAATTTATCGCTGATCCCAATCACCACTGACACCACCAAAAACATCATCAGAAGCCTCCATGACAGCACATCACCAAACGACATAATTCCCACAAAACTCCTGAAAGAATGTTCCAACATTCTGGCTCCTACTATAACACATCTCACAAATCAATCGTTCAAAGAAGGGATTGTTCCAATCGCCCTTAAGCAAGGCATCGTCAAACCCCTCCTAAAAAAACCCAACCTCGACCCTAAAGATCCTAACTACCGCAGACCGGTTACAAGCCTCAACTCCATCTCCAAGATTATGGAAAAAGCAGTAGTACAACAGCTACAACACCACCTGGACACACACAAACTCTTGGACCCACTGCAATCAGGCTTCCGCCCAGGCCATGGCACAGAAACGGCACTTCTCAAAAGATGGGACGACGCCCTCGAAGCAGCAGATGATGGAGAATCATGTCTTCTGGTACTGTTGGACCTCAGTGCAGCGTTCGACACAGTGAACCACAATACCCTACTCATCCACCTCACAGAAGTAGCTGGAGTATTAGATTCAGATCTACCATGGTTTGCATTCTTCCTACAAAATCGTTCACAGACAGTGAAACTAGGAGCCTTCACCTCTGAAACTCTCGCAATTTCTTGTGGAGTCCCTCTAGGTTCACCCTTATCACCAGTGCTCTTCAACATCTACATCCATCCACTCCTCCAAATCATTAGAAAATCGGACCTCTGCTTCCACTCATACGCTGATGACACCCAACTCTACTTTCGCATCACTGATAAAAAAGACCACTACCAGCGACTAGAAAAATGCCTCACATTGATAGACGACTGGATGACCACGAGCTTCCTCCAACTCAATGGACCCATAACAGAGCTTCTTCTCCTCCACGCAAACCATAATACAAAAACTAAGAACCCTTGAACACCACCCACCATCCTTGGACAGACCATCTCCCCAAGCACCAAAGCCAAAAGTCTCTGAGTCATCTTTGACTCAGAAATGTTGATGGATGCACAAATAGGATCGGTAGTCAGTGGATCTCACCATCTCCTTCGCCTACTACGTAGACTCATCCCCTTCATTCCAGAAGAGGACAAAGCAGCAGTAGTTGGAACAATCATCAATTCCCAGCTCGGCTATGCAAACTCCCTCTACATAGGACTACCTAAATAGCAGATTGCACGCCTACAAGTCATCCAAAACACTGCAGCAAGAAAAAAACCCTGGGAATCCATCTCCCCATCCCTGAGGAGCCTACAGGAGCTAAAGGACCGGATCACTTTCAAGACCCTCTGCCTCACCCATAAATGCACTCAAGGAAATGCTCCACAATACCTATGAGAGAAAATAAAACACTACACACCTAAGCGCAGTCATCGTCAACTAACCAAAACCTCCTCCTCATTCCCAAGTCCCGCTACAAATCAAAGGGAGAACGAGGATTCGCAGTCCAAGGTCCACGGTTATGGAACGCTCTACCCGCCAACATCCACATGGAAGAAAATCATGGGGCCTTCAAAAAAAAACCTCAAGACCCATCTCTTCTAAGAAACAGGACTAACAGCACGGATCAAGCGCCTTGAGGAGATTCAGTTCGTATTTGCAGCGCTATACAAATCTTTCATTCATTTCATTCATTTGAGTTAGTTAGTCAGTGTATTGTGTAAATATATGCATCCCAGGTGTTGTATACATATACACACACATTATATATATATATATATATATATATATATATATATATATATATATATATACACTGTACTCAGTATAGCTAGATTCGTTCCTGTTATTCTCTACCTAATATACTTACAGGCAGGCAGCTGCAGTAATTTCAGTCAGTGTACTGTATCCTGCGCACAGTGTGCAACTAAAGCTAACTGCAGCCAATTGCTGGTGTTCTCTTCCTAATACACTTTCAGGCAGGCAGCTGCAGTATTTTCAGTCAGTGTACTGTATCCTGCGCACAGTGTGCAACTAAAGCTAACTGCAGCCAATTGCTGGTGTTCTCTTCCTAATATACTTACAGGCAGGCAGCTGCAGTATTTTCAGTCAGTGTACTGTATCCTGTGCAGTGTGCAACTAAAGCTATCTGCAGCCAATTGCTGGTCTTATCTTTCTAATAATACCTCAGGCAGGCAGCTGCAGTATTTTCAGTCAGTGTACTTTATCCTGTGCACTGTGCAACTAAAGCTAACTGCAGACAATTGCTGGTGTTCTCTTCCTAATAATACCTCAGGCAGGCAGTTGATTCAGCTAGCTGCAGTATATTAGTGTACTGTATACTGGGCACAGTCTGCAACTAAAGCTAACTGCAGCCAATTGCTGGTGTTCTCTTCCTAATATACTTACAGGCAGGCAGCTGCAGTATTTTCAGTCAGTGTACTCTATCCTGTGCACAGTGTGCAACTAAAGCTAACTGAAGACAATTGCCGGTGTTCTCTTCATAATATACTTACAGGCAGGCAGCTGCAGTATTTTCAGTCAGTGTACTGTATCCTGCGCACAGTGTGCAACTAAAACTAACTGCAGCAATTGCTGGTGTTCTCTTCCTAATATACTTACAGGCAGGCAGCTGCAGTATTTTCAGTCAGTGTACTGTATCCTGTGCACAGTGTGCAACTAAAGCTAACTGCAGACAATTGCTGGTGTTCTCTTCCTAATAATACCTCAGGCGGGCAGTTGATTCAGCTAGCTGCAGTATATTAGTGTACTGTATACTGGGCACATCCTAATAATACCTCAGGCGGGCAGTTGATTCAGCTAGCTGCAGTATATTAGTGTACTGTATACTGGGCACAGTGTGCAACTAAAGCTAACTGCAGCCAATTGCTGGTGTTCTCTTCCTAATATACTTACAGACAGGCAGCTGCAGTAATTTCAGTCAGTGTACTGTATCCTGTGCACAGTGTGCAACTAAAGCTAACTGCAGCCAATTGCTGGTGTTCTCTTTCTAATAATACCTCAGGCAGGCAGCTGCAGTATTTTCAGTCAGTGTACTGTATCCTGTGCACAGTGTGCAACTAAAGCTAACTGCAGGCAATTGCTGGTGTTCTCTTCCTAATAATACCTCAGGGAGGCGGCTGCAGTATTTTCAGTCAGTGTACTGTATCCTGTGCACAGTGTGCAACTAAAGCTAACTACAGGCAATTGCTGGTGTTCTCTTCCTAATAATACCTCAGGCAGGCAGCTGCAGTATTTTCAGTCAGTGTACTGTATCCTGTGCACAGTGTGCAACTAAAGCTAACTGCAGACAATTGCTGGTGTACCACAGGCAGGCAGCTGCAGTATTTTCAGTCAGTGTACTGTATCCTGTGCACAGTGTGCAACTAAAGCTAACTACAGGCAATTGCTGGTATTCTCTTCCTAATAATACCTCAGGCAGGCAGCTGCAGTATTTTCAGTCAGTGTACTGTATCCTGTGCACAGTGTGCAACTAAAGCTAACTGCAGACATTTGCTGGTATACCACAGGCAGGCAGCTGCAGTATTTTCAGTCAGTGTACTGTATCCTGTGCAGTGTGCAACTAAAGCTAACTACAGACAATTGCTGGTGTTCTCTTCCTAATAATACCTCAGGCAGGCAGCTGCAGTATTTTAAGTCAGTGTACTGTATCCTGCGCACAGTGTGCAACTAAAGCTAACTGCAGATAATTGCTGGTGTTCTCTTCCGAATATACTTACAGGCAGGCAGCTGCAGTATTTTCAGTCAGTGTACTGTATCATGTGCACAGTGTGCAACTAAAGCTAACTGAAGACAATTGCTGGTGTTCTCTTCCTAATGTACTTACAGGCAGGCAGCTGCAGCATTTTCAGTCAGTGTACTGTATTCTGTGCACAGTGTGCAACTAAAGCTAACTGCAGACAATTGCTGGCATTCCGTTTCTAATAATACTACAGGCAGGCAGGCGATTCAGCTAGCTGCAGTATAATCAGTATATATATTGCCCGCCTACGCTCTGAGGAAACGGGTACTCCCCGAAACATGTCAGCCATCAGTCATTTCATTGGTTTGACCCTCTCAACATTAGGTCCTGGTGTGTCGATCTTCAGAACAGCGTATCTGCTCCCTTGTCAAAGCCTTTATGAGTGCTCGTTTGTGAGTATATATCTTGCTGTTTTAATGCTACAATAAAGGTTTATCAGTAGTAATGCACTAGGTCGGTGCACTCTCCGTCTTTTTGTTTCCCTTTAGTCTATGAATACCCATTATTCTAAGGAGGGCTGCAAGACGTTAGGCATTACTTCACTAAGTTTGTCGCACCACATACGTAGTTACTGGACACCTGAGCGTAGGAGAGAGTTCTACTGTTTTAATCAGTATATATATACATCCTAGCTTTGTGCAGCTACATCTCACTGCAGGCCATTCCTTGTGTACCTATTCCAATACATCAAAGATAGTATGTCTGGAAGGCCAACAAGGAGAGGCAAACAGTCACAGGCCAATAAAAGAGGGCAAGCAGGCTCTGTGTCTAGAGGCAACAGTGCTGGTCGTGGACACGGTGCATCCCCATCAGCACATGGCCGTGGGGCATACTTGTCTTTTTTCTCGACAGCTGGCCGTGTTGAGCCACAACATGCCGAAGAGTTGGTAGAGTGGATGGCCAAGCCATCCTCATCCTCCTCATCCTCTGTCACCCAGGCTACCTTGGCTGCCAATGCAGGTGCCAAAGCGGCCTATTCCTTGGACTCAAGGTCATCATCAATTACTCCTTCCCTAGCCCCACCGGAGGAGTCCCCCGAACTGTTCAACCACAGTGTCTGGTGCATGCTGCAGGAGAATGTGCAGCATTTTGAAGGCTCTGATGATGGTACCCAGCTTGAGGAAGGCAGTAACGTGAGCCCAGAGAGAGGGGTTGCACAAGAAGGACAACAAACTGGCAGTCATGTTCCCCCAGCTGCAGCATACTGACAGGTTAGCCCCAGTGATGAGGAGGGAGGGGATGATGAGCTCACTGACTCTACGTGGGTGCCTTATAGGAGGGAGGAGAAGGAGGCTCATCTCCAACGAGGCAGGATGCTCTCCAGGGGCCAGCTTAAGGGTAGCCAACTGACTGCATCACACCACAGAGCTCCGCAAGTGCAGGGCGCTGGTGCCTCTGTGCGTTATTCCAAAAGTTCTTCAGTGTGGGCCTTTTTTGAGACGTGTGCAGCAGATCGCACTGGGGCTATTTGCAACATATGTCTGAAGCGTATCAAGCGTGGACTAGACAGCAAGCACTTGGGCACCACATGCTTAATCAGACATATGTCGAGCTCCCATGCAGCCCCTTGGCAACACTACCTAAAAGACCCACACCAAAGAACAAGGCGGACCTCTCCTCCTCATCAGCTGGGATCTCCAACCCCACTATACCTTAAGTCCTCTCAGAAACCTGCACTGAGAGGAATGAAGGTGTAGAATTAGGTGTGCCACTGCCAAGTATTTGCGGGAAATCTGCTATTGGTACACCAATGTCCGATTCTAGCAGGCAGATTTCCCTACCCCAGTTGCTCCATCAGCGAAAGAAGTTTGCTTGGCTAAATTGTTAGCACTTCAACTGCTGCCTTTTCAGTTGGTAGACTCTGCCCCCTTCCCTGAGTTTGTGGCAAGTTCCCAAATGCCACTTTTTTTCATGGAAGGCGATTCTGGCTCTCTACCAGCATGTGGAAGGCAATGTCCATGCCTCGCTGGACAGGGCGGTCAGTGGTAAGATGCATATTACCGCTGACTCATGGTCCAGCAGGCATGGATAGGGATGTTACCTATCTTTCACCACACACTGGGTGACTCTGCTGGCAGCTGGGAAGGATGCAGGACAGGGTGAAGTAGTGTTGGAGGTTGTTACGCCACCCGCCTCCAAAATTCTACTAGTGGTGTTTCTGCCACACCTCTGTCCTCCACCCCCTCCTCTTCTTCTTCCTCCATGGCCTCTTCCTGTGCTGATTTGTCCTCGGAACAAGCGGTGCTCTGTAGGCGTTCAAGGGGCTACACAAGCACGCAGGCAAAAGATGCCATGCGGTGCTTGAGCTGGTGTGCTTGGGGGACAGGAGCCACACTGGGGCAGAGATTCTGTCAGCTCTGCAGGGGCAGGTTCAGAGGTGGTTGACACCATGCCAGCTTAAACCAGGAATGGTGGTTTGCGACAATGGCACCAACCTCCTCTCCGCCCTCCGACAGGGACAACTGACCCATGTGCCCTGTTTGGCTCACGTCCTTAACTTGGTGGTGCAGTGGTTCTTGGGCAGGTGCCCGGGCTTACAGAATGTCCTGAGGCAGGCCAGGAAAGTCTGTGTGCATTTCCGTCAGTCATATAATGCCAGTGCTCGGCTGGCTGACCTCCAAAAGGAATTTAACCTGCCCGAGAACCTCCTAATCTGTGACATGCCCACCAGGTGGAACTCAATGCTGGCCATGCTGCAGCGGCTGCACACATAGCAGAGGGCCATCAATGAGTACCTATGCGACTATGGCACCAGGACAGGGTCAGGGGAGCTTGATTTTTTCCCCACGCCAGTGGGCCATGATCAGGGATGCATGCACTGTCCTTTCACCATTTGAGGAGGCCACAAGAATGGTGAGCAGTGACAGTGAATGCATCAGTGACACTGTCCCTTTTGTCCACCTGTTGGAGCACACGCTGCGTGGAATAATGGACAGGGCACTTGTGGCAGAACCGAGGCAGGAAGAGGAGGACTTCCTTACCTCTCAAGGCCCCCTTTATCCAGACAGTGTTCCTGCGAAGAGGAAGAGAATGAGGAGGAGGAGGAGGATTGTGTCAGCATGGAGGTGGGGCTTAGCTCTTAGCATCAGCAGCAGTCTTCAAGGGATCATTTACAGTCCGAAGAAACCCATGGACTTGTACGTGGCTGGGAGGAGGTGGCTGCGGATCATGTCGTCCTTAGTGACCCAGAGGACTCTGGACCGAATGCCTCAGCAAACCTACACTGCGTGGCCTCCCTGATCCTGCAAAGCCTGCGGAAGGATCCTCTTATTCATGGTATCAAGGAAAGGGATCATTACTGGCTGGCAACCCTCCTTGATCCATGTTACAAGGGTAAGGTTGTGGACCTTATCTTGCCGTCGCAGAGGGAGCAGAGGATGAAACATCTTCGGGAGGCCTTGCAGAAAGGTTTGTGCAACGAGTTTCCAGAGCCTGGGAGCTTCCAGTTTCCTGGTCCTTCTGGACAACGTGTTGCTGAGGCTTCGGTCAGTCACAGAAGGAGCGGTGGAGAAGGTGGCCATCTGGCCGATGCATTCAGACAATTTTTTAGTCCGCAGCCCCAAGGTATGATAGGTTTCAGCAACCATCGCCAGTGTCTGATTCACATGGTGCAGGAATATCTAGGGACAAGATCAGACTTGGACACCTTTCCCACCGAAAATCCTCTAGGTTACTGGGTCTTGAGGATGGATCACTGACCAGAGCTTGCACAGTATGCAATTGAGCTACTGGCCTGTCCTGCATCCAGCGTTCTTTCGGAACGCACATTCAGTGCTGCTGGAGGCTTTGTAACCGATCACAGGGTGCGCCTGTCCACTGAATCGGTCAATCGGCTGACCTTCATAAAAATGAATTAGTCTTGGATCACCAGCTACCAAGCACCTGATGCTGATGTAACCGAATAATTTTTTTTTTATGTCAGTTTCCTTCAAGACTGCCTATGCTGATGCTGAGTGATTATCCTGTTATACTGAGTGATAATCCTCTTCCTCCTCAATGTTCATGCTGATATCTTATAAGAACATTTTTGGTCCTGGGCACCGCCACCAGTGGCTAAGGCCCAATTTTTCTACGCCTGTTTAACAGGGCCTTGTAATTACAATTTTTGATGCAATACTTTGCAGCAGGGCTCATTCCTGCACTCCAACTAGAGTATCTGTGAGGGGTTGCAGTGTTGTGGCACCAGCACCAGTTCCCAAGGCCCAATTTTTCTGCCCCTGTTTAACAGGGGCATGTAATTACAATTCTTGATCTAATATTTCACAGCAGGGCCCGTTCCTGCGCCCACCAAGAGAAACTGTGAGGCCTTACAGTGTTGTGGCAACACCACCACACCGTCCACCACCAAAGGCCCAATTTTTCTGACCCTGTTCAACGGGGGCATGTAAATACAATTCTTGATCTAATATTTCACAGCAGGGCCCGTTCCTGCACCCACCAAGAGTAACTGTGAGGCCTTACAGTGTTGTGGCAACACCACCACACCGTCCACCACCAAAGGCCCAATTTTTCTGACCCTGTTCAACAGGGGCATGTAATTACTATTCTTAATCTAACATTTAACAGCAGGGCCTGTTCCTGCGCCCACCAAGAGTAACTGTGAGGGCTTACAGTGTTGTGGCAACACCAACACCTAAGGCCCAAATTTCTGCAGAGTATATGGGGCAGGCCCCTACTTTCAAACATCCAAATTACAAACGACTCCTACATGCAAACGGAAGGAGACAACAGGAAGTGAGAGGAAATCTACCCCTAGGAAGGGAAATTCTCTCCTGTAATGCCCTGTACACACGGTCGGACTTTCCGATGGAATATGTGCGATCGGAGCTTGTTGTCGGAAATTCCGACCGTGTGTGGGCTCCATCAGACTTTTTCCATCGGAATTTCTGACACACAAAGTTTGAGAGCATGCTATAAAATTTTCCGACAACAAAATCCGATCCTTTAAATTCCGATCGTGTGTAGACAAATCCAACGGACAAAGTGCCATGCATGCTCAGAAAAAATTAAGAGACGAAAGCTATTGGCTATTGCCCCGTTTATAGTCCCAACATACGTGTTTTACGTCACTGCACTCAGAGCGATCAGATTTTCCGTCAACTTTGTGTGACCGTGTGTATGCAAGACAAGTTTGAGCCAACATCCGTCGGAATAAATCCATGGATTTTGTTGTCGGAATGTCCGATCAATGTCCGACTGTGTGTATGGGGCATAAGAGTTCCTTGTTTCACTAAAACCCCCACATTTTCAAAATCCAATTGTCATTGGGACAGAAAGTGGGGTGAAATCTTCTGAACAGGTGCACAGACAGCAAAACAAATGTTACAGGGGTGATAATCCTTCCCTATGTTTTCCAAAAAGCTTAAAAATTGTTTTTTTGGCTGGAGCTACACGTAAAGAATGTACCAGTTCAAAATTACAAACAGATTCTACTTAAGAACAAACCTACGCTAGGTGACCGCGATATTGTGTCATGACATTGTAGGACTTAAGCCCAGTCTCCTGATAGCTCTCCCTTTTACCACACATTACCCTCCCTCCAAAAACATCATAAAATTACTCAACCCAGTTCTTGGAGTAAATGGCCTTTACGGCCTTATTTATTAAACTTATAAATTAACATAAATATATCATAAATAACCATAACATTTTAATAATAACTTTATTAGGGGAAATGTAATAGCAAACAACTATAACCCTGGTCACTGCGAACAACTTCTTTTACTTTAAGCCTACCAGTCGGAAACCCCTGACTCAGAGGCGGTACCCCAACCTTCGCAGTGACCTAACCTTTTACCTCTTCCAGGTTAACCCCTCGTAACCTAAAAGTATCCAACATCAACCCCCATCCTTCCATGAATGGGTACCAGAACAACCCCCATCCGATGGATGGGTACCATAAAACAACCCCCATCCCCTGGATGGGTACCACATGTTCCATACATGTAACATATAACTTATCCTATTCCAGGAAACCAACACTGCCAAACCTAGGGCGGGTGGGTGGGAATCTCTTCCTCCACTGCTCTCCGACTGACGTCACTTCCCCCTGACTTTCCAAATCCACTGCACTACGACCTAACCAGCCCCTCCCCTTTTCTAAAAGGGGAAACCTATTCTTAAAGCGGCATCTATGCTGTCCAGCACTGTTATGCCGTCCCTGCACCCATTGTTTCACATTAGCTCCGGGACTCTCTTGACATTGTAGGACTTAAGCCCAGTCTCCTGATAACTCTCCCTTTTACCACACATTACCCTCCCTCCAAAAACATCATAAAATGACTTAACCCAGTTCTTGGAGTAAATGGCCTTTACGGCCTTATTTATTAAACTTATAAATTAACATAAATATATCATAAATAACCATAACATTTTAATAATAACTTTATTAGGGGAAATGTAATAGCAAACAACTATAACCCTGGTCACTGCGAACAACTTCTTTTACTTTAAGCCTACCAGTCGGAAACCCCTGACTCAGAGGCGGTAACCCAACCTTCGCTGTGACCTAACCTTTTACCTCTTCCAGGTTAACCCCTCGTAACCTAAAAGTACCCAACATCAACCCCCATCCTTCCATGGATGGGTACCAGAACAACCCCCATCCGATGGATGGGTACCATAAAACAACCCCCATCCCCTGGATGGGTACCACATGTTCCATACATGTAACATATAACTTATCATATTCCAGGAAACCAACACTGCCACAGCACGCAAGGGGTAACCCCCTACCCTTGCGTGCACCTCCACACCCTCAGTCCTCTCTGTGTCCCTTCTTGCAGACCCAGAGACCACAAATCCGTCCCCATCTCGTTAAGATGTACACCATCACTACGTAAATACCTCCATGTATCCACCTCCAGCTCTCTGTGGCGAATGGCTAAACTCCCGTTTTTTTATCAAGAACCTGCTCACCTCCTTATTCACCTTTATCCTAGCCCTGTCCACCTTTTTTGCAGACCATGCCCTACGCCATGACAACCTGCCCACCATATCCGACCATATTATCACCATCTTAGGATAGGCCGCTCTTAAACGTAAAAAATCGCACTTTATGTCCCGAATAAGATCCCTCATGGATCTGGCTCCCATATCATTCCCCCCTACATGTAATAACAAAACATCAGGGGCCCTATCAAGGCAGGAGAACCTGTGTATTTCCCCCAAAACCCTGTTCCATTGCATGCCCGGGACCCCGATCCACCTGATAAGAGCCTCCTGCCTGGGGATCCTTAGCTGCTTGCCGTTCGGCCGAACATCAGCTCTCTTGGCCCCCAAAAAACATAGGAATGGCCGAGTATCCACACTAGGCCCACTTCTTGACCTGTGAACAAGAAAAGAACAATACAAAACACACATAAAAATATAATACCAATACCGTAAAACCATAACCAAAATTATGCCAAAACTATGGCTGCATCATTTGTGGGTGAACGTACAATTTGAATTTATCAGAGTCCCACCTACCAATACGCCTGATTACCTCCTGACTCGGACTCGCCCTAGCCGCCTCTGTGGCCGCCCCAATCCGAAAGGAATGAGTAGAGAAATTTTTTGGGTTGAACCCCCCAAGTGACACGCATCTTTTAAACACCGCTATAAACTGGAATTTAGATAAAAACGCACCGTCCTCATGTATTAGAAAGGATCCCTCAACTACCGGTCGTACGGCTAGAAAGGATTTCACTGCCCCAACGGGGCAAATGCCTGACTCCATAATCCTGCAGAACTCTAGGTGCCTGCCCTTTCCTGCCTGATCAGTCTTAGATCCTCTGATCCAGATTCTGATAGCATCCTGCAAATACTCCACATCCCCAAGCATAAGCCCCCCTTGAATCCTCTTAAAAGGGCTGACCAACTCACTTATACGTAGTGCCCCAAAGAAGGCCAAAGTGAAAGCAGCCCGGAATAAAACACATTCGTAAAAGGATCTGCAGACCTTTTCCAAACTAGAAAATAAAATTTTTAGCATTTTAAAGGAGACAGGGCGCCTCCCGTCACTCTTCGTGTGCACCTTCCTATAACCTTTGACTGCCTGTCTTAACCAGAAGTCCTTTGTGTAATCCCATTGCCCTTGCCATTTCAAAATAAAGGCCAAACCTGACAACTCAAGGTCTATGGCAGCTGCCGAGATATCCCTTTCCAATCCCCCAATGATGAAATAAAGGACGGCTTCTGGGGCTATACCCAGCTCGTTCAAGCAAGCAAACCATTCTCTCCATACCTTTGAGTAGGCATTCCAAGTAGTCATACTCACGGATTGCTGTATCCACTTTGCTGCAGTTCCAAAACAATGTTCCACATCCAGTCGGGACAGGCGAGCCCTTGTTGTTCCGCTTCTGGCACCAACTTCCGGAACCTGTCCCACTGAAAACGAGACAAAGCGTCAGCCAAAGTGTTGTCTATACCGGGTAACTGTACAGCATAGATGAATGCATTCACTTGTAAGCAGCGTAGGACCAAATGTCGCAACAACCTGACCACCGGAACAGATGCCGCTGTCAGACGGTTAACCACTTGGACCATACCAAGATTGTCGCAATTAAAGCGGACCTTCAAGTTTCTGAAAGATTCCCCCCAAATTTCCATAGCCACAACAATTGGGAACAATTCTAACAGAACCAGGTTCTGCAGAAACCCGGCCTCCTGCCATACCGATGGCCATCTGGCTGCACACCATTGTCCCTTGCAGAAAGCCCCAAACCCCGTGGAACCTGCGGCATCCGTGAATAGCTCCAGGTCACAGTTAAACGACTTTAAGAAAACTTTCCACACCTGCAAATCCTCCCTATGTTCTTGGTTAAGACTCACAAAATGCGTTGGCGCCCTTATCCCCGCGGTGGCTGCCGCCAGCCGCCGTCAAAAAATCCTCCCCATCGGGATAATACGGCAAGCAAAATTCAGCTTACCAAGTAAGGATTGTAGTTGGCGTAGCTGTAACTTCCTTACCCCAATGGTCCCACGCACCTCCTCTTTCAACTTCTCCAATTTGTCCCTCGTAAGCCGGCACTCCATCCTCGTCGAGTCTATTTCGATTCCAAGAAATGTAATTGTTGCTGTTGGGCCTTCCGTTTTTTCCGGAGCTAGCGGAACCCCAAAACGTTCCGCCATATGTTGTAACGTCCCTAACAGTACCGTGCAGATATTGGAGCCCGCCGGGCCAACACAGAAAAAATTATCCAAATAATGAATGACTGAGTTGATACCCGAAACATCCCAAACTTCCCATTCCAGGAAGGAGCTGAACGTCTCAAAGAGGGCACATGAGATAGAGCATCCCGTTGGCAGGCATCGATCAACTTAATAAGCCTCATTCCAAGTACAGCCTAGCAGCCGAAAGCTGTGCAGATGCACCAGCAGTAGCCGGAAAGCCGACTCAGTGTCCGACTTTGCCATTAAGGACCCCTGCCCGTACTTTCTAACCCATGCAACCGCTGCATCAAAAGAGGTGTACGTTACCGCACATTCTTCAGGTGCAATGGAATCATTGACCGACCCCCCCTTTGGAAAGGAAAGGTGGTGTATAAGTCTAAACTTGTTGGTCTCTTTTTTGGGAACCACTCCCAGCGGAGAGACCACCAAATCCGGAAGCGGCACCTCTGTAAAGAGGCCTGCCATGCGCCCCAATGAAACCTCTTTTCCCAATTTTTTGGAAACCACCGCTGAGTGCAGCAGTGCTGACCGTAAATTCTTAGCCTCGGGCGATACTGTCGCCAAAGAACAAGGTATACAAAAACCACTAGTAAAGCCTAAAATTAATTGTGCCTGCGCTAAAAAATATATAAAAGATAATGTGCAAAAATAGTTGAATTAAAACACAATAAATATGCTAATAAAATCATACATGTGAAAATGAATATATATATGTGTGATCTATTATATTACCTCAAAGTGCATATAACATTGTGCAATATTAATATAAACCATTAAAAGTGCACCGTGCATAAATAAATCATAAATGCCAAGTGCTATCCTCTGAAATACAAGTGTCCAACACAATCAGCTCACCCCCAGAGGAAGGCACGTGATCCCTGTGCCGAATACGCGTCGGGGAGGGGTAGGACGGAGCAGTCAGCAGTGGAGGAGATTATCGAACACCACACCGCACGCCATATGAGTCGCAGCTGGCTTTTCATACTTGTATAGTTTGGTGCACTGCAGCACCCACTCAATGTGAGTACCCTCCTGGAGGAATCTCTTATTTGAATAAAAGTGCTGGCTATATTACACCATATTTCTTCTATGAATGTGGATTCTGGTTTTACCTGTGAGGATTGTATTTACAACATTTTATCCTGAGGGAGCCCAGGAGTGGCCCCATTGCGTGTTTGACACAGTTTAGTTACTGTGTCACACGGCCAGAGGTGAGCGCAAGCACATGTGGGGTGTCACGGGAGAGCACATATTGTTTGCTGTGGTTTGGACACCGGTCAGAAGAAGCTTGATGAATATTTATTTCATGGACACTGTTTGTGCACACTCTTTTTAATTTGAATTCGCTGATTGTGTTGGACACTTGTATTTCAGAGGATAGCACTTGGCATTTATGATTTATTTATGCACGGTGCACTTTTAATGGTTTATATTAATATTGCACAATGTTATATGCACTTTGAGGTAATATAATAGATCGCACATATATATATTCATTTTCACATGTATGATTTTATTAGCATATTTATTGTGTTTTAATTCAACTATTTTTGCACGTTATCTTTTATATACAGTATTTTTTAGTCCATTTTTTAGCGCAGGCACAATTAATTTTATGCATTATATTACACGCTATGAAACGTGGTTTAGTGTTTGCTGCTTAAAAATTAATGGTTTCACTCCTTAGAGGCATTAGTCCATCTGTGGCTCGCAGGAGACTCACACTAGTAAAGCCTGCTTCCAACGTAGCAGCCGCTGCCCGGTCGGGGTATCTACTGAGGTAAGGAAGCATCCTTTCTACCCGCACCGGAGTCCTACCTGTTACCTGCAGAATCTCCGGCAAGACCCTTTTGTTTTGTAAAACACTTGGACAGTGCATGAACAGCAGCTTGAACACAAGTGTTTGAAGCGACAGTTGGAGCCAAATTTACGGGTGCCCTCGTTGAACTGCCAACAATAACCCCATCTCTTTTCAGTTGTCCTGGAGCTGCCGACCTCTGACCCCTGCCTGAAAAAACTGATTAGGGGCCCTCGCCGCTGTCATCAACCTCATCCACAGACTTATGTCCTTGTGGTCCCAGCGCAGAGTCGGTCGTACTGCCATCCGTTGTCGAAATTGTTCATCGTACCGGAGCCAAGCCATGCCGCCATACGTCCTGTGTGCTTCACTAATGGCTTCCAGATAAACAAACAGCGCTGAGCAGTGTTCGGGGGCCTTTTCACCTACTACACTTGCCAAAATAGCAAATGCCTGCAGCCAATTGGAAAATGTACGCGGAATTAAACGGTACCTCCGTCTTTCCTCATCTTCCTTCTTGCCTTCTACCGGTTTCAACCTATCCAGGTTGAATTTCTCCAAAGGCAATAACGTGAATATCTCCACGTATTCCCCCTTCCAAATTTTTTCTTTTACCTCTGTCTTTAGATGGGCACCCAAGGGGCCCTCAAAACAGACATAAACTTTGCGTCTTGCGGCGTCTGCCAACCTAACTGACTCCGCCTTCTTATTACCCATCTTCCCTTGATCAACCGGAGTCGTAGCGACAGCTGTCAGCCTGGGAGACTCTCCAACAGCCGTAGCTGCTACCACAGGCGTCACAGGCATATCGCCCGTGGCTCGCGTGGCGTCCACCGTCAGCGGGGGAGTTTGCGCCGTTGCCCATGCATGCGCCGGACTGCCTCCTGTCCCTGTCTCAATGCGTTGTACCAATTCTTTGATCCCCACCAAGAATTCCCGTAGGCCCTCGTTCCCCGTCTGGGGCACCGCAGCTAGTGGCGGAGCCGGGTCAGTCTCAACCCCCCCGCCCCTGCTGTCCCCCCCAGCCCTGCATGCCCCATCTGCTTACCCCGCCCCAACAGGCTATGCAATATAGTAGATATGGAAATTGAAGAATCGTACTCACCAGGCTGCCCAGGACTGGGCCCATCAGCCGCCACTCCTGGAACCACCGCCGCTGGATGTCCCTGGTCCTCGCCTCCATACGACCCGGTCAGTTCACCCTCAGATCGATCGTTGCTGCACTCGTTCCTGCTGACCGACTGCTACACCCCAGATGCGACCGTTCTGGTTGCCGCGGGTCTGCGGTGCTGTGCACGACCTTCTCTCCCTGTTTTACTGCCAGAAGATGCCCCTCGTGACGGGCTCCTGCGTCTATGACTTTGCTGGGTGTGTGTCACTTGGTTGCTGCCCTCATTCACACTAGACCTTGTGTTTCTCGCTGACCCTCTCCTGAACTGCGCTGAACTACTGGCCGACCCTGCAATCTGTGCAGTCTCACGTAATGCCGAGCCCCGCTCTTGTGTGTCCCGGCCACTCCGCTCCTCCCCCACAGCCCCATCCACCTGCTCGGTACATCTGTGACGGGCAGGGGGGGGAAGAGCCGTGTGCTGTGCCAGGCACCCTTCCCACTGTCCCTCTGCCTCTGCGATGGGTCCCCCTCACCTCTCCATGCCTGCTCCACTGTGTCCCTTGTAAGCTGGGGGTCCGGGGATCACTTGTAGCCTCCTGCTGCTGGGAAACTCCAGGGCCTGCTTCAGGGCTGAATCTCTCAGGCGGCCGGGACCGCTGAGCACGAGGTGTTGTCGCCGCCCGCTCACCGCCATCCATTATGGCCGTCAGCTGTTTCTGTAGCCAGTCCATGCTCTTAATTGCACTAGAAATCCCTCCATCGCTGCCATGATATCTTATCTGCAGGGGGAATGAAGAGCGGTGAGGGTGGTGACTAATCTTTTCCTCCACCGCTTTCCGACTAACGTCACTTCCCCCTGACTTTCCAAATCCACTGCACTACGAACTAGCCAGCATCTTCCCTTTTCTAAAAGGGGAAACCTATTCTTAAAGCGGCATCTGTGCTGTCCAGCAGTGTCATGCCGTCCCTGCGCCCATTGTTTCACATTAGCTCCAGGGCTCTCTATCTTGCCACTGTTATCGGCGAGATTTGACACCTGCGAGCCCCGTCGTGGGAGCCAGCACCGAGCTGGCTCACTCATCGGGGAAAAAAAACTGTTTTTTCCTTTCCCGATGAGCGACAAGCATTGCTGACAGGTGTCTGGTATGAATCATGAGGGGGAACGCCGTGCCAAATTTTAAATAAAAAAACATCATGGGTTCCCCTTCAGGAGCATACCAGGCCCTTAGGTCTGGTATGGATTTTAAAGGAAACCCCCTACGCCGAAAAAATGGCATGGGGTCCCCCCAAAATCCATACCAGACCCTTATCCGAGCACGCAGCCCGGCCAGTCAGGAAAGGGGGTGGGGACGAGCGAGCAGTGGGGTGCCCTGCAACCCCCCCACCCCAAAGCACCTTGTCCCCATGTTGATGAGGACAAGGGCCTCTTCCTGACAACCCTGGCCGTTGGTTGTCGGGGTCTGCGGGCGGAGGGCTTATCAGAATCCGGGAGCCCCCTTTAATAAGGGGGCTCCCAGATACCGGCCCCCCCACCCTATGTGAATGAGTATGGGGCATCGTACCCCTACCCATTCACCTGGGGGAAAAAGTGTCAATAAAAAAAACACACTAGACAGGTTTTTAAAGTAATTTATTAGGCAGCTCCAGGAGTCTTCTTCTGACTTTGGGGGACTTCTTCCAACTTCTCTGCTCTCTCCGGCCTCTTCTCCCGGTGTCCGGTTGTTCTCTGCTCTCTCCGGCCTCTTCTCCCGGTGTCCGGTTCTTCTCCCACTCCCCGGCCTCTTCTCCTGGTGTCCGGTTCTTCTCCCGCTCTCCGGTTCTTCTGCCGGGCTCCTCCGCTATCTTCTGCTCTTTTGCCGCTCTTTTGCTAGCGGTGGCCTGGTCTTCTCCGTCGTCTTGTTCCCTCTTCTCTTCTTCCGATGTTGACACAACGCTCTCTCCCGCTGTAATGAAGAGGCCGGAGAGAGCGGAGAAGTCGGAAGAAGACCCCCGGAGCTGCCTAATAAATTACTTAAAAAACCTGCCTAGTGTGTTTTTTTATTGACACTTTTTCCCCCAGGTGAATGGGTAGGGGGTACGATGTACCCCATACTCATTCACATAGGGTGAGGGGCCAGTATCTGGGAGCCCCCTTATTAAAGGGGGCTCCCAGATTCCGATAAGCCCTCTGCCCGCAGACCCAGACAACCAACGGCCAGGGTTGTTGGGAAGAGGCCCTTGTCCTCATCAACATGGGGACAAAGGGCTTTTGGGTGGGGGGGGCGCAGGGCGCCCCACTGCCCCAGAGCGCCCACCCCCCCATGTTGAGGGCATGCGGCCTGGTATGGTTCAGGAGGGGGGGCTCGCTCGTCCCCCACCCTTTCCTGACCGGCCAGGCTGCATTGCACAAATAAGGGTCTGATATGGATTTTGGGGGGACCCCGTGCCTTTTTTTCGGCGTAGGTGGTTTCCCTTAAAACCCATACCAGGCCTAAGGGCCTGGTATGCTCCTGAAGGGGAACCCATGCCGTTTTTTTATTCAAAATGTGACGCGGTGTTCCCCCTCATGATTCATACCAGACACTTGTCAGCAATGCTTGTCGCTCATCGGGAAAGGAAAAAACACAGTTTTCCTTTCCCAATGAGCGAGCCACTGCGAGATGTACAATACCCTGTCACCGAGAACCAGCGCGATAGGATCGCGCTGGAAACACATTCTCATGGTCAGGTACTGTACAGTCCCTGTCTTGTTTGCACCACCTGTATACTGCTGTTCAGAGTATATAGGGCCTGGGGGCCCAACGCCTTTCCTTTTTTTTATTTGGGTGCGGGGTTCCTCTTAATATCCATACAAGACCCAAAGGGGCTGGTAATGGGCTGGGGGAGGGGTTCTCAATGATTTTCATCCATATTGCCGGGACCAGACATGACATTAAAGCCTCAAGCAGTTTTAAATGACCTTTTTTCCTTTACAAACCCTTTTTAGGGCAATAACTTGCATATTGGCCTTTAAAATTCACACTTTTGATTTTTCACGTTCGAATCCAATAGACTTTAACAGGGTTCGAAAGTTTGCGCGAACTTTCGTTCCGTTCGAATGTTCTGATGCGAACCGAACCTGGGGTGTTCGGCTCATCCCTAGTTAGAATGGCCCAGTCACAGTCCAGACCTAAATCCAATTGAGAATCTGTGGCAAGACTTGAAAACTGTTGTTCACAGATGCTTTCCATCCAACCATGCAGAGTTTGAACAATTTTGCAAAGAAGAATGGGCAAAAATGTCACTCTCCAGATGTACAAAGCTGCTAAAGACATACCCAGAAAGACTTGCAGCTGTAATTGCACCGAAAGGTGGTTCTACAAAGTTTTGTATTCAGGGGGGCTGAATACAAATGCACACCACACTTCTCACATATTTATTTGTAAAAAAAAATTGAAAAACATTTATCATTTTCCTTCCACTTCACAATTATGTGCCACTTTGTGTTGGTCTATCACATAAAATCCCAATAAAAAACATTTACGTTTTTGGTTATTGGAAAATGTCAGGGGTATGAATACTTTTTCAAGTCACTGTATATTTAAGTAATCAACTGGAGAACAATAACTGAAATTTAGAGCAATATAGCTCAATACTATATTCAGGCTGCTTTCAGGGGATTGCAAAACTGAGAATTCCCCCCAAGAGCAGAGGCACACTTAAATGGCAAATAAATCACAACATGACACTTTATAATGGATTGGTTACCTCTACTAAAATTTGGCTCTATGAGTCCAGGCAAGAGGAGAGCAGAAGACTGACCCTCTTTATGTCAGACCCCTCTCTTCTGTCTCTTGACACCACAGGTCCAACTACAAATACTGTATTCAAATCAATATTTAATGGCTTAGCTTCCCTGATAAACTGTCCCTGAGTATGTGTGTGCTGGCCCATATGGCACTAGTAGCTTCAGTCCCTTTAAAGAAAGATGAGGCTATGTATCTTCAGCTAGCCACTCTTGTTGGTGCACTTAAACACCTGAATTGCAGGGCCAAACTACATAACTGGCCTGGATTATCAAGTAAAGAATGCAGGATCTTCTTCAGCAAGGTGAAAGCTAAATGGTGTCTGTATACAGTGTCTCTGTATCTGAATGGCCTTGTGTCCTGCAGCACTAAAGGTGTCAGCATGGTGACTAATGATGTCTGTATACAGTGTCCATACAACTCTGTGTGCAGTGACCTTGCATCCCTGTTTCCTGCAAATGGGCAAGAGCCCTCCCACCCAATCCTGTCAAGGCCCAAATGAATTTCCTGGAACAGGCAGGCTCTTCTAGTGGCCTGACTGGTCACCTAACACTGGAAAGCGTCACACCGTTGGTGCAGGTGCATCTGGATATGCACCTGGGATCCCCCTCTCACAGGCTGGATATCCCGCCTAGCTGTGGATGCCTGAAATCACGCAATGGACTGACTTGGAAGGCAGTACCTCTAACGTAGGTCTAATCTCTTTATCTCCCTCCCGTAGTCTGAATCCCCTCAGATAAGCAAGATGGAGTCTTTCTTTTCCTGCTTCCTAGAGCAGGCTGGCTCTTGTATTTCTGTCCCCATAGAAAGCTATGGTGCCGTTTTAGATCTACACATTCCAGAATATTTTGCAGCAGCTGCTTGTTAAAGTCCCTCTGATTTGCTGTCATTGGCACTCCTCCTCCTGCCAATAGGGACACAGGGGAGGATGCAGAGTGAGCAGCCCTGTGTGTCTGTTTGAGGAGAAAATAAAAAGGGAGGGGGGAAATATCCCCCTCAGAAACTGACAGGCACTTTTCTTCCACACAGAAGAATCTTGGCCAGCTTGTCTAGGCAGCGGGATATGCAGGGCACCAGCTACATTACAAATATAAAAATACCGTTTACATAGAGAAAGAGAATATTTCTAAAAAGTTCAATAAATAATACATAAATTAATATAATTTATTTTATTTTATTACATATATACTGTAATACATGGTCATTTGAAATACCGGGGGAATATTTAGAAACAGCATCTGTGCTTAATAGCTAGGAGCGGACATATTATATACAGCATACAGTGAGGGTAAAAAGTATTTGATCCCCTGCTGATTTTGTACGTTTGCCAACTAACAAAGAAATGATCAGTGAGAGATAGAATAACAAAACCCAGAAAAATGCATTTAAAAAAAGTTATAAATTGATTTGCATCTTAATGAGTGAAATAATTATTTGACCCCTTCGCAAAACATGACTTAGTACTTGGTGGCAAAACCTTTGTTGGCAATCACAGAGGTCAGATATTTCTTGTAGTTGGCCACCAGGTTTGCACACATCTCAGGAGGGATTTTGTCCCACTCCTCTTTGCAGATCCTCTCCAAGTCATTAATGTTTTGAGGCTGACATTTGGTAACTCAAACCTTCAGCTCCCTCCACATATTTTCTAGGGGATTAAGGTCTGGAGACTGGCTAGGCCACTCCAAGACCTTAATGTGCTTCTTCTTTAGCCACTTTTTTGTTGCCTTGGCCGTGTGTTGTGGGTCATTGTCATGCTGAAATACCCATCCACAACACATTTTCAATGCCCTGGCTGAGGTAAGGAGGTTCTCACCCAAGATTTGACAGTACATGGCCCTGTCCATCGTCCCTTTTCATGCGGTGAAGTTGTCCCCTTAGCAGAAAAACACCCCCAAAGCATAATGTTTCCACCTCCATGTTTGACTGTGGGGATGTGTTCTTGGGGTCATAGGCAGCATTCCTCCTCCTCCAAATTTGGCGAGCTGATTCCAAAGAGCTTGATTTTGGTCTCTGCTGACCACAACACTTTTACCCAGTTCACTTTTGAATCATTCAGATGTTCATTAGCAAACTTCACGGGCCTGTACATGTGCTTTCTTGAGCAGGGGTATCTTGGCTGGTGCTGCAGGATTTCAGTCCTTCATGGCGTAGTGTGTTACCAATTGTTTTCTCGGTGACTATGGTCCCAGCTACAGTGAGATCATTGACAAGATTCTCCTGTGTAGTTCTGGGCTGATTCCTCACCGTTCTCATGATCATTGAAACTCCTTGAGGTGAGATCTTGCATGGAGCCCCAGGGAGATTGACAGTTATTTTGTGTTTCTTCCATTTGCAAATAATTGCGCCAGCTGTTGTCACCCTCTCACCAAGCTGCTTGGTGATGGTCTTGTAGCCCATTCCAGCCTTGAGTAGGTCTACAATCTTGTCCCTGACATCCTCGGACAGCTCTTGGCCATGGTGGAGAGATTGGAATCTGATTACTTCTGTGGACAGGTGTCTTTTATACAATTAACAAGCTGAGATTTGGAGAGTATATAAGACACCTGGGAGCCAGAATACTTGCTGATTGATAGGGGATCAAATACTTATTTCACTTGTTAAAATGCAAATCCATTTATAACTTTTTTGAAATGTGTTTTTCTTCATATTTTTGTTGTTATTCTGTCTCTCGCTGTTAAAAAAAACCTACCATTAAAATTATAGACTGATCATTTCTTTGTCAGTAAGCAAACATACAAAATCAGCAGGGGAGCAAATACTTTTTTCCCCTCACTGTAGATAACCCTTAGTTTACCATGATCAGCCCTAATTAACTCCTTCTTCCTTCAACTAATATTTTCCTGTTGTTTTTTATTTTTATTTTATTAACCATGTACATTTAAACTTATATTTTATTTGTTCTATTTCTTTATTTTTGCAAAAAACGTTGCAATGCTGTGAACCAGAAACATAATTTTAATGTAATTTTAAACAAGACAGATTATAGAATAAAATGTATACTTTTATTTGACAGTAACACTATTTTTTTTTTTTAAATGAACACCGGTCAAAAAAGAGAAAAAGTGATTTTTTTTTAATTCTGTTCCTTTTTTATCCAAGGGTTTCATAAAAAAATAAATTCTGCAAGGCAATATGAAAAGAAAGTCTTGTTTGTCCTTAACAAAGTAATTCATATAATGTTTTGCTATCTTAAGTAATGACAATGTTTTTGCCGAGTAAACCGATTCACAGCAGAAATTTAAAAACTGTGATTGTCCATAGGGGGTGTACAAGTGGTCAATGAGCTGAAGCAGTTAATGCCGCGTACACATGACGGACTTTACGGCAGACTTGGTCAGTCAGACTGGAGTCCGTCGGACAATTCGATCGTGTGTGGGCTCCAGCGGACTTTTTTTTCCCGGACGACGGACCTAGAAATTAAACATGTTTCAAATCTTTCCGATGGACTCGAGTCCGGTCGAAAAGTCAGCTCGTCTGTATGCTAGTCCGACGGACAAAAACCGACGCTAGGGCAGCTATTGGCTACTGGCTATGAACTTCCTTGTTTTAGTCCGGTTGTACATCATCATGTACGAATCCGTCGGACTTTGGTTGATCGTGTGTGTCCAAGTCTGTCCGTTTGTAAGTCCGGCGCACCTACGCTACAAAGTCCGTCGGAAAGATCGTCGGACCAAGTCTGCCGTAAAGTCCGCTTGTGTGTACGCGGCATAAGGTATACTGGAGCATAACCAATAGGCTCTCCAGCTCTAATCAGTCAAACTGTATGGCAGTCTATTAGTTTTGTGGACTGATTTAATAAATCCTAGGTACATTTTGTTTACATGTCAAATTACACAGCTTCATCTCTCAACTTTATCATCTTAAGATGATGGATGTGAAGCTTTCTCTTTAATTACAGTCTGTCACATCCTTTACATATTGTGTAATTAAACTGTGAGGGTTTTTTTTAATTCACAGTCAGAGATCTGCTATAACCCTGTAATTACCAGGTTACTCTTCATCAATCTTTTGTCTCTGTCCACGCACTAAGACTATAAAAGTATCTACAGCCCTAGTGCACAGAACAGTATGTGATTCCTAAATTGCGATGACCCAATCCTGTAATCATGTCATTTTGAATTTCTGCTTCAGTATGAATAATATGGCACTTCATGGCATAACTTTATAAACTTTAGGAGTATTGCCAAGTTTTTATAAATCAAAAAAGTTGTTTCAATTCCAGCTACCATTTTCCAAAATCCCATCTCCTTACTTTCTGAGATCAGATAAGAGATAAGAGATAAGATTTATTGTCATTGTAAAACAAATCACAATGAAAATACATTTCTACTCCTCACATTAATCATACATCACAATTTTCAACCGTGCATTTACCACATAGAATTTAATTATACCAAAAAGAGTATAATATATATAAATATATAAAAGTCTCCCCATATTATAAAGGTATAAAAAGTGTCCTCATTAAAAAAAAAACTAAACCAGACAAAAAAAAAAAAAAAAAAGTAACCTCTTTCATTTCATTCCTGCATTGATAGCCTTAACAGCCCTGGGAAAGAAGCTCTCTTTAAATCTATTTGTCCTTGTTTTAATCACCCTAAAAGGACTCCCAGATGGCATTAATTCAAAGAAATGACAACCAGGATGAGTCTGGTCTCTCACTATTTTGCCTGCTCTACAGAGGCAACGAGTCTCATATATTTCTTCTAGAGAAACAAGTTCACACCCTACAATTTTCTGTGCTGTTCGAACCATTCTCCTTGGAGCATTTTTATCTGCCTGCGTACAACTAGGATACCAAACTAGAATGCAGTACGTTAATGTACTCTCAATGGCAGAGCGATAGAAGGTCTCCAGCACCCTTCTTCCCAAGCCATTCTTCCTAAGAAGTCGCAAAAAATATAACGCTATTGCGATTTCTTAATAATGGCTTTAATGTTGATTGTCCACGATAAGTTTTCAGAAATGCATATTCACAAAAACTTAAAGGTAGAGACCCGCTCCACGCACACGCCTTTAATAAAAAGTGGTGCTGGTTCAGGCCTGTTCCTTCTGAAATCTACAATCAGTTCCTTTGTTTTCCATGTGTTTAGGATCAGGTTATTAGCTGTACACCATTCCACTATCCTATCAACCTCTCTCCTATATTGCTCTTCCTCGTCTCCAGTGATACAACCAATTACGGTGTCATCGGCAAACTTAACTATACTATTGGTCTTATAATAGGGGGTGCAGTCATGTGTACAGTGAATAGAGAAAGGGACTTAAAACACAACCCTGCGGGGCTCCAGTACTTATTTATCGCTTGGAAGAAACAAATGTATCCAATTTGACCACCTGTGAGCGATGGACCAAAAAATCCCTTATCCAAAAACAAATAAAGGGCGGCAAATCTAATTTTTGCATTTTTTCAACCAACCGATGGTATTAAAGGCAGAGCTATAATCTATAAACAACATCCTTATGTAGTTTCCTGAATGCTCCAGATGTCTAAGTGCCCCATGCAACGCTAAAGCTATTGCATCTTCTGTGCTTCTATTTGCCCTATACGCAAACTGATAAGGATCTAAACTACCCGGTAATCTAGTTTTGATATATTTCAAGACCAACCTCTCAAAGCACTTCATTAGTACTGAGGTCAGTGCTATTGGTCTATAATCGTCTGAACTTCCCACAGTTGACTTTTTTGGAATTTGAATAATAATGGCTGATTTTAAACATGCCGGAATAACAGCAGATGATAGTGATCGATTAAAGATCTTGGCAAAGACTCCAGCTAATTGATCAGCACAGGCCTTAACTACTCTCCCTGGGATTCCGTCTGGACCTGATGATTTTCTTGTATTTATAGCCTTAAACCCCTGCCTCACCTCATATTCCTGTATATTGAGTGTACATTTTCCTGGACCTAAAGGACACCCTATACCCTGGTTTGGTAACACAACCTCAAACCGTGTGAAGAACCTATTTAATTCTTCAACCAGTGAAGCACTAGAGTTCCCTTCCATTTTTGTAGTTCCTCTATGTTGTGTCAAATACTGTATACCCCTCCACCCCTCCCTCACATCGTATCCATTAAAATAGTCCTCAATTTTCTTTTTATAGGCTAATTTGGCTTCTTTTATGCCTCTTTTCAAATTAGCTCTCACAATACTATACATTGCTTTATCTCCGACATTGAATGCTCTATTCCGTTCTCTAAGAAGACTCTTTATTTCTTTAGTCATCCAGGGTTTCTGATTTGAAAAGACCCGAATGCGCTTATCCTCAGTAACATTGTCCACACAGGTTTTTATATAGTCCAGAGCTGTTTCTAAACAATGAGAGAGAGAGCCCCCTGGCCAAATTCTGCTTATTTTCCACTCTGGAGCTATTTTCTGCCAGATAGTAATATATGCTGGAATAAGGAATAAAGAAAGGTTGTCTGACTGACCCAGATGGGATAGTGCAATGGCTCTGTAGGCCTGCTTAATATTGGAATACACCATATCCAAGGTATTTTCACCTCTAGTAGCGCATTTAACAAACTGATGTAGCTTTGGTTGCGCAGCCCCCAAATTCGCTTTATTGAAATCACCTGCAACCACCAAAACCCCAGAGCCACTGCAGTATCCGCATCTGGCGGTATATATACCGCAATAATGATCACCACTGTAAATTCTCTGGGTAAGTAAAAAGGTCTACACTTCACCAGCATAAATTCCAAATCTGGCGAACAATAATGCCCCGTACACACGGTTGGATTTTCCGATGGACAATGTCCGATCGGAGCGTGTTGTTGGAAATTCCGACCGTGTGTGGGCGCCATCGGACATTTTCCATCGGATTTTCCGACACACAAAGTTGGACAGCAGGAGATAAAATTTTCCGACAACAAAATCCGATCGCGTCAATTCCGACCGTGTGTGGCCTGTTCCGACGCACAAAGTGCCACGCATGCTCAGAAGAAATTCCGACACAGGACAGCTCGTTCTGGTAAACTTAGCGTTCGCAATGGATACAGCACTTTCATCACGCTGCAATGTAAAAAATGGTTTAATACAGCGCACTCTCTTCTTCTTTATAATGTGACAAGAATTAAGTAGTTTTGCTGCTCATATTCACACACACTTCTCACAAAGTTTTATTTGTGTTTTTTTAGTGGGATTCCCTGAATATATTGTTATTAGTTGTCACATCTGACAGTTTTATATTTTTTATGTTTTTTTTTTTTTTTTTTGATTTTAAGCCTTTTTTTTTCTTTAATGTTTGGATTTTTTCCAAGGCTGATCTTTGTTCAATGTTATTTTTATTTTTACTCCAGAATATTTTTTTTGTGTGTGTTTTGTGTGTCAAGTTACCCCAACACCATTGATATCTTTTATTATTTAATCTCAAGGAGATTGTTTGTTGTTGGTGACCCTTGTTCATTTCACATTGTATATTAGAAATGTACCTGAATCCTCACAAACCAACTGTCATTTTTGAAGTAAAACACATAGGAGAGTATAATTCAAAACAAAAATCCTTTATTAAGGGATCAGAACCAAACAAAGAGGAAGGCAACACTGGATCAACAGCAGAAATTAGTGAAGCCTGGGACCCCCACGGCAGACATCAATTCTTCAACATCAAAATTGGTGGCCTGAGGAGTCCATATGTAAGGGAGGGCAGTCTGGTCCGGGATTCACAGAGACTCGGATAGCAGCAGATGACATCTGTGTCCGCAGGCTGTGGTACCACAAGAGGCTGCATCTTTTGGCCGACCAGACTGGATCCAGGGCAATCACTCTCTGGTCTTCCTTTCACACTTCCTTCCGGGCTGTGGCTGTGCAGTTGGAGATGTGGCAGGAGGAGGACTAGGACCTGGAGGAGGAGGAGGAGGAGGACTGGGAGGACCTGGAGGAGGACTGGGAGGACCTGGAGGAGAGGGAGGAGGAGGAGGAGGATGAGGAGGACCATCCCAAAGCTGTGTGTGAGGTGTAATTTGGCCCCTCACACCTTTCTCCAGAGCCTCTGATATGAGGGCCTGACACATGGCTTTTTGGCCCTCCTCCATCCTCTGCATTTTATAGGCAATGAATGCAGCAATGTTCTCCTGCCTGGTGTGGGGTGCTCCCAGGACCTCTGTAGCCCTCCAAAAGAATCTGATAGCCGCCTCCTCTAGGGCACTCGTCCTACTGCCACTTTCTGTTTTCAGGGGGGTGGAGGGACCTTGATATCAGCCAGCCGGCTCGGCCCGGCCACCTCCTGGCTGAGACTTCCCTGTGTATGAAAAAGGGACATGGTTTTAGTTTTTGCATCATCAATCACAATCCTAAATTAGTACTCCCAACTAACATCTAGGTAACATCATTGAATGGACAAGCAGAAATATTTAGAGGAATGCTATACCTGGCTCAATCTGGGCTCCTCCACATATGGCCTGGAAGGCCCAGGTTGGGCGTCAGAAGCCTCAGCCGGGGGGGAAGGAAGCGTGGAAGGAAGACTGGAGAGGGATGGCCTGGGTTCATTCTGGCCTGCCAGAAAGTGCAGCCTGTCGTAGTACAACATCCTGGGGACATAGATGTCATCTGCTGCTCTGGATCTCTGTGAATCCAGGACTTTCTTGCGCTCCCTTAGATATGTGCTCCTCAGGCCACCAATGAAAATCTTTAAATAAGTGATGTCTGCCGTGGGGATCACCTGCTTCACAATTTCACACAATTGCTCCAGTGCTGCCTTCCTCTTTGCTTGGTTCTTGAAATGGGGGTGGGTAATCTCCCACAGACAGGGCAGCTCCCTTAACATATCAATGAATAGTGACATGAAGTCAGTATCTCTCATTAAGATATCCATGTTCACTGCAAGACACAACACAAGACAAAGCCTAATGTCAGACCAAGCTCTCCTAATCTTGTTACAATATAGGCCTCAATCTAGAAGCAGTATAGGCCCAAGTTTGTCTCTTACCTTCGTTCTTACGATCGGCGCGTCCAATGCTCCTTCCTCCGCTCACAGATCGTACGTAATACGCACGCGTGTTACGCTTTATACACACTGTGCATGCATGTAACTCCGCCCGCCCCTGACGTTCTTTCTAGTCTATTCCCCACCCCTTTTCGTTCGGCGCAGTAGGGGAAGAGCATGATGGCGGAGTTACAACAGGTGCATGATAATTCTAACAACGGGGAGGAGGAGGAGGAAAGCCCGGATCCAGGCACGTCCCGATCCAGAAGGAGACGTTTTAAGGCCACAAATATGTCGTTTGGGGAGATGTTGGAGATGGTAGACATCATGAAGAAGTCCGACTATGACGGAAAATATGGGCCTTACCCCAACCCCAACATCAGAAAGGCCAAAATCATTGGTAAAGTGGTCCGGAGTCTGGAGAGGAATTTCGGGGTACGAAGATCTAAAGATCAGCTCAGGAAGCGGTGGTCGGACCTGAAGTTGAGAGAGCCAGAGCAGTACCGAAAGATCCGGAGAGTGCTGCAAAAAAGTAAGTAGTTGTGCTGTGTTCATATTCTTTCTGTCTTTATTCCGTTCGTTCTGCTCCATATGCTTTTAATAATTGTAACGTTTAAAAAGGTCAACTTTAATGTTCATGGGCCCATTATTCGTTCGTATCAAACATTTTTCTTTCGGCCTCTAGAACACCATTGTTTAGGCCTTATGCATTTTTCCACATTTTTTTGGGCCTACTTGGATGCCAAATATTTGTTTGTGTAAATGGGTTTGTTACTAGAATGAAATGCCAACTAGATTGTGTGTAAGGAGAGGACACTGAGCAGCTGTTTTCACATCTGGACACTGGAGCACTAGTGTGGGACACAAGAACACCATTTTTATTAAGGGGGGCACACAGGTGCTCCAGTGTATACTATAGGGGGGGCTACATCTGTGAAGCTTGTACCAAACAGGTAAAGTATTGCAGCTTGACAAAGGGCAATAAAAAATATAAATCTTGGAACTCGGCTAAAATAGACAATTGTACCCCACTTCCAAGCAATGTTTCCTATTTCTAGTTCTGTCATCCAATATCTGTGTGCTAATTATACCATTTTTGTTTTACATAGGGGAGAAAAGACTCGGAGGACACCCCTCATCCCAGGAAACCAGAGCCCCCCCCCTCTGGAAGAAGGGGAAATACCAACCCAAGAAGCTGAGCAGGAGGAAGAAGAAGATGTGGTGGAGATTGGCACCACAACAGGTGAGTGTCTGCAACCACAGGCTCAGGTAAAAGAGATGGATGTTGGCAGATTTTTGAGACCTGTTTTTTTTGTTCTTTATCTCTTTTTAGGTGATCGGGATCCAGAACGCTTTACATCTGAAAGTGCCCAGATACTGATCGGGGAGATCATGGGGTGTAATCTCCAATTGCAAAACATCCAGCAACAAATCAGTGATGTTATTAAAAAAAATAATAACATCATTGATGTTTTGGGGCGAATTTAAATCCCACAAAATCACCTGTTTTAGCTTACTAAAATTTTTACAATGTTTAGAAAAGCCAAATTTGGAGGATGCACACAGTGTGCCAACATGTGCTATCTGCCATCACGGGAGATCAATGGACGTGTTTTGGGGGTGCAACCCCTTACTCAATTATAAAGTAGCGTTGAGGAAGGGCTTGCTCCCCCAAAACACGTCCCTTGATCCCCCCTGATGGCAGATAGCACATGTTGACATTCGTAAATTGGTGTGCATCTTCCAAATTTGGCTTTTCCAGGGGTGATTTCCCCCCATCTGAACGCTATATCAAACCCAGTTCCTAAATACTCATGTCTGATATAGCCTTCAGGTTTGACCTAATGTGAACTTTGTAAGTTCAAGTTTTTTGGCTTTCTTGTTGGTTTTACACAGGCCTGTTTTATCTGAAATGGATATTTCGATTTTTGATAATGCCCTCCCCAAAAATTGTTATACAACAAACATGTTGTTTTGTTTTAAAAACCTTTGGGAAATGCACATGTGATTGTGCAGGTATAAAAAAGTGCCTTACTCAAGAATGTGTGGATTATTGTCTCAACACTACAACACTTTTGGGGTGATGTAATAGCTGTTTTATGCAAAAATGGGGGTTATTTCCTAAGGGCAAATACACTTTGCACTACAAGTGCAGGTTCAGTGCAGTTGCAAGTGCACTTGTAGTGAAATGTGTTTTTGCATTTAGGAAGTACCAGCCAACACTATTCTTTATAAGGTTACCCAATCACGACATTTTCTGCACTCAACACATTTCTGTCAGGGTCAGCTCAAACAAACACAAGCAGTAAATGTCCACCAAGAAATGCTTTTGGTTGTTTTTTATTTGAAAAAGGTGTCACAGATTGTCTGGCATATTGATAGCCCCCCTACCCGCAAAGAACTCCAGGTATCGTAACCGGACATCACGGGCACTCAGGGAGGGCAAGCCAGGACGGCCGCTTTCAAGCGCCGTCATTGTTGATTTATTTGGTATTCCGGCCTCAGGCCCAACTGAGCCAGCATAGTTGGCTGAATGTTTTCTTAAAAAATTATGGAGAACACAGCACGCCAGTATAATATGGTTCAGTTTATACTCCGCCATATGGATGGGTGTCAGAAATAGTCGGAACCGGCTGGCCAGGATTCCAAATGTGTTCTCCACCACTCTTCGGGCTCTGGCCAGCCGGTAATTAAAAACCCTCTGTTCCGGGGTGAGGGTCCTCATCGGGAATGGCCGCATCAGGTGGTCCCTCAGCGCAAACGCTTCATCAGCAACAAACACAAATGGGAGACCTTCAACATTGTCCTCTGGAGGTGGCAAGTCCAAGCTGCCATTCTGGAGACGCCTGTAGAACTCCGTCTGGGCGATCACTCCACCATCGGACATCCGGCCATTCTTCCCCATGTCCACATACAAGAAGTCGTAATTAGCCGACACCACCGCCAACATCACTATACTATTAAACCCCTTGTAATTATAATAGTACGACCCCGAGTTGGGTGGTGGGACGATGTGGACGTGTTTCCCATCAATTGCCCCTCCGCAGTTAGGAAAGTCCCACCGCTGGGCAAAGTGGGAGGCCACAGTCTGCCATTCCTGTGGCGTGGAAGGAAACTGTTGAGGAAAAAACAATAAACATTACTATTTTTTCACAGAAACATGGCAAGCAGATTAGACACAAACATTATGGGTCAACCTCCAGATAGCATTTATTAAGGGGAATTTTACAACAACAAAGTATAAGGTACACCTATCATATTCCCCCTCCCCCCCTCTCATGGGCCATTTCTAACATTATAGGGGGGGGGGGGGGAACTCTTGGACAGGTAACCCTCTTCACTTCATTGAGAGATGAATGCCTAAATACAGGGTATTACTTGGAACAGCCCCTCCTTAGTTACACTATTGGCAGCCCACTGGACAGGTAAGAAGTGTCATAATACAAAGATATAAATACACACTGTACACATTTGAGCACATTTGGACATTCTGCTATTACCTATCAAGATCATAATAGGATACAAAAACTTTAAACAGTACCATTGGAAAGTATACAGGCAGGCCCTTGCACTACATGCTTTGGGGAAATCATCCATAAATCTGAGCACTAAAGAGGTGGGTATAGTGTGTATGGGTTTGGCAAAGTCAGCAGAAAGATGATTGAGGATAGAGAATTGGGATCAGCTGACTTAGCAGTTGGGGGAGGGAGGGTTACAAAAAATTTGGGGACACCACAAAAAAAAGCCTCTGGCCCTCTGCCTGAATTTAAATCAAAAATAACATTTCCAAACATTTTAGGGGGTGTTTGGGGTAAAGCACTACTATGGAGCAGATAAAATACATTGTTAAGTGACTACATGAGGTGAATATAGGCCAGGAGACACCATGCTGGGGAGGTTATTGAAGGGCAAATATGTATGAAGGACCTAAAATAATTATATAAAAATCCAGCATGCATGAGGACAAAGGGGACATTCACAGCATATTACAATCATGGTAATTAGGGAATGAGGAAAGAAATACAATATATTATCAAACATTCAATACAATAAAATGTGATATAAAAGGATAAAAATCTTACCTTCATATACTCCTTCTGCAGGACCTGGATGATGGCAGAACAGGTCTCTGGGATAATGATCCCCAGAGCCTGGGGGGAGATGCCTGTCGAGAACTTCAAGTCCTACAGACTTCTCCCTGTGGCCAAATACTGCAAGGTAGCGACCAACCTCTGCTCCGGAGTGATGGCTTGCCTCATGCAGGTATCCTGCCTGCTAATATAGGGGGTCAGCGAAGCCAACAAACGGTGAAACACGGGGTCCGTCATCCTGAGAAAGTTCCTGAAATCATCAGGATTATTCTCACGGATCTCACGGAGCAAAGGCATATGACAGAACTGGTCACGCTGAAGCAACCAATTCTTGGTCCATGAACTCCTCCCCACCCTGTTCATGGACTGGACTTGTGTCAAGGTCAGGACCCCAACACCAAGCCCCCGCACAGCACGAACTCTACGAGGAGTACGCATACGAAACATGGCTAGAAAACGGTCGGCTGCTCAGAACGAAGTAACAGAACGCACTGAAGAACAGCAAGGCCTGTGAAGAGCGACCTGAAAAACAGCAACGAGCAGGCAAGATCACACAGAAAACTCCGATACGAATTGACTGCACGCACTGAAGAGCAGATACAAACCCACAAGCACAAACTGAACGTCAGAAAACGATCTGAAAGCCACGAGTCTGAAAAAGTGCGAATCATCTCTCACCAAACTTTTACTAACACGAGATTAGCAAAAGGAGCCCAAAGGGTGCCGCGCTTGGTTCTGAACCGGCCTTTTCTAGTCTCGTCGTACGTGGTGTACGTCACCGCGTTCTTGGCGATCGGAAATTCCGACAACTTTGTGCGACCGTGTGTAGGCAAAACAAGTTTGAGCCAACATCCGTCGGAAAAAATCCTAGGATTTTGTTGTCGGAATGTCCGAACAAAGTCCGACCGTGTGTACGGGGCATAAGTGTCCTCAAGTCAGAGCACCACTCATTTAAAACATAAATACAAAGGCCTCCTCCTTTGTCTTCCCTGAATGGCTATTTCTATCCTGGTGATAGAAAGTGCGGCCAGATATGTGCATAATAGTGTCCGATACAAGAGGATGAAGGCACGTTTCAGTTATCAACAGACAGCACTCTTTAACCAAACTGCATGTGGCAACCTGCAACTGCAACTCAGCCATTTTAGGGACTATGGATCTAGCATTGGTTAGAAAGAGACTGGGCAGCGGGGGTCTGTGGGCCTGCCTTCTCAACCTTGTCAGCACGCCGCACCGACAGCCTCACTTCTGCTTCCTCTCCATCCGTCTCCTTTGCCTCTTACCAAATGTGCTAATTGAAGGAATCCCAATATACTGGACTAGATTCTTTGGGAACTCGTAACCCCCGGGGGTACATTCCTAGCTAATGCATTATACTGTAATCTAATGTCCAATAACTCCTTTCCACTATATAGTAGTTTAGCATCATCTGCCCTAAGTGTCACAGGAGCAAATGCAAAAAATAACACACTCAAAAAAAGTACCATAAGCAACCACAACCCTCTGTCCTTCCCAAAAAACATGTTGTCCCAATTTGATAATTCAATTTAAACAGTCACAAGAAATACACGTTGTGGCTATTTACCACATAGACAATCCAATCCAGGACCTATGTTGTGTAGCGGGCACCTACTTTTAAGTATGTGATCTTTTTGCTAGGTTATAGTTTCAGGTAAATTTAGGCAGGCTTGTGCCATTATAGCAGGCCTGTTTGTTCATTTGGGATTTGAGTGGCAGGTAGTTTGTCTGCGAGTCTCAGACAATCATTAATTTGTTTGGTAAGGCCCCGGGACTCTCATATAAAAGCCTGGTCACATGGTCCGGGAGGAGAGTTTCCTGTTTGAGCTTGGAGAAGCCCAGCCTGGTTCCCGGAGGGGAGAGGTTCCCCCTCCGGGAAGCCAACGGAGCTCCCCCTTGCGAGGAGGGTGGGGAACTGGCATCCGTAGAGGAATAGATGACACCGTACAACATGTATTCGCTGGTGTCGTTGGCCGCCCCTGCGGGGAAGGGAGCATGCCAGAAAGGAGAAAAGGGAACAAAGAATCATTGCGGAAGAAGTAGCAACAAAGCGGAAGAAAACTGGGCGATCGAACGTTTATGAGTGGTACATGGACTATTGATCACGTGAGTGAAAGCCCAAGGGAAGGATACTGCCAGAGGCTGAGGGATGTTGGTACGCAAGTCAGTGAGACAGGCGGTGATGGCCTGTGACTTTGGGTTCAGCAATGCCCCGGTATTCCAATCGGTCAAGCGGGAGGAGTTATTCAGAGTGACTTCTTTAGCTCAACTTGGAAGTTCCATGCAGATGGGAAGTAGTGGTAAAAAGGTAGCGGTAAAGGTGCAAGCACACATATAGAGGTACAGACTGTTCCTGAAAAGTTCTGCAGATGAAGAAGTTATTCAGAGTGACTATCGAATATTCTCTATCAAATCTACTTCCATCTTCCCTGATTGAAGAAATCGCATAAAGTGATTTCTTATTATCCGCAATGATTCTAGGTCCTTGTATGAGAGACAGTAAAAAGATGATAAAGCAACAAAAGAGCATTTCAAAAGAAACCCTTCTCCTATCCCAGTTCATGTTACTTAATAAAGCAAGAGAAAAATGCAATATGGACTGTTTCTGATTTTATGGGCTGCAATGGGTCGGGTGGTAAACGTGAATTTCGGATATAATAATTAATCAGCCGCTCCTTCAGGGGTAAGCGCTACAGTTGTAATACCCGATTCAGGCTCAGTCAATAATCAGTTGGTTTTAAATACAGATTTCCTCATCATTAGTCAATTGAACAATTTGTTTATCACTGTTTTTTGCCTGCACAAACAAGCTTAGTTAAAATAGATGTTAGTTTCAATTTTACCAACAGCACCTTAGCAAGCTGACAATTAATGTTCTGATCCTTTTTCCAATGCCTTCTGCAGCCTTCAATCCCACCCAGCAGTCATAGCAAACAGCAGATGTAGGCAGATTTATGAGCGATCTCCCAGCAATCAGCAGCAATGATCATTGATTACTACCTCCTTCACGGTGGTCACTGCTCCTACAAATCTCCCACTCTGTGCAATCAATTCCTTATGCTGTGAAGATCATAACATATTTACACACTCCGGCTGGTTCTGCCATGCTCCTTGTTTCTCCTTCTCTGACCTTTCCTCTCCAGACAATCCAGATTGCAGGCTCCAGGCAAACTACACACTGTCTGCCTTGATAATATTAGAAGAAAGACTTAACTCAGGCGTCGGCACTTCACTATGTCAAGGAGTAGGCTTTACACAGCTCCAGCACGCTGCCTGTCTCACTCTCACAGGCTTCAGTTCCAGGCTTGTCTCACTCACAACTTCGGCTTCTCAGGACTCTGAGTCCCCTTTCACACTGGGGCGGGGGCAGCGTCGGCGGTAAAGCGCCGCTATTGTTAGCGGCGCTTTACCGTCGGTATTCGGCTGCTAGCGGGGTGGTTTTACCCTCCGCTAGCGGCCGAGAAAGGGTTAAAAACCACCGCAAAGTGCCTCTGCTGGTGGTACAGCCGCGCTGTCCCATTGATTTCAATATGTATACACCGCTACTTCACTGCTCTGAAGATGCTGCTAGCAGGACTTTTTTTCCTGTCCTGCTAGCGCACCGCTCCAGTGTGAAAGCCGCCGGGGCAATTTTTACATTTTTCATATAAATGTCAAAGTCTGCATTTTTTGCTGGAAAATTCCCCAATCAGTTATATCTTTTCTGAAAGCAGAGGCCCTGTAGGATAAAATGGTGGTGGTTAGAATTTCATATGCACAGAATACTGTTTATCAAATCTATATTTTCTGGAAAAAAATACACTAAAAAGAATTTTACACAAACCCAATATAATACCCCTTTTTTTAAGATATACAAAATGGGTTAGCATCCAGTAAAAAGATAGCAAACATCTCAAGTCTTAAAATGGTGCACTTCCTTTAAATGGATAAATACTAGGGTACCGAAAAATGTCTGTGGGTGAAACTTTAGAAGCCTTTACAGGTTTTCAGTTTAGAGTTAGCCATGAATGATGGCCCTAGAATCATTGATCTCACACCAACGTTCATGGAGATACCTATTATGTTTGACACAATTACTGTTTATGCACACCCTATATGCTCACTTTCCAGTGAATGGCTTTGCAGTGGGGGCATGTTAGGACAAGTCTGATCATTGGAGTAGAGCACACTGAGTTCCCAGCATAGCTAGAGAACTGACCATGGTGTGTTCTCCTGCTTAGTGTGGTACATTTTTAATAGAAAAGCAGAGAGATTGGCAGAAACATCTGGGATTTCACACAAAGGAAGCAATACAAAGAGAAAATGATACTTTTTTATACAAGTACTGGGTACAACAGGCAGATATCAGGAATATAAAATGTTGGGATAATAAACACTTTAACACTTGAGGCACTTAAATCACAGCTCTTTTACCCCCTTTTTTTTTTTTAAATTTCCAGCATGACAGTATTTTACTGTAAACAAACAGCAGGTGATGTAGAAAATGGAGTAAAACCCGACTTTGTGGGTTTTCTTTGTGATTGCTTAGTACTAAGGCTATTTTTGTATTTAATATGCAGATACGATAAACTAAATTAATAGACATGTGCACACTGAAATATTTCGTTTCGGAACTTCGTTTTTGTCCGAAAAATAAATTTATTTAGTTATTCCCGAAATTCGTTTTTATTTATTTAATTTTTCGTTAAAAATTGCATTTGTCCGAAAATCCAAATTAAGGTTGAATCTGTCATTGAAGGCTTATGGTGTCTGTCGAATGTTCACAGAAGATTCAACGGAGCAGCTAAACGGTACGACGCCGTATAGTTTACCTGCTCCGTCGAATCTTCTTAGAACTTTCAACAGACACCATAAGCCAAAGTACGTGTGTACTTAGCTATTTTACTGCTCCTCCTCTTTGGTTACAATCAGCCAATAACATTCATCATCATAATTTTTTTAATTTATCTTTTCTCCCCTACGTCGAATCTTTTCTCCCCTACGTCGAATCTTTTCTCCCCTACGTCGAATCTTTTCTCCCCTACGTCGAATCTTTTCTCTCTATGTAGAATAATCTTGGACTAATAGAGTTAAGGTTAGGCACATTCGACCACAGGTTTGATGGACACAGATTGTTATTGTCAGCATCATGTCCAATCTCCTATCTATATCGAACTGTTGTAGCAACGAAAATAAAGCATTTGTTTATGTCGGATCTTTCGTTTTTCGGACTCTGCACTTTCATTATCGTTTGTTAAAACGATAACGAAAATACCTGAAATTCGGACGAAAATGCATTCGGACGAAAACGAATGCACAGGTCTATAAATTAACTATGTGTTCATATTCTGTATTAAAAATGGTAGCTCCCTAAGGTACAAAAGGTGCATGCACCGAGCAAAGGAGGAGTCTCAAAGAAACATGCTTTCTAGAAAAACAGACAAACAAGCAGAACTCTGAACTCTAGCTTGGATGAATGTTCAAATCTTGGTATGTCTTCAAAGGCTGCATTGTAAAACCTGACAAGTCTGAAGGTGACTGTAATGCCCCGTACACACGGTCGAATTTTCCGACGGAAAATGTGTGATAGGACCTTGTTGTCGGAAATTCCGACCGTGTGTAGGCTCCATCACACATTTTCCATCGGATTTTCCGACACACAAAGTTTGAGAGCAGGCTATAAAATTTTCCGACAACAAAATCCGTTGTCGGAAATTCCGATCGTGTGTACACAAATCCCACGGACAAAGTGCCACGCATGCTCAGAATAAATAAAGAGATGAAAGCTATTGGCCACTGCCCCGTTTATAGTCCCGACGTACGTGTTTTACGTCACCGTGTTTAGAACGATCGGATTTTCCGACAACTTTGTGTGACCGTGTGTATGCAAGACAAGTTTGAGCCAACATCCGTCGGAAAAAATCCTAGGATTTTGTTGTCGGAATGCCCGAACAAAGTCCGAACGTGTGTACGGGGCATTAGGGAAAGATTTTCAGTGACTAGACCAGTTACCTGAGCCAACTCCAAACGTGTGAATAAAATTTCCTGGATTTTGTGATGAGGTCTGATTAACCCCAAATTGAGTGGGAAGAATGGGGAAGTTATACTGAATACAGTGCCACCCACAAAAGTTCACAAGTCTGTGACATAAATGGTTAATCTCTTATGTCTGTGTAGGACCTACTTCATAGGTGTGCGCAGCCTATTGTATTAGGGTGTGCACCCTTAAGCTCAAACACACATGCATGTGTCTACATATATATGAATCCGGCACATTGATCTCCCTGTCGACACAGTGAAAGAGAAGAACATAAACACTTTTCTTATGGCAGAGCAGGTAAGAGGGAGATCTTTACCATGTTCCTGCGGCTACACAGAGCGATAACAATAATGCGCATGGGGTGATTAGGGTGTGCCTGGGCACACCGGCACACCCTGTGCGCATGCCTATGACCTACTTTAAGAAGGAGAAGGGAAAGAACTAAATAACCCCCTTAGTAAGAGAGTAGAGCTAAATATACAGAGGAAAAATGTAGTAGTGAATGAGTTAGGTAGATGAAAAGTAAAACATGAGAAATCATAGAAAAACGGGTCGAGATCAATGTGATGGGTTAGAGGAGGGGGAGTAGAAAGGAGGGAGAGGACGCTTAGACTGCCCCTGCAGGGCAAAGTAGCTCTCCATAGGTATTGAGGGGTGGGTGTGTTTATCCAAGGAGACCATACCTCATGGAATTTTCTACAAATGTTCAAGAGAATGCTAATGAGTTTTTCCATTATTAAAAATGTGTCAAAGTGTTAACCACTGTAAAGCAAGTAAATATTTTTTGCTATTGTTTGTTTTGTCACTAATAAACAGGGCTGCAGGAACGCATGGAAATGGTATTCCTGTACTTTTTCCACAGCAGGAATGAGGTTCCCGTTAGCAGCAGGGCCAGGCTGGCCTACCGGGATATCGGGAGATCATCTCCTGGAGGCTGCCTGCCCTGGGGCTGGTTTTTGCTGTGGCTGCAGTGGCGCCCAGGGCCGATCATGTGAGGCTCAGGTGCAGAGTCCTCCCCTCCCTCCTTCTCCTCTTGTGTACCTCACACACTGCAATGTTCAGCGGCCGGCCACTGTAACAAAGTCCCACCTCCTAGACCAGCTCCTGTGATAGATGGAACACTGATTCAATTTCCCAACAATTGGATCAGTGTTCTGTCTATCACAGGACCGGCCCTTCTACTACAAGCATCTGCAAAGTAAATGAAGGCGAAAGAGCTGAAAAAGTAGAATCAAGTGAGCTAAGAAAAACAATAAAAACAGTCGGGGGGAACAGGGGAGAAGGAGAAGGTGAAAGAGAGACAAGCCAGCGGAAGAGTTGTCTCCCAGCCCCCACCTGCTTGCTGCTGCTGCTGCTGCAGTATCTCCCTTTCTTGTGATTTTTTTTTTTTTTTTTTGTCTTTTTTTGTTTTTGTTTTTTGCAAATGGTATTAACTATAGGCTCGATAGTACAAACTATAGAATAAGAAGAAATTTCATAGTAACAAAATGTGGAACATATAAGCTCATACTGGAACTATACTGCTGAATATATAAATCATCTTGCTGAATACTTGAATTAGATTGCATTATATCGCTAAAACATTTGAATTATTTTGATGAGCACCTGGGCCCTCATGCACACGGGCTGTTGGGAGAACGTTGTGAAAACGCCAGTGTCTTTGCAGTGACTTTTTTTTTTTTTTTTTTTAACTTTTTTCAGCGTTTTTGCAATAGCGTTTTTGAGCGTTTTTTTTCTTTTTTTTTTTTTTTCTCCTCTTTTGGCTCTTTTCTATTGCAATTGTCTTGAAGTGAACAAGCAAAGGAAAAGTAATAGAACAAAAGAAAGGGAAAGGGAAAGATCACATTGAAATAAAATGAAATAAATGGACTGAAAAGTGAAAGTAAATGAAAGTAAATGAAGGCGAAAGAGCTGAAAAAGTAGAATCAAGTGAGCTAAGAAAAACAATAAAAACAGGGGGGGGGGAACAGGGGAGAAGAGAAGGAGAAGGTGAAAGAAAGACAAGCCAACGGAAGAGTTGTCTCCCAGCCCCCACCTGCTTGCTGCTGCTGCTGCAGTATCTCCCTTTCTTGTGAATTTTTTTTTTGCAAATGGTACTAACTATAGGCTTGATAGTACAAACTATAGAATAAGAAGAAATTTCATAGTAACAAAAATGTGGAACATATAAGCTCATACTGGAACTATACTGCTGAATATATAAATCATCTTGCTGAATACTTGAATTAGATTGCATTATATCGCTAAAACATTTGAATTATTTTGCTGAGCACCTGGGCCCTCATGCACACGGGCTGTTAGAAAAGTGCTGTGAAGACGCCGGTGTCTTTGCAGTGACTTTTTTTTAACTTTTTTCAGCTTTTTTCAGCATTTTTGCAATAGCGTTTTTGAGCGTTTTTTTTTTTTTTGCAGCTTAGGAACGCCTATGCCACTTGCGGCTCAGAGACGCCTAGGTGGGCGTGAGGCCATGGACTGACATAGACAGGCCTTTTTGAGCTGCAGAAAGGGCTCAGAAAAGCAGCTGTGGAGACGTCCGTGTGCATGGGGACTTAATACTATGGTTTAAACAATTGAACAGCACCAAGGAATGCTTAATGTACTTAAGGTAGTAACATAACTTCTGGAAAACGGGGACTACTCATATCTCATTAATTATTTCTATTATTGGATTGTGGGGAGGATGCCGGGTAGGAGAACGGAACAAAAGAAATATTAGTAAAAATAAGTCAATTTAAGAAGGCTGGGAGATTTTTTCATCATTAAGAGACCCCAATCAAGGGGTATTCTGGAAGGCAGCTTCGAAGATCTTATAAATCCAGCCATAGAAACAAACATGAAGGGGAAAACAACAAGAAGTGCGGGAGCAATACCGAAATCACCTAGGACCAGCCTAGGCCCAAGTCCAGGCCCTATGAACAGGTATATACAGCAAGGAATCGGAGAAGGAGAGAAACAAGTGGGTTCAAAGGGCAGACAAATAGATACAAAAGAGAAGGACAACAAGGACAAAAAAGGCCAGTATAAAGTACAAACAGAAACCAGCCACCTCTCAGAACCCAGAATGGAGCCAGAAATGGGAGAGGAAGACAGAGGAAAGGAGGAAGGACAACAAGGGCCACAGTTGCCAACAAAACAGGATATGGAAAAAATGTTCGCGGCACTAGAGAATTCCCTAAAAGCAGAGATGTCAACACTCCATAAAGATATGGGATATATGTTAAACAGAGTGGAAGAAGTAGAGATCAAAGTAGACCTACATCAAAAAAACATAAAGGAACTGGAAGACGAAATAAAGAAATTAAAACGGGAACAACAGGAACAATCATATAAAATAGAAGAGCAAGAAAATAGAGATAAAAAGAAAAACTTGAGAATACGTAGGTTACCGGAAACAGAACAAGCAGAAAATCTAATAGAAAAAATGAACAATCTCTTCAACCAAATCTTGGGAAAGGAAACAACTAACACAATAGGAATAGAAAGTGTCTTTCGAGTAAAAAAACCTCAAAGGTTCGCAAGGGAAACACCTAGAGATGTAATCGTACGCTTTGAAAAATGGGAAGAAAAAAAACAGATCTGGATAAACCTAAAGAGGAAAACACAAATAGAGTTTGCGGGAGGTAAATTACAAATATTTCAAGATTTATCTCAAGAAACGTTGAAAAGACAACGGATACTAAAGCCATTATTAGAAATCCTCCGGGAGCAAGAAATTCAATACAACTGGGGTTTTCCAGCATGTCTAATAGCAAGGAAAAACGGAATAAGTGCGAGGCTAAGACATGTGGAGGAGATTCCGGACTTTTGCAACAAACTAGAAATCCCCTCCCCAGAACTGGAAAAATACGCAAATAGTCAGGAGCGAATAACGGCAGGAGATGACCTGCAGTGGCAAGTAAATTCAAGGATCAGACATCAAGATGTGGACTCTCGAGGAAATTAATATCTGAGAAAATACCACACAACGGTGCAAGGGGCCTTAGAGTGGAAAGGGGGGGGGGGGGCTGGGGTTGATGGGATGGGAAAAAAGGAAAGTGAAAGGATTGGTAAAACACAACAAAAATGCAGGGAGAGGGAAACAGGGACTCACGGAGTGGACAGGGGGTCGCCCTATTAGTGCTTAGGCAGGGGCGGAATAGGGTGTCTTACAGAGCTCCGCCTCACAACAAATAGAGCAGAGGGGGCAGAGCGTGCCCCACAAAACAAAGTAAAACGCTCTCAACTCTAGAGCATATGGGGGTAAAAAACCCATATCAGAAAAAAGGGAGGGGGAGGGTGGGAGGAGGGAAAAGGGAGGGAAGGAGGGTGGGGAGGGAAAGGTCTGAGTCACATGAGTGGTTACATAGGCGCACCTATTTTGAGACAAGAGATGAGGAGACCCCGTGCGTCCGCTGGGTGTCCCCTCCATCCGGTCACCTAGGGGGACCGTGTGGGGGGGAGGGCCGGAGGACGGGCGGGGAAGAAAAGGCACAAGAATGGAAAACGTAAACAGCATAAAAATAATCTCTTACAATGTCCGAGGACTAAATTCCCCAGGGAAGAGAAACATCATTCTCCGAGAACTAGAAAAAAGTAAAGCAGAAATAATTTTCCTACAGGAGACGCATATAACCCAAAACTCAAATGCCAAAATTTATTCAAGAAACATACCAACATGGTATCAAGGAGACTCGCCAATAAGAAGGGCCAAAGGAGTAGCCATCGGTATAGGGAAAAATGTATGTTTTCTAATAGATCAAAGGAAAATAGACCCGGAGGGTCGATATCTATTTATTACAGGAACTATACATGGGGTAAAATATACATTGGCCAATGTCTACTGTCCTAATAAGAACCCTAAAAAATATTTGATAGATATAATTAAAATACTAATGGAATTCAAGCAAGGAAAATTAATACTAGCTGGAGACTTCAACTTCAGCATGGATAATAAAATAGACAGTACCTCAAGAGTAAGGGACAAAGAGGTAAATCAACTAAAGAAATTAAAAAGAACATTATATGAACAGCAACTAATAGACCCTTGGAGAATTCAGCACCCCAGCACAAAGGACTACACATTCTACTCAACAGTACACAAAATTTACTCCAGATTGGATTACATCATGGTCGAACATAGAAACTTGGAAGAAATAGAAGAAACAAAAATAGGCATAATAACCGCCTCAGATCACAGCCCAGTAACCTTGAGAATGAAAATAAAAGGAGAAGTACTTGAAAGGGGTCCATGGAGAATCAACGAAACTTTATTAGAAGACAGTGAGACCGAAAAAAGCATCATAGAAGAAATTAAAAGATATTTTGAGGAAAACGATACACCAGAGGTATCGAAAGCAACAATATGGGAGGCGCATAAATCTGTTATTAGGGGCAAGTTAATAGCCATAGGGGCAAGAAAAAAACAGGAAAGGAAAACAAACATGCAACAAATAATTAAAGAAATTTATGAATTGGAACGAAAACATAAAAATCAAGTAAACAACAAAATCTTCGGCCTACTATCTCAAAAGAGAGAGCAATTAAAAGACTGGATGGAACAAGAAAAAAGGAAGGACTACAACAGAGTAGTACAAGAAAAATATAAATGGGGTAATAAACCAGGAAAATACCTAGCAAATCTGGTAAAAAAAATGAAGTCTTTGAATTACATTGAGAAGATCAAAAATGAAAAAGGAGAAGTGGTAAATAAAACTACAGATATAGCGATAACATTTCAAAAATACTTCAGCTCCCTTTATGCAATAAAAGGACAGGAAAGTTGGAAAGAAGCGAATACAAGAACAAAGAAGATACAAGAATATTTAAAAAAAGCAAACTTACCAAAACTAAAAATAGACCAACTAGAAGAATTGGAAAAAAATATTACGCATGAAGAGGTAAAACTGGCATTAAAGGAAACTCCCGTAGGAAAAAGCCCAGGACCAGACGGGTTTACGGTCAAATACTATAAAAAAATTGAAGAACAGCTGACTCCAAAACTATTAGAATATATGAATTCCTTAGGGGAAGATGAAGAAATAAGAAGTGAATCGTTATTAGCTCATATTACAATACTACCAAAAGAAGGGAAAGACAAAGTTAACTGCTCAAGCTACAGGCCAATAGCCCTATTGAACGCCGATACGAAGCTGTACTCCAAGATCCTGGCCACTAGGATAAAAAAACTAATCCCACTGTGGATCAACCCGGACCAAACTGGTTTTGTCCCGGGGAGAGAGGGGCGGGACAACAGCCTAAAATCATTATTGATGTTGCACAAGAAGGTGCAGAATGAGACCCCAGTTCTATTCCTGTCATTGGATGCAGAAAAAGCATTTGACAGGGTAGACTGGGGTTTCATGATGGATACATTGCGGCATTTGGGTATCGGGACAAAAATGATGAAGTGGATAACAAATTTGTATAATGGCCCGACAGCAGTCGTAAAAGTAAATGGTAGACTCTCTCCAAAAATTAAGATGCAGAATGGAACACGGCAAGGCTGTCCACTGTCTCCACTATTATATGTATTGGCTTTAGAACCACTATTAGCAACACTCTGCAATAACAAAGAGGTAGAAGGAGCGAAACTAGGAGGAAAAGAGCATAAGATCGCTGCTTACGCGGACGACATCTTGATGTACGTATCCAACCCAAGAGTGTCACTCCCAAACATACTGAAAGAAATTAAAAAATACGGAGAACTGTCAAACTTCAAAATTAATCCAATAAAAACGGAAATATTAAACATAGGTCTAGAGAAAAAGGAAGTTCAGTTCTTACAAAAAGAATTCCCATTCACTTGGGTAAAAGAACTAAATTACCTTGGAATTAAAATAACTCCTAGAGTCGAAAAAATTTATCAGGCAAACTTTATTCCACTGATCAATGAGGTCAAAGAAGAAATAAAAAAGTTAAGAATACAGCCACTTTCATGGATTGGAAGAATAAATATGTTTAACATGACGATATTACCTAAAATAAACTACAGATTACAGATGTTACCAGTAAAAATCCCGCAGAGCTTTTTTAAAATAATTAAAACAATCCTGCTAAAATACATATGGCTTAATAAAAAACCAAGAATTAATTACACGCTGATCACAAGGAAAAAGGAGCATGGAGGTCTTGCCGCTCCAGATATAAGTAGGTACTATAAAGCCATAGTTTTAACACGAATGTTAGAGTGGACAAATGAGAAAAATGAAAAAAAATGGGTGGAAATGGAAAACACAATAAGTGGAGCCACACTACATAAGAATATTTGGATTCCACGGAAATATAGAATATTGGACACCGACACGCACGAAATAACAAAAAATGTATTTAAAATTTGGGACACCATCCACTTAAAGAATGAATGGAAATATAATTCACCACTATTAGCACTCACAGGATCGAATCTCTTCACCCCTGGGAGGGAAATATTTGAAATCCAAGGAATAGGTAACCCACAACTGAAAGATATCACTAGAAATGGTAAAATAAGAACACGAGTAGAAATAGAGGAAAGGAATGGATGGAAGATGAATGAATGGAAGTATACTCAACTAAGGCACCTAGTAAGCACAATACCACACCCACTGAGAGATGAAACAAAATTAACTGCACTGGAAAAGCTATGTAGCAATGAAACACCATTAAAAAACGGAACATCAAAAATTTATAGTATACTGACAGATTTGGAAGCACAAGAAAGACCAGAATATATAAATCAATGGGAAAAAGAAATGAATTTAAAAATAGATAACCAAAAAGTGGAAAAAATGATAGAAATGGGATATAATAAGGCTTGGGACATGAAGACCATAGAAATGAATTATAAACTAGTATCAAGATGGTATATGACCCCAGTAAGAATACACAGATTCCATCAAGATAGAACCTCCTTGTGTTGGAGAAAATGTGGCCAAATAGCAACGATCACACACATATGGTGGGAATGCCCAATAATAATGGAGTACTGGAAGGAAGTGTTAAATAACATAAAAGAAATAACTGGAGAAGAAATAGAACAAAATATTTGGACTTGCCTCTTCCATATCTACAATAAACCTAAGAAACAATATAGAAAATTAATAATACCTAACCTCCTGAATGCGGCCAAGGCCTTAATTCCCAAGAATTGGCTAAAAAGTGGAAAACCAGACATTAGAAACTGGCTAAAGGAAATAGATTATCACTACAAAATGGAAGGAGGAGAGAAAGGGGATAATAGTAGATGGGAAAGTTGGAAAAACTACAAAGTCTCGGATATTTATTTAGATAGGATAAAAGAAAGAATAGGTGCAGAGCCAAGTGGATAAATAAACAACATAAAAGAACGGACCAGACACAGGGGAGGGGGAGGGGGGGGCGGGGAAATAAGAGGGACTGAGAGAGATTAAGATAATAATAGGGTTTATAATTATAGAAGGCGTTTTGTCGTCGGTTGTTAAAATTATTTAAGAATATCCTAGAAGGGAAAAATAATAAAGATGTGACGGAAACAATCCACAATGATGTGAAAAAGGAGAAGAGATAAAGTTTGACACATAAAGTTGAAATAATGTCTCTCGGAAAACTTTCGCTGAAGTGGATAAATAAAAAAAAAAAAAGAAAAAAAAAAAATCACAGGACCGGCCCTAGGAGGATCTAGGAGGCGGGACTTTGTTAGAGTGGCCGGCTGGCAAACATTGCAGACCCAAACTCGGTGACACAGCGGGAGATCCACACTATGTATAATCCAGGCACAGGTGAGACTGCATTTGATGGGCACAGCGAGACTGCAATGATGGGTGCAGGTGAGATTGCATTTAATAGGCACAGTGAGTCTGCAATGATGGGCACAGTATGGCTGTGCTGATGGTGTGTACAGTAAGGCTGCGTTGATAGGCACAGTGAGTCTGCAATGATGGGCACAGTGAGGCTGCATTTATTGGGCACAGTGAGGCTTTGTTGATGGGCACAGTGAGTCTGCATTGTTGGGCATAGTGAGGGGAATCTTGGATGAGTTCCCACATTTTTTTTTTCCCCAGGACTTGACCCCTGCTAATAAAACATATGTCGATAATTTGAACTGAGTTTTGCTAAGGGCTGGGAGTTTAAGGTGAACCAATTTGACAGTTAAATAGGGTCTGCAAAAGTTTAAGAACTTTGATCCAAAACCGCATCCATGTGTAGAACGTCTCCTGAGACAGTGCAGCCGTAAAAGCATATGTCTGAAAGTAATGAGTGGAGATGTGCTAATCTAGATGGAACCATGCATCTCAGCTGTGGTTATATTTATAGAGCAGGAAGCAATAGTGGACCATATTTGTAACCAGTCTTCTCTGGCTTCAGTGCACTTGAGGTCTTTTTCCCATTTGGAAATGTAAGTGTGGCTCGTGTGGTTACCGGAATGATTTAATTGTGAAACGATAATAGATATTAGTTTGGGAGACAGAGGCATATGGCAGATATGCTTGACAAGTGAAAGCTGAGTGGTAAAAATCTTGAGAGCCCATTCACACAGGAACAACACGACTTCCAGCGCAACTTTGGGCGGCAACTTGGACACGACTTGAGTATGAGTCACAGCACGACTTAAGGCGACTTCAGCGCGACTTACAACATGACGTGAAGTCGCCTCCAGGATGGGGAGCTGAACATACCAGGCTCTTAGGTCTGGTATGGATGTTAAGGGGAACCCCCTATACCGAAAAAACGGCGTGGGGGTCCCCCCCCAAAATCCATACCAGACCCTTATCCGAGCACGCAGCCTGGCCGGTCAGGAAAGGGGGTGGGGACGAGCGAGCGCCCCCCCCCCTCCTGAACCGTACCAGGCTGCATGCTCTCAACATGGGGGGGTGGGTGCTTTGGGTAAGGGGGGGTGCCCTGCAGCCTCCCCACCCCAAAGCACCTTGTCCCCATGTTGATGAGGACAAGGGACTCTTCCCGACAAACCTGGCCGTTGGTTGTCGGGGTCTGTGGGTGGGGGGCTTATCGGAATCCGGGAGCCCCCTTTAATAAGGGGGCCCCCAGATCCCAGCCCCCCACCCTATGTGAAAGAGTATGGGGTACATCGTACCCCTACCCATTCACCTGGGGGAAAAGAAGTGTCAATAAAAAAAAACACACTACACAGGTTTATAAAGTAATTTATTAGGCAGCTCCGGTGGTCTTCTTTCGACTTCGGGGGTCTCTTCCAACTTCTCCGCTCTCTCCGGCCTCTTCTCCGCTCTCTCCATCCTCTTCTCCCGGTGTCCGGTTCTTCTCCCGCTCTCCGGTCCTTCTCCCGCTTTCCGGTTCTTCTCCCGCTCTCCGGTCCTTCTCCCGCTTTCCGGTTCTTCTGCCGGGCTCATGCCCCGGGACTGTGACCGGTGACCACGCCTCATGCCTATATAAGTCGCTGCGCACCACGTACACGGCATTACAGCGGGAGAGAGCGCCATGTCAACATCGGAAGAAAAGAAGAGGGAAGAAGACGACGAAGAAGACCAGGCCACCGCTGGCAAAAGAGCAGAAGATAGCGGAGGAGCCCGGCAGAAGAACCGGAGAGCGGGAGAAGAACCGGACACTGGGAGAAGAGGTCGGAGAGAGCGGAGAAGTCGGAAGAGACCCCCGAAGTTGGAAGAAGACCCCCGGAGCTGCCTAATAAATTACTTTAAAAAACTGTGTAGTGTGTTTTTTTATTGACACTTTCTTTTCCCCCAGGTGAATGGGTAGGGGTATGATTTACCCCATACTCATTCACAAAGGGTGGGGGTCCGGGATCTGGGGGCCCCCTTATTAAAGGGGGCTCCCGGATTCTGATAAGCCCCCTGCCTGCAGACCCCGACAACAGAAGGCCAGGGTTGTCAGGAAGAGGCCCTTGTCCTCATCAACATGGGGACAAGGTGCTTTGGGGTGGGGGGGCTGCAGGGCGCCCCCCTTCCCCAAAGCACCCACCCCTCCATGTTGAGGGCATGCGGCCTGGTACGGTTCAGGGGGTGCAGGACGCTCGCTCATCCCCACCTCCTTTCTTGACCGGCCGGGCTGCGTGCTCGGATAAGGGTCTTGTATGGATTTTGGGGGGACCCACACGCTGTTTTTTCAGCATAGGGGGTTCCCCTTAAAATCCATACCAGACCTAAGGGCCTGGTATGCTCTTGGAGGGGAACCCATGCAGTTTTTTTATTTAAAATTTGGCATGGAGTTCCCCCTCATGATTCATACCAAACACATATCAGTATCGCTTGTTGCTCATCGGGAAAAGCAAAAACACATTTTTCCTTTCTCGATGAGTGAGCCAGCTCGGCGCTGGCATATCGCGGTCACTCTTCCTCAGTAAATTCTTTTCTTTTTCCTGTAAAGTTGCCTCATTATGAATGGGGATCCGACTTGGAGGCGACTTCCATTGAAATCAATGGGTACGAGTCGCCTAGAAGTCGGTTTGAAGTAGTACAGGAACCTTTTCTGAAGTCGGAGCAACTGCAGTAGTGTGCATTAAGACAGATCCATTCACTTACATTAATTTTTTCATGTAGCGCGACTAGAGGCGACTAGGGGCGACTTGGGGGCGACTTGAAGTCGCATCCAAAGTTGCCCCTGTGTGAATGGGCTCTTATTAGTGAAAAAAATCATAAAAAATCTTTATTAGTAAGTGTTGAAGCTACACAGTGTTTTATTTACATAAAGCTAAAGTGCTCTGAGGATGGGGCTTGATACTTGTTCCTAAAGTCTGCCCATGTAAAAGTGGTGCGGCCACTCACAAAGGAATAAATGTAGTTACATTTGTTGAAATGCCACCAATGGTGGCAAGGTGAGTCTAGTCCCTGGAAACAGTTAATTACCTAAAAGAGGTAGTAGAGCAATATTACTTTACTGAAATATTTAGTACTGTCCCAAATATTCAGTGTGTGCTGCATTAGAGGGCTCATGGAAGTAGGTCTAAATTAGGGTGGCAGACAGGGGAATGGTCAGGGAGATATTGGGAAGGAGCAGAATGCATCTAGCCATGGGGGGGGGGGCAAACAAAAAAGGAATGATTTATGTAGCGGTAAAGTATTTCACAAATTTAGTAACTCCCAGCCTGCCTTGTTGCTTATTTGTAAGTATAGTGTGCCTGTATAAACACAGTCGGTTATTGGACCAGACAAATCTGAGCACATAGTCATGGAATTTCAGGGAGTAGGCCGGGACTAGTATTGGGAGAGTGTTAAGTAACAAAAGAAAGCTCAGTAAGACAGACAATTTGGTGGCATTGATTTTCCTCACCGAGAGTAAGTTAAGGTGGGACCAGGAGGAGAAAAGGGTTTCAATTGTTGGAACATTGGAATATAATTATCTGTGCATACAAATGATGCAAACAAGTGAGACATATTCCCAGGTAATCCAAATGAGAAGTAGGCCAAGAAATGCTATAAAATTGTTTCATGTAATGCCCTGTACACACGACCGGTTTTGCCGTCGGAATAAACTCTGAAGGTTTTTATGACGGAGTTCTGACGGAATTCCGCTCAAGCTGTCTTGCATACACACGGTCACACCAAATTCCAACCGCCCACATCACGGTGACGTACAATACATACAACGGGACTAGAAAACGGAAGTTCAATAGGCAGTAGCCAATAGCTTCCGTCTCGTACTTGCTTTAGAGCATGCGTCGTTTTTGGTGCATACAGATGAGCGTTTTTTCCGATAGTAATTTGTTCCGTAGGAAAAATATAGAACATGTTCACTATCTAAGTCCGTCTGAATTTTCGACAGAAAAACTGATGGGGCATACACGCGGTCAGAATATACGATGAAAAGCTCCCATCGGAATCTTTCTGTCGGAAATTAAAAACTGTGCAGCTCAGTCCCATACTGGGAAAGCTCTGGTCAGTGGTCCATCCTTGTAACCCAAAAGTAAAAGGGGTCATAGCTTTTGATGGTGTCAGCATCCATCCCTGAACTCATATAATCCAATATACTCTAGTTCATGCACTGTCTATAACTGCTACAAGCAGACAGCCCTAGCTGCTGCATACTATGGAAGGACTCTAAGGCTGCTGCTTCTTTCACCAACAGTCTCTGGAAAGGATGCTAAGAGGTTAGCATTCTCAGGTCAGCAGCATGTCCTTCATGATTTCAAAGTGAGTGTTGTGTCTGTCATGCAATTTGGTGGTGATTTTCCATTCTCACATTTCCCTAGCCCATTTAGCAACTGTTGGGCATATAGGAGGTACGCAAAAAAAAAAAAATGGACAGGGTGGCCCTTTTTGATATGAGTAATAGATCTCTCTGTAGTATAGATAATAAAGCAGTTTGTTGGAATAGTAAATAGTAAAAACATTGTTCCAGAAAGGAGGACCATCCCACCATATATGACACAGTGTAGACCTCTCTCCCCACCCCTCCAACATGTATCGGAAATTGAGGGTATCATTTGATGCAATATAAAGGAACAGCTATACCATCTGGTTAAGAGTTTCAAACTCATGTCCTGTGCTGAAGAGGTCACTGAAAGTTTGTGAGTGAGAGTGAAAGATTTGAAGATATTTGAGTTGGATAAGATGCAATTCCATTCAGTAGGGTCTTTCGGGACAAAAGTTCTATAAATAGTAAGTCATAAAGTAAGGAGCTTACATGGGTTGGCCCATTAAATCGTTGACAAAGGGTCTCAAAAGGTGTGTTAAAGAGGCTTGTAGGCAGGGGTAGGTTGACCTCCCTACACAGGTGGCGCTGTTGCAACCACTGGGCAGGGAGAGTGGAGGCCAGGAGGAATGCACCTTCTTCTTAAGGCTCAGTACCTCTCATTGTGCATCGCTTCCAGCAAATGGTCACTCAAAATTTACTTGATTGATTATGTCATCTATCTCGAACATGCGCAAGTAAGGAAGTTTTATAATATATTTCCAAATGGACTAATTCCATACCTCCTGTAGTTTTTGTATCCGACTAAGATATTTTAAGCAAGAACCAGGAATGCTGGAGAGGGGTCCATTTTCTAGGGTATGTAATAGTCTCCTTCAGGAGGGGTAAACAGTATATAAACATAAAAAATATCTAGGAATGCAAACTCCTAAATATGTAAGTGCTTGATCTAACTATTGTAATCAAATTTTTGTTGGAAATATCCCAGCACATTTTTATAGTAGTTAATTAGTAGAAATTAATTTGGAGAAAAGAAAGGTGAAGGGATTTGGTTCCATAATAGGGACTGTCTCTTCTAAAGACAGTTGAATGCTATATTTACTTACTAAAGTATTATTATCTTGATAATAGTGACATCTAGGGATACAATTACATAACTGCTTTTTACGACACATTGAAATAAACTATTTTCATGTGTTTAACAGGTACAATCTCATTCTGATACTCAAAAGGCCTCTGTTGGTCCCCAGGAGTCTCAGAATTTTTTCTACACATTCCAGGGAACACAGAACTGCTGTATTGTACAGTGGATTGTGATGGGGAGAGCTAATGCTGCGCCTTAGACACTAATGACACTACCTATGACACTACCTATGCATATGTGAGATTAACTCTCTGCACACTTTCTATGTTTTATTAAACAGTCATCCTAGGTCTACTCTTGGACTAAGAGTGACTAACCTTTATGTTATAACACCAACACTATGTTCCAAGTGCTAAAGGCTGTAGATCACGCCTGGTAGATGTATAAATGAAGAGATGATGAAGCCGGGGTTAAACCATGCAGCTGTCTATCCACATTAGGAGAAATGCAGTTAAGTACCAAACAAACACATGCAACAGCGCTCGGTACCCTGCATAATGTTATGTCATATTTCATAGGAAGTGGGGCCCAAAGTAGCCCAGATCAGGTGATAGTAAAAGGAACACATCTGTTTATTGCCCGCTAGGGGGAGATAAAAATGTAAAAAATGTATAAATAAATAGGTGAACTTTACCAAGCTGGGAGTCCCGGGCAATGGTGGGCTAAGGCCTTCCAGCCCAATGTGCAGGATTGCGCGGAGAGGTGCCAATAACTCAGCCCTTGGGAGTGGAGCCAAGCTGCTCAATGTGTCTGGCTGGGGCATACCGGTGTGCATAGATGACATCACAGCAAGCCAGCAGAGGAGGCCACGGAGACAAAGATGGATGCCTCGGAGAACCAGCATGGAACGCAAGGCTCCCCGTTGCTTTAATGACACCAACCATTTGGGTACCACATGCTTAATAAGGCATTTAATGTGCAACCACTCAGCCTGTTGGCAAGAGCACCTAAAAGCCACACAAAAGGGGCACAAATCTGTCCCTCCTCCTCCTTACCCACTTCAGTCTGCCCCTGCGATACCGAGTCATTACCTCTGAGCAGGCTCCACTGACAGGGATGATGGTATAGCACAGGGTGTCCCAGGTCCTAGCAGCACATCTGCCAGCAGCACACCACCAGCTGTAGACTGTAGCCGGCAAATTTCTCTGCCCCATCTGCTGCAGCAGAAAAAAAAAATACAGCCCCCCCTAGTGTTAACCCCTTCCCTGCCAGTGACATTTTTACAATAATTAGTGCATTTTTATAGCACTGATCACTGTATAAATGCCAATGGTCCCAAAAATGTGTCAAAAGTGTCCGATGTGTCCGCCATAATGTTGCAGTCCCAATAAAAATCGCAGATCGCCGCCATTACTAATGAAAAAAAAAAGAATAATAAAAATGGCACAAAACTATCCCCTATTTTGTAGACACTATAACTTTTGCACAAACCAATCAACATACGCTTATTGCGATTTTTTTTAACCAAAAATATGTAGAAGAATACATATCGGCCTAAACTGAGGAAAAATATATATTTTTATATATTTTTGGGGGATATTTATTATAGCAAAAAGTAAAAAATATTGCTTTTTTTCAAAATTGTCGCTCTTTTTTTGTTCATAGCGCAAAAAATACCGATCAAATACCACCAAAAGAAAGCTCTATTTGTGGGGAAAAAAGGATGTCAATTTTGTTTGGGTGTACCGTCGCCCAATTACTTGCATGTAAGCCTTCAAAATGGGCACTTTTGATTTTTGACGTTTGTTATTCAGGTCTGAACTTTCGCAGTGTTGGAAAGAACCGAACAGGGGTCTGTTCGGCCAATCCCTATTCCTCATGAGTGTAAGCCATCTGGTTCTGGCCATTTATTTACATTTTGTTTTTCTAGTCTGTTTTAAACTTGGATTTCTGTTAGCCACAGAAGTATATTTAGTACAATGCAAGGGGTCATGCACATGAGGCTTAAACGTCACTTATATGTTCACATCTATATTAGCTGATGTAGCCACGCACACATAGGCATTTATAGGCATATTTGAAGAGGAGTATTTCCACGCAGAAAAAAAAATACACCAAAAGGTGCATCTGAGAGAAGTTTATAAGCATAATTCATGCGCTTACGGACATAAATGCGTATAAACGTGCATCTATGCCAGTGGTCAGAAATTAATATTCCAACATATTTTGAACATAGATTCATATGCCTCTGTACCTGAGACTTAGGATAGATTTAGACATGTGTCTTAGTCTCCCTTGCCTCTGAAACCCGATTCGCATTTGCGCTCCAGAGGCTACAGGCAGGCTGTGAGGAAGCAATGTGACACCTTCCCACCGCTTAATTTAACTCCATTTTTGCTGACAAAGCGCCACAACTTTTCCTATTGATATATTAACCAGTTGACATCCGCGCTATAGCTGAATGACGGCTACAGCGCGGACCTGAATTCCCGGGTCATATGACGGCCTCCCCTGTGCACGCACCCTACAGGGCGGGTGTGGAGCACGCTGTGATCACCGAGTCACTGAGACTCGGGTGATCACCGATCCGAGTAAGGGGCCAGTCCCGGCCCCTTACCATGTGATCAGCTGTCAGCCAATGACAGCTGATCACATGATCAAAACAAAAGCTCTGTGATCGTTTTTTTTTCTCGCGCTGATAGCAGGAGGAGAAAAAAAAGCCGATCACCGTCTCATCAGCAAGGGACATCGGTCCGGAAGAGTAAGAGGCAATAATGCCTCACATATGCCACCAGTACCCCCTGCCAGTGCCACCTGCCGTTGCCACCTGACAGTGCCAACCGTGCCCACCAGTGCCACCTATCAATGCCCATGAGTGCCACCTATCAATGCCTACAAGTGCCACCTATCAATGCCCATAAGTGCCACCTATCAATGCCCACCAGTGGTGCCAATCAGTGCCACCTAGCAGTGCTGCCTATCAGTGTAACAGATCAGTGCCCATTATTGCCACCCATCAGTGCCCATCACTGCCACCCATCAGTGCCCATCACTGCCACCTACCGGTGCCCATCACTGCCGCCTCATCAGCGTACATCAATGAAGGAGAAAAATTACCTTTTTTTAAATTTTATAACAAAATATTCTGTCTTTTTACATTTTTTTAACAAAAGATAAAAACCGCAAAGGTGATCAAATACCACCAAAAGAAAGCTCTATTTATGGGAAAAAAATGATAAAAATTTCATTTGGGTACAGTGTTGTATGACCGCACAATTGTCATTCAAAGTGCGTCAGTGCTGAAAGCTGAAAATTGGTCTGGACAGGAGGGGGGTTTAAGTGCCCAGTAAGCAAGTGGTTAAAGAATAAGTTCACGTTTTCCAAAAAAAAAAAAAAAAAAGAGGAATTTTTTTTTGCAGATGCAAAATATGCATTTATTCTTTTTTTGTTGCAGGCTGTAAAGCATTGCAGGTTTCCTGCAGATCTGTCAGTGTATCTGCTTGCTCATACCTCATACGAGCAAGCTAATACATGCTGGCAGAAAGAATGAATGAACTCGCAGCGCCGTGGTGGTTCATTGAAGACTACAAGCCGACAGCCGCAAAGGCTGCCGAACCTTGTCGTTTTCCATTCACAGGACACTGTGAATGAGTGACGCAGCCGGGTGGGCGGAGCCTCATTTGGCCTTTTTTTTTTAAATGTGTCAGTGGGGAAGGAGAAGATCCCTGATAGCTGTCAGATTGGGGAGTGGGGGGGGGTAGTGCAAGGGGCTGGTCCGTTCGTAACATGTTACATGTTATACCCTGAATATTGGTGTGACATGTAACATGTTACAAAAGGTGAACTTATCCTTAAAAGTATTTCATTCCAAAAGCCGTAACCCCTGGCACATGTAATGCTAAAGAGTCAGATTCCCATATAGAAATGCTAAACCCTAGTAAACTCTGTGCTAACATAATCAACAAAATATCAAAAGGATATAATAAAATGATGTAAACCAAAAATATGTGTAAACAAAATCAAGGTCAAGATAGCTGCTTCCACTAGTAAAGGTCAAGATAGCTGCTTCCATTAGTATCCACAAACAGATAATACAAACATATATACAGTACATAGATAAATGTGTAGTGATATCCCTTTAAGAAAAGTATATATTATACACATACAATAGTTAATGCAATGCAAGCAAAATAAGTGCAAAATCCAAACACAATCTCAATATAAACCTAAGTCCACCACACTGATTGTGAAATATTATGTAAAAGTCTGCTAAAAGTATGTAACGTGTAATAATGACTTCTTGTGACCACTTAAAGTGGTTGTTAAGCCACTTCTATAAAATGCTCCTATCCCCTCCATTTTAGAACAATAAGTTCCCCTGTGTCTGTGTTATATCATAAATATTCTTATCTGTACTGATAACACACCGTCTTCTTGCGATCAGTTGCCTCCTCTTTCCTCTCCTCTGCCTAGCTGACAGTTCAAGTGGGCGGGGCTGAGCACTGCAGCTGACATCAGCCGAGGAGGAGAGGAGAGACAGAGCCGAGGAGTCACATGATCGCAGGAAGACGCTGTGTTATCAGTACAGGTAAGCATATTTATGATATAACACAGACACGGGGGGACTTCTTGTTCTAATACAGAGGGGATAGGGGCTTTTAATGTTAACTATGAGAGCAGCAGGCGCTGACACGATCAGACACTCAGAGAGGGGAGGGGGGGAAGAGAGGACACAGGAGACACAGACAAGGCCATCTTTAATATTGATTGGACCCTGGGCATACATCCACTTATCAACTATTTGTGGGCAGCGTGAGCTAAAAGGGCAGCTGCTTTGGGCCCCACAACAATGACTGGGCCCGGGGCAGCTGCCCCTTTTGCCCTGCGTTAAAGGTGGTCCTGGACAGAGAGCAGGGCTGCGGATGACGGAGGCATGTACTGACCCCGGTGTCAGAGCTCAGCAGCCCTGATATATCGGAGTCAGTGTACAGGGGGAGGGTAGAAACTGGCAGGATCAGACAGGTATTACAGGTGATACAGGGAGCCAAATGACACAGCATAAGCACTGTGCTGTATAAATGCTTTAACCACTTTCCGCCCGCCATATAGCAGAATGATGGTGGCAAAGTGGTTTCAATATCCTGACTGGGCGTCATATGACGTCCTGAGGATATTAAGCCCTGGGGGCGCGCATCGCGGCGATCATTGTTGCAGTGTGTCAGTCTGACATGATCTGGGTAAAGCGTCTGACTGAGACTATTTACCACGTGATCAGCCATGTCCAATCACGGCTGATCACGATGTAAATAGGAAGAGCTGGTGATCGGCTTTTCCTCACTCGTGTCTGACAGACGCGAGTAGAGGAGAGCCGATTGGCTGCTCTCCTGACAGGGGGGGTCTGTGCTGATTGTTTATCAGCACAGCCCCCCCTCGGATCCCGCCCAGGACCACCATCATGCCGCCCAGGACCACCAGGATGGCCATCCACACTAGACCACCAGGTATGCCCCCCTAGACCCCCAGGGAAATACCAATCTGTGCCCAGGCAGCTGCCAATCAATGCCCAGGCAGCTGTCAATCAATGCCCAGGCAGCTGCCAATCAGTGCCCACTCACAATGCCTACCACTACCAGTTCCACCAGGGATGCCTATCAGTGCCTCATATCAGTGCCACGTATCATTGCCCATCAGTGCCGCCTATCAGTGCCCATCAGTGCCCAGCAGTGCCGCCTATCAGTGCCCATCAGTGCCCAGCAGTGCCGCCTATCAGTGCCACCCATAAGAACCCATCTTTGCAGCCTTTCAGTGCCCATTAGTGTCGCCTATCAGTGCCCATCAGTGCCCACCAGTTCCACCCATGAGTGCCCATCAGTGCCGCCTATCAATGCCCATCAGTGCTGCATATCAGTGCCATCCATCAGTGCCGCCTACCAGTGCCCATCAGTGCCACATATCAGTGCCCGTCAGTGCCCGCTTATTGGTGCCTCCTTATCAGTGCCTGTCAGTGCCGTCTTATTAGTGCCCATCAGTGAAAGAGAAAACTTACTTATTTACAAAATTTTATAACAGAAACAAAAGAAAAACTTTTAATTTTTTTCAAAATTTTCGGTCTTTTTTTATTTGTTTAGCAAAAAATAAAAACAGCAGAGGTGATCAAATACCACCAAAAGAAAGCTCTATTTGTGGGAACAAAATGATAAAAATTTAGTTTGGGTACAGTGTAGCATGACCGCACAATTGTCATTCAAACTGCGACAGCGCTGAAAGCTGAAAATTGGTCTGGGCAGGAAGGTGTATAAGTAACCTGTATTGAAGTGGGTAAAGTGGTAGTAAACCCGCTGACTTTTTTTTTTCCCTACACCTGTAAGGGAAAAGGCATAATGAGCTCATTATGAGATACTTACCATAGAACGAGGCGCTGGCATCTCACCCGGTCCACACCGAGGGAGCTGACATTTCCCCTTGGTGCGTCTTCCGGGTAACGCGGCTCCAGCGATGTGAGTGGCCGGAGCCGCGATGTCGTCACTCCCGCGCATGCGCACGGGAGACTTCTTTCCGGCAAGGTCCGGCGTCTGCCGTGCTTTCAGCCGAGAATCCCCTGTGCGCATACGCTGCTGCAGTCAGCAGCTCATTGCGAGGGGAATATCTCCTAAACCATACAGGTTTAGGAAATTTTTTTTTACCTACAGGTAAGCCTTATTATAGACTTACCTGTAGGTAAATGTTTAAAAAATAACAGGATCTGTTTTTTTTTTTTTTTTTTCTGGAGTTAACAAATGCTTTAAGTTCTTCAACACCCAGTGAATCACCACCTCTTCACCGCCACTGCCTCTAATTTTATAGGGTTATGCTATGTATGTATTATACATATAATATGAACATTCCTGAAAGTGAATAGGAATAACCTGAGGTAATTTCCCCTAGATCCATCAGGCTGTGTAATATTTTTCTATGCTAGTTGCTAAGCTTCATGGCTTTCTTACAGAACTATGGAGAGTCCGAAAGAAGAGACAGGCCAAATTCAAATTAAAGAGTTAGTTCACCTTTACCGAAAAACTGCCTATGTGCAGCTCCATAGTTGCCAACATTGCAAAAAAAATATGTGGGACACTTTTTTGGCTGTAGGCGGAGCCGTAGAATAATTAGGGGGCGGAGCATTCATTTGTAGGCGTGGCCTAGCAAAAATTACAAGCACGGCGAAAAATGGGCGTGGCTTACGTGTAAAAGTGGGTTTGGCTTAAATAGGCGTGGCTCAAGAGGGTGTGGTTAGAGTCTGAGATAAATGAGGGATGGAGAGGGAAAGGGGGAGAAGGAAAGGGGGAGAGGGGATTGACGGGACAGCAGCCCCAGATCCTACACAATAGAAATATGTGTATTCTAGAAAGTTTAACAATCAGCAGATAAAGATACTCCAAACACCTGGTGTTAACGCTTCAATCATCCCGGCACCATGGTTGTTATGGTGTCAGGATGATTGAAGCGCATTATTTCTATTATTACATTGTAATATAAAATTAAATCATTCAACTCACCATAATGCCGAATCAGTGGGATCCCTCAGCGTGTCACTAGCCACGTCGCCTGCCACCAGCAGAGTCTGTCCTTGCATCAGGTGCCCCCGGCAGAGTCTGTCCTTGCATCAGGTGCCCCCGGCAGAGTCTGTCCTTGCATCAGGTGCCCCCGGCAGAGTCTGTCCTTGCATCAGGTGCCCCCGGCAGAGTCTGTATAGACCCCCTCAGTGCAGACCCCCTCCATCAGTGCAGATCCCCTCCATCAGTGCAGACCCCCTCCATCAGTGCAGACCCCCTCCATCAGTGCAGACCCCACCTCTATCAGTGCAGACCCCACCTCTATTAGTGCAGACCCCCCTCTATTAGTGCAGCCCCCCCTCTATTAGTGCAGCCCCCCTCTATTAGTGCAGCCCCCCCTCACCCCCCGCTCAGTGCAGGTGCAGCCGGCCGGTGTTCTGTTTGCCGAGAAAGTTCCCCTCGGCAAGTGTAGACCCCTGTACTGCGCAGGCACAGCGCTTGCGCAGTACGGGGCAGGGGAACAGTTTTGGCAAGACACGTCACCGTCGTCGTTGTCTTCTCCTTCAGTGGAGAGGGGAGGGGCCGTGCAGCCACTTCATTGGCTGCACGGATCGAGTCCCCTTCCTCTCTCCACTACACAACACACAGGCACTGATCAAGATCAAGCGGTGGCACCAGCCGCCATTTTGCTGGAGCCAACTGCTCCAAAACAAAAAAAAAAACATTCCCGATTTTCCTTATGGAAAATCCCGATTTGGGACAGCCTCCATCCGGGACGAGGGTCCCAAAATCGGGATTGTCCCGGGAAAATCGGGACTGTTGGCAACTATGCAGCTCTGAAGTGGAATAATGCCCTTACTATAGGTATAGGCCATTTGAATACCTCCTGAAGCCTGACTGGAATATTCCCAGGACGTTGATAGAACGTTGTTAAGTGAGGTCTGACCATTACTGCTCACCTCCGCCATCACAGGAGTGAGCTCTCAAACGCTAAGCTCAGAGTTACTGCATCAGGGGAGAGGAAGAGTACGTGAGGGGTTTTAATCAGAGAAAGAGCTCACTCCTGTGATGCTGGAGGAATAGGTGAACAGCAATAGCTAGGCCTGACTTAGTAACGTCCTAGCAAAGTCCTGGGAGCTTTCCAGGCAGGCATCATGAGGTAAAAAAATGGCCTACAACTATTGCAAGGGCATTATTCAACTTTAGTCAGAGCTGCACAGTTTGTTTTTATCTACAAACACCCCTTACCTGCATAGAAAGTTTTTTTTTTTTTGGAAAGGTGAACTAACCCTGTAAACAAGGTGAAAGTTATTAGGATTGCCCCAGAGTTGGGTAACATATCTCTACTGAATTCTACACATAGCTAACCACAACATAATCTACAGCACCTTTGGCAATACAGTGGAACCTTGGATTATGACCATAATCTGTTCCAGGAGAATGCTTGTAAATCCAAATCACTGGCATATCAAAGCGAGTTTCCCCTTAGAAATCAATGGAAATGGAGATAATTTGTTCCACATTGACTTCTATTGTATGCAGTACCGTATGTGGCAAGAGGGGGGGCGGCGCCGGAGAGACTCGGAAATACTCAGGGAGGGCTCTGATGCACTCAGAAACCCTTGGAAAGGCTCAGGAACTGAGTATTTCCGAGTGTGTCCCAAGTATTTCCGAATGTTTCCGAGTGCATCCAAATGGCTCCGAACGGCTCCTAGTGTCACCGGCGCCCCTGCACCTCAAGATTTAAAAAAAATAATAGCTCGTATTGCGAAACGCTCGTTAACCAAGATACTTACAATCCGAGGTATTACTGTAATATACTGTATAGTGTTCTCCAGAAGGCCTTTAACCGCTTGCCGACCGGCTCACGCTGATATACTTAGGCAGAAGGGCACGTACAGGCATACTAACGTACCTGTACGTTGCCCTTTGAGAAGCAGTTTGCGGGCGCGCGCGCTCCCGCCTTGAGTTCTGTGCGTGTGATCGCAGGTCCCGCGGACACGACGTCCGCGGGGATACCAGCGAAAGCCTCATGAAGAGGAAGAATGGGGAAATGCTGATGTAAACAAGCATTTCCCCGTTCTGCCTAGTGACAGGAAACTGATCACCGCTCCCTGTAATCAGGAGTGATGATCAGTGTCGTGTCACACGTAGCCCCTCCTCCCCACAGTTAGAATAATTCCCTAGTACACACTTAACCCCTTCATTGCCCCCTAGTGGTTAACCCCTTCACTGCCAGTCACATTTACACAGTAATCAATGCATTTTGAATCGCACTGATCGCTGTATAAATGTGAATGGTCCAAAATAGCGCCAAAAGTGTCCAATATGTCTACCATAATGTCGCAGTCATGATAAAAATTGCTGTTCGCCGCCATTACTAGTAAAAAAATAATTATTAATAAAAATGCCATAAAACTATCCCCTATTTTGTAGACGCTATAACTTTTGCGCAAACCAATCAATAAACGTTACTGCGATTTTTTTTTACCAAAAATATGTAGAAGAGTACGTATCGGCCTAAACTGAGGAAAAAAAAACAGTTTTTTTATATATTTTTGGGGGATATTTATTATAGCAAAAAGTAAAAAATAATGTGTTTTTTTCAAAATTGTCGTTTTTTTTGTTTATAAAAAATAAAAACCGCAGGAGGTTTTCTCTTTATACCCTGGGATAGTCACCTTGTCTTTACCTCTGTCTATTGGTGTTCTTGGTGGATGTCCTTTTCTTCAACTTCCCCCTTTGATACACTGCTTTCCTTTGCTTACCCTTGGATGGGTTTTAACTGTCCTTCCACCTCATTCCTACACTTTATCCTCCACTTCGTGGTCTTCCTACACATTACCCAATCTGTTTACCACTATACACCCATATTATTTATATATTACAGTTTGCCCCGCCTTGCCGCCGCTTGGTTACCTCCTCAGCTCCCGGGGGGGATGCTATACTCACCCCTTATATTCTCCGACCACCATGAACATCATCATATATGTTTTACTCTCATTATACTACATATCCATAGGTAAGAGTGTTAGGACCAGAGATTCTGCTCCCTCTCTTCCTGGTGTAATTAATTACCTTTAATTACCATTAATTACTATTTTATACTATACTCTAGGTACTTCCAGTTAGCTGCTCCTGATGAGTGAACAAACTTCCACGAAATGCGTCGAGCATTTACAATTGATGTCATATCACAGTAATCATGCATCTACCATGGGCATTTCAATGTCTAAGTCATACTCATGTTGGGTGTAATGCTGTTGCTACTACCATTTATCATGTGCTACAATGTTTAATATATTACTATGTTACTATAATGTGATACAATTATCATGTTTTATTTACTTTGTACCATATTTATTGATTCAATGTGTGTATCACCCATTGCACTTTGCTCTCATGAGGTATCAATAAATACAATAAATACATTTATTTTATCTATACTTGATGACTCAGCCTGCCCTAGTGTTGTGTTTCATATAAAGTCCCAACTGCCCCGTCTCCCCCTGGTTCCCCTCTTTTTTCAAAACCACAGAGTTGATCAAATACCACCAAACGAAAGCTCTATTTGTGGGGAAAAAGGGATGTCAATTTTGTTTGAGAGCCACGAAGCACGACCGCAATTGTCAGTTAAAACGACGCAGTGCCGAATTGCAAAAAGTGATCTGGTTTTTTGCCAGCCAAATGGTCCGGGGCTTAAGTGGTTAAGGATCCAACAAGAAGATCATCTCTACTCATATAACTACATTTGTATTTTTATTGTATTATTACAAGTATAGGTATGGTATCTAGCCTCAGTTAGTAATCAAAGTTCAAGATGCAAATAAAAAATGTAAATTATTCATGAAGTTCTTAGAAACTAATCAGCAATTACATGTACAATGGTCATTAATCTTATGCTAAAAAAATCAAGTTTAACGGGTTATCTTAATAAAGTACAGCTCCTTTGTTCTTTATGCAACAGCTTTTATGAGCAACTAGAATGTTGCTTCTATACATCATGCTGGAAAATATAGCTGTAATGCCACATACACACGATCGGAATTTCTGTGTGAAAAAACTTGGATGGTTTTTCAGACGGAATTCCGCTCAAGCTTGGTCTTGCATACACACGGTCACACCAAATTCCGACCATCAAGAACGAGGTGACATACAACACGTACGACAGGACTAGAAAACGGAAGTTCAATACCCAGTGCGCCACCCTTTGGGCTCCTTCTGCTAATCTCATGTTAGTAGAAGTTTGGTGAGAGACGATTCGCGCTTTTCAGCGTTCGTGCTTTTCAGTACGTTACTGCTCTTCTGTTTGTGCTTGTTTCTGGTTTTCAGTGCGTATAGTCAGTTTGTATCTGTTTTTCAGTGCGTTCTTATCCGCTCGTTTCTGATTTTTAGCTCACTCTTCACAGGCCTTTCTGTTCTTCAGTACATTCTGTTAGTTCGTTCTGACCAGCCGACCATTTTGAAGCCATGTTGCGGGTACGTGCTCGTTATAGAGTTTGTGCTGTGCGGGGGCTTGGTGTTGGGGTTCTTGCTTTGACCCAAGCCCAGTCCATGAACAGGGTGGGGAGGAGTTCATGGACCAAGAATTGGTTGCTCCAGACTGACCAATTCTCTCATATGCCTTTGCTGCGTGAGGTCCAGGAGAATAACCCTGATGATTTCAGGAATTTGCTCCGGATGAGGGACCCCCTTTTTCACAGTCTGTTGGCTTTGCTATCCCCTTATATTATGAAGCAGGACACCTGCATGCGGCAAGCCATCACTCCGGAACAGAGGCTAGTCGCCACGTTGCGGTACTTGGCGACGGGGAGAAGTCTACAGGACCTTAAGTTCTCTACAGGCATCTCCCCCCAGGCTCTGAGGATCATTATTCCAGAGACCTGTTCTGCCATCATACAGGTCCTGCAGAAGGACTATATTAGGGTAAGTTTTCTCCTTTAACATCACATTCTATTTATTTAATGTATGCTAATGTATTGTATTTCTTTCATCATTCCCTAATTACCATGATTGTAATATGCTGTGAATGTCCTTTGTCCTCATGCATGCTGTAAGCTTTTAATGCTCCTTTTTTGTCCTTCATGCATATTTGCCTTCACTAACCTCCCCAGCATGCTATCCTGGGCCCATATACACCTAGCTTAGTCACTTAACAATGTATTTTGTCAGCTCCATTGTAGTGCTTTACCCTAAACACCCCCTTAAATGTGTTCAAATGTTATTGTTGTCCTTAAATTCAGGCAGATTGCCAGAGGCTTTTTGTTGGGGTCCAAAACTCATTTATAACCCTCCCCCCACAAAATGTTTCCAATGGGCCATCAGAGGGGGTGAGAAATCTGATAAGTGGACCTTAAATTTTTGTCTTTAAATACTCCTTAAAATAAATGTTATACTGATGTTGGCCAAGAATGTTTGTGTCTAATCTGCTTGCAATGTTATGTGCAAAAGTACTAATAATTATTTTTTCTTTTTGACTCCACAGTTTCCTTCAATGCCACAGGAATGGCAGACTGTGGCTTCCCAATTTGCTCATAAACAAAAAAGGAGTGCACTCACATAGCCACATCCGTAAATTGAGGGAATGAACAAGGAAAAAAGGTGGAATAAATAACAAAAGAATACTGCGCCAACTAAGGTGTATGAAGCAGCCAACATAACAATCAGACCAATTGTGAGCAAACATATATATCAAAATGTGGCGCTAAAAAGACGTGATGTTCGTTATTAGGCAAGACAAACCAGAATGGTCCTCTGGGAGTCAAAATGCACAATAAAGTATTTAATGAAAAAAAGCAAAAACGTGTCTCTACTAAGGAACTAGGAGAGAAATAAGACACAAATGTGTCTGTGCATATCAAACAAACTACAATAGTGCCCAAAGAAATCTTTTAAGAAGTCTGAAAGCTATAGAGAAATATATGTGTGTATGGAAACTATTCCCAACAAAACTAAGTGCAGCAAAAATTAAATAGTGCAAAGGAAATCCCAAAAGTATGCTTTAAATGGGCTGTGCATTCAAATATATAATGTGAAAATCAACAAATATGCTGCAATCAAAAAAACATATATAAAGTTCGTAAAATGTTCACAAAACATGCATTGGGGGGCAGTGGAAACTTGACTTATGAAATCTTGGACAAGTTGATCACACTATGTTTTACTTCCTCTGCGTTTTCTCTCGCAGTGTATAGCGTGAGTTGCTCGTGGCGCCTGTGTTTCCTACCGCCTCTTCTTGTCTTCTTGAAAATGACTTCTTTTTCTTTGTTGGTCTGGACCTGTGAGGGTTTTCAGAGGCTTGGCTTTTGGTAGATCTGATGGGCTCCGATGGGGTTAAAGATCTATCCAGTGACGAGTTGGATGCAGTACGTGCTAGAGTGTTGTCGGCCGACTCTCCTTCATGATCGGAAAAGCTCACTCGTTTACCTCGGTTTTTACGGGATTTGCTGGAATTATGAAATGACCTGTTCCAGGTATAGACACTGTTTCCTTGGTAGTCATCTTTATCTCGGGCCATTTTGCCCTTCTTGGTGTCAATTACTACTTTTTCCATTCGGTCCAATTTTCTGTTTAGCTTTTCATCAAGTTTAGCAAAACCTTTAGATGTTTGTGAGGTGGTGAGGTCTTTTTGTATTGCAGATATGTCTAGCTGTAATTTCTCTGTTTCCTTTTTCTTTGAGGCAATCAGAATTTCCATGAGTTTAAAGGAACAAGTATTTAGAGTGTCCGTCCACTCTTTTTTAAATTTTTCATCGAATAAATCCGAGGTGGGGAACTTTTTGATCCTTAGTCCTCGAGGAATGTGTAGTATTGATATATATTCCATGAGAAAAGTTATGTCCCAGTATGCTCTTATTTCTTTAGCCATCAATTGTTCCAATTTCCTAAAACGCCTTATTAATTGTATCTCATCGTCCTCTGACGATTGTAAGGTGTGTGCTTGCAATGGTTGTCTTAAAGGATTATTGGATGGTGCTGTGAGCGTTCTGCTAAAAGCTGTTTCCACAACAGGCTCTTGCGTACTGATACGATCCATAATGGATATCCAATGTGTTCTCTCACTCTAAACCAGAAGTGGTTTTCCAATATTCCAAGGTAATAATAAAATATATGTACCTTAATGATGCGGGGACATGGCCGAGCTGGTGGAAAGAAAATATGTAGCAAAAGTCCAGATGCTTGAAATAGACAGGTTGGTGACCACCGCTTCAAGTAACTGGGTTTGAATTTCCCGTCCTCTGCTAGGTGAATGGTGGTGAGAGCTCCAGGTGCTGGTGATTGCTATTCCAATAGTATAGGTGCAATGAAAAATCTGGACTGCCGCACTCCGGATTGGAATAATAAAAGTAAAATGTTCTTTATTGAAAAAATGACATGATATAAAATGCGTACATTGCTCTGTTGAAGTGATACAGCATAACCGTTGACGCGTTTCAGGCTCCCATAGAGCGCTTACTCATAGCTGGTTTGTACAACAATGAAAGTCACTTATATACACATTATACGTCTCACACATGACCCCATACTGATTGTATAACTCTAAACAGCTGATCGTTAGATTGTATGGCCTCTTAACATGGAGTTAATTGGGTGTGTGTTTTATGGTGGAGTGTTTATTGAAGACGTGAATGTGCAGACAAGATGATTCTATAGACAATACAAAAATATCCATAAATAAAAAGTTTATATTGCTTTTAAAAGTCTTTTGAAGAAGGAAAGTTAGGAAGATATAAAGTTTCCTTTCTTTCCACGGGACTGAGATAGGTGCTAAAACTAGCGCTTAGACGTATAAACATGTAAACCATTATATAAATGAATGCAGGTATATGTGAGCCATATGGCCCAGCAGCCACAGCATAGTGTAAAAGGTATCATATGTCTACTCAGTTTACAAATGTTATGAAAATATTATATAAATGAGGATATTGTAAAGGTTCTTATGAAAAGACACTGTGAAATACCACTGTGTTTTGTAAACGACAAGGTCTTACATGTGAGGATCTGTGACAGTGTTTGCATGACTTTCAGATTTCATAACTTTATGTGTAATCTACCAGACTTGAAATGCAAGCAAGGTGTATGCATATATGGTGTATGGGTGCTTTTTTAATAATCTGAACTACACAGGGAGAAAAAAAAAAAAATTTTTTATAAATGCATGTATATGTGCATTTATGTGTATCATAAATGTAAAAGGTGAAAATGAAAAGTAAAGTGGAGATCAACATGATATAGAAGATATATATAATATAGAATATATATAAAATAAAACAAAGTGAAAACTGAACCATGTGTTTGTGTCTTGACTGAAAAACACGATCAATAAATGGTCTATGTGTGATTATATGTTTCCCATACAATCTCCTACACATATACCTGTCGAACTTGTAATACGTGTACAGGAAGTAAATGTTTATAAAACATATCACGCACTAATAATTCTGTGGCTCAAACTCTCAAAAATATATATCTTTGAAAGCATATGTTTATCAACCTGGTAACATTCACTGTGGTTAAACGATAAAATAAACGTTTACTAAGCCTATTGTTTTAAAGCAATCTCATCTCTTGGTGTACCGTCTTCATGTGTATGGGCAGAACTATATGAGGTAAAGAAGAAAAATGTCACGTCTAAATGTATTAGTGTCCCCCCTCATCCATCTGAAGTATGGCATTAAAATACACATATTTCTAAGTAAATACCAATTCAAGTGGATGAGTGACTAGATAGACATGTGGACGGTGTATCTCCTTACTCGCTGCAACACCTGGTGTAGGATAGTGTGTATGTGGGCCCTATGAAGGTGAAAAATGGACTTGTACGTTCAAAATCATGAGTGCTATTCTTATAAATTTGGTGTTGTGGCTTGCTTACAGCAACCGTTGAACAATGGTGTCTGGTTGGGGATGAAGAGTAAGTAACTAACTAAACGGACAAACCAAAAGTTGGTGAATATAACCCATAATGTCCTTTTGGTATGAATGTATAGATATGTCCCCAATCGTCCATCCATGTAAAGAAGTAGATACATGAACCTCATCAAGGGGACATAAATGCATTTATTAACCAGTCTTAGACTCTTATAAATACCCCTTTTTTTGCTGCCCCCCAGTGTGTTACTAAGGAGAACGATTATCGATTCTGTTCAATATTATTCTTCCCATCTAGTGGTTCATAGTGTTTTTATTTTTAGTAGTATATCTTCTAATTTCTTTGACATAGTAAGGGACGTTAGCCTTTAATGGGTCAAATACAGGGTTAACGTGTATCCATGATTGTTCTGTTATTTACAGTTTTACCATATTATTATTGTTCCTTTACACTGTTTGCGTCATGTGAAGACTATACATTTTTTTAGACAAGACATATATATTTTTTTAAGTAATGACCTTTAATATCGTTACCACCACTTTAGCTAGACAATGTGGTCTTTCTATATTTACTCCCATCTGTAATCCCTAATTTTTATTTTTTCGGCTCCTGTTTTTTTTTTGGCTCAAGTTCATTACTTGAACCGCATTTGCGTTTCAAGATCTTGATGTTTTTCTTCCGTTTTAGGCCGGGTATATGAGAGTATTTCCGGCTGACGTCATGCGCAGAGGTACGGAGGGCTGAACGCGCCGACGTTCATTATCGTCATCCCAGACGTGGTCAGCTCTACTCTTGGAGCCAACACGTGATGTCGTGACACTGCCCAAACGCCGACATTGATTGGCGGTACGTCCACATGCTGACGATGTTTGTTTAGAAGGGTGACGGAGAACACCTAGGTGGAGTCTCACGGCGGTAACCTATTGGTTAGCCAGACCGAGGCCTGGGTGTCTTAGTTCTAATTGGATAATTGGATCAGCCTACACACCCATTGACGCCATCTTTTGACAAACCCGGAAGTTGCGCTTCACATGGCGCGAACAGCTGTTTAAGGTTTGTTATCATTTTATACATATATATAGGCATAGCAGTGGCGAACAGGCATATACCTCAGTTGAAGTCCATGTGGACGAAACGCATCGGGTTTTGATATGCCTGTTATGCCACAACTTATGTAAGCGCTTTTTAAATACTTGTTCTTATCTGGCCCTTCACTGTCTTAAGGAGCCAGATTGTTTTTTATACAAATTTTTATTAAAAATCCTTCTTGAAGCAGTATCACGCTATGTGGAGGAATTTTTTTCCATTTTCTATTCTGAGGGCTATATTGCTTTTGTACCGGCCTGGAGATTTGATCGTACCAGCTACTATACAATCCTCTGCCGTGGAGATCCTAATATAGGACGACCCAGAATAGAAGACCGGTGAGTGGTGCGTCCACCTTAAGATCAAGTCCGGACGTGGAATCAGACCCGCTCTCCCCTGAACAACCATTTGAGTCCTCCTTTTAAAAGCCTGTTTGACTCTCAGCCGTATGGCTAGTGAGTCCACCAGTTCCGGTAAGGGTGTCTAACCTGTCTATATATGCTTTAGGCATTTGAGTAGCGCATCAATCCAGAGTGCGTCCTAGCCATAGATGATTGATATACTCCACGGAAGATTTCATAAGTCAAGTTTACACTGACCCCCGATACATGTTTTGTGAACATTTTACGAACTTTATATATGTTTTTTTGATTGCAGCATATTTGTTGATTTTCACATTATATATTTGAATGCACAGCCCATTTAAAGCATACTTTGGGGTTTTCCTTTGCACTATTTAATTTTTGCTGCACTTAGTTTTGTTGGGAATAGTTTCCATACACACATATATTTCTCTATAGCCTTCAGACTTCTTAAAAGATTTCTTTGGGCACTATTGTAGTTTGTTTGATATGCACAGACACATTTGTGTCTTATTTCTCTCCTAGTTTCTTAGTAGAGACACGTTTTTGCTTTTTTTCATTAAATACTTTATTGTGCATTTTGACTCCCAGAGGACCATTCTGGTTTGTCTTGCCCAATAACGAACATCACGTCTTTTTAGCGCCACATTTTGATATATAAGGAAAAAAGGTGTACTATAACAGTAAACCTAGGTCGGACTTTAGAGGCATAGGAAACAATGAAGAAGTATGAGAATAAACACTATTTATTGAAAAATTCACAACATGAATAGAACAATACAGAAAAATTAAAAACCATGTATACTGATACATAATGTGCAGTAAGCCCTTGTGTATCTACGTGTTTCACTGTAAGGCTTCTTCAGGATAAGGTCAAGGTTCTACAGATAGCAAATGAAGAGAACGGACCTCACTGTCTGAAAATAGAACATAGAGGGGTTGATTTACTAAAGGTAAATAGACTGTGCACTTTGCAAAGTGAAATTGCACTCTGCAAGTGCATTTGCTCCAGAGCCTAGTAAATGAGGTAAAGCTTCACTTTGCAAAGAATACCCAATCACGTGCAAGGGAAATGATAAAAACAGCCTTTTTGTTTGCATAGGATTGGATGATGGAATTTAGCAGAGCTTTTCCTCATTTACCAAGCTCTGGAGCAACTGCTCTCATAGAGTGCAACTACACCTTGCAAAGTGCACAGTCTATTTTCCTTTAGTAAATCAACCCCATAGGTTTTAAAATGGTGATATACCACTGTACATTTAAAAAATTGATTTGCATCAACAGGAAATAACCATAATGCAGGTGGATATATACAAGAAAAAAAAATATGTATAGATAGATACATATAAACAAACGACCATACCTTGCAGAGAGATAAGTCTCAGTTATAAGTATCCAGAAACTGGTTCAGAGGGTACCATCCCTTTAGAAACAGGTTCTACTACACCACCGTCATGATCTATGCACAGATAGGTCAGGCCAGCCCAATCTAGTAAACAATGTAAGATGATATAAACATATAACTACCAACACACAGAGTAGGCTCCTTTAAAGAGTGCAGTAGTTAGGTGCAAGTATGTGCAAGGTGCAAGTATACAGCACCTAATGACAATAATCATATAAGAGGGGTACCTGCTAGTAAGAGGAGCAGAAAAAGCCAGACGGTTCCAGGGACAGGGGCAAAATAATGCCCAATTTGTTCATCGGGACTTTCCCAACTGTGGAGGGGCAATCAATGGGAAGCACGTCCACATCATCCCACCACCCCACTCGGGGTCATACTATTTTAACTATAAGGGGTTTCATAGTATTGTGTTGATGGCAGTGGTGTCGGCGACATGCGAGTTTCTCTATGTGGACGTGGGGAAGAATGGCCGGATGTCGGATGGTGGAGTCTTTGCCCAGACCAAGTTCTACCGACGTCTCCAGAGTGGTGGCTTGGGATTGCCACATGCGGAAGAGAACAAGGAAGAACTCCCATTTGTTTTTGTCGCTGATGAAGCATTTGGTCTGGGTGATCACCTGCTGAAGCCATTCCCCCAGTGGACCCTCACCCCGGAGAAGAGGGTTTTTAATTACCGGCTGGCCAGAGCCAGAAGAGTCGTGGAGAATGCCTTTGGGATAATGGCCAGCCAGGTCCGCCTATTTCTTACGGGAATAAATATGGCAAAGTACAAACTTAACCACATACTGTAGTTCTAGCATGCTGCATACTTCAGAACTTTTTGAAGAGAAATGCTCCGAATTATGTTGCCTCAGTTGGGCCTGAGGCCGGACTTCCAGAAAATCTACTGACGGCACTGGAAACTGGCCGTCCTGGCTTGCCCCCCAAAGCGCCCGTGAAGTGCGTCAAAAATATGTAGATTATTTTACGGGTAGGGGGGCCATTGCTATGCCAACAATTTTGTAATTATTTTAGATATAAAAAATAAATTTGATCTGATCAAATCTTGATTTCTAGTGCACCTGTAGTGCCAAATGCTTTTTCCATTATTAAATAACACCCATTGTCACTGTAAACACCAGCTTAATACAAAACATGGTATTGAGCATTGAAAGAAGAAGCCACACATTGTTGAGTATAAAACCTTTTACTCCGTGCACATTCACATGTGCGTTGTAAATTTTTTTTTTTTTTTAAAACATTTTTTTTTTCTTTTTTTTCTTTACCTTGAAAATATTGAAAAACTGAAGGCAATATCAGACATTATAGTGTCAAAAATGTGTTGATATTGCCTTCATCAGATGGGGTGATGTCCCCCAGTAAAAGCCAAATTTTGAAGATGCACACAAATTGGGAGTCAAATTGAAGAAGATGGAGGAAAAAAACGAAGGAAGATAGAAGAAAGAAGATAGAAGGTAGAAGAAAGAAGAAAGAAGAAGTATTTAAATAAAGGAATTTTCAAAAACTGTCATTTTTAACATAATTTGACAGTTTTTTTGTGAAATGGTAGGGGTACTCTTGTACCCCCTTACCATTTCACACAGGGGGAGGGCTGGGATCTGGGGGTCCCCTTGTTAAAGGGGGCTTCCAGATTCCGATAAGCCCCCTGCCCGTAGACCCCCACAACCTCCGGGCAAGGGTTGTGGGGATGAGGCCCTTGTCCTCATCAACATGGGGACAAGGTGTTTTGGGGGGCTACCCCAAAGCACCCTCCCAATGTTGAGGGCATGTGGCCTGGTACGGTTCAGGAGGGGGGGGCGCTCTCTCGTCCCCCCCTCTTTTCCTGTGACCTGCCAGGTTGCGTGCTCGGATAAGGGTCTGGTATTTATTTTTGGGGGGACCCCACGCCAATTTTTTTTTTTAATTTTGGTGCGGGGTTCCCCTTAAAATCCATACCAGACCTGAAGGGTCTGGCATAGATTTTGAGGGGGACCCCACGCCATTTTTTTTTTAAATTTTGGCCGGGGTTCCCCTTAATATCCATACCAGACCTGAAGGGCCTGGTATGGAATTTAGGGGGACCCCCCACGTCATTTTTTTTTATAATTTTCTCCCCTGTGGGGAATTCCCATACCGTTTTTATCAATAAACTTTTATTTCAATTCATTAATAGCCGCGAGTAGTTTTTTAAATTACTTTTTTTCCTTTGAAATGTCATTTTGCTGTCAGACTGTTCTAAACACGGGAAACATGCGCCCCTTTACAGGCATACTATAGACACCCCCCAGGTACAAAATTTAAAGGAATATTACACTTTTATTGTTTCACTTTAAGCATTATTAAAATCACTGCTCCCGAAAAAATGTCAGTTTTTAAAACTTTTTTTTGCATTGATCCATGTCCCCTGGGGCAGGACCCAGGTCCCCAAACACTTTTTATGACAATAAATTGCATATAACCCTTTAAAATTAGCACTTTTGATTATTCATGTTCGTGTCCCATAGACTTTAACGGTGTTCGCGTGTTCGAGCGAATTTTTTGCCTGTTCGCAAGTTCTGGTGCGAACTGAACAGGGGGGTGTTCGGCTCATCCCTACTGCTGAGTGTCCTCTCCTTACATTACACTGAATCAAGTTTGCAATTCTTTCTAGTTTCAAACACATCTAGACAACAATGTTCTAAACTTCTTTTAATACAAATTAACATGGCCAAATGTAGTTAACCCTGTATCTGCCCAAAACATTGTATTTAGTTGGCAAACGAACGATGTTTCCTACGACCGATTACAGTGTCCATGAACATGAAAGTAGCAATTTTAAACTGTACAACAGTAAAGAAAAGCACATGGAGCAGCTTGCAAGTAATAATAATAATCAGAACACACGACAACTACTTACTTTTTAGAAGCACATTCTTGATCCTTCTGTACTGATCCTTTCAATTTCAGGTCTGACCAGAGTTTCCTCAATTGCTCCTTGGATCGTCGTACCCCAAAATTCCTGTGCAGACTCTTCACAACTTTAGTCATGATCTTGGCCTTTCTCACATTTGGGTTTAGGTACAGTCCATACTTCCCGTCATAGTCGGCTCTCTTCAAGATGTCCACCATCTCCATCATCTCTACAAAGGCCGTATTTGAGGCCTTAAATCTCCTGTGGGATCGGGACGTTTCGGGCTCCGGGCTTTCCTCCTCGTCACTGCTATTATCACGCACCTGCTGTGTCTTCCCCATGTTCCTCTCCCACTGCAACAAAAGAAAAGGGGCGGGGAATATTCGAGAAAGAACGTCAGGGGCGGGGTGGATATAAAGTTAACATGCGTGTGTCGTACGTACGATCTGTGAGTGGAGGAAGCACCGAATGTTCTAACGAAGGTAACATTTTAACTTGGGACACCAGTGGCATATACTGATTTGAGATTGAGGTCTAAATTGGGATAAGATTAGGAGAGTTTAACCTGATATTAGTGTTTTTGTCTTGTGTTTTGTCTTGCAGCAAGTATGAAACAATTCAAAGACCCTGAATTCATGGGCCAGTTCATAGACAGATACAGGGATATGAGAAATTTGTGGGAGGTTAAAAACCCCTTATATCCAAATAAACCAGCTAGGAAGGCATTGCTGGAGAAACTGCTGCAGTTTTTGAAGACGCAGGTCCCCGACGCAGACATCGAGTTTGTGGATAAATTGGTAGCTTGAGAAGCACATATAGGAAGGAGCTTAATAAGGTCCAGGCTTCCATGAGATCAGGAGCAGCAGCAAAGGATGTGTATGTACCCAGTCTGTGGTACTACAACAGGATGCGATTTCTGGAAGACCAGATTGAAGCCAGGGAATTACTTTCTACACTTCCATCCACCCTTCCCTCAACCCCAGCTGAGGCTTCCGAGGACCAACCTGGCCCTTCCATCCTGGAAGAAGTTGAGGAGCCCATCTGGAGCCAGGTATAGTATTTTTGAACATATTTATTGTCTGACAATTATTGTTGTTAACTAGATGTCAATAGACAGTAGGGGCCAAAAATGATTGGGACAAGAATGAAAAATGCTGGGCTCAGAATGATAGTCTTTTCTATTTATTAACATTCAATTTGCAACAGTCATGAGCTGAAAATTGTGTGTGATTGATGAGCCAAAAACTACAACTATGTCCCTTTTTCATACACAGGAAGACCTCAGACAGGACGAGGCTCTGGAATGTGGCAGCCAGGAGGAGGTGGGGGTAAGTGTCAGCCAGGAGGTGGCCAGGCCCAGTAGCCTCACCCAATCCCAGGTGCCTCCCCTCCACCTTACAACAAAAAGGGCCAGGAAGGGGAGTAACATGGAGGAGGTAGCACTGGGCCTCATTAAGGAGGCTAATGCGGCCCTGAAAACACCCCCGACGCTGAAGAGGCCTATGGCTGCTATGTAGCGGCAAAATTGCAGCAAATGGAGGAGGGCCAACGCTTCATGTGTGAGAATCTTATTTTTCAGTCCCTTCGGAAGGGTTTGAGGGGCCAAATTAGTGAGAACATGCACTTATGTGCGCTCGCCCATCCTCCTCCTCCTGCCACAAGTCCACCTCTAGAGCCACAGCCTCCAAGGAAGGCTGCAGGGAAGCATGGAGGGAAGGCTGCAGGGAAGACAAGAAAGTGATGGTCTGGGTCTAGTGTGGTCTGACAGAAGACGCAGGCTGTGGTAGTACCACAGCCTGGGGACATATATGTCATCTGCTGCTGTTCATGATCTCTGGGAGTCCTGGACCAGATTGTGCTCCCTATTATATGAACTTCTCAGGCTACCAATTTTAAAGAGTTGATGTGTGCCCTGGGGTACAAAGGCTTCGCAAATTCAAGCAGTTTCTCCAGCGTTGCCTTCCTCTTTATTTTGTTATGAGCCAGAATAAATGTAGATTTTTATATGAAAATACTTGCCTATGTTTTTTTCTTCAAAAAGGACAGTTTGTTTGTGAGTAGGCAGGTACATTTCAAAAATACAATATCAAATTAACAAGGGACACCAACCAACCTCCTTGAGCTTTAAAAATACAAGATAATGATGTTGTTGTGGAAACTTGACACACACAAAAAAAAACATATGGAGATCACTAGAAAATAATTTAAAAATAATAAAAAAAACAGTAGATCTTGATTTAAAAAAAATCACTATAAAAAATAATTTTAAACATTATTATGGAGATCTGACTTTAAAAACAAAAAAGATTATTCAGGAGATCAGGAGAAATAATAAAGAAATAAGTTTGTGAGAACTCTTGTTGAGAATATCAGCAGCAAAACAAATTCATTCTTCTAGCATTATAAAGAACAAAAGAATGCGCTGCATTAAAAGATCCAAAAATTGACAGCGTGACGAATGTGCTATCTCCATTACGAATGTTCATTTTACCAGAATGAGCGCTTCCGTCTCGTACTTGATTCTGAGCATGCGTGATTTTTTTGCGCGTCTGAATTGCATACATACGATCATATTTTCGGATAGGAACTTTCCCAGACCGAAAAATACTAGAGAACATGCTCCCAATCTTTTGCTGGCTGGAATTCCGCCAGCAAAAGACCGATGGAGCATACACACGGTCGCATTTTCCGACAAAAAGCTCTCATCAGAGTTTTGCTGGTGGCATTTCCAATCGTGTGTACGCAGCATTACACGCAACATTTCTTTCCTTCGGCCTGCAGGCTGAAGCCAGTAATTTTCCAGCAGGCTTTCTTGCACAAAAGTTAATCAATCAAGTTTTGTCTGATGCAGTAGGGGTTACCCACTTAGAAAATTTCAACTGGTTACTCATTTAATTCACTCAGGCCAACTGGAGACACGCATGTAGGCAGGTGCAGTCTGTACTCCCCACTGCAGGTGGCGCCCAACCAAAGCCAATGCAGAAGGGGAAGGAAGTTGTGGAAAACTTGGTTCCTCTATGACCTCCTGTGGTCACAGGGAGACAGCTGTCCAATTGGACACTGGTGTCCGATGTGACTCCAACGACCATCTTGGGTCAAGCAGGGTCTATTTAAGACACGGCTCCTGGGTTTGCTGCACCTTATTCGAGTGGCTAGTGTAGGGACAGGGTCCCTGTCTGCCATGAGCACATAGGGACAGTACCTCTCTTCTTAAAGCCTCCCCTTTGGGTGCAAACCAGCCAGGCTGCATTTCGGTCCTTGTTACAGATGCTGTCGTCATCTTGAAGTCTTCAGACTTCTGTCACAATTCGTAAGTGGCTCCAAACGGGTGTGCCTACATGCCAGTCTTAAATAAGTGGTCTTAAACCTTTTCTACAGTATAACTTTCTTGCCTGACTTGGTCTGTGTGTGTTTACTGCCCACCATACCATGCTGTACCTTGCTCACACGCATTTCCAAAAACAGAGAAACACATACATGCATCAGTTTACATGTTATTTTACGGATGTTCTCTGTTTAGTCTCATATTAATTGTGATATCAAAATGTTATTTTAAGGAACAAAAAATTGCATTTGTGTGGAATTGATTTTCTTTATTTAAAGGGTAACCTTTCATGGGAAAAAAAAAAAGCAGATAAAAAAAAAAAATGCTTACCTTCTACAATTGCTACACAAGTCATTTTGTAATTGAATGTTATTAAAAATTACCTTTCCTTTTCAATCTGCAATGTAAAGTCTGCACTAAGATACAAGTCAGATTTTTGGCATCCCCTGTAACAAAAATGTTATTTTCAGTGAGATACTCCATAGGGAATTTACATTTGAAGTGATGCAGACCCTGCAACTTTCCTCATTAGAACCCTGCAAGTGTAGCAGCTGATTGATAATTACAGTTGTGCTCATAAGTTTACATACCCTGGCAGAATTTATGATTTCTTGGCCATTTTTCAGAGAATTTGAATGATAACACAAAAAACATTTCTTTCACTCATGGTTAGTGTTTGGCTGAAGCCATTTATTATCAATCATAATGGCAACAGAAGCTACCCAAATGTCCCTGATCAAAAGTTTACATACCCCAGTTCTTAATACTGTGTATTGCCCCCTTTAACATCAATGACAGCTTGAAGTCTTTTGTGGTATTTGTGGATGAGGCTATTTATCTTCTCAGATGGTAAAGCTGACGATTTCTCTAGGCAAAAAGACTCCAGTTCATCCTCCTTGCATGAACTGCACGTTTGAGCTCTCCCCAGAGTGGCTCAATGATATTGAGGTCAGGAAACTGAGATGGCCACTCCAGAACCTTCACTTTATTCTGCTGTAGCCAATGACAGTTTAGCTTGGCCTTGTGTTTTGGATCATTTTCATGTTGGAATGAAAAATGGGGGGCTTTATATAATATATATAAATTTATATAAATTACTGACTAGACGTAAGGGACCCTAAGACCGCTGAGGAAGTCCTTGCTGGACGATACGCGTGCGGATTGGTTTTATCCCGTTTAGACGTCGCTGCAGCCGCCTTACCATTCACTGTCATCTGTGAATTTTATGTGCCTTATTTCCTAGCACTGGGCATAGTGCTATATATGTGAGTACCTGTCTTTTAATAAAAGGAATCGTTTTCTAGTTATACAGAGAACACTATATATTTTCTTTATTTATTACATGCATTATGGATGAAAACTTTTAAGCCATATTAATGAAGAGGTTTCCAGGCTTTCCAGTCAAGATACCACCCCGACCACTATTTTACAGTGGTGAATGCTTATGAGACCTTCCTGTTAGTTCAGGGGTCCCTATAACAAGGTGAGCGGTTTGACTGGCAAGAGGGGGGAGCACGGATTTAAGAGCACTTTGGATTTGCATGAAGCACCCTGCATCACCGCTGACACCCTCTGATTTTTCATTCATTTATGGACATTTATGATAATTGATTAATATTTCTAGCGCTGCACTACATATCTTTTATTGAATCACATGAAAGGACTTATATATTTGCCTTTAAGTGTTCAGCAGCTTTGTTTTTTTCTGATGTTTTTTGCGCTGACTGTTTGTCTTTGAATATCTACTGTCTGGTTAATATATTTCGGTTCAGCAGCATTAACAATGGATATCTTTCAGTATATTGAGAAAAGAGAGATTAAATTAGGAGAGATTTTTTCTAGTAATTATAGTTCTGAGGAAATGAATGTTTTATCCTTGGGATTTAGAAAACTTGGATACCTATTTGAGAAAAAAAATCAAAACATGGTGGGACATCTCATTTGAACAATACCTCACAGCCAAGTTGATCCCAAGGAGACTCAGATGGGAGGTACCTCCCAACAATGGTCTCATGGATGATCATTCGATGAAAGAATGGGAAAAAATTTTCACCGACAAAGGTCTTGAACTGATTGAGTTTTTACTAGTACGTAAACGACATAAGATGACCCTTCTGGAAACTCAGATAGCTGAACTTAAAAGCTCTATCGAGTCTCATAAGGAGTCTGAAGAATTTCTTAGACTCTCAGCTGAGTTGAAAAACAAGCTAGTCAAATGGGACTATGAGACCCAAAATAAAAAGAAAAAGAAAATATATAAGAGATTTTGAGGATTTTGGGAAAGGGAACATATATAAATGGCAGAGCAAACCAGGAGATTCAGAAACTGCTCCTTTATCACTAGCACCTACCAATAGAGAACCCCCATATACTCCTTTACCTACTCAGTAGGATGATGGTGGTAATCGTGACCAGTTTGATTACGGTAACCCACTTACTCCTGCTAATACCAATAAATTTAAAGTTGTACATAACAAAAGAGGAAAGAATAAGAAAGGAAGGGGGACAAGGAGGGATATTTATGAGTCACCGTATAGGCAGTACCCTTGGAACCCCCCACATTTAAATGATGTATCTTACCATCATGATACTTATTTCCCTGAGATTGAGCAGAATTGGGCTTACAATAGTAGTTTTACTGATGATAACCAGTATTTTATTCAACCTTGCAGTATCCCCCCTAATAGAGGAAGAGGATTTCAACCTTTTAGGAATCCTATTCCTACCCAGAACAGGTTTGCACCCTTACAAAATCCCGGACATAGGAGGGGAGGGGATTTTTACAGGCCCCCAAGAGGGATGGGGAGGGGCGTCCCATTCATTCCACCCAATCCAGGGGGGAGGTCGGATGCGGCCCCACCCCTTGCGAACCCAGACAGTGGGCTAAGAAAAAGAAAAATCAGAGAGGAAGGAGAGGAAGTAGGCGAACTCAAAAGAGTCAAACCACAGTAGGAGCGGGTATCTATAACCTTAGCGGCTTATCTTTGAGTGAGGATGAGATTAAGGTTTTAGATAAGGGCCTTAAGTATGCCCCCACCCGTAACTGAAATAAATTCCAAACCTACATCAGTTTGCAAAAGTTTATCAGGACTCTAAATATTAAGAAATATCACCTTTCTAATACTACAATACGTAACTCATCTAGTATCCAGAAACCTGTGACTATGCACTCTACTCTAATAAATCGGTCTTTAATCCCCCTAACCGAGATAACAAACATATGGAAGTGTTTAGGAATATGGTTAGTAAAGATTTAGATACATTAAAAATCGGGAAAGTCAATGATCCAGTATATATTAAAAGAGGTATTGAGTCTTTGATACAACGGAAAGATCTGGTAATACGTCCAGCCGACAAGGGTGGGGGCTTGGTTGTCTTGAGCAAAACGTACTACAATAATGAAATGGAAAACACGTTGGCTGATTACAATACTTATGTTTTACTCACTAAGGACCCGATGCTTCAATTTAAAGAAGAGTTACACTATCTTATCGAAAGAGGAAAACACATTGGCATCCTCAGCTTAAAAGAAGCCTCTTATTTAGATCCTTTTTTTTGTCGCACTCCAATTATTTATTTTTTGCCCAAAATTCATAAAAATAGTACACATCCCCCCGGCCGCCCTATAGTCAATGGTATCGACTCAGTCTCCTCTAGACTGGGTCAATACATTGACTTTTTTCTCCAGCCTATGGTTACGAATACTCGTTCTTTTGTAAAAGACACTAAACATATCATTCATATTTTAGAGTCACTCCCACTTTCATCTTCATGTGTGCTAATTACGGCGGACGTTAGTTCCTTATATACGATCATTAGCCACGAAGATGCACTGACTTCGGTACAGTGGGCTTTTGGTTCATCAGAATTGACCAAAAGACATAAGAATTATCTCTAATGCCCCGTACACACGGTCGGACTTTGTTCGGACATTCCGACAACAAAATCCTAGGATTTTTTCCGACGGATGTTGGCTCAAACTTGTCTTGCATACACACGGTCACACAAAGTTGTCGGAAAATCCGATCGTTCTAAACGCGGTGACGTAAAACACGTACGTCGGGACTATAAATGGGGCAGTGGCCAATAGCTTTCATCTCTTTATTTATTCTGAGCATGCGTGGCACTTTGTCCGTCGGATTTGTGTACACACGATCAGAATTTCCGACAACGGATTTTGTTGTCGGAAAATTTTATAGCCTGCTCTCAATCTTTGTGTGTCGGAAAATCCGATGGAAAATGTGTGATGGAGCCTACACATGGTCGGAATTTCCGACAACAAGGTCCTATCACAGATTTTCCGTCGGAAAATCCGATCGTGTGTATGGGGCATTAGACTGTTTGAGATTCAGTCTGGCCAAAAACTACTTTTGGTACAACAGACATTTTTTCCTTCAAACAAGGGGTGTGGCAATGGGGGCCCGCTTCGCTCCCAGTGTTTCCAATTTATTCATGGCGCACTGGGAGGAAGAAGTGATTTATAAGAACACACCCCCTGAACTCATCTGTTACCAACGATACATCGATGATATTATTATGATTTGGGATGGTGACAGATCTAATCTAGATGTTTTCATGCAAAAATTGGATGAGAACAATAGAAATATTGTCCTCTCTTGGAATGTGGGTAACGATCATGTCACGTACCTCGATCTTGATATCTACATAAAAGATAACCAGTTAGAGTTAAAAAATAATTTTAAACCCACGGACCGCAATGTGTACATTCCCCTCGGAAGTTGCCACCATTTATAATGGTTGTGCAACATTCCTAAGGGACAGTTTGTACGCATTAGGCGGAATTGCACACATGAGCAGGAATACCTTGCACAGTCTGAAGTTCTATCAGCTCGTTTTGTGCAAAAGGGATATAATAAATCTGACATTACTAAACATATCGAGACCGTTCGTACATTGGATAGAACGTCACTTGTTTCTAATGGGCCTAGGGTCAAACAGGATAAATCAGGGAATATAAGAATTATTTTGGACTATAATGTCCAATATAAAAAATTTGAAAAGATCATTCGTAAGTACTGGCCTATTCTGAAGCAGAATAAAACACTTGGCCCTGTTCTCCCTGAACGTCCTCAGTTTGTGTACAAAAGGGCACCATCCCTAAGAGATAAGCTAGCCCCAGGAGTGATTGACCCACCTCTTGCGTTTGAAAATAGGATATCCAACATCCTGACAGGTTTCTATGCATGTGGACGTTGCCCACCATGCAAACAAGCTAGGGGGAATATTAAAAAACGCAAAGAGTTTATTGCTACAGCAACCAAGAAGGTCTACCAGATCAAAGACTTCATTACATGTTCCACAGCAGGAGTGGTTTACATTATGGAATGCGAATGCGGCTTACAATATGTGGGGAGAATGTCCCGACCCTTGCATGTCCACATTGGAGAGCATATTACTAATATTAAAAAAGGATTAGACTCACATAATGTCTCTAAACATTTTAAAATATTTCACAAACGTAGTCCTGCCAAATTAAAATTTTGGGGAGTCGAAAAGGTCACACCCCACTGGAGAGGGGGTAACTTTATAAGACAATTGAGCCGCCGTGAGTCTTTCTGGGTATATGAGACACATGTGGGAGTACCCACGGGGCTCAATGTCGAGTTCGATTTGAACTGTTTTATTTCTGATCGTTAATAATTTATTAATAATCTTTTACATATAAATTTTTTTAATGTATTTTTATTAAGCTGGTGATAGGAATGTTAACCATGTATTTGATTAATGAATGATGACTATAGTGTAAAAGGTGGCTGCAGTGAAGGGTCTTCTATGAATTTATTTTTAGAAATAGTCTTATTTTTTATTCATTCTAAATTTTGATCTTAATTTTTTGGTAGCCTCTTTAAAAATTCCTTCCTGGTATCATTCGGTTTTTTGACCAAGTAGACATAGCATTGCTACACTATCAGTATGCTTGATGAGCGAGATTAGTAAAGTACTGTGGTGTCAGCCCCATTAATGTCCCTTCTCTGTATGTCTGAGAGACATACAGAGAGTAGTGTGTAATGCCGTCCTCCTCTGCTTACACTGCATACAGATGACGTTGGGCTGGTATAATCATGTGACCTAGCGTCACCCTATCACAGTTAACCTAGCTCCATCTTTGCTGAGGGAAGGAGGCACCCACTGACGTAGTCCGTCACATGACCCGACGACGCGTCATCGTGAGGACGGGACCACGCCAATAATCTGCATTTAGTCACTCCCCAAACCTGAGGTCAGCCTATTGCAGCGGCTTGATGCCCTGCCTATACACTCAGGAGGGAGGTGCTATACGATGCAGGAAGTCAGGTGATTCGACGTCGTGTCATCATGACGCCGATCACTATGGCAACTGGATTAAACATTTAGCTTTTCATACTTCCTATTCCCAAGCGGTGCGTTCTGATTGGACGGTCACCGCTCGGGAATTGATTAGCAACAGACGAGTGAATTAGGGGGCTTTATATAAATTACTGACTAGACGTAAGGGACCCTAAGACCGCTGAGGAAGTCCTTGCTGGACGATACGCGTGCGGATTGGTTTTATCCCGTTTAGACGTCGCTGCAGCCACCTTACCATTCACTGTCATCTGTAAATTTTATGCGCCTTATTTCCTAGCACTGGGCATAGTGCTATATATGTGAGTACCTGTCTTTTAATAAAAGGAATCGTTTTCTAGTTATACAGAGAGCACTATATATTTTCTTTATTTATTACATGCATTATGGATGAAAACTTTTAAGCCATATTAATGAAGAGGTTTCCAGGCTTCCCAGTCAAGATACCACTCCGACCACTATTTTACAGTGGTGAATGCTTATGAGACCTTCCTGTTAGTTCAGGGGTCCCTATAACAAGGTGAGCGGTTTGACTGGCAAGAGGGGGGAGCACGGATTTAAGAGCACTTTGGATTTGCATGAAGCACCCTGCATCACCGCTGACACCCTCTGATTTTTCATTCATTTATGGACATTTATGATAATTGATTAATATTTCTAGCGCTGCACTACATATCTTTTATTGAATCACATGAAAGGACTTATATATTTGCCTTTAAGTGTTCAGCAGCTTTGTTTTTTTCTGATGTTTTTTGCACTGACTGCTTGTCTTTGAATACCTACACTCCAGAACCTTCACTTTATTCTGCTGTAGCCAATGACAGTTTAGCTTGGCCTTGTGTTTTGGACCATTTTCATGTTGGAATGACCAAGTACGTCCCATGCGCAGCTTCCTGGCTGATGAATGCACAACTCCCATACAGATTCACTCTGCACATGGACACAAACAGCTATTTCTTCAGAAAAACGAACATAATAAATATGCAACAAAGTTTGTTAAAATCCTTGCAGTGTTCACCCAGAGGGGAATGTTTTTTTTTTTTTTCCTCAACAAAAATGGAGTTACTCTTTAAAGCAGAAATCAAGGAAATGTTTTATTTGTCAAGCCAACTAAGTAACCATTAATGATGATTATGTTATGTGTGGATCTCTGCTAACTGATGCCAGAAACTACACCCTGTTCCAAATTATTATGCAAATTCTGTTTCAGTGTCACAAAGATTAAATATTTTGTTTTTCAGTTTAACTCAAGGATGGCATTGTGTCTCAGGACTCTTTTGATCACTGAAAACAATCTCGGACACCTGTGATTAGGGATGAGCCGAACACCCCCCTGTTCGGTTCGCACCAGAACATGCGAACAGGAAAAAAGTTCGTTCGAACACGCGAACACCGTTAAAGTCTATGGGACACAAACATGAATAATCAAAAGTGCTAATTTTAAAGGCTAATATGCAAGTTATTGTCATAAAAAGTGTTTGGGGACCTGGGTCCTGCCCCAGGGGACATGGATCAATGCAAAAAAAAGTTTTAAAAACGGCCGTTTTTTCAGGAGCAGTGATTTTAATAATGCTTAAAGTCAAACAATAAAAGTGTAATATCCCTTTAAATTTCGTACCTGGGGGGTGTCTATAGTATGCCTGTAAAGGGGCGCATGTTTCTTGTGTTTAGAACAGTCTGACAGCAAAATGACATTTTGAAGGAAAAAACTCGTTTAAAACTACCCGCGGCTATTGCATTGCCGACAATACACATAGAAGTTCATTGATAAAAACGGCATGGGAATTCCCCAAAGGGGAACCCCGAACCAAAATTAAAAAAAAAAAATGACGTGGGGTTCCCCCTAAATTCCATACCAGACCCTTCAGGTCTGGTATGGATTTTAAGGGGAACCCCGCGCCAAAAAAAAAAAAAAAAAAACGGCGTGGGCCCCCCCCCCAAAATCCATACCAGACCCTTATCCGAGCACGCAACCTGGCAGGCCGCAGGAAAAGAGGGGGGGACGAGAGTGCGGCCCCCCCCCCCTCCTGAACCGTACCAGGCCACATGCCCTTAACATTGGGAGGGTGCTTTGGGGTAGCCCCCCAAAACACCTTGTCCCCATGTTGATGAGGACAAGGGCCTCATCCCCACAACCCTGGCCGGTGGTTGTGGGGGTCTGCGGGTGGGGGGCTTATCGGAATCTGGAAGCCCCCTTTAACAAGGGGACCCCCAGATCCCGGCCCCCCCCTGTGTGAAATGGTAAGGGGGTACAAAAGTACCCCTACCATTTCACTAAAAAACTGTCAAAAATGTTAAAAATGACAAGAGACAGTTTTTGACAATTCCTTTATTTAAATACTTCTTCTTTCTTCTATCTTCCTTCATCTTCTGGTTCTTCTGGTTCTTCTGGCTCTTCTGGCTCTTCTGGTTCTTCCTCCGGCGTTCTCGTCCAGCATCTCCTCCGCGGCGTCTTCTATCTTCTTCTCCTCGGGCCGCTCCGCACCCATGGCATGGGGGGGAGGCTCCCGCTCTTCTCTTCATCTTCTTCATCTTCTTCTCTTCTTCTTTTCTTCTTTTTTTCTCTTCTTCATTTTCTTCTCCGGGCCGCTCCGCACCCATGCTGGCATGGAGGGAGGCTCCCGCTGTGTGACGGCGCTCCTCGTCTGACAGTTCTTAAATAACGGGGGGCGGGACCACCCGGTGACCCCGCCCCCCTCCGACGCACGGGACATGACGGGACTTCCCTGTGGCATTCCCCGTGACGTCACAGGGAAGTCCCGTCAAGTCACCGTGCGTCAGAGGGGGGCGGGGTCACCGGGTGGCCCCGCCCCGTCATTTAAGAACTGTCAGACGAGGAGCGCCGTCACACAGCGGGAGCCTCCCTCCATGCCAGCATGGGTGCGGAGCGGCCCTGAGAAGAAAATGAAGAAGAGAAGAAAAGAAGAAGAGAAGAAGATGAAGAAGAAGAGAAGAGCGGGAGCCTCCCCCCCATGCCATGGGTGCGGAGCGGCCCGAGGAGAAGAAGATAGAAGACGCCGCGGAGGAGATGCTGGACGAGAACGCCGGAGGAAGAACCAGAAGAGCCAGAAGAACCAGAAGAACCAGAAGATCGAAGAAAGAAGAAGTAATTAAATAAAGGAATTGTCAAAAACTGTCTCTTGTCATTTTTAACATTTTTGACAGTTTTTTATTGAAATGGTAAGGGTACTTTTGTACCCCCTTACCATTTCACACAGGGGGGGGCCGGGATCTGGGGGTCCCCTTGTTAAAGGGGGCTTCCAGATTCCGATAAGCCCCCCACCCGCAGACCCCCACAACCACCGGCCAGGGTTGTGGGGATGAGGCCCTTGTCCTCATCAACATGGGGACAAGGTGTTTTGGGGGGCTACCCCAAAGCACCCTTCCCAATGTTGAGGGCATGTGGCCTGGTACGGTTCAGGAGGGGGGGCGCACTCTCATCCCCCCTCTTTTCCTGCGGCCTGCCAGGTTGCGTGCTCGGATAAGGGTCTGGTATGGATTTTTGGGGGGGGGGACCCCACGCCGTTTTTTGTTTTTTTTTTGGCGCGGGGTTCCCCTTAAAATCCATACCAGACCTGAAGGGTCTGGTATGGAATTTAGGGGGAACCCCACGTCATTTTTTTTTTTTTAATTTTGGCCGGGGTTCCCCTTAATATCCATATCAGACCTGAAGGGTCTGGTATGGAATTTAGGGGGACTCCCACGTCATTTTTTTTTTTTAATTTTGGTTCGGGGTTCCCCTTTGGGGAATTCCCATGCCGTTTTTATCAATGAACTTCTATGTGTATTGTCGGCAATGCAATAGCCGCGGGTAGTTTTAAATGAGTTTTTTCCTTCAAAATGACATTTTGCTGTCAGACTGTTCTAAACACGGGAAACATGCGCCCCTTTACAGGCATACTATAGACACCCCCCAGCTACGAAATTTAAAGGGATATTACACTTTTATTGTTTGACTTTAAGCATTAATAAAATCACTGCTCCTGAAAAAACGGCCGTTTTTAAAACTTTTTTTTGCATTGATCCATGTCCCCTGGGGCAGGACCTGGGTCCCCAAACACTTTTTATGACAATAACTTGCATATTAGCCTTTAAAATTAGCACTTTTGATTTCTCCCATAGACTTTTAAAGGGTGTTCGAATTTGCCGCGAACACCCCAAATTGTTCGCTGTTCGGCGAACTTGCGAACAGCCAATGTTCGAGTCGAACATGAGTTCGACTCGAACTCGAAGCGCATCCCTACCTGTAATAATTGGATTGCCAGGTGAGCCCAATAAAAGGAAAATCTACTAAAGGAGGGTGTTCCACATTATTAAGCAGAGCACCATTTTCAAGCAATATGGGGAAGAAAAAGGATCTCTCTGCTGCCGAAAAGAGTGAAATAGTTCAATGTCTTAGACGAGGTATGAAAACATTAGATATTTTGCGAAAACTTAAGCGCGATCATCTCACTATTAAGAGATTTGTGGCTGACGGGTTTCGTGCAGATAAAGGCACATTGAGGAAGATTTCTGCCAGATCCATGCATGGGATCAAGAGAGCAGCTGCTAAAACACCATTACATAGCAGAAAACCGATATTTGAAGCTGCTGGTGCCTCTAGAGTCCCACGGACATCAAGGTGTAGAGTCCTCCAGAGTCTTGCAACTGTGCATAAACCTTCCATTCGGCCACCACTAACTAATGCTCACAAGCAGAAACGGCTGCATTGGGCAGAAAAATTCATGAAGACTAATTTTCAAACAGTCCTGTTCATTGATGAGTGCCGTGCAACCCTTGTTGGTCCAGATGGATGGAGTAGTGGATGGTTGGTGGACGGCCACCCTGTTCCAACAAGGCTGTGACATCAGCAAGGCAGTGGTGGAGTCATGTATTGGGCCGGAATCATGGGAAGAGAGCAGGTTGGCCCCTTTAGGGTCCCCGAAGGTGTAAAGATGACCTCTGTAAAGTATGTGGAGTTCCTGACTGACCACTTCCTTCCCTGGTACAGAAGGAAGAACTGTGCTTTCCGTAATAAAATCATCTTCGTGCATGACAATGCACCATCTCATGCTGCAAAGAATACCTCTGCATCAATGGCTGCTACTGGGATAAAAGGAGAGAAAGTCATGGTGTGGCCTCCATCCTCCCCTGACCTCAATCCTACTGAGAACCTTTGGAGCATCCTCTGGGAGGCTATTCTGACATCTTGCAAACAAAATTCAAGCAGAAACTGTCCAAAAACTCACAAGTTCAATGGATGCAAGACTTGTGCAGCTGCTATCAAATAAGGGGTCCTATGTGAAAATGTAACATGACCTGTTAAAATGTTTAAAAAGTTAAAATGTTGTTCAAAGTTTGATTGAAATAGCTTTTGATTTCAGTAAATATGCTGCAAACATGACAAATGACAATTTTCAGTTCTTTAAAACCTATAAAGTGTTTTGAAACTTACTGTGCGTAATAATTTGGAACAGTGCATTGTAAGTTTTTTATTTTGAAAAAAAAAAACTGTTATTAGGTTTGTTCAATAAAATTTGAATTGTACTCTTAATAGTTGATAACATGAGAATTGTGCTGACTGTTGTTTACATCAATTATTTAGGTAAATGAGAAAAATATCATTGGCATAATAATTTGGAACAGGGTGTACTCTTCTTCTGGCGTTGCGACTTACAGCTGCAGATCTCGTATAGTGTAGGGGTTCTGTCATTCACCTGCCCTTTTCCTCTCCCTTGTCCATTTTCAATGGATAAATGAAGAGGAAGTATTCCACTCTAATCCTGTTGTAGTGACAAATGAATGTTTTGGACATTTCCTCACTTTCAGTACAGGGTGTCAATAGTTACTAGTGGGCTGCTAACCTTTTTCGCATCCTGTCCAAAACTAAAATCTCCAGCTGGAATGGCTCTTTTTTAATGTAAATAATTTTAATTACATTAATAATGATATGCATTAAAATAATGGTTTTATAATGAAATATTTTATTGCTTATAACCAGGGTTTTTTTTTCTCAGAAAATAGATGCAGGAACTCAACCACGACTTCTCAAAAAAACCCTCCCTACCCCACACAAACCCTCCAAACCGCATCAAATAGTGAGTGTGGTCAGATTTCACTAAGAGTGGAAGGGGCAATAAATACCAGGAGTGCATTATGTACAGAGTGCAGAGTGACCTCTGCATGCAACCCCCCTTCCACTGTCTCTATCTTCTCCTTCCTTCCTTAAAAGCTCCGCCATCTTCCACTTGTCTTACTTGTGTTGGTGTATTAAGCTGAAGCACCCAGCCGGCTCTAGTACCTCCCCGCACACTGTAAGTGGCTCTGCCTCTCTCACTTGCAGGGATCATTCAGTTGGTGTCTTCTCCTGCATCTCCCTGGTCCCCATCCTGCACTCAGTGGCAGTCACTCAGGAGATCAGATCTATGGGAGCCATTGGGAGACAAGCTTTCACTTGTAAACACAGAAGCTGGACTGCTGTGTTTGCAAGTGATAGTGGAGATCAGGGAGTAAAGGGCCTGAGCCAGAGGTGGTGGAACTGAGTTCCACCAAGTTCCAGCTGAAAAAAAGCCCTGCTTATAACATATTAAATACAAAATTATAATAGTAAAATAAATATGTTTTTGATTTGAATTATATTTAATATTGGAGAATAATTAAAATAATCATGTTTTACTTAATTTATTAATATAATTATTTTATATAAATGTTTATTTTTATTATTTAACCAGTAATAAAAAAAAATATTTAAATATAAATCGTATTTTTCTAACATTTTTTGTTGCATAAATTCAGTAATTAAAAAAGAAAAAAATAGTAAAAAAAAATTTTTTAAACATGCCTGCAAATCTTTATTCCTGATTATTCCTAGAGGTACTAATATGGGGAAGCTGATCTACCCTTGTTCTTTTATTAGTACCTTGAATTGGAGTAAAACAGGTACAAGTGTAAATTGTGTGATTTGGGGTCTTTAAAGGGGAACTAAATTTAAAAAAAATGTGAACAGTGTGTACAGTATGTGAGTATTATAATTCCAGGACAAGAATTGCAGGCAACTACTAGCAGGGTCAACATGTGAAAATAAGGGAAAAATAAGGAAGAAGGAAAAAAGCCTGGTTACTTGAGAAAAGCAGTGCAGTGGCTAAGTGGTCAGCACTTCCGCCTAGCAGAACTAGAGTCATCGGTTCAAATCCAAATTACAGAACTACCTGCATGGAGTTGCATTGTTCTCCCTGTGCCTGTGTGGGCTTCCTCCCACACTCTGAAGACATGCTGGTAGGGTAAATGGATCATGTCTAAATTGGCCCTAGTATGTGTATGTGAGAAAGGGACTTTAGATTGTAAGCTCCTTGAGGATAGGGACTGATGTGAACTTCAAATATATGTAAAGTGCTGTGTGAATTGATGGTACCATATAAGTACCTTTAATAAAGAAAGGAAACCAATGCACCGCCTCTAGGGAATGGTAAGCTGCAACATATTACATTTTTGTACTTGGGTTTAAATACTCTATTGCCAGCCATACCCAATTCGAATTTTCAAAATAATTTTCTTTCAAAAATTTAATCTAAGAATTTTTGTTCGAATTTCGCACCATTAGTAGGCTGAAGCAACGGCCAATTTTCGTGCGGCAATCAAATGTGAGGAATCGGACATGTTGGAAATTTTTAGAAAAACGAACGATTTTCTAATCAATGATGGGAGAATCGTGCGAGAAATGTAATAAGAAAAGAAAATTTATGGAGAGAAAAGAAGATTCCCGGCCACGAAAATTCTTCATTTGTGATCATCGGATCACAAAAAAATGAACTTTCCGATTTTGAAAAGAAAATTCGTTCGAAATTCGACCATGTATGGCCTACTTATATCAGCCTTTCTCATCCTTTCTACTTCAGAGGAACACTTTGAGTAATTTTTAGGTCTCCGGGAACCCCTGCCAAAACCAATTATTGGTGGCCAGTGTAAAGAATGCCTCCCTTAAAGTGCTGAGTCAAAATGCCACCTTTTACAGATAGTCAGAATTTCACTTTTACAAACATCTAAAAAGGTAAAGGTAAGGTGCAGCAGTGTAGGCCCCATAACTATGCATGCACTATGAAATGGGAGGTCAAGCAGTCGTAGCTCATCGAACCCTTAGCAACCTCTGGAGGGACCCTGGTTGATAATGGCTGCTTCATATGATTCAAACCCTCCAAGAGCCCTATCTCAGCTCCTGTTTTGGAGTTAATGACCTCCTTCTTATCAGTTATCAGGCCTGGCAATGAAACCCCCTCCAATGCACACTGACACCTACCTTTGTCACACTTCCCTAGCACTCTGCTCATCTGTTGGAGCCCTCAGAAGCACCTGGTACCTCTGGGTATGGGGGAAACATACAACATTTTTCCTTCATATGCTCCCCTCAAATCTAGAAGTATCAGATGAATGGAGAGGTAGGGGGACATGGTGAAGGTCAGACGCTGGAACCCCAGAAGGCAGCAAGTAAGAAGACCTTTGACATACCTGTAATTATCTTTGGATGCTGAAGATTTTTCAAGTGGTGCTATGGGTAGGTCGTTTTAAAACTTTTTTAAGTGGCACCTTAAGGTGGAGGTAACACTAACTGAAGGACAGTTTAAATTGCTAAAGTACTATGTATTGTAAAGAATTGCCATTTGTTTGTTGAATAATATTGCAGCTTGTTTCCATGTTCTGACTACATGCACTCACATCAGCAGATACGTGGCATTTCCCAACACAGATTTCCTGATGGTGACAACAGTGGGCCGGTGGGCTTGTTCTCTCCATCACAGGCCTGCGTGACAGCAGGAGCACAAATAGTAAACACAGACAGAGCACAATCACCCTATAACAGAAAGTGCCTGAACGAGGACATTCATGGCAAGATCAGGTATTATTTTAATGAAAGTGGGTAAAAACAGCATATTAACCTGTGCACTGCAAGCCTGCCTTGCTGATCAACCTTTGCGCGTTTAGCTTCCGTGTGCATATTGCTGTGTCTTCTATGTCTGATTCCAGTTACCGATCTTGGCTTGTTCTCGACTATCCCTGCCTGCTTGTGACCCTGACCTTTGGCGTGTTCTATGCTTATTCTTGTCTGCTCCTGCTAGTTGCCCCGACCTTTGGCTTATTGCCTTACTATCTCTTACTATCTCTGTCCTCCTGTAGTCTACAGTGGACGTGAGCTGGGAGACCCTGGGGGTCGTGACCTGAAGCCAGTTGCAGCCCATTCCATCCTCACCACTAGAGGCTCTGGTGAACACCTGCTGGCTCTTAGACTCTGCGCCCTGGGGAATCTTACACTCTAGCCCGTCTGATCCGTTTTGGTGTTCCAGCGGACCTGCCTTCCTTAACCACCTAGACTTCCATCCACAGCAGTCAGCCGTAGGGTCCACTACCTTTGCGGTGCACTCCTGACCCCAACGGTGTGCATCTGTCACCTGGCCTCAGGTGACCTGACAGAAGCCTCAGCAACACGTTGTCCAGCACCAGGAAATTGTAACCTCACAGGGTCTGGAAATGCATTGCACAAACCTTTCTTCAAGGCCTCCTGAAGATGTTTCATCTTCTGCTCCCTCTGCGAAGGCAGGATGAGTTCTGCAACCTTACCCTTGTAACATGGATCAAGAAGGGTTGCCAGCCAGTAATGATTCCTTCTCTTTGATACCACGTATCCTAGGGTCCTTACGCTGCATGGCCTCCCTGATTCTGCAAAGCCTGCAAAAGTTTCCAGAGGCATTTGATTCTGAGTCCTCTGGGTCACTAAGGATCACATGATCCTTAACAACCTCCTCCCAATCACATACAATTCCTTGGGTTTCTGGGGACTGAAAACCATCCCTTGAAGATTGCTGCTGAGTGTTATCCTCCACGTCTATACAGACACAATTCTCCTCCTCCTCCTCTTCTTCCTGTGTGATTGGCGGGCCTGCAGGAATAATATTTGGATAAAGGGGGCCTTGAGAGGTCACTCTCAGCGGGGGGCATCGATAGTTTCAAGAAAATATTAGATAGGCACCTGAATTACTGCAACATACAGTATATACAATGTAATACTGACATATTGTCACGGTCCCCACCATGCCTTGCAGATGGCCAGGCTTGGACACGCCCCAAGTGGCCCTGGGTGGTATTGAACTCATGACTATCTGTTCTTTCTCCTGTTGTTTTACCTCTGAGCCACACCTCAGTTCTATTCAGCCTACTTTCCAGCCATGCCTAGTTTAGCATGAAGTACTGTGGGCGATACTCTGCACCTGTCACTTCTGGATCAGCTGAGGCAGGTTACCTAATTAGCTGGGTATAAAACCCTGTCTCACTCTGAGGACTTTGTCAGTTCATTGTCTCATGTTTGCTAAGTGGTCCTGGTTTCTGTTGCAGTGTTCCAAGACTGACCCCAGTTTCAGACCCTGGCTTTGTTTATCGTTATCCTGACTTCTGGAATCCCTGACTGCGGCTTTACCTCGACTATCCCTTGGCTATTCTTGTCAAGCCCCCGTGCACAGATTCACAGCCCAGGTAGCTTATCTCTTTGTTACCGTGGTCTGTTTGCATTTGCAAGGGTGAGCGTACATCTCTGCGCCATGGACTCCAACCTAGGTAAGCCCTTAAATAATGAACTGACCATCATGGAGTCCGCAGAGGTGTACAGGATGCTCACCTCCCTTGCTCTGCAAGTCTCCAGCCTGGGCCAGACCGTTGCTGAGTTGCAGCAAGAAGTCCACTTGTTTAAAGGCACAGTACGCCCAACCCTGGAACCTGCATGTCCAGAACCGTTTGTTGTGATACCTGAGAAGTTTGATGGGAATCGTGCATCATTCTTGAACTTTAGGATGGATTGCGAGCTGTTGTTCGTTCTAAAGCCTAGGACCTATGCCTCTGACTTTATAAAGGTTCACGCACCCATCAACCTGCTCACTGGGCTAACCAAAATATGAGCTTTTCAGCTATTACAGGAGAGGAGTCTAGTCTTGGACAGCTGGGAGGCTTTCATGTTTGCTCTGGACTCTTATATTGCAGTTTCTAAGAAAACCAGTGTTCCCAAGTCTGCTCCTAGTTCACGTGGCCTACGGGTACCCAGGGACAGGAATACCATGTACAGATACGACTCCAAGCCATCCCAGTCTGTGCCAAGTTATGAAGCCCTAACCCCTCTAAGCCTAGACGCTCCTGAGGTTTTACCCACTCCTACCCTGGATGATGTGGAACCAATGGAGATCGGGTCCATCCGGTCCAAGAGGAGAGAGAGAGAGAGAGAGAGAGAGAGAGAGAGAGAGAGAGAGAGAGTTGTGGACTCTGTTTCTATTGTGGAGTGAGAGGGCACCTTATCTCTCTGCCCAACTCGTCCACCTCAGCCAAAGTTTCAGCAAGTGGGTACCACTTGGATCCTTCCTGCCACCCCTGAATCTTTGCATGCTAACCAGCTTGAAGTTCCTGTGCCCCAGTCTGACATCCCAGTGCCTGCTACCCAGTCTGATGTCCCTGTGCCCATGTTACAGCTTGAAGTTCCTGTGCTGGTGTCCCCGCTTGAAGTTCCTGTGCCAGTGTCCCCGCTTGAAGTTCCTGTGCTTGTGTCCCCGCTACATCCTGACTGTACGTATGCCTCGAATGGAACCATAGTCCGTAAGCAGGACCTGAAGATTTTTGAAAGAGCCTTGCGAACGACAAAAGTCTCCCCAGCTGGAACTTCTAAAACAAAGAAAGCCCAAAGGAAATAAGGATTTTTTTTTTAAACTCTTCTTTTGATTTATTTGGTTTGATATTTTTGACAAACTATCTGTTCCATGCTCTGAGGGCATTCCTAAGGGGAGGGAACAGTCATGGTCCCTACCATGCCTTGCAGACGGCCAGGCGTGGTCACACCCCAAGTGGCTCAAGTGACTATCTGTTCTTGCTCCTGTTTCTTTACCTCTGAGCCACACCTCAGTTCTATTCAGCCTGCTTTCCAGCCATACCTAATTTAGCATTAAGTATTGTGGGCGATACGCTGTTTGTACCTGTCACTCCTGGATCAGCTGAGGCAGGTTACCTAATTAGCTGGGTATAAAACCCCTTCTCACTCTGAGGACTTTGTCAGTTCATTGTCTCATGTTTGCCAAATGTTCCTGTGTTCCAAGACTGACCCTGGCTTTGTCTATCGTTATCCTGACTTCTGGAATCCCTGACTGCGGCTTTACCTCGACTATCCCTTGGCTATGCCTGTCAAGCCCCCGTGCACAGATTCACAGCCCAGGTAGATTATTATTTTGTTACTGTGGGCTGTGTGTATTTGCAAGGGTGAGTGTACATCTCTGCGCCATGGACTCCAACCTAGGTAAGCCCTTACACATATAATCACACACATAGGTTGGACTTGATGGACTTGTGTCTTTTTTCAACCTCACTTACTATGTAACTCATGCACCGCATGGCATCTTTTTGCCTGAGTGCTTGCGTAGCCCCTTGAACGATTACAGAGCACCGCTGGTTCAGAGAACATAGAAGAAGAAGAGGAGGGGGTGGAGGAGAGAGCTGTGGCAAAATCACCACTAGAATTTTAGAGGCGTGGTGGAATAACAAGCTCCAACAATACTGAACCCTGTCCTGCATCCTTCCCAGCTGCCAGCAGAGTTACCCAGTGCACCGTCAAGGAAAGGTAACATCCCTGACCATGAGTCTGTGGTAATATACACCTTACTGCTGACTGCCCTGTCCAACAAGACAAAAACATTGCCTTCCACATGCCGGTAGAGAGCTGGAATGGCCTTCCGTGAAAAGAAACTGCGTTTTGGTACCTGCAACTGAGGTACAGCACATTCCACAAATTCACGAAAGGGGGCAGAGTCTACCAGCTGAAAAGGCAGTAGTTGCAGTGCTAGCAATTTGGCCAAGCTGGCATTCAAGCTAGCATTCAGAAGGTGAGCATGTGGATGGCTGGGACGGAATTTCTTTTTAATGTTTAGCAACTGAGGTAGGGAAATTTCCCTGCTAAAATCAGATGGTGGTGTACTGCTAGCAGATTGACTGCAAGTACTTGGGCAGGGGCGGACTGACCATCGGGCAGTTCGGACGCTGACCGAGGGCCCGTGGCCAGTAGGGGGCCCCATGGCAGCTTCCACTTCGGGACCCGATCTACCCGTCAGCTAGCTGTGATTGACGGGCTGATCGGGTCTCTGCTCACTGCTAAGAGACTGCAGTGTATACACACACCTCGTGATGCGCTCCTCCTCCTCCCCGCCGGCCCCTCCTTCCCTCCCGTCCACCCCAGGTGCTTGTATCTGTCATCACCTCGGACAGACAGAAAAGAGGAGGGGCCGGCGAGGAGGAGGAGGAGCGCATCACGAGAGGTCTGTATACAGCCGCTTCCCGCGCTACTCTGCATGTAGGAAGGAAAGTGCAGCAGCTTGTACCACATGCTGCTATTAGAAAGTTGCTGCACAGCTTCCCACCCACAGTGTCCCCCTGTGTCCCCAACCTCCCCACAGTGTCCCCCACCTCCCCACAGTGTCCCCCTGTGCCCCCCACCTCCCCACAGTGTCCCCCTGTGCCCCCCACCTCCCCACAGTGTCCCCCTGTGCCCCCCCACCTCCCCACAGTGTCCTCCTGTGCCCCCCCACCTCCCCACAGTGTCCTCCTGTGCCCCCCACCTCCCCACAGTGTCCTCCTGTGCCCCCCACCTCCCCACAGTGCCCCCCTGTGTGCCCTCCACCCCCACAGTGACCCCCTGTGCCCCCCACCTCCCCACAGTGACCCCCACCTCCCCACAGTGTCCCCCTGTGCCCCCACAGTGTCCCCCTGTGCCCCCCACCTCCCCACAGTGTCCTCCTGTGCCCCCCACCTCCCCACAGTGTCCTCCTGTGCCCCCCACCTCCCCACAGTGACCCCCTGTGCCCTCCACCCCCCACAGTGACCCCCTGTGCCCCCCACCTCCCCACAGTGACCCCCACCTCCCCACAGTGCCCCCCACCTCCCCACAGTGTCCCCCTGTGCCCCACAGTGACCCCCACCTCCCCACAGTGTCCCCCTGTGCCCCACAGTGACCCCCACCTCCACACAGTGTCCCCCTGTGCCCCCCACCTCCCCACAGTGACCCCCTGTGCCCCCACCTCCCCACAGTGCCCCCTGTGCTCCCCACAGTGCCCCCCTGTACCCCCCACCTCCCCACAGTGTCCTCCTGTGCCCCCCACCTCCCCACAGTGCCCCCCTGTGTGCCCTCCACCCCCACAGTGTCCCCCTGTGCCCCCCACCTCCCCACAGTGTCCCCCTGTGTCACCCCACCTCCCCACAGTGACCCCCACCTCCCCACAGTGTCCCCCTGTGCCCCCCACCTCCCCACAGTGCCCCCCTGTGCTCCCCACAGTGCCCTCCACCTCCCCACAGTGTCCCCCTGTACCCTCCACCTCCCCACAGTGTCCTCCTGTGCCCCCCACCTCCCCACAGTGCCCCCCTGTGTGCCCTCCACCCCCACAGTGACCCCCTGTGCCCCCCACCTCCCCACAGTGACCCCCACCTCCCCACAGTGTCCCCCTGTGCCCCCCACCTCCCCACAGTGATCCCCTGTGCCCCCCCACCTCCCCACAGTGTCCCCATGTGCCCCCCACAGTGCCCCCTTGTGCCCCCCACCTCCCCACAGTGCCCCCTGTGCCCCCCACCTCCCCACAGTGTCCCCCTACCTCCCCACAGTGCCCCCCTGTGCCCCCTCACCTCCCCACAGTGCCCCCCTGTGCCCCCCCACCTCCCCACAGTGTCCCCATGTGCCCCCCACCTCCCCCCTCCCCACAGTGTCCCCCTGTGCCCTCCACCTCCCCACAGTGTCCCCCTGTGCCCCCCCACCTTCCCACAGTGTCCCCCTGTGCCCTCCACCTCCCCACAGTGTCCCCCTGTGCACTCCACCTCCCCACAGTGCCCCCCTGTGCCCTCCACCCCCCCACAGTGTCCCCCTGTGCCCTCCACCTCCCCACAGTGTCCCCCTGTGCCCCCCACAGTGCCCCCCTGTGCCCTCCACCTCCCCCCCCACAGTGCCCCCCTGTGCCCTCACCTCCCCACAGTGCCCCCCTGTGCCCTCACCTCCCCACAGTGCCCCCTTGTGCCCTCCACCTCCCCACAGTGTCCCCCTGTGCCCCCACCTCCCCACAGTGTCCCCCACCTCCCCACAGTGCCCCCCTGTGCCCTCCACCTCCCCCCACAGTGCCCTCCACCCCCCACAGTGTCCCCCTGTGCCCCCCACCTCCCCACAGTGTCCCCCTGTGCCCTCCACCTCCCCACAGTATCTCCCTGTGCCCTTCACCCCCCACAGTGTCCCCCTGTGTTTTCCATCCCCCCCCCATTGTGTCTCCCTGTGCCACTCACACACAGTGTCCCCCTGTGCCCTCCACCCACCTACAGTGTCCCCCTGTGCCCTCCAACCCCCCCCCATGGTGTCTCCCTGTGTCCTCCACCCCCACTGTGTCGCCTTCCCCCCTGATGGCAACCCTGAAAGACACTGTGTTAAGTCTGGAGGATCCCAGTGCTCTACTGTGTGCCCTGTGTTTTGGTTTGTGCCCTGCTATTTGCCCTACTGCGTGCCCCATGGCCTGTGATGTGCCCTGCTAGTGTACCCCCTTATGTGCCCTACTCTGTGCCCCTTGCCCTGTGATGTGCCTTGTGATGTGCCCTGCTGTGTACCGCCTGTTGTGCTCTACTGTGTGCCCTGTAATGTGCTCTGTGTGCCCCATGCCCTGGGATGTGTGCCCTGATGTGTACCGCCTGTGTCCTGTTCCCAAGGATGTGCCCTACTGTGTGCCCTGCTGTGTGCCCTACTATTTGCCACATGCCCTGTGATGTGCAGCACGCTCCCTGCTGTGTATCTCCTGATGTGCTCTGTGATGTGCCCCGCTGTGTACCCACTGATGTGCCCTGTACCCTCTGTGATGCACCATGCTGTGCTCAATAATGTGCCCTGATGTGTACAGCATAATAAACCCTGCTGGGTGCCCCATTATGTGTCCTGTGATGTGCCCTACTGTGTGCCCCATGCCCTGTGCCCCATGATGTGCCCCGTGCTCTGCAGTGTGCCATGTGATGTGCCTTACTGTGTGCCCCATGTAAGTGGGGCTTTGTGTAGGTGCGGCTTGCATGTGGGCGGAGACACAGGGGGCCCCATGATCTTCTATTGCCCGGGGGCCCCATGAGTTGTCAGTCCGCCCCTGTACTTGGGACACCTATTGCTAGAACTTCATTCCTCTCAGTGCAGGTTTTCCAGAGGACTAGAGTAGGGTTGGAGATCCCAGATGAGGAGCAAGGAGAAGTCTGCATTTTTCTTTGATGTGTGTCTTTTGAAGTGCTGTTGCCATAGGATATTGTAATTATGAATATATTTCATGTATATTTAATTTATTTATATGTATTTAATATATTTAATTTAGATATAATTTATTTATATTTAATGAATATATTTAATTTAGCTTGTAGCTATGTAGGGCGGAACATATTATCTTCACTGAAATCTCTGGTAGACCAGACAAGTCGGTGCCTAGGCTTGTGTACACAAACCTCATTGTTTTACACATACTCACTTCAAAGGATCCCATGCTGAGATATGCAGTGAAGGGAGACCAACTCGTAATCAATACTTAATTTCCCAGAAAAAATTCAAGTTAAGCTCCTGCTCAAAATAGTCACAAGGATTTGATTTGGCACTGGCGATACAGGTGAGTCTCCCCCTTCACCTACAAATTTCATTAAAGTTTGTGCATTAAATGATTTAATTGAACTAGCAGAGGAATAAAATCAATCCCCTGTTGATCCCACAGATTTACAAGACAAATTGTCATTTAAGTCTAAGTCTAGATCAGATTTTTACCCTGTGGCATCCAGGGGGAAGGATTTGGATTTATTCCAAAAAATGGTGGAGGGCGATTTGACTCGCCTGGCTCGCAGCTGCCACAGAGCACCCATTGTAGACAACTTAACACAGGGAGAGAAAACAGCCCTCAAAACATTAACATCAGATGTTAACATTACAATTAGGAATGCAGACAAGGGTGGTGTCGTGGTTGTCTTAGATATGGAGACTTACAAACAGGAGGCATTACGACAACTATCTGACACACACACATATCAACCACTTCCATCAAATCCCACATCATCTTTTAAAAAACAACTTTCTGCTCTTCTTGATAGGGCAGTATCAGTGGGTATTTTCTCTCATAGCGATAAAGATCTCTTTATTCCAGAACATCCTGTCATGCCAATATTCCACCACTTACCCAAGGTTCATAAGGGACTTCACCCTCTTACAGGTCGACCCATAGTTGCCGGCATAGGTTCATTAAACGAACGCTTGGGTGAGTGGGTGGACTCCCAATTACAACCTCTGGCAACCAGCCTGCCTGGTTACTTAAGAGACACGAAACAGTTACTTTACAAACGTCACGATTTTCGATGGGAGAATAACTACAGGTAGATCAGTTGTGATGTCACCAGTTTATATTCAAGTATCCCACACCACTTGGGTCTCAAGGCGGTTGATTGGGCTCTCAAGAAATCAGGGAAATTTTCACTAATCATGCAGGATTTTATTCTACAAGCCCTGGAGTATTTACTCACCCACAATTTTTTCATGTTTGACAGGGGCTATTATCTCCAGAGATGAGGGGCCTCTATGGGGGCAAAATTTTCACCCTCACTCGCCAACATCTTTATGGGTTGGTGGGAGGGGTCCCGCATGGACATGATAGCCCCCGCCGTTTGGACACAGTTTTTTACGGTCGCTATATTGATGATCTGTTATTCATGACATCAGATGAGAATGCGGACCTTGATGTTTGGCTCGCATATCTTAATAACAATGACCTCAATTTGAACTTTACGGGCACTTTACAATCAAGCAGTATAGAATTTTTAGATGTCAAACTCACAGGAGTGGGGACACACCTGCACAGAAAACCCACAGCAGGCAACACCCTCCTTAGAGCTGATTCTGCACACCCTAAACACACCATTCAAGGTGTAACCTATGGTCAATTCCTAAGGTTAAAACGTCTATGTAGTACACCTGAGAGCTTCCAAATGGAAGCGAACAACATGGCCCAGCATTTTAAAGACCGAGGATATGGAGATGCCCTAGTTAGTAAAGCTTTTACCAAGGCCAGTGCTGTCCCTAGACAGTCACTGTTTCAGGACAAACAACCATCACCATCCTCCCTTAAAAATATCCCAGTCTTTTCTACACCTTTCAGCGCAGAGTTCAACAAAATAAGAATAACAGCACATCACCCACAGTTATTACCTCTTGTATCTCTTGACCTCCCCTCTTAGATTGTAAGCTCTAAGGAGCAGGGCCCTCTGATTCCTACTGTATCAAATTGTATTGTACTTGTACTGTCTACCCTCAAGTTGTAAAGCGCTACGTAAACTGTTGGCGCTATATAAATACTGTATAATAATAGTCACTCAATATCTCCCAATCTTATCTAATGATCCAGCATATGACAACATTCTCTCTAGAGGTATCAAGGTGGTCTCCCACAGAGCACCTACCCTGGGGAGTTCCTTGTCACCCAGTCTGGTGTTGACCGAACGGTCTAGATCAAACTGGTTAAATTTAGTGGCCAACTACAAATGTGGAAAAAAAGGCTGCAATTATTGCAGCCATATCAAAAGGGCAAGCAGATATATTCCTGCACCAACGGCAAGACCTTTAACATCACTTCATTTATAAACTGTACACAATTCATAGTATACGTCATTACTTGTGATATTTGCCAAATACAGTATGTGGGATGCACGACACGTCGTCTCAGAGATCGTTTATACGATCATTTACATGAAAAAGATAGACTGACTAATGTAGCCAAACACTGGATTTTTGTGCATCACAAGGACGTATCGAGCCTCTTTATCCAAGGCATAGAAAAAGTCATGACACCCATTAGAGGGGGGACAGATTCCAGTTACAATGTAAACGTGAGGTATACTGGATATTTTTTCTAAACACCAGAATCCCACTAGGTTTAAACTTTGAATGGGATATTTCCTATTATTATGAATAAATTTGGACACTAACTTTCCCTGGGCTGTTTATACCATAATACCTATGAGGATACATATGTTCCCCTCATTCCCTCACCCATCTCTTGCTCCTTTATCTTACATATATACATATATACACACATTTGTCAGTAATTGCTATAGATTAGGCTGTATTATTGATGGTCATCGCTCACACATTTATCCTTACCATACATATGGGTTATCTTTATTATTTTGCCACTTGTGTGACAAAATGTGTACTCATACAACATGACATGGTTCTGTCTCTTCACGTGTGATGAACGTTTTCCATCAATATGACTTTATATATATTGACTCCTATATACAATTTATAATCAGTTTTATATATATATTAACAATCTTTTGAGAATTTTCCATGGAATCCATTCTTCGGGTGCAATATCAATTTTTAATATTCCCTGCATTTAGGATTTCCATATAAAAACCTTTTTAGGTCAGGACAGGTTTTTCAAGCATGTCAGCATCATTATATTATTGAATAGATTTTTAGCATAGCAGTATCGTTAGGCTATTATTTTGAAAATATTCACTGATGCTTGAAGCTCTTACTGTCCTGATAAGCGCAGCTTAAGTTCTTGTGTATAACATATTTTTAATGCGGTTATTATCAATTAATCACAACAGCCAGTGATTTCCATTCATCATTATTTTTTCATGTTAGTCTTAAATATATTTCCTATTTTTTGTTATTATCATTTTAAATGATTTCATCTACCTTTACAGTTTTCTCTTTTAGATCGGATTAACGTCTTGTCTAAAGCGCTTGTTTATGACAGTTTACGGTTGCATTAAAAAACATCCTATACCTCATTATTGTGCAATTATCAGTAATTAACGTTTGCTACATTTTGTGTTCAAGAGTAAGGCTCGATTCACACCTATGCATGTTGCTTTTGAGCGTTTTTGGAGGTTTTTTTTTCATGCTTGCCACGTTTTTGAGCCACGTTTTTGCCGCGTTTTTGCCGCGTTTTTGCCGCGATTTGCGGTTTTTTTTTTTTTTTTCATTTTTTTTACAGTCTTAAAAAAAATTTACAAAAAAAATAAAATAAAAAAAAAAAAAAAAAAAAAAAAACGGCAAAAACGCACCAAAAACGCATCAAAAACGCTGCAAAAACGGTGCAAAAACGGTGCACTTGCGTTTTTGATGCCTGTCCATTGAAAACCATTACATGCAAAACGCTGCTTTTTGCATGAAAAAAAGTCCCCGACCCTTTCCAAAAACGCAGAGATACAAAAAAGCATTGATGTGAACATGTTCCATAGGAACCCATGTTAAAAAATTCCCGTGCATTTCTGCAAAATGCATCAAAAAACGCGCTAGTGTGAATGGGGCCTTAGAACAGATGGCAACGGTTCTTTCTTTTCTTTGATTGGAGTGTTTGACACCTGCTGACATTCAAATGTGTTCTTTATTATTTATACATTTGTATCTACTTTAGAAGCCCCACATAAGATCGGACTGATACTATGTCATCTCCTCACACTCATTCTGTAGCTTTACATATTGTCATAGACATCGAGTCTCACATCCAAAAGCCAGAGCTAGCATTGCATCACAATTGCCTACAAGCGCACATACACAAGCCGACTCCGACTCGTATTTAAGCACTATAGCTTTCAAACATACAGAATAATAACACCATTTTAACAGGTTAGTCACCTTCATCGTGTTTTATTTTACGTCACCTCCACAAATTTTTTCACATCCCTTTATAATTATTTTCATGATAGCATATTTATTATTTATGTTTCGTTTGGTTAACCGACCATTTTTACATATATTCTGTTTTGATTGGTGATTTTTTTTTACACAGTTACATATGTTATCTCAATATATATTATATATATATATATATATATATATATATATATATATATATATATATATATATTTTTTTTTTTATCACCACACATATATATTTATGCATAGTATAACGATCTACTATTTCATATTCTGATATAACACATCACTTCCACACAATATTATTTTACTATCTTATGTTTTACACTCATGTTATTCATATGTTTCCTCGACTTCTTTTTTCACATTCACACACACATTCTTTATTCCACATTTAATTCCTTTTTTTTTTTGCTGTCGCTTACACACTACAAACATGGGAGTTTCCATTTTAAAGCCCATTTGTCTGTCAGCAGGTGCCGAGCCTTTGTATAATTGACATTCAGCTGTTATGGATTACACAGACAATTATGTGATCACGTGGGTTTCTAATATAAGCTTTTTATATGTTCTTTACTCCCATTTATGCCACCTATGAGTAAGCACTCGCTGTGAGTGCGAAACGCGTCAGCTGATCCCTGTACACTTCTGCTGTGGTGTTTTTGTATACCTCCATGATCCAACTTTTTTACTAATAAAGGCACTTATCAGACCGGTGTGCAGCTTCCAGATCCCTTCGCTTTTCTCTAGATGGGAGGGAAACACACACTTTTATGGGAGAGCAACCATCAGAATGGATGGAACCTTGGTGCAAAGGGTAATTATGGGAAAGGTCTGCATTTTACTAAATAGGTTTGCAGATTAATGTTTTCAAGAATATACTCTATTCCTTCATGTAATTATTATTTTAACCTAATATTTTGTTCCTGGGTGTAGACTATAGATAGATAGATGGTTGTGTATTAGATAGATTTTCAACTACTCACCAATAAATGTTGTTATTGTATTAAAGCTTTCTATCATGGTCAAAGAACTCTCATTTAACCCAAATAATATCAGGAGATATTAAATCTCAAATATAGTATACAGGAAAACGACTGCATGGGAGGTCATCATATGTCTGGTCAAGCATGTGGTGCCCAAGCGGCTGCTGTTGTGGCCACACTTGATCCGCTTCAGACATAGGTTGCAAACAGCAACAAAGCGATCTGCTGCACACGTGTCCAAAAAGGCCCACACCAAGGAACTTTTAAAAATCAGCGGGGAGTCAGCAGCGCCCTGCACATGCGGAGCTATGCAGTAGGGTGGCTGCCCTTATGCAGCCCCCTAGAGGACATTCTGCCTCGTTGGAGTTGTGCCTCCTCCTCTATTCTATCAGGCACCCAAGTAGAGTAAGTGACCTTATCATCCCCTCCCTCCTCATCACTGGAGCAAACTTGGCACTATGCTGCAGCTGGGGGAACATGACTGCCACTGTCTTGGCCTTCTTGGGCACCCCCTCTCTCTAGGCTCACATTACTCCCTTCCTCAACCTGGGAACCAACATCGGAGCCTTCAAATCACTGCGCATCCTCCAGCAGCATGTACCCGACACTGTGGTCGAATAGTTCGGGGGACTCCTCTGTGCATGATGGTTGGGCTACGTAGGAGTGACTGTGGACAAGGAGCCGGTGGAATAGGCTGCTTTGGCAGCTGCATAGGAAGGAAAACTACTCTGAGCCTGGGTGACAGAGGATGAGGACGGCTTTGTTATCCACTCCACCAACTCTTCTGCATGTTCTGGCTCAATAACATGGCCAGCAGCAGAAAAAAAAGGACAAGTGTGCCCCACAGCCACCGGCAGAGGATGCACCTTGTCCATGACCAGCACTGTTGACTGTAGACACAGAGCTTGCTTGTCCTCTTTTAGTGGCCTGCTGTGAGCGTCTGCCTTTCCTTGGTGGCCTTCTGGACATAATGTATATTTTTGTGACAGACCTAGCCGGGAGAGAGACTTTTGGAGGGGACTGAATGCTAGCCTCTTGCCGATCGATCGTGGGCCCTGGCATTTGGGGGAATGGTGCTCTTTGTGAGCTGTATGCCTGGGGACCCTTGAGGTGGTATTACTGTGGATTCGGGTCCTGGTCCCCCAGGACACACAGACTCTGGGGACCCTGGATTTGCCATATTAGAATAGTGGCTGATTCATACCGTTGGGACTCCTACTGTTAAATGCTAATGTCATCAATTCCAGCTTCCTGTCTGTTGTCTGCTAAAATGTGTATTGTAAATAAGTCTCTAGTATGGGATCTAAGAGTCATTAGATCCCCATTGTTGTTTGTGTTTAACTCTGCTATTGTGATAATGTTGATTGGATTTTCTGAACTACAAGACGGCCAGTCTGGCCTAAAGATCATGTCTGAGTCATCTAGGCTGTCTAAAGGGATTAGTTAATTAGCTCATGTTAATTAGGTTAATTAGGTTACAGCTGTATTGTTAGAGTAATATGAGCAGGAGGTCTGCACCTCCTCTTTTATTTTATAAAAGAGACTGTATTCCTGTCAAAGAGAGATTCCTGGTTGAACTTACATACAGCCTGCCTGGTGTTTGTTCTGAGCTATCACAACTGGGTTAGAACGGCACATAGCTGTAGTTCTAATCCCGGAGCATCGGATGACCGAACAAACAGATGTTGCGATTCGCAATCTGATTCTATAGCTGCAGAGGAGTGTCCGGAGAGTGGAACCGAGCGAGCAAGGGGCTCGTTACAATTTTGTTTTGCAACACCGCACTACACTGTATTGTGTACACCACCAGAAAAGTAGTAGCAACTGCACTACGGCTGCACTGTATTGTAACTACAATTTTTGATATAATATTTCACAGCAGGGTCCATTCCTGCGCCCAACAAGAGTATCTGTGAGGGGTTACAGCGTTGTGCTACCACTGCCTAAGACCCAACTTTTCTGCCCCTGTTTAACAGGGGCGTGTAATTACAATTCTTGATATAATATTTTGCAGCAGGGCCCGTTCCAGCACCCAAGCAGTGGCGGAATTATCAGGGTCGCAGCAGTTGCGGTTGCGACTGGGCCCTGTTGTTCTGCCATCGTGGGGGGGCCCCTCCCCCAGCAAAATCTGTTTTAAACACGCTGAGCTAATTCCCAGAGCACAGTGCTGGGGAGCAAGCTCCAGCACTGAGCTCCAGTTCTCTGGCTAATGGGGTGGACCAGCGTGGGCACTCATGACATCTGCCCCACATCACTTGCAGGGTGCCCCGTGTCACATTCATGCAGCGATCGCCCCCCCCCCCCCCGGCAGCCAGCATGTCTCCCCGCTGACTGGCTACACACCTTGCAGACCTCACTGAAGCCGGCTCCTCCTCCTTGCCTCCGATGTTCTCCTGTACATATACAGACAGGAGGAGCTGGGGAGGAGGAGGAGTATAGAACTGGAAGAGCCACGCTTCTGAGGTCAGTGTGTTTTTATGTATTCAGAGGAGGGGGACAATAGTAACTCAGAGGGGGGTTAACGAAAATACACCAGGAGGAGTGATGAGTGGGGGATAAGCAGATATGTGCTGGGGGGGGCTGGGGGAGTCTGATTTGACACCACACCTTGTAAGTCCTGTCTCCTCCCAAAGCGCCCCCCCCCCCAGCACATATCCTCTTACCCCCCCCCATCAAAGAGATACCATCTGTCTCAGACAGGGCAATTGCAGCATCTGGGACCCCATGGCACCCTGTAAGAGATGCGGGGCAAGTGCCCCTGGTGCCCAAGCTGAAACATTGGGGGGAGGGGGAATTTATGCCACGCTGGAGGAGTCCTCGCCACCCCTCCTATCCAGCTCCTGCTTCCCTCCAGGCCCCTGTGTACCCCCTGGCTCCCTCAACTCCCCCGCCCCCCCAACAACACTGCCAGCTTCCCTCCTCTCTAGCCAGCTGCTGCGGGGAATGTGTCAGGATGGAGAATGGGGAAGGGGCTGGTAAATGTGTCATTTACCAGCCCTTTCCCTGTCTTAATGATTAGAGTCAGTGATCCACACTGATCGCTGACTCTGTTCATTCAGAACTGAGGCATAATAAACTGTTTACTATGCTTCAAATAAAGGGAAAGTTCTGTACAGAGCTATTCCTGTCCATTCATTCTGTGCAGCTGATACTGCAGATATGGAGATTGAGGGCTGTGTCCTCAGTCTGCTTTCTCTGTCTCAAAGGGGGAACATCAGAGGTCTGCTTAAACCCCTGATACTACACCAAAGCCCCCAACGGGGCTCATAAAATATTGTAAAAAATAATAAACGATAAAATTGTAAAAGTGGATGAAATAAAAAATGGTCAAAAGAAATAAATAAAATAATGAAAATAAAACTACTGACACCTGTGATGGAACTACCGGGTCACAAAGGTGGCACTTGCAATCAGGACCTGGTGTTTCGCCATCGTGGGGGGGCCACGGCCGGGGGACAGGGGGCCCTTTATGATTTCTTGCGCCGGGGCCCTGAAGGTTCTAGTTACGCCTCTGCCACCAAGAGTAACTGTGAGGGCTTACAGTGTTCTGGTACCACCAACACCTAAGGCCCAATTTTACGCAGAGTGTATAAGGCAGGCTGTATAGTATATACAGGCAGTCCTCTATTTTCAAACATCCGACTTACAAACGACTCCTACTTACAAACGGAGTGAGACAACCGGAAGTGAGAGGAAATCTACCCCTAGGAAGGGAAAGTCTCTCCTGTAAGAGTTAATATGGGAAAAAGGTGTCTCCACTGATGCTTTATCACCAATCCTTCTTTCCCTAATAACCCCAAATTTTCAAAATCCAATTGGCATTGGGACAGAAAGTGAGGTGAAATCTTCTGAACAGGGACACAGACAGCAAAAAAAAAAAAAAAAAAATGTTACAGGGCTGGTAATCCTGCCCTATATTATCCAAAAAGCTTAAACATAGATTTTGGGGCTGGAGCTACACTTAAAAAAATGTACCTGTTCCAAATTACAAACAGATTCAACTTAACAACAAACTTAAAGACCCCTATCTTGTTTGTAACCCAGGGACCGCCTGTATACTGCTGTTCAGAGTATATAGAGCCTGGGGGGCCCCAAGCCTTTTTTTTTTTTTTATTTGGGTGCGGGGTTCCCCTTAATATCCATACCAGACCCAAAAGGGCCCATTAATGGGCTGGGGGGGGGGGGGGAAGGGTCAACATTACATTACAGCCGCAAGCAGTTTTAAAATTACTTTTTTTTCCCCTTTAGAAATGTCATTTTGTGCAGGGACTGTTCTAAAGATGGGAAACACGTGCCACTTTACAGGCATACTATAGACACCCCCCAGGTACGATATTTAAAAGGAATATTTCACTTTTATTTTTTCATATTAAGCGTTATTAAAATCACTCCGTTTTTAACTTTTTTTTGCATTGATACTTGTCCCCTGGGGCAGGACCTGGGTCCCCAAACACTTTTTAGGACAATAACTTGCATATTAGCCTTTAAAATTCGCACTTTTGATTTATCACATTCAAGTCTCAGTCTTTAACGGGGTTCGCATGTTCGCACAAATTTTTGGTCTGGTTGCATCTTCTGGCATAAACCGAACCCAGGGGGTGTTTGGCTCATCCCTACAGACCAGTATAAAAAGTATAAATTTTATTGAGTGTAACAATAATGTGCATATAGATTAATACATAAAAACAATTTCTGATACCCAATTGTACAGTTGTATGAAGAAACCACCCACTATCCTGGAACTGAACGGACTATTGATGATCCATACAGATGTAAACACCTTATATGTTACGGACTACAAAGTCTTTCTTCAGAGGTCAATTTAAGTCAGATGGGTACAGATTTTCTACAATAGAAAAAGTATGTAAATAGTAGTTTAGTATATAGTAATTGTCAAAAGTAAAGTTATCAATATCATAACAATTGCAAGGACACAAAAATATACAGAAACAATCATGTGTGTTCAGCCATATGTGCAGACTACTTACAGAATAGAATAATCCACATAGGGTAAGTCTGATGGATAAGAGATGGAACTTAATGGTCATTCCAACCATGGGAAGCGTACACAATCCACCCCAGGGCCCAACGAATTCCGGAAAACAAAAAAAGGCAGCCAATGCTTCATTACAAGGACTAAAGACTATGGAGCTTATAGTTTCTGCTTGTACTGGGCCAATGTCACCGTACTGAACAATATAAAAGGTATAGCAAAAGGTTACTAATGGGTATGTTAAGTGCATCCAATAGGGCACAAAATAAAGGCTTGACAGCGCAACTGAGGCTGCATAAGGTAACGGTCTGTACAAGATAGTAACAAGCAAGATCAGCATACATTAAAGTACTGGATGTATGCAAATGTACTGCTTTTCAACCATGGACTCCCTCAGAATGTGTAATAAATGCTGGGAGTGCAGGTATAAAGACCTGTATCAGGGTCCTTTTATACCTGCACCACAAAGTCCCCCAGCACGATGACGCGTGGTGTGGAAATTTTTATTAATGTATGTTTTCAGATGTCCCCCAGTGTAAGTTTTGCTGTAATACGCTCATGTGAGCGTATTCGCAAATAGACGTTGGTGGAAGACCATTGGCTGCGGAAACCTTGCCGTGTACATGGCAGATCTGTTTGCTCTTTTAAGGATGTTTGTTTATGCCTCACCAAAGGGACTGGCCACTCCATGGTGACCTCATCTAAACTCTTAAGTAAGCAGATCTGCGTACATGGGAACCATAGCATAACCATACAAAATTATGGATCACTGAGCCATGATAGAGTATGGCTCACGTCATTGGTAGCAGTGGGAATGTGCACACGATCATGTGCAGAACCATGTAAATACCGTTCAAATTGTAAGTCCTTTGTGTCTCACAAAACGCTTGCCGCATGGCTCTGCACATGTCACTACTGTATTTCTATTTGAATATATACATGTGTGTGTGATTGGTTCTTTTGAAAAAATACAAGTGTCTAATTGGCTAATTCTGAAGCCACCGCCTTCCTTTGTTTATTCATGTTGACAGTATAAATAAAAGGAGTAAAGCATTCAATGGGAGGATTCTGCTGAGCTCAACGCGATACCAGCATCTGTGTTACTTGGAGACATACAAGCGCACTTCCCCGGCATTTTATAAAAAAAGCTGTTTTTGTGCTTTTAACCGCAAAGAAATTATTTGCTTATAGGGAGAAGCTTAGAATTTCCCTGGCAGGCTCAAGCCCACCCAGAGGGGCGGAGTCCCGTCCCAGACGCACTAGCGGCTACTGTCTGCGCTCCAGGACAGAGGAAAGGAAAAGGAAAAGGAAAAAAGAAAGAAAACCGATATTTACACAGATGGATGGAAGTTACAAACAATGACAGCATATTGATGGAAATCGCATAGTGAATAGGGATGAGCTTTGTGTTCGAGTCAAACGCAGGTTCGACTCGAACATAGTCTGTTCAGTCGTTCGCGAATTTTGAACGTTATGGGCCATTCGTGACAAATTCAAGTGGCGTGTCATGGCCCATAATTCACTGCGGCATCGCAGTGCATTGCTGGCTGATCATTGGCCAAGCATGCACTCTGACTCGCATGCTTGGCCAATCACAGTGCCGTGTGTACAGAGAGCCGTAATTGGCCAAAGCCACGGAGGCTTTGGCCAATTATGGCTCAGGGGGTGTAGTACACGCCCCACACTATATAAGGCCACCTGCGTGGCGGCCTTGTGTAGTGTGTTGCGGCAGAGAGAGTTAGATAGACAGAGAGTGTGTATGTGTGTATATATATATATATATATATATATATATATATATATATATATATATATATATATACACATATACACATACATATATATACACACACACATATACATATATACATATATACATACACACACACACACATACACATATACATACATACACACAATCACAAACATACACACTGTATTCAGTTTAGCTAGATCCGTTCCTGTTATTCTCTTCCTAATATACTGACAGGCAGGTGTTTTTACGGTATTTACAGTTAGTGTACTGTGTAACCCTGCACAGTTGCACCTACAGCATAGCTACCTGAAGCCAGGTGCTTGTGTGCCTCTTCTAATCCTATTAATAGCACAGGCAGGCTCTTAAAGTATTTCCAGTTAGTGTACTGTGAACCCTGCAAAGTTGCACCTACAGTATAGCTACTTGACGACAAGTGCAGTTAGTTCTCATACTAATAATACTACAAAAAAAAAAAAAAAAACTATGCTGCTAGGAGGTAGTAGTACAAAGGTAAATGAACACGTAAAATGATATAAACGTATAAAAAACCAGAAACAATATAATAAGTACAATCAATATAGAGCACTTCTATACCCAATAGGTGCAATGTGATATTCCACAATAATCGGTGGTAATAGCAAAGTGCAAAAAATTCATTCAATAAAGACTTAAAGCCAGATGTGATAAGTATCACTAAAAACCTCAATGGATCGTGCAAGTAGGCAAAAAACATTGTCCAAAAAACAGCAATTAAATTAAATGTACAACGTGCAATCAATATGTGCAAATATCGCAAATGCAGTGTATAATAAACATAGCCAAAATAAGTCCACTGAAGAACTTGTGGAAATTCAAAAGGCAAACGTGTGCAAAATATATAATGGGATTGGGAATGTAGTCCAATGTGATTAAATCCTCTTAAAGTGGCTAATCAGAAAATGTGCAAAAAAGTGCAATAAGGTGCTGAGAGAATGGGGGTGATCTCTTCTTCGTGCACAGGACACACAGTGGTGTGAAGTGGCCTCTTACCTTGCTGTAAAGAGGTAACCGCATAAAGTTGCTGGTAATGGCTGCTTCTCCCTTGTACTGCTAACTGCCTCTCACTTAGATTCCTGGCTGGATGGACCTGTTAGTGGGTCTTTGTCTCTCAGTGGAGCAGGAGGGGGATTAAAGGAAAGAAGGGGCCAAATAGTGTAGTATTTCAATCAGAGGTTGGTTTTTATTAAAATAATGGTGAGGGTACTCACTTCACTTACAAGAAAAAAAAAATACACAGAAAACTTATCTCCTACGAGCGGCGAGCTTGTTTGCATATATCAGTCTTGGATGCCTATCCCGTCCCTATGCGTGACTTCATCAGGGGATGAAGGTGTAGAATTAGGTGTGTCACAGCCAAGTACTTGTGGGCAATCTGCTATTGGTACACCGACGTCAGATTGTACCAGGCAAATTTCCCTGCTGCACAGGAGAAAGAAGTTCACTCCCAGCCATCCACATGCCCAGCGGTTGAAAGCTAGCTTGGCAAAATTGCTAGCACTTCAACTGCTACCTTTTCAGATGTAGACTCTGCCCCCTTCCGCGAGTTTGTGAAATGTGCAGTTCCTCAGTGGCAGGTTCCCAAAAGCCACTTTTTCCTCACAGAAGGCAATTCTGGCTCTCTACCGGCATGTGGAAGGCAATGTCTTGGCCTCGCTGGACAGGGCGGTCAGAGGTAAGGTGCATATTACTGCTGACTCATGGTCCAGCAGGCATGGACAGGGATGTTATCCAACTTTCACGGCACATTGGGTGAATGCTGGCAGCTGGGAAGGATGCAGGACAAGGTGCAGTAGTGTTGGAGGTTGTGCCGCCACCACGCCTCCAAAATGCTATTACTGGTGATTCTGACACACCTCTCTCCTCCACCCCTTCCTCCTCCATGGCCTCTTCCTGTGCTTTGTCTTCAGAACCAGTGGTGCTCCGTAGGCATTCAAGGGGCTACGCAAGTACGCAGGCCAAAAGATGCCATGTGGTGCTTGAGCTGGTGTGCTTGGGGGACAGTAGCCACACTGGGGCAGAGATTCTGTCAGCTCTGCAGGGGCAGGTTCAGAGGTGGTTGATGCCACACCAGCTTAAGCCAGGAATGGTGGTTTGCGACAATGGCACCAACCTCCTCTCCACCCGGGACAACTGACCCATGTGCCCTGTTTGGCTCACGTCCTTAACTTGGTGGTGCAGCGGTTCTTGGGCAGGTACCCGGGCTTACAGGATGTCCGGAGGCAGGCCAGGAATGTCTGTGTACATTTCCGCCGGTCGTATAATGCCAGTGCTCAGCTGGCTGACCTTGACAAGGAATTTAACCTGCCCAAGAACCGCCTAATCTGTGACATGCCCACCAGGTGGAACTCAACATTGGCCATGCTGCAGCGGCTGCACACGCAGCAGATGGTCAATGAGTACCTGTGCGACTTTGGCACCAGGACAGGGGAGCTTGGTTTTTTTACCTACGCCAGTGGGCCATGATCAGGGAGGCATGCACGGTCATCATTTGAGGAGGCCATGAGGATGGTGAGCAGCGACAGTGCATGCACCAGTGACACTGTCCCCCTTGTCCACCTGTTGAAGCACACGCTGCGTGGAATAATGGACAGGGCACTTGAGGCAGAAAGAAGGACTTCCTTAGCTCTCAAGGCCCCCTTTATCCAGACAGTGTTCCTGCATGCCCGCCGATCACACAGGAAGAGGACGAGGAGGATTGTCTGCATGGAAGTGGAGCCTGGCACCCAGCATCGGCCTTTAAGGGATCATTTACAGTCCCAAGAAACCCATGGACTTGTACGTGCAACCATCGCCAGCGTCTGTTTTACATGGTGCAGGAATACCTAGGGGCAAGATCTGACTTGGACACCTTTCCCACCAAAAGTCCTCTGGGTTACTGGGTCTTGAGGATGGATCACTGGCCAGAGCTTGCACAGTATGCCATTGAGCTAGCCAGTCCTGCATCCAGCGTTCTTTCAGAACGCACATTCAGTGCTGCTGGAGGCTTTGTAACCGATCACAGGGTGCACCTGTCCACTGACCTTCATAAAAATGATTCAGTCTTAGATCACCACCAGATACCAAGCACCTGATGCAACCGAATAATTTTTTTTTGAAATGTCAGATTCCTTCAAGACTCCCTATGCTGAGTGACTATTCTCTCCCTCCTCAATGATCATGCTGATAGCTTGTAAGAATATTTTAGAGAAAGACAAAGACAAAGACAGAGACAGAGACAGAGAGAAAGAAAGAGAGAAAGAGAAAGAAAGAGAGAAAAAGAGAAAGAGAAAGAGAAAGAGAAAAAGAGAAAGAGAAAAAGAGAAAGATCTTTTAGTGAAACAACTCACATACCAATACGTAGATTGGTTTTAGAAACATTTACAGCTCTATGTATGATACCCAAACAGCAAAATATAGAAAAGTAGATGTGTCAAAAACTTTTAAAATCACATCCACCCTGATTTAATCACTAGTAAAAAGGCTCAATTTGAATCAATTTTTAAAGAGCAACTTCAGCTCTGTCCTGTAGTGGGGCTTAATGGGACAGCTGGTGATGCGGCAGTGACACAGGGACGTGGCAGCAGATGAGTGGATATCTGCTAACAGGCGCTGCAATGATGGATCTGACAGGTGATAAAAAAAAAAAAAAAAAAAAAAAAAAAAGGAAGACTCATGATTGCTGGTAGTTAGACTAATATTTGCAAACTAAAGTTTTTTTTTTTTTTTTTTTTTTAAATAAGCGGTCGTTAGTAAAGCCAATATCAGAACCGATTGTAGTGTACAGAGATTTGCAAAACAATGGGATAAAAGGCATTTCTGAACTTTGGTTTAGCGCATGGTTACTGTGAATGCATCAATGCAGTGCATGTTACCTCAGCTTGCATTCAATGAGTTTACCAAAAATGTAAATCTTGCAGAATATACAGCCTCATGCTACATAACTAAGCTCAATTTCATGCTGAATAAATGAAATTAATGCATCTTAAATAGAAAACTCTTTAGATTGCTTTTAACTCAAAGCATTAAAATTTGAAAAAAAAAAAAAAAAGTGATTTATATCCACCCTGCTTTAAGTCTTATGATAAGAAATGTAGAACGGGTCTACTACAGTTTACCATTAACAGGCTATACTAAGCAAGTCTACCAACTAATTTTTACAAAACATCTCACTTTTTTTTTTTTTTTTTTTTATATAACATATACAACTTCAACCTAAAAAAGGCTTTGGACCAGAGCTGTTAATAGAATACACACACACACACGACTTTTCCTTTCTGCAAAAACATTTTATTTGATGAAAGAATGTAGTGCTGGTACGTTATTCAGAGAGCACATTAATTGGCAATATACCCTTAATGTCACTGAGCTTATTAGATTTCAAGTCCACCACGAGACACCTGGGGCCACTTCGGTAAGGGATAATGTTGATATTGGTCACAGATTGCTGATCTTTCTTCAGACAAGGTATCCTGTAAATAAAAGCAGTAGATTTGGTGAGATGAACACATTTTAGGAGTGCATCAGCCATGTTTACATGTATTCTAGCACTATACTTTCACAAAACACCAGAAAGGGCTATTCAAACCAATGGAGGGGGAGGGGAGGGTAGAAAAAACAAAAAAAAAAAAAAAAAAAAAAAAAAAAAACCCCACCATAAAGCCTGAGCAACCAGTTAGAAGTTTTTAAAAGTATATGTAAACACCGCTATACAAAAAAAAAAAAAAAAAAAAAAAACACAACCCACCAGAAGCAGTCAAGAAAACAAATTTAGTCAGAGGCATTTTGGCTGGAACCCCCTGATCAGCACACCTTCTGTGATCTATCTCCTCCCGCGACAAGGACAAGCTGATTGATGCTGATACAGGGAGTATTTTACTGTGCCCCCCCTCCTGACCAACTGTATTGCCAGTGAAGACTGGGAGCAGGTGTAAATATTCAGACCTCCTGCCTAAAGTGTGGTGGCCTTACCCCAATGAGGCGATAACTAAAACAAGTACTTTTTCCCCTGATCTGAAGTCTGCCCCAGCCCTCTTCTAGGAATGCTAAAACTAAAAATTTCTTGAATTGAATGGTGACAGACACCTCTATGTACACATTGCCAAGGACTAGACTAATAGCCAAAATGCTAGCACGTCTGGGGAGGTAAATCACATGCATTTTTTGGGACCAGGGAAGTGCTGTCTGTACACAACAGCTGTGGATGCAATCCATACTTACCCTTCACTATGGCCCCAGTCTGAAACTGGAGCCTGGATGCACGCAGGGTAGGACAATCCATTTTACTCTGAACGCCAGCCTTGTTTTAAATGCTTTTGGAATTTACAATCATGCAAGTGCACCGATTTTGACTTCCTTTCCTGAACACAACTATATGGATCCTGACCTGAGATTGATCACAGTATCCGTATACAGAAAAGGAGGCATTGTCTCGTGGCATTATAAGACCATCTGTTCCTGACCTGGTCATTAATGGTGAGCTGTTCTCAAATCTAGCACAAGGTGGTTAAGAGTTTGGAAACAATTCTTGGTGGCAGACAATTGAGTAAATTACCTCACTTTTAATTGACTTATTTTGCACATTGTATGAAAATAAAATGTTATTGTCTGCATCTGTATTTATCATTAATTTTCAGGATTTTAGCACTTCCTTTACTGATTTTTTAAAAAGTGCTTGTCTAGTAGGCCTAGGAAGTGTGGTTTCACTATCAAAATTAGCCTCTAGCCACTATGCAAGCAACCTCCAAATCAGAGTGAGCCCTAACCATTTGGATTCAACAGCACCAGACATCCATAATATATAAAAAAAAAAAAAAAAAAAAAAAAACAAACACACACACACACACACACAACCGACACATCTACTGGCAGGATCAACAGATACAGCAAGTTTCTTTATTATTTTGCCCTTCCTTCTGGCAGACTGCATCACATGTTTGCTCCTCAGTTTCAAGTGCTCGTCAGCATAGATGACTAACCAACACCACAAGGATCACTGCGATATGATTTTGATCCAACTTCCAGGGCCATTATCAAAGTTGCATCCAATTAGCACTAGATAATCTGTATATTCTGGGGCCAAAATCCACACTGGAAATGCAGTAGCATAGAAACTTTTCAAAATATCTTTGCCAAGTCACATTGATATGAACAGAAGCAATATGGTTACATTTAAGGTACCACATTTAGCAGCTCACCTGGTTGATTATTAAAAAAGAGGCACATCCAAGGATGCAGGCATCCAGGGTAAAGCTGTCCACAGATTATCTGATGCACCACAATCAACAGCATCTCCTCCATGCTGCACTCTGAGCGCTTCAAGTCTCATTTTCAGATCTACTGCAGGGTAGTCTTCCTGGTCACGATTGCAGATTGACAGCGGTGGAGGATGGTCTATGTGGACAGCTTTACCCCAGATGCCTGCATACTCAGATATGCCTCTTAATCAAACCACGAGTTGCTACTGTAAATGTAACCATATTGCTACACTTAGGAGGTGCCTCTTTTATACTCCAACTCCTGATAGATTTTGCTTCCAATTCCCTTGTAGAAAGATATCTTATGGTTATACAACCCATCACATAATCTCACATAATGCTATAATCTTTATAGGGACTATAAACTGAAGGACTTCTGAATAAATGGTTGTGGACCAAATGAATGATCTGAGTTGCCATTATTTCTCATGGGGAAATTTGCTTTGATATGAGTGCTTTGGATTACAAGCATGTTTCCGGAATGAATTATGCTTGCAATATGCGACCATCTATTGGTTACCATTTGGCTTTACATTTCCCAAAGCAAAAATCATAATTTTAGGTTGTCCATATTCTACTGCATTTCAGAGAAAATAGGAAGCATCTAATGGGTACATGAGCAATATAGACCTTCCTCTTTAGTCTTTGTATGAGCTCTATAGTATCAGTCACACTTACTTAATATGGATCGGTTCTTTTACCAGTCCGCTACCTTCAGCTGTCAGAATGGTGTTTTCAATGTCCTGTGAAAGGGGATTGGTGAAAATAATCTCTGTATTTAGAGGCTGACTTACACGTGCTTCACCTGTTGCCTAAAAAAAAACAAAATAAAAAAATTTAAAAAAAAGTCAAGTCAGTCTTTTCAAAGAAAGGACAGACACCCACACTTTGGGCAGACTGCTCCATTGACAAGCATTTTAAGTTTATACCTTTATCACAATGGGTTGGGACCCCAGCTTCATCACAGAATCCACCAGTAATTTGCCTCCTTTCTCATCTTCACACAGCGCAACAGCTTTGATCATATTATCCGTAGTTATTGCAGCTTCATACTTGGCATACGGTATTGAAAATTGTATTTTTTTCTCTTAAAGAAAAATGGTTACAAGGTTGATCAGGTTTTGAGGTATTCTACAGATAAATATCATGATCCCATTGTACACTGTTGGAGTGCTTGATTTAAAGAAATCCTGTTTCCAGACCACCATTCATTGCAACAATTCTTATAACAATATGCATGGTTTACCTGTAAAATCTCCCCTGCATAGGCATTCAAATGCCTGAGATTGTCACTGAATGCACTCAACTTGGATGACCATAGAACTAGAAGGGCTGTGATTGGGAAAGGACTACACTAAAAGTGGAGCAGTCAAAACTTTGTAGAACATTTAAGAGGCACATTGCATGGGGGGTGGGGGGTGGGGGGGAGTTGAAGAGACACAGAAGTATTTCCACCTTTGGGACATACAAGGGCAGTCCCATGAAAAGGTTTGAGTAAAATCCTTGAAACAATTTTGCCACAGGAACTGGGGCAATCACACCCTGGTCCAGGAGACCCAAGAGGGCTGATGGGGATCTGCTAGTCTGCAGTGACAAAAGGCTGGCGATAAGCCAAGGAGGGGCAGAGAGTGAAATGCCCATTTACACTCAAATGTCCAAGATGTCCCCTGACTCTGGAAGGTAGCACCTTCTTGCCAAGGAAGGCTTGGTCTGGGGATTGGACAGGCTGAACCCTAGACTTTACAGTTAGACAAAGAACCAGAAAAAAAGTCGTTTACAGTTCTCTACAGATAGAGAGGAGTCCGTTACTCAGACCTGCCACCACAGGTTGCAGGAAAGAAATTAGTGCTATTCCCCATTAACACAGAATATGTTGATATGGGAATCCCTCCTGCCGGGCCATTGTGTTCTCCCAGCAGGAAAAGCCCTCCCCACCAAGGTGTTCTTGATAAAGATAACACCAATATTTGATCCTTCTACATAGTCCTTCAAAAGAAGTTGATCAAATGCTTCTTGACATGGGTTTTGCAGTCCAGTACTTTAAAGTGTCTTCTGTAAAAGGATGAGACATGTGAGCGATAAGCCAGAAATCCTACATTACACGATTAAAGAGTCATTTGCTCCCTGCATTTTATAATCAAAGGATCAAAATGTAGCAGTGGCTAAAAATTGGCAATTTGGTGAACAGGGAATGCCAGAAAAAAAATCAGTTCTAGAGGGAACCAACTGTTTTAACAACTGGGTCTTAAGACAAGTGCATCCTCCACGAGTGTGGCAGTTGCTTTGTTAATGCAGGACACCATAATCATTTAAGTTCTCCTGCACAGGAGTATTCTAGGCCTTGTGTGTGCACCTCTTGGGCACAATAGAATGCCAGAATTGCACAAGTGCAGCATCCAGCCCCCTGCCTGCAACTTGTCAGTCTATGGCAGGCTTAAGTGCACTACAAATGGAAGGGTCTTAACACTATACCAAACCAGTACTTGCATTAAAGGGCCCCATGTGTTCAGAGATACAGGTTATTTTGCAGTACTGCTGCTGAATTTGGAGAGTTACAATTTCATACAAGTGTTTCAACGGTTATAAAATCCAGCTGCCATGGCAGCAGCTCAACCATCTGTCTTTACCACCTCAAATGCCACTGTATACTAGGCCTACATTTTTATTCAGAGGTAGGACACAGAATTCCAAACACAGCTAGACTGAAATTAAGAAAATTATATGCATTAAGAACATTTCTAAATGCAGGTAAACACTTGGTTTTTGTTATTGCCAGCATGAATGAGACCTTAATTTGGAATAATGAACAAAACCTCAGGGGCAAGCTCAGTTAGAGACCGGCATGTTTTGAGCCATCAGCCAAGTCACCTTCAGACTATAGCCTTGCATGACTGGAAGAAACCTCAGGTGAAAGTGCAGAAGTAACCAGTCACACCACAGACTGGAAGAGAACTTGAATGTTGTAATAGACTGTAGCACCCTTGTTCTAAACAGGGCTGCTAGTAAATTTAGTTGTGCTAGGTGGTAACTAGCCTGGCTAATTTGTAGTCTTTGATCAAATGGGTTTTCTCCTAATCTTGGAGTTTAACTGAACTCTGTTAATAGGTGGCACTGTTACCTTTGACATTAGTATGATATATCAGTGAATTCAGGTAATGAGTGAATATGCTTTTCCTCGGCCAATTAGGAGTTTTTGGCTACTGAGATAGTCTGGTGATCTGGGTTCTTTCCACCCAGGCTACAGCCTGGGTGGGTGTGTGGAGCAGCAGCCGAGGTGTAGGCCTGAAGCCTAGCCACATGTAAAGGGGCTCAGCCCAAGGGGAACCTGATTGTTGCCAGGAGATACAGAAGAAGTTGCCAGAGGATCAACCACTCTGTCTGGAGGCAATTGTAAAGGGATGGAGTACCAGAGCAGACTACATTAGCCGGGGACTGAAGCATTGGGAAAGCTTCAGGAGAGAACTCATCCAAGATGTACAGCAGGTAGCTTTAAGTAAAGCTTGGAGGGATCCAGCGGGTAGCTGTGGGTGGAGCTTGAAGAACTATAGTGAGATTTTGTGAGTTTTGTTGCTATAGTAGACAGCAACTGCTACAAAATACAGATTGCTGCATTCAGCTTAAAAGCCCTTTTCTGTATTGCTCTCTGTCTAGTTCTATTTTTGTTCAAGGAGTCTGCCAGGTTGTTGTTGAATTTGCCTAAGGGCATCCTGTGCCCTACCCCTCTCTCCCCTGTTCTTGTTGAGGAAAAAAAAAAAAAATAAATAAAAAAAAAAAAAAAAAAAAAAAGATAAAAGATGGGTGCCAGCCACTTTTAATACACCCACCATGCCTAGTAATCTGCACCGAGGAGGAATGTCAGCTCTCCGACTCTGGAGTCACCACCAGGCCTCTGGAGGTTGGGGAGACAGCTACAAGACTTAAGCAAAGGGCAAGGGAACTCTAGGTTGCCTGCTGTATATTGGGTGCACTGCAAGCAGCCCTGGAGCAGAGTGGAAGCTGGAGGCACCAGTTAACAGCAGGACAGACTCCTTAGGGTCTGAAATCAGATGTTGAGAAACAAAAAAGAAAGGGCGCACCAGCCATGTGCATTTTCCTTAGGTAAAAATTATAATATTGATAAAAAGGAACTACTTACAAACAGTAGCAGGAGATCTCGAAAGTATAAAACAATCTTCAAATCACAGCATGTGGTGAAGGAGCAGCAGAGCCCAGAGGTGCCGGAAGAGCTCACAAGAATCACTGCTGTTGACGCGTTTCGAGGGGGAACACCCCTCTTCCTCAGAGCACTGCAGTCTCAGGGGACTGCTCCTTCACCACATGCTGCGATTTGAATATTGTTTTATAAAGTAAAAAAAGGAGAAGAGAAACTGCTGCGCCAACCCAACAAGCCAATAAAAGTGAAAATAAAATGTAGTGAAACAATAAGCAGCCAACACCAACAATTAGACAAATTGTGACAATAAATAAAGAAACAAAAAAGTGTAGCGCTATACTGTATCAGTTAGCAGCATCAAAAATGTGCTAGGGTGACGAACAGTGTATACCAAAAGTTATATTAGACCATATGCGAAAGTACAGTGAACCATTAAGAAATCTAATATTCCAAAAGGGACATCTGTTCACATATCAGCTATACTTTATCGGTTAACACCATCACAATGTGTCAAGATGACAAACAGTGTGTATAAACAATTGAATTAATGTTTGACCTCATACAAGAGGATAGTACATCCGTGAGAAATCCAATATTCAAAAGAGGACCTCTGTTAGCATATCCTCTATAATAAAACAATGTGAATCAAATGTGCATCACACAAATTAAAAGTCATACATAAGCATGTGTGGATAAGAGTATATAATAAGTCTCTGAGGTGGGGACAGTTCATATAATCAAATGGAGACTTCTTGGAGCATAGGTATCTATCTCAAAATGACATTTGTTGTTGGATTCCTCCAGTGATCAGCCTGGTGTAATAATATAAAATGCCCTTACCGGACGCGGTGGACTCACAGGCCGTACAGCGGTGAGTCATACGAGCTTGAACCGTGTACCACGGTAGAGTTATAGTTGTTCCTGGTCCACCATCAGGTGATCTTGATAGAAAACTCCAATCATAAACGGTCTCCCGGTTCGTCCTCCAACACTCACTTTGGTCTCCGACAATTCAGGACAGGGACAATAGGAGAAGAAAGGCTCCACATAGTGTGAATTCCGAAAGGATTTTATTGCATAAAAAATTCCAGCATAAAAAATTCCAGATAAAAGCAAAATTTATAAAAACATGAAAAAATGTAGTAAGCGCAGTAGATAAATGGTTTGAGGTAGCGTCCTACACCCCTACTGCGCTTACTACATTTTTTCATGTTTTTATAAATTTTGCTTTTATCTGGAATTTTTTATGCTGGAATTTTTTATGCAATAAAATCCTTTCGGAATTCACACTATGTGGAGCCTTTCTTCTCCTATTGTCCCTGTCCTGAATTGTCGGAGACCAAAGTGAGTGTTGGAGGACGAACCGGGAGACCGTTTATGATTGGAGTTTTCTATCAAGATCACCTGATGGTGGACCAGGAACAACTATAACTCTACCGTGGTACACGGTTCAAGCTCGTATGACTCACCGCTGTACGGCCTGTGAGTCCACCGCGTCCGGTAAGGGCATTTTATATTATTACACCAGGCTGATCACTGGAGGAATCCAACAACAAATGTCATTTTGAGATAGATACCTATGCTCCAAGAAGTCTCCATTTGATTATATGAACTGTCCCCACCTCAGAGACTTATTATATACTCTTATCCACACATGCTTATGTATGACTTTTAATTTGTGTGATGCACATTTGATTCACATTGTTTTATTATAGAGGATATGCTAACAGAGGTCCTCTTTTGAATATTGGATTTCTCACGGATGTACTATCCTCTTGTATGAGGTCAAACATTAATTCAATTGTTTATACACACTGTTTGTCATCTTGACACATTGTGATGGTGTTAACCGATAAAGTATAGCTGATATGTGAACAGATGTCCCTTTTGGAATATTAGATTTCTTAATGGTTCACTGTACTTTCGCATATGGTCTAATATAACTTTTGGTATACACTGTTCGTCACCCTAGCACATTTTTGATGCTGCTAACTGATACAGTATAGCGCTACACTTTTTTGTTTCTTTGAATATTGTTTTATACTTTCGAGATCTACTACTGTTTGTAAGTAGTTCCTTTTTATCAATATTATAATAAATTTTACCTAAGGATAATGCACATGGCTGGTGCGCCCTTTTGTTTCTCGTTGTCTGCTAGGATTCCCCATCCTTGAGGGCAGCAAGGCCTGTGTTCCAATACCACTTGGTCAGCTACCCACTTGTGCGCTGGAGCTTTTTTCTTAGTTATCAGTCTGAAATCAGATGTGTCGCAACCATGTTAAGTCAACATAGTATGGCTCAGGGTAAGACAAGGCCTCAAGTATTTATGAAACTTAGACAGCTGGTAGTAGGTGAGGGTTGGACAGCTAAAGGTGACCAAAGTCATTGTAGGTAGGAAACAGGAACAGGCTGAAAAATTGCAATTCCATGTTTTTTTGCAAGCAAGGAGCAGTGGGTAGATGCTTCAACTGTGCATGGCAGAAAGGAACATTACACATGACATTTGTGCTCAGTCTCAAAGCAGTAAAACTGGTAAGCATTAATCAATAACTGTGGCAACAGATTATGCTCAACCCAAGCAGCCTAAATGACTACTTGAGTCTTTAGAGCCAGGACAGCATCAGTGGTTTTGGACCTGAAAAGTTCTTCATGGCACTTACTAGAAGAGCATCTGGTCACTTCCAGGTTGTCTGCACAACATCCTGTCCAGGAGCGGGTGGATGGGGCACTCCAAAAGTCAGGCTGAGGATGGCTGCAATGGAGGAGACAATGCTGCAATGCGGCCAATATATTCCATAAGTGAGGAAATTTTGGAAGATATTGGCCACAAATATCTATAAAAAGGTTTAGATGAAATTATATGGAAAGGAAACCAGGAAGAGTTAAACGAGTTTATTAAAAATTGTACAAACTATGGCAAAGGTTACAGTAAATGTCCAACAAAGTGCCACAAACTTTAGATTGAGATTTTCAAAAAAAAAAAAAAATTGTAACTGAACACCAGGACACACTTTAGGAGACGGACATGAAGACATTTACAGTAGCTGCCACCATCAGTGGAAAAGAGGCATACCCAAAGGCCAATTCATAAGGATCAGGAGCAATTGTGACATTATACACAGACATACTGATTGATAGATTTGAAGCAAAGGTTAGGCAAGAACAGAATTGGAGCACACTAGAGACAAAATAAGGAATACCGATAGAGAAAGTATGCTCAACGGCAAGAACGAGGAAACAGAATTTCAATTACCACCATGCAAAAACCAAAAAAAAAAAAAAAAAAAGTGTGCTGAAAGACGTGACAAGTGCTGGAATGCAGTTGTGGGCTGCAATACGTGGGAAGAACAAGAAAATGATCTCTCAGGATAGGTGAACATATGCAAAATATAAATAATTGATTTAGACACCATAGTGTCTCACAGCATTTTAGGATTAAACACAATAGGGACCCACAGTACCTCAAATTCTCTGCCATTGATAAAGTTGTACAAAAAAAATTGGAGCAATTGAAACCTGCGAAGGGAGGTCTCATGCAATGAAACCCACTGGATATTTAAAGTTAATGTTAAAACTGCACGGCTTGAATATGGCTTTAGACAAAATTGTTTTATTGAAGTTTTTTTTTAATATTTGTATTTACATTTTTTCTTCTTGACGTTAAATTTTTTTATTATAAATATTTCTAATTTTATCATCCCACATTTTCTAGTACTTTACTTGTATTTTAACGTGAATTTATGTATTCTGTAATATGATACCAATTTTGAAGCTCGTGTAAGGGTAGCATATTTTTAAATGGGTGTAATATATATAGAAGTTAGGTTTTCTAAATAGAGTTTGTTCTGGAGTCTTAAATGTCGACTATGTAAAAGCCTATCCAGCCATTCCTCCTGGCCTGAATTTGACATCCACTAGTCGGGGGATTAAAAACAGTGATTGAAAGCAACCATTACTTCTGTTTCTATTTAAACTAGATAAAAGAGGGAAACAGGAAGCAAGCAAAGTATCGCATGGGCATGTAATAACAGTAACCAAAATGGCAGTCTGCAAACCTCTGGTTTCACGGAAAGCCCAATTGGTCAAATGTAATGAAGAATGGGCAAATATACCTCAAGTAAAATGGCACCCCCAGCTTCCTGATGACGCACAGCTGTGAAACATGTAGAGGCCGATGAATAGCGTCACTTCCTGCCACGACCCACACCAAACCGAGGCTTGCACCGCACACTGGTCCCTAGAGAAGGGACAGTGAGCAAAAGGCTATACTCTGATCGCTGGATAGACTTGTGCCTGTCTTATAGGCACAACAACATGTGAGTGCATTTGTCTATCAATTTAAGATACAAGAAAAAGCTTAGAATGTTTTGCAGTGATACCCATTTGTTTTCCATGAGTTTGAGATTGTTGAAGCATGGATGGAACACTGATTGCTGGCAAACCTGTTATACCCTATGGAAGGAAAACAAATCTTGGCATAATATTGAGGCGGTTTTATTGCTTTCTGGTGAGTGCAAACTTTGGAAGGTGGTGGTGCATCGCAAATTGGTGCATAAAAGCATGAGGTTTTTGAGCACAAGGGAGATCGTATATACTTAATGGAGCAGCACTGGGAATTTGTAATTTTTCCACTGATAATTTTTTCTAATATGCATTTACCCAAATTTGTATATTCACACAAATTGTTTAGACACAAGGTATAGGTTTAGGGTTGGCGCAGTTACCCTTCATATGCACAATGGAGATTCTGATTGCAGAAGATTAATCAACACAAGACACCACACATGCTAGTTATATGAGTCTTCCGCATAGCAGACGTGAATTTTCCTAAGACCAGCAAACACCTGAGGCATGCTGGTAGGAGTTAACCTGTACAGGCCTACTTTATCAGTGTCCAATATTCCTGTAAGCAATAGTATAGCCAAAACAGAGATACTGCCATGTCCCTCAATAGACAAGAAAAAAAAAAAAAAAAAGTCTAAGGTGGTTACTGAATCTCCTTAAAAGCTAAATTGCGTTGCGCTTTTAACAGAGGCAACTATATACACCTAGGCACAAGGCACAATACATGTCCCATCAGGTGGCAGGAAGAAACAAAGTGGCAAAAAAAAAAAAAAAAAAAAAAAAAAAAAAAAAACCAACCACCACACCCAAGTGGTCCAGCGAGTCAGAAGTTAAAAAACAGGCAATGTATAGATCTGGTTTCTTCAAACATGCTTGAGACAAACCTAGGTTTGCACATCAGAGCAGCTTTTTATAGACTAAATATGTGAAATTAAATAATCAGTATAGCTAGACCTATTGTTGGAGGGAATCTCAATGAAGAGGCAAACAGATCATGAACAAATAAGAAGGTATACAACCAACATGTTTGTAGGCAATTCCAGTGTACCCATCAATGTAAAATTTGTACACATTGCCAGATAAATTTGTCCGTTAGGAAACATTTCAGGGCATTTGTTCAATCCATTTTACTGCTTTTCTTAGCACAATTGGAAACAAAGGACAGTGCTTGGGAGGTGGGTAGGGGCAGCAACAAGGGGTAATTTGGGAGCTCCTGAACCTATTCTAAGGAGAGAAAATTAAAAAAAAAAAAAAAAAAAAAAAAAAAAAAACACCCTGGACTGCATGCGACATGAACTGGCCCTAAAACCTATAAGTCTCATAAGATGGAATCAGCATATTAGTGACACTAAGAAAAGGAGAGGATCTTTGCATTTACAACTGTATACTAGGATTGTAACAATGAATGGTGATGACGCTTCTAAATTTCCAGGTTCCATCAGGAAACAAGATACACAACTAAACACATTTGACAGTTTATTTTTCTGTCCAGCCATTCCCAAACCTTACACAGCCTTGTTTAGACAAGATTTCTTTATTGCAGTAGCGCAACACAGCTAGGCCACATGTCTGATCACAACCTGTGATTGGTCAACAAAATTGTAACAGAAGCCTAAAGTGATCACTTTTTCTTGGTGTCATGCTAATCCAAACCACATTGATATATGTTGAGTCACCTGCATGGCACAAGTTTAACATTGGAAACTTCCATCACACTTTGCCTTCTGGACATTTATGGTCAGCTACTTAATTTAAGCCAGAGAGTTAGCACAACTGCCAGGAAGATAGCATTTTCAAGAGGTCAGAAATACCTGCCTCCACATTTTATCATAGGTTTGTTTTCCTGTAAATGTAGCGATAGTCACAGTACTGCAGTAATGGTCACAACCCCTGCTTTAAAGAAGGGCCAGTCCACCAAAATTGCCATTTTTCCAGTTTATAGTAAAATGTTACAGCTGGTCAAGCCTATACTTCCTAAAATCCTTAAGCGACTTTGGTTTTTGGACTTGGGTTGCCAAGTCTGGAACTCTACTGTGGTTATCATTCAGGGTATCTACTCCTGTTGCATTCTCCAAATAGAATTATAAAATGAAAAATGAGAAAAGACCACCCAAAACCAGGCAGACAGAAGTAGGCTTGGGAACTATGGTAAGAAACTCTTGCTATTGGAAGACTTAAGCCAGGGGCCCACCACATTTAAAGTTTTACTTTTGGGTGGGCTTCTCCGTCAATAAGATATACATCTGCAACCCATAACAAGCATACCTTCCTCAGGTTCCAGGGTTACAGATTGGGCTTCGCTTAGGATCTCCTTCACTGGGGCATTAGTATATACAATGGCTGTAGCAGTCATCTTGAGTTGTAGCAATATCTTGACAGAACTTTTGCTTTTCAGTGTCAGCATGAAATCAGCATTATGGCCAAACTGGGGGTAATTGTGTGTAAAAGCACCCTCAAAATCTAGTTTTACCACTGGCTCCGTGTCATTGACTGAGAGGGCCATTAGTGCAATCGTAGCAGGACTAGCATTCCTGGACAGCATAGAGGAACAGTTGGACTTGGCCTTATTGAAGATCTCCCTCTCTTTCGTGGTTCCTGAAAAGAGAAACATAGAACATAATTCCAAAGGACAACTGTTTAAGGAATTTCCCTCACTTGGCAGAGTTCTTCCTGTGGTGGTGTTCATAAGACAGGAGTGAAAGGAAATATCTTTAATGGGAGAGAAGAGACACACATAATTCTCTAGTGAACCATCAGCCCTGATGCAAGCAGGGTGGATGTCAGCATGGAGGGGTAGGTATTCCTAGGCAGAAGGCATTTGCATACAGTCCACCTAGGCAACACCCAAATGATACCAAGCCTCTGGGATATTAAAAAATAAATAAAAAAAAACCCCAAAAAGGGCAGGAACGTTCTAGAGACTGGACATCCCCCAGCCAGGCCCCATATGGATTTGCTGCAGCTTCTAATGCATACTGATAAACTCAGTGTGCAGTGAACTCCAAGTAAGCAATTTCAGTATAGGAAAGGCAGTGGTGACAGGGTTTTACATTTGGATTTCAATGCTGTTATATAGGCACAATCATACTCCAAATGCATTAGGGTAAAGATATGCCTTGCTTAAGACAGTTGGCAGTGTGCCTCACCAGCAGCAGCCAGTCTGATCGCAGGGCCAGTGTGTGCTCTGGCGCACCACTCTGGTTACATTTTTTCAAGTGAACTTTTACCGATATTTCATTAAGCCCCCTTGATCACAACAGCGTGTGGGGGGGCCCGATTGCTTGGTTTCTGCAATGGAACTGTGCTGGACAAGGGCACAGCCCAATGCAAATTGTGTGCATGGACCCTATGGAATTCACCCATATATGGCAGCATATAGCCTCACTTCTATGGCCAGCTGTATGTGCCACTTGTGGCTCCCAGGGGAATTATACAATAGACCATATATGTGTACCACAAATAGTCAGTAGAAGAGGAAATCAAATCTAGATCAGTACTAATTCATGGGGACCAGTGGCCAGGGTTGCCAATGAATGGCACCACTGTATACATGAGTACACCAGCACACAAAATCCCTGTGCAAACTACCTGTTTCTCAGGCATGTGCAGACCCTTTTAGGCATCATTTACATCAGTGATTGGAGAGGTTGATGAAAATAGGTGGTCAAGCCAGTTTTAGCCAGAGTGAGACAGTCCTTTTGCAGTCCAGATCCCTTGTGGTGAGGTTCTGCAATCTAACAAAGATCCATACAGACCCAGGCTCTGAGCCGACACCACTGAGTCCTCTAACAACTGTAGAGTCCATGGGCTGCCTGAAGGCAGTAGCATTTCAAGCCCTGGAGCCCTCCTGTGAAGTGAGCTCTACACTCCAGCCCATTTCTAGTCACTCCTCTCCAGGGATTGGCTGGAATCTGAGGCTGGTTATTTGCATCTCTCTCCCCAAGTTCTGGAAGCTTCTGCCAGAGGCATGCAAACTCTTAACCTGTGAAACTCTGAACAGATGATCACTTGATTAAATGAGAAGAAAAAAAAAAAAAAAAAAAAAAAAAAAAAAAAAAAAAAGGGAAGAAGAAGTGTACCTTCAGTATATTTATAGTTGTTGGTTATGTCGGCACGTTTATATGAACCGATTGCCTTGGTGCTGATAAATTTTCCAACTGCACCAGTTTGTGTGTATATTCTCCTTTTCTCATTAGAATAAACCAACCAGTCTACTATATCGCCATTCACTTCACAAAATGTAAAAGGAGCATTGTATTGCTTGTCAACATCACCTTCCTTAACCGCATTCACAGAGCATGGTCCCAAGCGATATGAACCTAAAATAGTATGAATACACTAGTTAAGGGTCTTCAATAAAAAAAAAAAAAAAAAGAGGACTTTAAGTAGTCAAATCCTGTTTGGGGTGACTGCAGCCACTTAAGCACACATGTGAATGAGGCTTTAATTGGCTAAGTGCTAGTAAATCCAGGGTGTTGAGCGGTTCTTCCACCCTCCAGAACCTGGGTATGCAGCCATAATGCTGTGCTTTGTGGCAAAACACAACCAATGCTGAGTCAGTGGAGCTATACCATGCCACAACTGTGTGCAATGGTGATGTGATAGTAGGGCATTTTACAGGGTCAAATCAAGTGGTGAGATACCAATGTCAAATGCCCTCTCGAGCACTCCAGCACTGACCACCCTTAAGAGGGCCCTATACATGTAAACGAGCCCCTAAAGCAGATTCACTGCATCTGAGCACCACAAGCCAAAACACTACTTAATTCACAGCACACACCCCCATGCTTTATTGAAAAATAACAAACAAATAAATATGCCCCCTAGTATTTCTGCATGTGGCCATCTTAAGGGCAGATTCACGTAGCATTTACTTCCTGAAATTCATCTGCCCTTAGCTTAGGCCAGCAAGCAAGATGCATCAAATCATTCACCTAGGCATGAAACCAGAAGTATAGAAATGTAGTCTAACACAATATGACATGACATACTTCCCTATCAATTTACTAACACTAGCAGCATGATGATTAACACCCCACAACACACCGCACAAATGTTGATTGGGAAAGTGAAGCTTCACTTTCAAAATTTAAATTAAGCAAATTTTAGTCAAGTCTCCCCAGCAGCAACAGAGCTAATTTAAGTAATTTCACTTCCACTCCCCATCTGCTTTTTCATCCAAAGCTGCAGGCTACCCTGGTTTCCCCAGCCTGCCAAACTAAAATCTTTTCAGCACTGACTGTTCATGCAAGGGAGGGAAAGAGGGTGTCATTACCAGGGCAAAATATCGGTCACTGGCGGAGATTTCCAGATAAGACAGGAGATGAGGCAAGGCAAAAGAGTCTTCCCAAGTCTTCAGTGGTTCTAAAGCCTGAATGTTATCTTAAATGCATTCCCGGTGTTTGCATCACCCCACTGTATACTTAGAGGCCTATCTTGCTGTGCGCATTGCAGCATCTCTCATCATTCAAAGGGAAAAGGAGAAGCCATTGGCTCCTGTTGCTGTCAATCAAATCCTGTGAGAAGAGCACGAGAGTGGGGCTGAGCTTCACAGTGTCAATTGTCACAGCCAAGATCAAGTCCACAGGCGTGCCCTCATAGGAAGTGGCTTGCTATGGGGTACACAAGGAAGAGCCAAAGTCCTGGTGGAAGACCCAAGAGGTGGTTTAGAGCTGCACTGCAAAACCATTGCACAGAGCAGGAAAGTATAACATGCTTGCAATATAAAATCTACCTTCTAAAAAGTTAAAGGTCCCCTTATTGGTTAGAGAAATGCTATGCATGCTTTCCCCACCTTCACTTCTTTCTTGAGGAGTTGCATCCAAAACTTGCCATCCATCATAACTGGTGCCAATATCTTTTCTGACAAACCAACCTTCATCCCACACATGGAAGTTCCTATTTGAAAAAATAAAGAATCATTTAAGATTTTCTAAAATTGTCTCAAGAAAAAAAAAAAAAAAAAAAAAAAAAAAAAAAAAAAAAAAAAAAGGGAATGATTGCATCAGTAAAGATTTTTTTTTACAACTTGCACTTAAACCCCCCCCCCTTTTTTTTTTTTGGTAGATTTAGACACAGGCATTAAAAAAACACTGTGGTTTACAACTTAGACGTTGTAAAATGCAATTCTGTTCAGAGAGCATACTTTAAGCGTGTAAAATGTAATATTCTGGTCAGCAGAACACCATATGCCTATGAATGTGCAAAATTACATTTCACAAGCTTTTTTTTTTAAAAAAAAAACACTTGTTTTCCCCTGCAATCTACTGGCAGATGGGCATATTAAAATATTCCCATTTGCTTCATCAGTTAGGCTGTAGCCAGACTGAGCTTTGCTCACATTTTTTGAGAAGAGAATGAGTTATACAAAAGATACCATTTCACAAAAGTGCAGCATGAATTAACAGGTTGTTCATTTAACCCTTTCATGACTAAGCCTATTTTTGACATGGTGTTTACAAGTTAAAATCTGTATTTTTTGCTAGAAAATTACTTAGAGCCCCCACACTTTTAGCAGAGAATAAAATGGGGATTGTTGCAATATTTTATATCACATGGTATTTGTGCAGCAGTGTTTTGAAGGCAACCTTTTGGGAAAAGGGACACTTTTTTAAATTCATGAAACAGTAAAGTTAGCCCCATTTTTTTGTATAATGTGAAAGATGTTACGCCAAGTAAATAGATACCAAACATATCACGCTTTATAAGTGCACGCACTCATGGAATGGGGACATACTACAGTACCTAAAAATCTCCATAGGTGACGCTTTAAATTTTTTTTTTTTTTTACGGTTACCAGGTTAGAGTTAGAGGTCTAGTGCTAGAATTATTGCTCTCGCTCTGACGATCACGGCATAAAATACACCAATAAGTATATTATATATCAATATATAACCACAAAACGAATAAAATACAAAAACATCAATTAATAATAAATGTAACCTTTTGCTCCAACCAAGTATGGTGGCCACATGAAAACCCCATAAAGGAAACTGGTCACCTGGGGGCAGAATGGTAAAGCTAGGTAGCTGAGGGACCCAATATATCTTAGTACAGAAGTTGAATTGTATATTTATAGATATAGCTTATGTCATGAAGCTTGGAATACTGAAGTATTTCTCCTTTGATTCTATTATACAGTTGGGGGGGGGGGGGTCTTCTGCCCTGTTTTCAGGCTAACCCCCTCCAGAGGGCTCCATGGTCTGGAAGGAATGCACTGTTCTGTGTTTGACTGTTTATGTACTTTAAATTACCACCTGGGAATTCTCTGTCATTACACATATCAGTCCTCCTATTCAAGCTATCAGACCAATCCCTGCTGACCCTGTTTCAAGTCCTCATTTGCATGGCCAAGAGGACCTAATTGAGGACTAAAGTGTACTTTATAATTGACCAATAGGAAAGTGGTTGTTGGGGCGGGGTGTTCAAACTGCTGTGTATAAAAGTGAGATCCCTGTTTGAACATACATACTGCCTGCCGTTTGTTCTGAGCCATCACAACTGGATTTGAACAGCACATAGCTGTAGTTCGAATCCTGGAGCATTGGATGACCGAACCATCAGACGTTGCGATCTGCAATCTGATTTAATAACCACAGAAGAGTGTCGGGAGAGTGGAGCCGAGCGAGCAGGGGCTCGTTACATTGGTTGGCAGCGGTGGGATTTGCTCTCCAGTTACTGGGACACTCCAAACCACCACAGTGAATGACCAGCTATGCAGCCTGCAGGAGAGCCATGCTGAAAGACTTACTTGAGAGCCGTGGAGGGAATGGTGGGATTGTGCTTCCTTGCTCTGAACACATCCAAGGTCCGGCTAGCAGGAGAGGAGAGGTACAGATACATCGTCATGGAAGAGGAATTCCAAAGGAGGTTGCAAGAGATGCGGATACAGCACAGAGGACCAGTATCGGTGCAGGTCCTACTGGGATGGTAAGATTCTGTCCGCCTACAACTCTGTAAGAAAGCACTAGCCCTCGAGCAGCACCACCAGGGGAAAAAGTCTCCCCTCCATCCATGTAAGGTACTGGTTGCAGTATGAAGTACGAATGCTGTTATTGGGGGAACAACCGAACCAGGAGTGGACAGTTGAGTTAAGCAGGCCGATCCGGGCAGAAATGCGGTTGGACGAGAGCTACAGAGCCCTCCAGTGGTATGTAGCCCAAGTGTGCCTGTGGACAGTGGATGATAGCCCCATGGAAGGCTTTGACTATGATGGCCTGGAGGCTGTCCAGGTACCCTGACTTTGGGAGTGATCAGGAGTGGCGCTTGGAGGAAATAATGGAGCACAGAGAGCAAAGATTGAATGTCTCGGAAGTGCACTGGGTACAGGAAGATTTGGAGTTTCTGGCCGTTCAGGAATGGGAGCTGGAGATTGCCTACAGACAGCTGCTAGACAACTCTGAAATCCTGGCTGAAGAGTCGACAATGTGGCAGAGTAACAGTGTGCTTTGCCAGCCTGCCCCCGCAGCTATGGACGCGGTCGTCTTATGGCGGATGGAGCAAGTGCTGACTGACCTTTATGAACCTGTTTCTGCATTGGATGAAGGAATGTGCCTGTCCAGCAGAATGCCAGAGAATTGGCAGTGGAAAATCTGGAGATCGCTATCCCCAAATCTGAAGTGCTGACAACAGGGCAGAGCTCTGCCCACCTCTGCCCAGCACTGATAGCATCTTCTGGGTTCCACAGACAGGAGATGGTGAACCTTTATCCCCAGACACCAGTTGCAGAGACAGGGGATTTGATAGACTTTTCTGCTGAGGAAGAACAACCTGGTGAGCCTCCAGCAGAAGAGCTTTTATTGGGGCCAAACTTCACTGTGCTCTGCCCAGCACCACCAGCATCTGTGGAGTCACAAGGAACTTCCCCAGCTGAAGCGCTGGCCACCGGACAGAGGTTCCAAGACCTCTGCCCCACATCTGTGGTAGTTCCGGAGGCTCAGGGTGAGAAGGAGGTGGTCACTTCCCAGCAGCAGATAAGGATACAGGGGGAGAAGGGAGAGGAGGTGTTCGTCATCCCTATCCAACAGTTGGCCAAGGTGGAGAAAGCGGTCTTTCCTCACCAGCAAAGATCCGTGCACCTGGGAGACAGTACCAGACATATCGTCCCAACAGCCAGATGAGGGAATGGAAAAGGAAGCAGCCAGCTCACCTCCCCAATGGCAGTTACAGTTTGGGAGTGGAGGAAGCCAGCCTCCTGCCCTAATGGTTAGCCAGAGCAGAGAATGTGGAGTCCCCAGCAGAAGTGCTGACAAGAGGGCAGAGTGCTGCTGGCCTCTGCCCTCAACTAACAGAAGAGGGAGCACCTGTGGTAGTGGATGGGACTTCGGTCTCCACTGACACAACCCCAGAAAATGGTGCGACACTGAGACAGGAGGATGTCAGCCATGCTTTGCAAGCACTGGGAGATTTTCATCTACTAAGAGTGGATGGGACTTCAGTCCCCACTTGTATACCCCAGGGATGCTGGGCAGTCAGCCCAGATCCCCAAAAGCATGACGGAGTGAGACAAATCACCCCGTCTTCTCTCCAGCAGAAGAAAGGACTCTAAGGAGAAGGGCCAGTCCAGGGCACGCCTCTCTGAGGCGGGCACGTTCTCAGAGAGGCAGAGGTTGGCTGGGTAAGTAATGCTCTATTTTGAACAATTTGTTTGGGGTACAGGCATTTGGGGACTGGAACTATGGACTAACTCCGTCTGGGGTCTCCTGTGTTAGTCATCTGCCAACCAGGGAGAAATGTGACAGACCTAGCCAGGATAGAGGCTTTTGGAGGGGACTGAATGCTAGCCTCTTGCCGACTGATCATGGGCCCTGGCATTTGGGGGAATGGTGCTCTTTGTGAGCTGTATGCCTGAGGACCCTTGAGGTGGTGTTACTTTGGATTCAGGTCCATATCCACCCAAGAGACAGACTCTGGGAACCCTGTATTTGCCATATTACAAAGAGTGATCGATTCATACTGTTGGAACCTTAAGACTACTTTTCCCAACATCCTCGAGTTGACCCATTTGGGGTCCCACTGTGGCTGTTGGACTGTTTTCCGGGGGGGGGGGGGGGGGGGGGGGGGGGAGTATTGTCATGAAGCTTGGAATACTCAAGTATTTCTCATTTGATTCTATTATACAGTGTGGGGGGGGGGGGGGGGGTGTCTTCTGCCCTGTTTTCAGGCTAACCCCCTCCAGGCAGCTCCATGGTCTGGAAGGAATGCATTGTTCTGTGTTTGACTGTTTATGTACTTTAAATTACCCCCTGGGGCTTCTCTGTCATTACACATATCAGTCCTCATATTCAAGCTATCGGACCAATCCCTGCTGACCCTGTTTCAAAGTCCTCATTTGCATGGCCAAGAGGACCCAATTGAGGACTAACGTGTACTTTATAATTGACCAATAGGAAAGTGGTTGTTGGGGGCAGGGTGTTCAAACTGCTGTGTATAAAAGTGTGTTGTGTGCATCCAATAAAAGTGAGATCCCTGTTTGAACTTACATACAGCCTGCCTGGCGTTTGTTCTGAGCTTACACAACTGGATTCGAACGGCACATAGTTGTAGTTCGAATCCTGGAGCATCGGATGACCAAACAATCAGACGTTGCGAGAGAATAAGAAAACACTGCGCTCTAATAGCAAAAATAAAATATATGTGAGCCAGCAGCTGCATACATTGTGACAAACAATAACTGGTAAATGGGAAAAAAATGCAGCGCTAAGAAGTAATAGGAAGTTAGGGTGTAGTGAAACAATTAAGTAAGAGATGCTGTACTGAACAGTAAAGCATATGTGCAAAAACCATAAGTGAAATGAAATGAACAAACAGTATAAAGTGTCCACATATGGTAAATGGATGATTCCAAACTCAAATTATTACGAGGAACTGGTATGGACCAAAAAATGATGTGAAACTAGAAAATAAAGTCAATGGTGCACGGTGTGGATCTGTGACTGAGTCAACAACGGGGTACAGAACTTCCATAGCTGTAAACCAACATCTCGATATGGGGCATCAGAATGAAAACATCAGGAAGTAAGATAAGATGGGTACTCTTACCAGATGACGTGGACTCCACTGTCATATGACATGGAGTCAATGGTGCATGGAGCCAAACCTAGGCTGGAAAACGATATCCGGAACGGTGGAACCTCTGTCTCACTTCTCGACTTCTCTGGTGGGGTGAAGAAACATCAGGAAGGGCCGCCAACTGGATATCAGCCAATAAACCTCAAGGATGTGTTCCAAGGAGAAGCCGAGGACAGATTTGATCCAGACCCCGTGATGGAAGTAGGGCTACTGGAAGGCAGTTTCTTGCATCGGGATAATATGCAAATAAAAAATAAAAAGCTTCTGCATAGTGCAGGTAAACCAGGGATTTTTATTTCTAAAAATACCATACTAAAAATGGATAAAAGTGATCACAATTAAAATAAAATCTAAGCAGCGTAAGGAAGGGGCGATCTCCCCTTCCTTACGCTGCTTAGATTTTATTTTAATACATCATTTTTTGGTCCATACCAGTTCCTCTTAATAATTTGAGTTTGGAATCATCCATTTACCATATGTGGACACTTTATACTGTGTTTGTTCATTTCATTTCACTTATGGTTTTTGCACATATGCTTTACTGTTCAGTACAGCATCTCTTACTTAATTGTTTCACTACACCCTAACTTCCTATTACTTCTTAGCGCTGCATTTTTTTCCCATTTAATCAGACGTTGCGATCTGCAATCTGATTCAACAGCCGCAGAGGAGTGTCGGGAGAGTGGAACGGAGCAGGGGCTCATTACAGCTTAGTAAGGATAAACTGTATACTCCACCAAAGTAATAAGGGGGGACCAAATTGTCCCAGATGGAAAATTCCAAAAGATATTGATTTGGGGAGAAAACCTGTTCGAACTGTACAAAAGGTATTGAATTAGGGGTAATATAGGGGAGGAAAACCTAATGCATAAATATAGAAATATTATTGTGACAGACCTAACCGGGAGAGAGACTTTTGTAGGGGACTGAATGCTAGCCTCTTGCCGATCGATCGTGGGCCCTGGCATTTGGGGTAATGGTGCTCTTTGTGAGCTGTATGCCTGGGGACCCTTGAGGTAGTACTACTGTGGATTCGGGTCCTCGTCCCCCAGGACACACAGACTTTGGGGACCCTGGATTTGCCATATTAGAAATAGTGGCCGATTTATAATGCTGGGACAGATACTGTTAGGAGATGCTGATGTAAATTCCAGCACCTGTCTGTCTGTTGCCTGCTAGAATGTGTATAGTAAATAAGTCTCTAGTATGGGATCTAAGAGTCATTAGATCCCCATTGTTTGTTGATTGGGTTTTCTGAGTCATCTAGGCTGTCTTAGCTCATGTTAAATTAGTAGGTTACAGCTGTATTGTTCGAGTAATATGAGCAGGAGGTCTGCACCTCTTATTGTATAAAAGAGACTGTATTCCTGTCAATAGAGATTCCTGGTTGAACTTACATACAGCCTGCCTGGTGTTTGTTCTGAGCCATCACAACTGGGTTAGAACGGCACATAGCTGTAGTTCTAATCCCGGAGCATCGGATGACCGAACAAACAGATGTTGCGATCTCGAATCGGATTCTATAACTGCAGAGGAGTGTCGGGAGAGTGGAACCAAGCGAGAAAGGGGCTCGTTACAATTATATAGCAACATAAACAGCTTACCATGTAATAGTCAAACATAAGGCAAGTATAGTATCTCAGCTCGTGAGCTAAAAATCTAATTTTTTTGTAGTGAAATACTGTGGAGGCACCATATGAAAAAGAAAGAAAAAAGAAAGAAAAAGAAAGAAAAAGAAAGAAAAAGAAAGAAAAAGAAAGAAAAAGAAAGAAAAAGAAAGAAAAAGAAAGAAAAAATTGACTGACAAATGTTTCTAAAACGCTCTATATCTTTCCTTTTTTTCCCCTCGTTTGTTATGTTATAGGTCCTCACCTCTTCAAGCCATTAATTCATTGCTACTCAGGAAACTCTGTATATGAAGGCCTATATACATTTATCTGTTAATTGGAGATACTTGGCTACATATGGTGCCTCCACAGCGTTTTTTTCTACACTGCTTTTTCTACACTGCTGGTTTACTACAATTGGATTTTTAGCTCACCAGCTGAGATACTATACTTGCCTTATGTTTGACTTTTAAATGTTAAGCAGTTTGTTGCTATATACACCATTTCTGTATTGTTCTATATTGTTTATGCATTAGGTTTTCCTCCCCTAGATTACCCCTAATTCAATACTTTTTGTACAGTTCGAACGGGTTTTCTCCCCAAAGCAATATCTTTGGAATTTTCCATCTAGGACAAATTTGGTCCTCCTTATTACTTTGGGGAGTATACGGTTTATCCTGTACTAAGCTATATCTATAAATATACAATTCAACTTCTGTTGTATGATATATTGGGTCCCTCAGCTACCTAGCTTTATCGTTCTGCCCCCAGGTGACCAGTTTCCTTTATGGGGTTTTCATGCGGTCACCATACTCGGTTGGAGCAAAAGTTTACATTTACAGTATTATTAAATTGATGTTTTTGTATTTTATTCTTAATTCATGTTTTGTGGTTATATATTGATATTTATTATATGTTATATAAATGATATGTTAATATATTCATTATTCTATGCATCTACTTATATCAATTGTTTTTTGTAGACTATACCTAAATAAAACCATTTTACCTTTTATAGTTAACATACCCGTGTGCCTTTAAAGTCCATTTTGTAGTTGATAAGGTTTCATAAGTTAAATATCTGGACAATGGCACATTGCCATTTGTGTACCTACAGTGTCATCCTGTTTTTTGGTACACATTTGGGAATTTCTCAAATCTGTTAAAAGTGTTGCCAAATGTACCATGTTGATGTGAATCTGGGCAACTTTTCGTGTGAGATACTGATAAGTTCTTCTATTGTTTTCAATATTGTTGATTCTAAGATACCACTCCTTTCGTCTGAGCAGTTGGAGAGCCCCAGTGGCATGGCATGTAGTGTCTTGCTGCGTTTATCATAAACATTGTTAGGGATTTACAATATCTCTTCTTGGGGAATGGTGGTATGATGAAGTATACAGCCGGGGAGTAGTCCACATTATCAGATGTAACAAAGGATAGTGTCATGCAGTCTGCCTTCAGGCAATGCAGAATAACTGTACATATATCAGTTTATAAAGGGAAATTTGTATAGCACCATTATAACATGACACAATGTTAAATTATATTGTATTCCATCCCAACTACAACAGATTATGTTATATACCCAGAGCACAAAAAAACAAAAACAAAACAAACAAAACACTTACCGGTGACGGTATGTCTAAGCCTCTCAGGACAACCTTGGAGTGCAGCTCTGCCCATTTTCCAGGAAACACATGTAGCTTTTAAATCCCTCCTCTTCCACCATGACTTCAGTTGTGTGGTCTCTGACATACTGGAAAACACAAATCACTATGATAGACACTTAAAATCATTTCCAAAGGCAACAGGGAGGTAAGTAGCGGTTGCCCTGAAAGGCTCTTAGAAATACCTTCACCGGTAAGTCCAACTGAGTCTCTCAAATCGCCTTTCAGGACAACCTTGGAGAGGATAACCAAGAAACTTACCCTAGGGTGGGACTACTGCCTGCAGTACCTTCCTGCCAAAGGCTTGATCTGCGGCAGACAGCAAATCCATCCTATGTCGGAGAAACGTCGAGTAGTTGGACCACGTGGCAGCCTTGCAAATTTGTTCAGGCGTAGCACCGGCCTGGGAAATTGTCGTTGATCTTGTAGAATGAGGAGCAATACCTGAGGGGGCATTTCTCCCTTCGCTTTGTAGGCCTCAGTGATTGCCCATCTAAGCCATCTGCCCAGTGTGCTTTTGGAAGCTCTCCCCTTTATGTGAGCCTGAGAAAATCATGAAGAGAGCATTTGATTTACTGAATTCCTTGGTGACTGTTAGAAAGTGTAGTAGGCACCTCCTCACATCCAATGTGTGGAAAACTTCTCCTGGGTTCGCAGGAGCTGAGGAGAAAGTGGGCAAGACCTTAGGTAGGAAAGCTGGATCTGTTTGAAGGATCACCTGGTCTGAAAGACCCTTTAGAAAGGATTCTGTGACTGCCAAGGCCTGAAGCTCGACTCTTGCTGACGTGATGGCTACCAGAAAAATTGTTTAAGGACTACATTTAAGGATGCTTTCTGTAAGGGTTCAAACAGAGCTCCCGTGAGACCCTGTAAAACAGACAAATCCCAACAGAAAAACTTTAAGTGACACCAGCCTATTTCATGAAAGGAGGTCTTCAGAAACCAAGCAATTAGAGGTAGCCTGTTTCCAGATGATTCAGACCCCTGCGCCAGCAGGTCCCTTCTGGATGGCAGCTTACATGGAGCTTTTGCAGCCAGGTATAGCAGTGTCGCAAACCAGGGTCTTTGTCCAGAATGGAGCGACCAGCGTCAGATTGGTATTTTTCTCCCTGAATTTCCTTAGGACCAGTGGTATCAGGGGAAGAGGGGGGTGGGGGAAGAGGGGGGTGGGGGGGGTGAGCGTAGGACAGGTGGTAATGCCATGGGTGTGCAAAGAGGTGGTAATGCCATGGGTGTGCAAAGGCATCTATGCCTACAGCCCAGTCTTATCAGAGTGAGAAGAACTTCTGTACTTTCGAGTTTTGTTGGCTGGCAAATAGATCTATTTGAGGCTATCCCCATGCTCGGGAGATCAAGAAAACTTCTTGGTTCAGACTCCACTCTGCTTCCACCACTTTTCTGCTTTGTAGGTCTGCTAGCAGATTCTGGGATCCTTTTAAGTGGACCGCTGACACAGGCCATATTATGTTCTGCCCAGAAAAGTAGCTGACTGGTTAGTTCCAGGAGTCCACTGCTCCTTGCTTCAGTACATAAGCTACTGCAGTTGTATTGTCCAAAAGAACCTGAACGTGTTGTGCCTTTACAGCTTGTTGACAGGCTAGGAGACCGAGAAATATGGCCTTTAGTTCCCACCAATTTGAGGACTTTCGGGCTTCCACTTTGGACCAAGCCCCCTGAGAGGTTTGGCCATCCAGGTGGGCTCCCCAACCCCTTGAACTCACGTCTGTTAGATGCTTTTCCAGTGGAAAGACCCAGGAAAGATCTCTTGCCAGGTCGGTTAAATTCCTTCACCAGCAGACCGCCCATTTTAAGTTTGAGGAAAGTTTAATCTGTTTCGCTAACAACTCCTGGTGTGACCATCTTTGTAAGATCCATCCTAAGAGGTCTGCAATGAAATCTGGCCCACGGTACAGCTGGGATCAACGCCGTGAGAAGTCCTAAGAGGCCACTGGCTGATCAAACTGAAATTGAGAGATTGGATCTTCTCTTGTGGCAGAAAAGCTTTGAAGCACTGAGTTTATCATAGCCTAGAAACCCAATCTCCTGCATTGGTTCTAATTTGATTTTTCTAGATTCAGAAGCCAACCTAGGTTCTTGAGGGGAGTCAGACACCTGAAGAAAAAAAAAAAAAAAAAAAAAAAAAAAAAGGTTGTCCAGGTATGGGATGACCGAGATCCCCCTTAGCTTCAGAGGCTCCAGGGCTTCCGTCAATTTTGTAAAGATATTTGCGGGAGGATGAATGTCCGAAGAGCAGAGTTCTGAATTGGAGATGCCAAACTGAAGAAGTCCCCAGGTTGAGGGCTAGGCAGAGAAAGCATTGGGAAGCTCGAGCCATCAGGATGTGTAAATATGCGTCCCTTAGACCTAGGGATGTCATGAAAACAGTCTGGAGTCAGCAACTTCATTATTGAATGGATCGTGTTCATCCGGAAATGTTTGTAACTGATCAATCTGTTTAGGATCTTCAAGTTCAGAATCAACCGATACTTTCCTGAAGGCTGTTTCACCAAGAATGTGGGAAAAGAAACCTCTGCCTTACTTAAGATTTGGGACCTCCATAATCACCTCCTGTAGCAGGCTCATCAGGGAAGCTTTTTGTTGATCCTTTGGAAAGGCCGTAACAAAATCTGCTCAGGGGGGCCCTCTGAAAACTCCAGACTGTACCCCTAGGAGACAACGTTTCACGAATGGGCTTGAAGTTTTGTTCCACTGTAAGCTAAAGGCAGACAGACAATCTTTCCCTACTCGGGGGGGGGGGGGGGGATTGTCATTTGTTTCTAAGGGGCTGGTCTGGGGGAGAGCTAAAGAGAACTCTTCCTCTTCCCTTACCCCTTTGGGAGACCCAGCGGTTCTTGTGGTCTTGATCCCTACTTTTGTGGGGCTGTTGAACAGCAGGAAAATTCTTTGATCGGTTGTTCTTTTGGAAGGGAAAGCTTTTCTTGTCAGCTGTCCTATCCAAGATGGTTTCCAGGTCTGGACCAAAAAGAAAATCACCTGAAAAAGGTAGGCCACATAGCTTAATCTTGGAAGCTGATTTTTTTAACCAGACAGCACGCATGGTCGAATTCACCAGTGCCGACGACCTTGCCAACATCTTAACCGATTCGGCTGATGCATCAGCCATGTACTTCACTGCCTTCAGCATCAATGGGAAGGACTCTATAAGATCTTCCCACAAATGCCTGCCTCTACATGGCTCTTCAGCTTCTCTACCCAGCATTCTAGGTTCCTTGCGACAACCGTGGAAGCCATAGCGGGTTTGAGGCTGGCTGATGTGGAATCCCATGCTTTTTTCAAGAGGGAATCCTCTTATCCATTGCATCCTTCAGCACCCCCATATCCTCGAATGCTAGGTCTTTGCAACAGGAAACCTGTGAGAATGCGACATCTACCTTCTAAGGGTCTTGGAAAAGGAGCCCCTTTCATTCTTTCCTGTGTCCGAGAGGACTATGGACTGGGAGCACCATGTTTAGTGTCTAGTCCTTGGTACATTTTATCATGAACCAATAGTTTCACCTTTTCCTCCTGGATCTCAAGGGTAGTGTAGATCACTCTCCACTTCCACCAAAGATAGTTTTTACCTAGAGGCTCGGCTATCATCTTCCTCCTCATCTAAATCCCTGAGGGAGGGAAGAGTACTTGCCCCCTGAGTTTATGACCTCTACTGGTCTAGGAGGTGGATGCTGGGGCTCAACCTGGCTCTGAACCAGCATGGACTCGACCGAACGCAACGAGTTTGTAAGTTACTGTACTGAAGAGAACAAATCCTTAGATTGCTGGGATGTTTCCTCTTCCACCAAGTCCTTAATACAGGACCTGCACATTGCCTTCTGCCATGAATCTGAGGGGATTCTTGCAGGAAGGACATTTCCTCTGACTTCGTGGGTTTGAATTTTCCTAAAGCTTTTTCCTGTAATGAGCAAAAAAAAAAAAAAAAAAACCTAAGGGCCCTCTGACACAACTTTCCAACCCTTAGTACACAATTAGGCCACCAGACAGAAGGAAAGAGTGCCAAGCAGTGCAATCTCCCCAGCAAGTCCAAGCGGAGTAACCTCTGACTGTGCAGCCACAGGCTCCCTGCAGAGAGGATCCCAAAACACAAACCCATATGGGGGGGGGGGGAAAAAAAAAAAAAAAAAAAAAAAAAAAAGTGTACCACTGTACCCCTCTTACCTGGGGCGCCTGCTTCTGCTGGTCTCTCCTCCATCTTAGAGAATGCAGCGGGGTACTGAGAAAAATCTGGCATCAATGAGGGCCAGAAGCGCCGGTCGACAGACCCGTCCCCCAGTCTGTGTTCCAGGCACTTGGAACCACACCCCTGCAGGAACCCGCCGGCCAGGACCCAGAACTGACACGCGGGACGCACCGCTGACCAGCAGCAACCGCCCAGTCACCAGGGCCATGCCAGTGGACCCCGGGCACAGACACCCTTGCATCCCCTAAGCTGGAGAGACCGAGGACTCCAGAACACTGCCCATACGGGGGGGGGGGGGGGGGTTGGGGGTGCTTGGGGGTGCTGGGATGGTCACCACAAAGCACCACACAAAAAAACCCACACAAAGGTAAGCCGTTTCCCTCCACCTTGGAGAGAGCGCAGATTAAGATTGACGGGTGAAGTGTGTGGTCAGTCTGCAGCACACGTAGGAGTGACCCTCTGACAGTATTTATAGTTCAGAGCTGCGCTGCATAGCTACGCCCTCTGACGAAAGTGATGACAGAAACGCATCAGGGCGTTGCTATGCAGCTATCTACAGAGTCAGCTTATCCTAGTCTGTCCTTCCAGGAACACCGTGGGAGTGGTGAGAGGTTAGAGTAGAATGCACGACTGACATAGTATTGATGTTACATGCCCTTATATTATGCAAACATTGAGTGTTTGTGATATAATTTTAAATTAATAATTGTACTGGATTACGCTATGTGGATTTTTTTTTTTATCTATTGCTTGCAATGAGCAAAATACAGATGAAGTGTCCAGTAAACAGCGATTATCCCTTTGATAAGCATGTTAATCAGCAGGGTCTGGTAAGTGGATTACCTATAGGGCTGTGGCACAAGTGGTGTGGTGATGGAGACTTGGGATCGCTGCTAATATTTTCTTCCACGATAGTCTAACTTATACTCACCTGCCTTTTCTTGATTGACTTTCACTGAGTGGATCACCATTCAATACGTTGTTTAAGTGGACTCTTAAGCAATTTCATTGATATTTTTAATTTGCTATTTTTGCACCAGCACTGCTAATGTTTTAGAAATTTCTCTTTGACATATTTGATGCAGGTTCAAGCATGCACTTCCACCATGGCAGAGGATATAACTAAAGCCATGGAAGAGGGATTTAAAAGCTACATGTGTTGCAAGGAAAATGGGAGGATCTGCGCTCTTTCCAAGGTTGTCCTTAAAGGTAATTTGAGAAATATCCCATCTTACCATACACTGTCCGCTGTAGCAGGCAATTCTCTGCCATTCTCATCAAAGTACCGATCAATAATGAGGTTTCCATCAGTGTCATGAGCAGAAGCAAAGTTTGTGACTACACGTGCAGGGATTCCAAGACATCTGAGCACTAAGAGAAACATGTAAAGAGAAAAATAAAAAGTATAAAGTCAATCCAAATAAATGTACATACCGAGTAGAAAGCCTGTGGAAGTTAAAACCTATGTTTGAGGAGACCAAATCCACATTTAAAGTGGAGCCCAGCTTGGCTCACTTTTGTATTCAGGGTCATGGCAAAGAGGCAAGGGGCAGCTGTGTAACATTTATTCCCATCATGGACGTTTGAAAGGTTATGGAAGCCCAAGCCGTGTTTATTCAAATGCCATGATTGTCGCTAGACATTTAGCGTTTTCTCAATCACACCACAACTGATATATGCAGCTTTTTAGTACAGGGCTTGTATTAAAAAACATGTATGAACCTGTGCAAAGGACTCCTCCGTACACCCAGCATTGTCCATATCCCACAGGTCCACTTTCATTCCATCTACGTAGAATGTTAGTGCTTCCATTCCATTTTGTGGGTACTTCTCCTCCACTATAGTCTCCACTCCAATTGCCAACAATAATGCCATTATCATCTGGACTGTTAACCTAAAAAAAATAAATTAAATTATGCTACCAAAATTAGTGTGCCGTAAATTGGCTCCAGCTGTTATTTTTTGCTAGAGCCTGTCAGTTGCTAAAGCCCAGAGCCCCTGAACAGCAGTAAATTTTTAGGCTGTCAGCAGATCAGACTACCAATTTGGCACAGTGCCTAAAAATAGAGAGCAACTGAGCATGTGTAGAGCAGGGCGAGAGTTTTAAACAGTATAGGCACAGTTGTAAGGTTTTACATCAGGAAAAAATGCACCGAAAACCAAGCATGTGGGCTAGCTGACAACACTGCTCTGCAAGCATAACCAAAATTCAAAGGCCAAAAAGTCATTAAAAAACATTCACGGTGGGCAAACTGACAAAGCAGTGTGGACCCACAGCAGACCCTTGAGCAGAGCATGATCCAAAAATTAACTTCTTCCACAATTTTCTATATTGTGTCACTTCATTGTAGCAGTGGCATAAACCTTTGACCCTACATATGCACTGTTTATTCAATTACATTTTTGAACTGAAAAGGACATACATACAGCACCAATTACAGCATCAAGTCTTTGGAGACTGATGCTACAAGTTTGGCACACCTATTTGAGGAGATTCTCCCATTTTTCTTTGCAGGACCTCTCAAGCTCCATCAGGTCGGATGGGGAGCATTGGCACAATCATTTTCAGATCTCTCCAGAGATGTTCAATCAGGGTCAAGTCTGCACCACACAAGGGACATTCACGGAGTTGTCCCATAGCCACTCCTCTAATCTTGGCTGTGTGCTTAGGGTTGTCGTCCTGTTGGAAGATGAACCTTTGCCCCAGTGTGAAGTCCAGCGTGCTTTGGAGCAGGTTTTCATCAAGGATGTGTCTGTAAATTGCTGCATTCATCTTTCCCTCAATCCTGACTAGTCTCCCAGTTCCTCCTGCTGAAAAACATCCCCACAGCACGAGGCTACCACGCTTCACTGTAGGGATGGCATTGGCCGGGTGATGAGTGGTGCCTGGTTTCCTCCAGACATGACGCTTGCCATTCAAGCTAAAGAGTTCAAGCTTTGTTTTATCAGACCAGAGAATTAGGTTTCTCAGGGTCTGAGTCATTCAGGTGCCTTTTGGTAAACGCCAGGTGGGCTGTCATGTGCCTTTTACTGGAGGAGCAGCTTCTGTCTGGCCACTACCATACAGTTTGTTTTGCAATCTACCGCTTATAGGTAAATTTAGTGGGTCATCTGTTCTGTACATAGTTCAGATTTAGTTTGTCAGATTTAGCCTCTGTTCCAGTTTGGCTGTGTTGCATGTAGTTTCACATCGCGCCTGTGGGTGTCGTTGTCACCATGGGTCGGTGTTGGAAAAGCAACAGGCTGAAGTGTATGAGTGCTCTGTCAGAGATAACTCGGCGGAGGTGGTCCTCTGAGTTGCAATCTGGGAGAGGGTATTTATGGGACCGATGCCATGTTTTAGGGAGTCTTTTTGTCTCTTGGCCCTCCTGGCCTAGGAGGTATGTCAGTGAGTTCTACCCAATAGCCCTCCGGCCTGGAGGGTTGCGTTGCTGCAGCCGTGCGGGTAGACCCAGAAGCTTGTCTGGGGCTTGCTATAGCTGGGATGGTCCTGTGCTGTCTGTCCTGCAGGAAGAAGCCGGACAATCGTGAAGATCCAGGGGAGGACCCATCTTGGAAGAGACCATGCAAGGCTGGTCTTAAGAAGGGCCTGGTGACTCAATTGGAGGACATATCCTAAACTACCCTACCACACAAGTACTGCCGGGTCGGCTTAAAGGTTCTGGTACTGTGTTTGCTGTTCATTGAAAACTACTACATCCTGTGACAGAGGATCGTACGGGTTTTGCTTCATTCAAGCCTGTGGCAGAGACTTCTTGTCCATGCTGCGCAACGGCTGCTAGGTTGGTGAGAGGGACCTATCCGGGCGGGCAAAAGATATAATCTTAAAAAGGAAAATACACTCATCCCTGAGATTTCAATTCCTTAGTGCTACACCAAGAAAAGGTATTTGAACTTTCCTGCAACTCTACCTCTTTCAGTTATCTCCCATTAAAGCATTGGAAAAGTACTCAAGTGACTGGTGCCTACATTGTCTGATAATAAGCTCAGCGTGGACTCTAAGTTTTGTGTTGGTGAAATTACAAGTAAAAAAGGTGATGGTAACAGCCAGCTTTAAATTAGCAGCTCCACCGTGAGTTATTGCTACACTTCTTACCAGGCCCGGACTGGGACAAAAAATAGGCCCGGGCATTTTAGACTGAGCAGCCCATTTTCCAGCAACCGCCCGTTCGCGAGGGTGGTTGGTGACGGGATAATCATGGAGTCGTGCCTACCAGTGCCCAGTGCCACCTATCAGTGCCACCTATCAGTGCCGCTTATCAGTGTCGCTTATCAGTGCCACCTATCAGTGCCACCTATCAGTGCCTCTTATCAGTGCCTCTTATCAGTGCCACCCATCAGTACCCATTAGTGCCGCCTATCAGTGCAGCCTCATCAGAGCATATCGGTGAAGGAGAAAAATTACCTGTTTTCAAACTTTTATAACAAACTATGAAACAGTTTTGTTTGTTTTTTTTTTTTCAAAATTTTGGTCCCCTTTTGTTTTTTTTTTTAGCAAAAAATAAAAAAACCCAGCAGCAATTAAATACCACCAAAAGAAAGCTCTGTGTGAAAAAAATGATAAAAATTTATTTTGGGTAAACTGCAGCATGACTGCGCAATTGTCATTCAAAGAGTGAGAGCGCTGAAAGCTGAAAATTGGTCTGGGCAGGAAGGTGGTTTAAGTGCCCAGTAAGCAAGTGGTTAATTTCCTCTCCTTTGTCTCTCTTTTTCTGTTTCTTTTTTCCCTCTTACTCTTCTTTTCTCTTTATATATCCCCCCTTTCTTTCTATATGTTCTTCCCTCCATCCCCCTTCTTTATCTCCTTTTTCCCACCATTCATCTTTATCTATTTACACTTTCCTGTGTCCTCCATTACTTCTTGGTCTGCCTTTTCTTGTTTACCTGTATTCCTTCTGTGTCTTCTTTCCTTGGATGCACGCCTGATCTGATGGCTTCACTTCTCTCTGTGTACTTAAGCTCCTCCTTCACTCCCCTTGAATGGTTGTAATCTGCCTAGGTGGGCGGGGTCTCCTGACGTCATACGTTTCCATGACATCGGCGGCCCCAGCCCTGGCAGCGTCCCCGTTGCCTAGCTATCGCCGGCCGCAGCGCGCGTGCAGCGATAGCTATTTTGATTGGATCCGACCTGCTGCCTAGCAACCACAGATACAGATCTCCGGCTCCTCCTGCCCCTGCTCTGCTGATAGATGACATCGTAGGCAGGGCAGGAGAGCCTGGAGAGGAGACACAGGCACGGCCGCATAGCGGGAGGTGAGCGGCGGCCGCGGCCTGTGTTAACCCTCTCCAGGCTGCGGTTGCCGCTTACCTCTCGCTGTGTGGCCCGGTCATCAACAGACATCAGACCGCAGCCCCGAAATTGAGCCTGACGGCCCGGCCCACCAGTTCCTGCTTCTTACATGTAGTCATTATGGGGTATGGTTTGTAGAATTGAGGAAAAAGTTAATCCATTTTGGAATAAGGCTGTAGCATAACAATGTGGAAAAAGTGAAGCACTGAATACATCTTGAATATATATATTATACAGCGCTATTATACAGCGCTCCTACACTGCCTGAAGGATGCTGTTTGCAGGACTTGTCCCACAAGCATGCCACCCAGTATGAAAGCACTCAGACTGTCACACTTGGGAGGCAGGAGAGGTACATTTCAGGCACCCTACAGGCTCTATTTTTAGCGTTAAAATGCCTGAAAAGCACCTCGGTGTGAAGGGGGTCTTAGTGCTCCTAGAGTAGAGGGATAAGCTTAAGTTTAAAGTTTACAAACCCCTCAAATTCTAACCGTTAGGTCTCCTGCTGTACAATACAATAATGAGTACAATTGTGAACTATTGGTGGTTTGAGATTTGATTGAGGTTCTGCTGCTTCCTTCGTCATACAACCTGCCATTGCTCCCTCTTACCCTGTCAAATGGTTAGCATAGAAAGGAACAGCAGAGTAAATAACCCATGGAGTCAGACATTTTCGTATGGAGATTAACTAGGAATGATACATTTTGCACATACCTGCACACCAGGGGTTGAAAAGCAATATATATTCCCCACAGCTGTGGAATACATCACTCTGTCCACTCTTGATCTGAAAACCCAGAAGGTAACGTCCAATAGCTGTGTCAGCCGGTGACTTGATAGTGATTACCATGGAGTGGTCACTGTTGGTTTTGGAGGTAGCATGCCAAGATTTTTCATTGCTGGAGCCGATGATTATTCTAGAGCTTGATCGCCCTGTTAAGTTACAAAATAACAGCAATTATGTTATTATTATTATACGGGATTTATATAGCGCCAACAGTTTACATAGCGCTTTACAACTTGAGGGTAGACAGTACAAATACAATACACTGATACAGTAGGAATCAGAGGGCCCTGCTCCTTAGAGCTCACAATCTAAGAGGGAAGGTCAAGAGATACAAGAGGTAATAACTATGGGTTATGTTCTGATTGAGAAGATAAATGTACAGTTGTTAGGTGGGGGCCAGATAGGCTTCTCTGAAGAGATGAGTTTTCAGGGATCGTCTGAAAGTGGATAAAGTAGGAGAAAAAAAAAAAAAAAAAAAAAAAAAAGGACGGATTGGGGTAGAGCATTCCAGAGGATGGGGGAGGCTCTGGAGAAGTCCTGAAGGCGAACATGGGATGAGGTGACAAGGGAGTTTGAGAGCAGGAGGTCTTGGAAGGAGCGAAGAGAACAATTAGGTTGGTATTTTGTGACTAGGTTAGAGATGTAGCTGGGGACCAGGTTGTGGAAGGCTTTGTAAGTAATAGTTAGTATCTTGAATTTAATTCGGTGATTGAGTGGCAGCCAATGGAGGGATTGGCAGAGGGGTGTAGCAGACGCTGAGCGGTTTGTGAGGTGAATGAGCCTGGCAGCAGCGTTCATGATGGACTGAAGTGGGGATAGCCTATTTAGAGGTAAACCAATGAGGAGGGAGTTGAAATAGTCGAGGCAGGAGATGACCAGGGAGTGGATTAGAAGCTTTGTGGTGACATTGTTTGAGGAGAGTTTGAGGAGAGAGGACAGGAGTGTCAGAAGCAGTGGTAGAGTGCATTTTACAGAGTGGAAGGAGAGCTTATTAGAGAGACAGGGTCACCTGCAGTCTGTTAGGTGCTTTCTAGTGCAGATTGCTATATTTGTTTGCTTCGTGCAATCGCTGAAGTGCAGAGATTGAAGTGCATATCACTTGTAGAAAGAATCACTTAGAGATAGAAGCCTTAAGGATAGAAGCCATAGCAATGTGCTCCCCCAGCAATGTGCTGACCCCTTAAGGATGCTCAAATTTATACTGTTATAAGGGTGGGGTTGAAGGTCATCAATCATGAGTGACTATAAGAATGCCTAACAATCAAAGTGGACTTTTTGCTTCTAAAGTCAGAATAGCAAGAGGCCAGAGGCCAAGATAAGATCAACACATAAAACTTAGGTAAGACAGCCCAAAGCAACAAAAAACAACGTCATGGTTATGCACACAGGGCAACAGATAGAGAAGGCCACATACCAAAGACACACACACAGAGACAGCAAGCAGATCCCAATTTCATTTAACGGTGGAAGATGTTAGGTAGATTGGAGGTTAATATACACATTTAATTTGCTGCATTAAACTATACCCTTTTGACATAACAGGGTCAACAAACAAACAAAAAGAGGAGGATAAAGAGAAATGGGACATAAGAGCGTACATTCGTTCGCTCCCAACTAGGGCGGATATGGATCAATTTAGGACGAACAAGAAAATAGAAATAGAAGATCTAACATAAGAATTAGAGGATTAAAAGAAGGAGGAGGTGAGCTCAAAAGAACTTACAACAACACTACAAAAAGTCTTTCAGGAAATTGCCCAAGATATTGACATAAAAGATCTAATCATCGATCGGGCACACAGAGTAACAGGGATAAGGAAGCCGGATCTAAAAAAGCCTCGGGATATTCTCTGCAAAATGCATTTTGCCCATATAAAAGATAAAATCATGCTTGCAGCCCGTCAAAACAAAAATATTCAATATGACGGAGAACCTTTATTATTCTTCCAAGATCTATCGAAATTTACGCTGGATCGTAGAAGAGTGTTAAGGCCCCTTGTGGAGCAATTAATAAAGCACAATCTTCAATATAGATGGAAATTTCCATTCCAACTACAAGTTCAAAAGGAGGGACAAATTATATTATTCAGAGATTTGGAAGACTTGCCGGAGTTTTTGGACATTCTTAAAATTCCAGAACTAACATTACCGGACTGGCCCATTGTGTATATACAGACATTCAAAAAAGTATAAAAAGGGTCGGGGTCTGTCTGGGATAGAGGGGGGGGGGGGGGGGGTGGAAATGGTAAAAATGGTTTTGATTTTCTCTCTCCACCTTTTTAAGGGTGAAGGAAGTGACATGGAATATTCGGATTTAATAATAATGTACAATGAAATAACAAGCACAGATGAGATGTTAGTGTTATGCACTGGGATTGTGAAATGTATTTAAAAATTTTATAGGAGGGGTTAGCCAATTTTTTTTTTTTTTTTTTTTTTTTGAGGAAAAGGGATTAACAATGTATAAGGTGAAATAATTTACTGGTTCATGCACAGGGGATGGAATTTAAGGATCCCCCCCTCTTGAAGGAAGGGTGTGATGTGATATAATAGTAATGTATAAGCAAGCACAGAAGAGACATATATATGATTTATGCACGGGGATAGTGAATTGGATGTATTTAATAATAGGATAATAGGAGTAAATAGAGCTCCTCCCCCCCCTTACCCCACACTTTTCCATCTATATAGTTAAGGAAACTTCCCGACCCTAATATATAGAGTTAATAGCAGTAGATAAGTAGTGAAACGGAAATGTACTAGAAGGGGGAAGATAGATTGAAGCGTGGAGGGAGGGTGGGAGAGGAGGGAGAGAGAGGGAAGAAAAAGGGAAAAGGGGTAAACCAGCAACTAAAATATGGCATGAGGATGACGATCGGGCGACAATTCTTGGTCAGCAGACTCAAAACCCCTCATAGTAGGGAACTTACTATAGACAGTAAGAAAGACTTCACTTATTTAAGAGCCCTTGCACACTGGGGCGGGGGGCGGCGTCGGCGGTAAAACGCCGCTATTATTAGTGGCGTTTTACCGTCAGTATGCGGCCGCTAACGGGGCGGTTTTACCCCCCGCTAGCGGCCGAGAAAGGGTTAAATACCACCGCAAAAGCGCCTCTGCAGAGGCGCTTTGCCGGCGGTATAGCTGCGCCGTCCCATTGATTTCAATGGGCAGGAGCGGTATACACACCGCTCCTTCACCGCTCCGAAGATGCTGCTGGCAGGACTTTTTTTACCGTCCTGCCAGCGCATCGCTCCAGTGTGCAAGCCCTCGGGGCTTTCACACTGGAATGAAAGCAGCGGCACTTTCGGGGCGGTTTGCAGGCGCTATTATTAGCGCAATTGCGCCTGCAAACCGCCCCAGTGTGCAAGGGCTCTAAGTCAAGTAGAAGTAGGGTAGATTGAGTGCGTGGGGAGTGTGAGCGAGTTTTTTTTTTTCCTCTCCCTATTGAATGGGTGAGATTAAATTTTGTTTCTTCAATGCAAGAGGCCTTAACTCTAATAAAAGAAATCAAATTCTAAATTTTCTCAACAAAAAGTGGATATTATACTGCTCCAAGAGACACATTTTTGCTTAAATCACATTCTGAAACTTAATAATCGAAATTATAATAACTGGATACACGACATTTCCCATTCTAAATCAATAGGAGTATCTATCGCCTTCCATAGGAATGTACCTCGTCAAATACAAAAATATACGGGTAATGACGGCAGATCTTTGGTTATAAAAGTAGCGATATATGGGAAAATTTTCACAATTACCAATCTGTATTTACCAAATTACGATCAGATAAGGACGGGAATAAGGGCCCTAAACAGCACTATGGAAAAAGCGGAAGGTACAGTGATTATAGGTGGGGACTTTAACTGTTATGGATATAAAAATAGATACAACTAATACCCATGCTTATAGAAATAAGAGCCAAATAGAGGAATTTAAGGGGATATTAGAGAAACACCATCTGGTGGATATCTGGAGAGCACAACATCAAAACGGAAAAAATGATTCATATTATTCTAGCATACATGACTCCTACCACAGGATAGATTATTTTTTCATTAACCACTCAGGAATGATAATGACGCCATCATCGGATATAGGGGGGTTTTTATGGTCAGATCATGCCCCGTTATATTTGGAAATTAAGGTAATAGAACGAGCAAAAACAAAAAGGGTATTGGAGATTAAATGATAACTTATTAAAAGATAAAGAGTGTATAGAGGATATACGCAAAATAAGGGAATTTGTAGAGATTCACGAGAAGGATGAAACATCAATTCCCATGCAATGGGAAACATTAAAATGCGTATTAAGGGGGACACTCATCAAGCACGGCTAAAGATAAAAAAAAAAAAAAAAAAAAGAGGATCAAAAGAAATCCCAGCTGCAAAAAGAAATAGAGGAACTGGATAAAAATCATAAGCAGAACCTTAAGTCATCAGATAAAATAAAATTGAAAGAGAAAAAGAATGGAATTACAAACCTTGCTTGATGAGGCTTGATGAGGAATCCCTCAGGATTAGGGATCGAAGAACACAATGGTATCAGTATGGGAAAATACTGGCTAACACATTAAAGGAGCAACAGACCTGAACTATAAATTAAAATATTAAAAACAGACGGGGAATATACATAGGATCCAAAAGAGAAGAATTTCATACATACTACTCTAATTTGTACAATATTAAAACATCACGGGGGGAAAAAGGGGGAGGATTTGAACAGAGAAAATTAAGAGTATATTGAAGAAACAGGCCCTGCCTAGACTCCCTAAAGAAATACTTGAGATATTGGAAAATGATATCTCCTTAGAAGAGATTCAGCAAGCGATTAAACAATTAGTTCCAGGAAAAAAATCCAGGACCTGGCGGGTATACTACTAGATTTTATAAGAATTTTCAGGATATAATTGCTCCTATATTGAAAAAAAACCCCATACAATTCCATATCTGATATACAAGGCTTTGTACTGCAAAGCACAGAAGCTCACATTACCTTAATTCCAAAGCCAGACAAGGTTCACATGCTATGTAAAAACTATCGGCCAATTTCTTTAACCAACATAGATATACGGCTATATTCCAAAATCATTGCGAATAGAATAACACCAATCCTACCTAATTATATAAAATTAGACCAAGCTGGATTTACGAAAGGGAGAGAAACTAAGGATAACATCATAAAGACTTGTACACTGGTGGAATTTGCCCAAAGAACAGCTATCGAAACATGCATGCTGGCGGGTAGACGCCGGAAAAAGCATTCAATAAGATAGGGGTGGTGCTTCTTAGAAGAAACACTAATACAACTTGGTATGGGCCCGAAAATGTGTAATAGGATTGCTGCTTTGTACTCCAACTCGAAAGCAAAAGTGAGAGTAAATGGCATGTTATCAAAGGATATAAAAAATATCAAAACGGTACCCGGCAGGGATGTCCCCTTTCTCCTTACGGTTTGGTGTAATTAGATGTTCCATTATAAGTACAATCAGGAACAATAAAGATATTAAGGGGCTAAAAGGTGAGGGGAAAGAATACAAGATAGCGGCATATGCAGACGATCTGCTAATATACATAACTAACCCCATCATAACTATCCCCAAATTTAAATGAAGGAATTTAGAAGATTCGGGGAACTAAGTTATTTCAAAGTAAATTATGATAAAATCAGAGATATTGAATATATCAGTAAACGAAAAAATGTATTCACTGATGCAAAAGGATTTTCCATTTAAATGGAAGCAAAATGCAATATAATATCTGGGAAACTTTATAACAAAAGATTCGAAACTACAGGGGATGAACTACGAGAAAACAATCCAAAACGCTATTAAATTACTACAGAAATATGATTAATATACTCATGGGACGGGAAGAGTCAATATAGTAATGGACATATTACCAAAGCTTTTGTATACTTTTACAAACGATACCATTGGAGCCCCCCAAAAAAATGATGAGTTAAGAAAAGCTATAGTCGAATTCATATGGGCACAAGACTCCCTGGATAAAACGAGAAAATCTAATCAGGAAAAAAAAAAAAAAGAAACAGAAGGCTTGCGTTACTAGATTGCGCAAAATATCTGCAGGCAGCATCACTGACCAGTATAGTAGACTGGTACCATAATAAAGAAAAGCAGCAATGGTTAGTATGGAGGAGGAAATAGGACCCCAATGAAAAGTCCTTCCATGGGTAGAACCCCACTTAAGACCTAAAAGAAATGAACTGACACTCTTTGTAAGTGCTACGTTAAAGGTATGGGATGTATAGTGAAAGGGGGGAAGCCTCTCTACAATGATGGGACCTATGACTCCACTGTGTTCTTCAATCCCGAATTCCCTCCAACAATGAGGGGTAAAATTTTTTAAAGTGGAACAGATCGAAGATACAAGATTGGTACAAGTCCTTGAGAGCGGGAAAATACCCATGCTGAGGGAAATGGGAGTGGAAATGAAAATAAAATGGTTGCAGCACCAACTACAGACGTTTAGAGCCCAAAAAAAAAAAAAAAAAAAAAAAAAAAAAAAAAAAAAAGGGAGGATAAATAGACCACTGACTAAGTTTGAAAAATTATTGCTGGGAGAACAGGCCCCAATTAAGAAGCTATCAAAGATATATGATGAATTCCGAATATCCCCCTTAAAGAGATAACAAGCATAAGGAAGTGGGAAGCAGAAATGGGCAGACCCTTATCAGAAGAAGAATGGGAAAAGATTTTCGAAATTATACACAGAACAACCATTGCAAATAAATATCAGGAGAGAAACTATAATATTGCAATGAGATGGTATAGGAGTCCAGTTACCTTAAATTTAATTAACAAAGGAAATACAGATTTATGCTGGAGATGTAAAGTAGAAAAATGAACAATGGAACATATATGGTAAGGATGTCGTCTGGCGAGAGGATTTTGGAACAAGATATCGAGCTTTATTATAAAAGGTATCAGGAGTAGAGGTGACCTCGAGTATGGAAATCTCATTGTCTCCAATACCAAAATCAATAAAGACAATTAAAAAAAAAATATCATCCACCATATGACATCCACAGCTAGAACAATAAAAGCAAGAAACTGGAAAAAAAAAAAAAAAAAAAAAAAAAAAAAAAAATTATAAGGAGCCCAACTATAGCAGATTGCATATGTGAAATGAACGAAATTCAATATATGGGAGGAACAGATAAGAGAGGAAGGGTATATAACAAATACAATTACCCGAGATCTGGCAAAGATGGTATGAGTTTCGGTCATCGCGAGAATTATTAGAATTTCTATAAAAACAGAAGGAACGAGGATTGTGTTTTTTTTTTTTTTTTTTGCGTTTTGTACGGATGTGGGCGCATATGCTAAGATAGGTATTGGGGGGCAGGCAAGGGGAACTAGATCCTAAGGGTTTTAGGAAGAGTAGGTATGGAGATGAATGTAGGCCTTTACAGCTTGTTAAGAGAAAATATTTTATGTACTTTAAGTATGAAGAACACGCTGTAAAAACTGTTTGTTTAATTGGGATGTTATGATATTTATGATTGTTTTATACGACATGGAAACTTGAGATTGAAACAAACTATACCCTTTTGTTTGGAGCAAAAAATGTGCTTAAAAAAAAAAAAAATTATAACCCCCCCCCCCCGGGTTCTGAAGCATCTGCCTGGATTTCAGACTCTGAAACCCGGACAGACCATTCAGGCACAGGGAGCTCCATTAGCATATTTTGTCACTGGGAGACAGCATCATTGTCACTGCTTCATAAATACACCGTGCTGGTGGGTTTGTTAGAATCTAAAGCTCATTCCTGTCCCCCCAGCTTCTGCAGGGTCTCCTACCAGTGACTTAACTCTCTCCCCTGATCACTAGTGCAGTGTGCTTCGAGAACCCAGGAGGCGGAGCTGGGGAGGAGATTATGTCAGGAGGAGTAGATCATGTCAGGCTGGCACTGCCCACACTACTTGCAGGGAAGAGGTGAGCTGAGAGTTTGTCTCCTAGGGTGGAAAGCTGACAGGATTTGTTTTATAGGAGTTGCTGTGAAGGGTTTAGGTGACAGGAGGATCAGTCTGAACATATCTTCCAAGCCCTCACACCTGTCTATACAAACATTCCCCATCCTCAGTCCAGATAATGTGCAGTCATTATGACCATTCATTAACCCTGTGTGTGTGTGGAGTGTAACTTCTGATTGTACAGAGCTTGAATAAAACAGGGATATATGAATGGTCATACATTACCTTCACATCTGTACATACAGAGTGCTAGGAGCTGGCAGTTCTCATTGTTGTACTGTTGTAAATATTAGTGGGCGAGTACAATAGCTTTTGTTTTTATATATGCAATATTATGCTTTATTACTCCTTTCATTCAACATCGGACCATGTGCTGTTATACATGCATATTCTTTACCATGCTTATGCTATGTGCACACTTATACATATATGCAATTTATTTTTTACTGTATATGAAATGAATATATTGTCTTATTTATTACAATCAATAAATATTTCATAATGCAATTTTAAATGTTCCCACTACAACACATTCTTGCTTGTGGACACATTGCCCCATTTTGTTCCTTTTCTCCCTGCACGATGTTGCATCTATAATAAATTATGCCTCCTCGGCACCCCTTGAAGAGGCTATGTCCCTGGCCCACCACCGTGCTTGCTGCCCGAGTCAGTGAGTGCGTTTGGTTAAAGCTATACATATCAAATGTTCATTTATCTATATATTTTTTTTACCCTTATATGGACAATATGGTTCATTTCATAGGAATTTTGGTTGCATCAGCTCCAGATGAGTGGGGAAACACCCACAAAACGCGTTAAGCTTTGTTTTTGATGCCCCAGCTACATCTTACATTGAATTATATTTGTACCATCTGTTTCCTAATCACATCAATTTTTCCCTTACTCAGTAAATGCACATTTACCATGTGGGTGCACTTATCGGTATCAGGCATGTGTTGCTAGCAATATTATGCTTTATTACTCCTTTCATTCAACATCGGACCATGGGCTGTTATAAAAGTGTATATTCTTTACCATACTTATGCTATGTGCACACTTCTTATACAGTAAAAAATTCATTACATATATGTATATGAAAATACATATACACCTCCATTTCTCAGTCCCCAACTCCACCAGATGCATCACCCCCCCAGACCACTTTATACATCAAGCTGGCATCATCCCCTCCTATACATACTACCCCCACCATCCCCCCCTCCTATACATACTACCCCACCATCCCCTCCGCACTCCTTCTGCTACTCTGCACGTTGCAGAGCTCGGTGCCTCATTAATGTAGGCTCCCATGAGACAGCCATCTTTAAACCTGGGAGACCCATGATTTGCAATTGCCCGGAGGCCCCATGAGTTATCAGTCCACCCCTGGCCCAGACTGGCTACCCAGTAGGGTTGCTCACTGCAATTGTAAGCCAAGAGCGTCAACTTTGTTGACTCTGATGTAAAGGGAGACTCTTGTGATTAACGCCATACGATTAGAAATGTTATTTAATCAAAATATATGTAGTGTATTGTGACAGACCTAGCCAGGAGAGAGGCTTTTGGAGGGGACCTCTTGCCGATCAATCGTGGGCCCTGGCATTTGGGGGAACGGTGCCTTTTGTGAGCTGTATGCCTGGGGACCCTTGAGGTGGTACTACTGTGGATTTGGGTCCTGGTCCCCCAGGACACACAGACTCTGGGGACCCTGGATTTGCCATATTAGAAATAGTGGCTGATTCACAATGCTGGGACAGATACTGTTAGGACATGCTGATGTAAATTCAGCACCTCTGTCTGTCTGTTGCCTGCTAGAATGTGTATTGTAAATAAGTCTCTAGTATGGGATCTAAGAGTCATTATATCCCCATGGTTGTTTGTGTTAATTAACTCTGCTATTGTGTGAAGAGTCTATGTTGATTGTGTTTTCTGAACTACAAGACAGCCAGTCTGGCCTAAAAGGTCATGCCTGAGTCATCTAGGCTGTCTAAAAGGGATTAGTTAATTAGGTTTCTGGTCACAGGTGTATGTTCAGAGTAATATGAGCCGGAGGCATGCACCTCCACCTTTTAGTGTATAAAAAGAGATTCCTGGTTGAACTTACATACAGCCTGCCTGGTGTTTTTTCTGAGCTATCACAACTGGGTTAGAACGGGCACATAGCTGTAGTTCTAATCCCGGAGCATTGGATGACCGATCAGATGTTGCGATCTGCAATATGATTCTATAGCTGCAGAGAAGTGTCGGGAGAGTGGAACCAAGCGAGCAAGGGGCTCGTTACATGTATGTAGCAATAACTCTCGATGGAGCTGCTGGTTTAGTGGGCTTGTTACCTTCACTCTCGACACCTCTGTTTCACCGGCAGGTAGTAGGAAAGCTGCAGGGAAGTTCAAATACCTTTGTTGTATTTCTTCAGAACATTCTTTGTAATTGAATAGTCCCTTTTGTAGGATTTATTCTTTGCCTGCCTGGATAGACATCTCTCACTCGCCTAGCAGCCAGCACGAACAAAAGTCTCTGCCACAGACTTATCTGGAATAAAACCCGTACGATCCTCTGCCATAGGATGTATTGGTTTGTGATGAATGTCAGATACAGTACTTGAACCTTTAAGCCAACCCGGCAGTACTATACTGTAAAATTACTTTTGGAATGCATCCTCCAACTGAGTCACCATGCCCCTCTCCAGACCAGCACTCTGCATGATCCTTCCACGACAGGTCCTCTCCTGGATCTTCTCGGTTGTCCAGCTTCTTCACTCAGGATAGACAGCTCAGGACCATTCCTCCGCTGCTGTGGTAGGCCCCAGACAGGCTTCTGGGCCCACCCACACAACGCAGGCCTCCGGAACGGAGGACCACGAGGTGGTATTCCTAGTGCATACCTGTCAGCCAGGAGGGCAAGCAGGTGGCTGAAAAAATGAACGGTAAAACATGGCTTCTGTCCCATAAATACCCTCTCCCCAGAATGCAACTCGGAGGACCACCTCCACCGAGTTATCTCCAGGACAGAGGAGCACACATACGCTTTAACAAGTTGCTTTTCCAACACCTGCCGATGGTGACAACGTCACCCACCGGCACAGTGTGGAACTGTATGCAACGTCAGCCAAGCTGAACAGAGGCAAATCTAACTTCCTATAATAAGCGACCCACTAAATTTACCTATCAACAGTAGATAAAAATCTACCAGCACTACATGTATACTACATAAATATTGCCTTGCATTGTACAGAGGTAATAAATTTAATGTACTACTGGGGGGGAAAAAAAAAAAAAAAAGTTGCCATGTGCTGCTAATGTGTTCAGCCTAAAGAAAAAAAAAAAAAAAAAAAAAAAAAAAAGTGGCAACCCTATCTGTCAGTAATAGTGAGTGTAGACTTTCCATGCATACTGACTGTACTGTATCTCTGGCCAGGACAATAGTTGTCTTAACAAAAGGCTGTTAAGGTGCACACCCCACTAAGATTGTGTAATCCTTGTTTTCTGAATACTTAAAGGCTTTTATTGTGCTAGTGGCAAGCTTCCTTCCAAGATTGTTGATCTGCACAAGGGGATGCCGGGTTTTTCCTGGAGACCAATTTTAGGATCTCTAAAATGTTTTAATCCTTAGCCCCAAAACTAACAGATTTCCAGTTATACTTTAACCAGTTCCTGACCAGCTAACACATACTGTGACAGAATGGCTCCCCTGGGCGAAACCCCGTACGGGTATGTTTTTCCGCTGTTTGGCCACCAGAGGTGGTGAGCTGCAGGGGACCTGATGTGCATGGCTGGCACTATTGCCACTGGTTACACATGCATGAGGACCAACACAAATCCCTGTGCTGTCAGGGAAGAGCAAACATTGTTTGTTCGAGAGATGATAGAGATATCCTAGTCACTCCCATCCCCAGTTAGAACACACTGAGGGAACAGTTAACCCCCTTCCCCGCCAGTGACATTTATACAGTAATCAGTGCATATTTATAGTACTGATCATTGTACAATTCTGCAATACACATGCTTTGTTTATAGCGCAAACAAAAAACGCAGAGGTGAGCAAACACCAAAAGAAATCCCTATTTGTTGGGTACAGCATCGAACAACCAACCATGCAATTGTCAGTTAAGGCAACACAGTGCCAAATTGTAAAAAGAGTGCTCTGGTCCAGGAAGTGTAAAATCTTCCAGGGCTGAAGCGTTAAGGTTGCAGTGCTCAAAAACAGCCTCTAAGAGTTGTCTTGATTTGTTACAGTGCATGGATAGCAAAAAACACCATCAGGTTCTTTTTTGCTGTAAAGATCCAGCTAGGGAGATTTCCCTTTTCTGCCAGTCTTTATACAACAAAAGTAAAAATCTCCCCAAACTGAGATGAACTCCCATCTAAGGCACTTTTAAATTCTTGCTTTCATTATGTAGCAAGGTCCCAGGCCTCCTTTGGTCTAATGAGAACCTCCAGGGACAGAGAAAGCTGACATTTTTCTGTATATGGTGGGTTGTGAGGCATAGAGGGTGCAAAGTAGTTACATTGGGCTCCAGACACTCCTAGAATGCAAAAAGTACCAGTTACACTTACTGTAACTACCTTTCTAGGAAATCTTCCAGGATGGCACAACTGAAATGAGGCTCCTCCCTACAGGAAACGACCAACTGACAGCTGTTTTAAGTCCCCACCCTTCCCCTTGATCCTCAGTTTGTAGAGAAGTAACTCCTGAACACGGTTCACAAGGGAAATTATTCCTCATAGGCACTCACCTTCTAGTGTTCTACAATTTTCCCTCCAATGGGCAGGAAGTACATGGAAAAAAAAAAAAAAAAAAAAAAAAGGGGTGACTCAGAGGGTTGGATGTGTCATTGCCATCATCCCTTTTGAAGACCGAAAACAAATGTATACCTCAGTATGGGATTTTAAGGGCAATGCAGTAGACAAAGAATTATGTTAAAATATAAAAAAAATAGCTTGATACACAAAAATTAAACATAAAAAAAAAAAAAAAAAAAAACACCACACATATTCCATAATAGTGTGATTAGAAAACCATCAGAAAATGGCGTCAAGGCTCCTGCATAGTAATGCAACTTTCTACAAAATATGAACACCACCTGTGATGATGCGATGGCGTCAAGTAGCGATATTCCAATGAGTTTCAACTTTATAGCAAAAAGTCTTCCTCAGGGAAAGATTGCATCACGTTCTAAAGTTTTGAGAATAACAGTGTTACTTACAGTGAATATATTGCTTGTGTTTAATTGGATTGAGTGACTTGCGTTCTGTGTAGATGCAGAAAATGCATTCCCAGTGCTACAGGGGGGGTTTTTGTCATCATTGCCCATACATTCTAGTATCCTCTACAGGACGGCATCCAACTACATATTTTGTAAAGAAACCAATAATAGGCAGCCAGTGAGGTTGCTATGGAAAACAAAGCAAAAAGTATTTTTTAAACTAGTGATTGATTGATTGAAAGAAATTCTGAGTTTTTCAGAGAAAATTATTCTCAGAAACTTAATGGTTAAATAAGCTTAGCAAGGTTACCTTCAGATGGTGTAGTTGGATATGGGTCTTAAGAGAGTTCACAGGCGTCTAGTGATGAGCCCAAGCTGTAGAGTACCTCTCGGTACAAAGACAAGTTGAGAATGCTGCCATGAGCCGTCCCTGGCAGCCTAACAAAAAGGAATATGGGCGTGGCTTAGAGTTTATTAGCTTTGCATCGCCGTGGCAACACTTAGCTTACAATCTGTATTGGTAGTAGGGGCGCGGTATCGTGAGAGCGGTATCCCGCCCCTCACGTTTGGAGTATGTAAATGACTCGAGGCATCTACCTCTCCATAGCAATGCCCCACATGTCAGATGCAGAGCACCGCCACATCCCCCCCCCCCATTCCAGGTTCCACCTCTCTCCTCCCCCTGTCAGATAAAGTATGGATATGATTGGCCGGGACATAGGAAGTATGCGCCATGCTGCTTACGCAACATGGCTCGTTCCTCCTATCGATCAGCTGTATGTGTGACATCAGTCATGTGATTCAGACGCTGCAAGAACACTTAGCCTCAAAGTAAGGCTAGTCCTGCGCATGAGCAGGGCTGATCTAAATGGAAAGGAGGACAAATAGCTCTGTTTAAACAGAGAGCCTTTTGGATAAACAAGTAAAACAGAGGTAGAATATAAATCGAAGGAGAAAAACGGTGGAAATGCCTGTGTTAAGGGGGATTATACTGAAGGAATTAAATATTTCCCCAGCCACGGTGGATAAATTTAACCAAGAATTTTTTTCCTTAGTGGATGAATCCCTGAATGAGGGGGTAATAGACAGAGATGTGGGACTTCATACGTATTCGGCACCCACGCCAGCCCACATTCTATGCACTACCGAAGGTGCACAAGAAGCCGATTGACCCCCCAGGAAGACCAATCATCTCTGGAAACGGTTCCATCACAGAGGGTATTGGTCAAGTCATAGACCAATATCTGAGACCCCACGTCAGGGACCTTCCATCTTATACCAGAGATACAATACATCTACTACAAATCTTGGACAATTTAACCATCTCCAACTTGGCTATACTCCTCACAATAGATGTAGAATCCCTCTATAATAGCATCCCACATGATCTGGGCATTGCAGCAATTGAACGAGTCTTGAAACAGAGGGCCACCACGGACTGGAAATTCAATTCTGCTCATGTTAGAATACATCTTGAGACACAACACCTTCTTGTTCAAAGGCTCCCACTACCTCCAGGTGCAGGGGGTGGCTATGGGGACTTGCTGCGCACCCTCATATACCAACCTGTACCTGGGGGAGTGAGAGAATTACTTTCTACAGGGGGAATCAGCATCTTTATACACTTGCCACATTTGTATGTGGCAGAGATACATTGACGCTCTCTTTATCATATGGGTCGGCCCCCCCAAGAAGTACTTCATGATTGCTTAAAACTTATGAACAATAGCGTCAATCTCTTTCACAATGACAAAGGACGTCCACGAAGTAAACTTAGATGTCACTATCTTCAAGAACTGACGGAGGACTCTCTAGTAGACTCTACAGAAGAGACCGCAGGCAACACTGTTGCATGCAGATAGTTTTCAACCAGAACCAAAAAAAAAAAAAAAAAAAAAAAAAAACACAACCAATCCCATATAGTCAATTTCTTTGCCCTTTGCCTCAGAAGAAACTGCAGTACCGATGAAGACTTCCAGAAAGAGGCTGATCAACTTACCATCAGACTTATGGATAGGAGTTACACAAAATCTTCTCTCAAAAAGGCCTTCAATCGGGTCAAACGAACTAACAGAAGAGATTTAATTTTATCCAAAAAAAAAAAAAAATCCACGAAAGAGGATACTTCCACAAGAATTATCATGAGATTCTCTAACGAACACCATAGGATTAAGAAAATAATCTCCAAATACTGGCCTATCCTCACTGGTGATTCCACCCTAAAAGGGCTCATCAGCTCTGAACCACAAATCACATACAGGAAATCTGGCTCTATAGGAAATTCACTAACCCAAAGCGAATACAAAGGAAAAGCAAGAAAAGATCCCTGCAAAACATGGGGGACCTACCCATGTGGATCACGTGCTCAATGCAAAGTCATCGGCAGGAGGACCACACTGGCTTTGCTCAATGGGGAGAGCTTCTACCTGCGTCATTTTGCAAATTGCAAGATGGAGGGCGTGGTGTATCTCATGCAGTGCCAGTGTGGTGCCTTCTACGTAGGGAAGACTAGACAGGAATTTGGAAAACGAGTTGACAAACACATGCAAAGCATGCGGATTGGCAACTTATATCTACCTCTGGGTAGACCTGTCGCTAGACAGCATAACTATAGATTACCCCTTGTGAATTTCAGTCTAATGCCCCGTACACACGGTCGGACTTTGTTCGGACATTCCGACAACAAAATCCTAGGATTTTTTCCCGACGGATGTTGGCTCAAACTTGTCTTGCATACACATGGTCACACAAAGTTGTCGGAAAATCCAATCGTTCTAAAACGCGGTGACGTAAAACACGTATGTCGGGACTATAAACGGGGCAGTGGCCAATAGCTTTCATCTCTGTATTTATTCTGAGCATGCGTGGCACTTTGTCCGTCGGATTTGTGTACACGCGATCGGAATTTCCGACAACGGATTTTGTTGTCGGAAAATTTTATATCCTGCTCTCAAACTTTGTGTGTCGGAAAATCCGATGGAAAATGTGTGATGGAGCCTACACATGGTTGGAATTTCTGACAACAAGGTCCTATCACACATTTTCCGTCGGAAAATCCGACCGTGTGTACGGGGCATTAGACAGAATTCATCTACCAATCTGGGGGGGTGACTGGAACAAGGTTCTGCTCCAGCGGGAAATGCGCTGGATAAGATACCTTAGGGCCAGTTTGAATGAAACTGAAAGCTTTAGACCCTTTCTGGAGGGCTTTAGCTCAGGGAAAACAGACTAAAATAGGAACATTCACTATCCTGCTATTCTATCTTTACACGCCAAATTCCATCAAAGGCACGACACTTTGAGCTACCCATATAGCCCAAATATTCACCTTGGGAGCCGTATTCCTAACCTTACCTTAACAGTTTAATACCTCCCATGGTAATTCACATTAAGAGACCCCCTGACCCAAACCACCAAGGTATTGGACATATATTCAGTCCAAAAATCTTTTTTTTTTTAAGAGTTTTTTTGTATTACTTTTATTATTCTTTTTGTATTGTAATTCATATGTAATTTTATTTAGCTTGATTATTGTTGTATAAGGATTGCTTGTGTGACCGCATTGGAGAGAATAACCTCCTTCTCTGTTCCCCAGAGCTGGGGTTGTAGATCTGGACAACAATTGTAGGTCCAGACAATGGTTGTCCCATCCGTTCTTTTATCCCTACCTGACACAGGGGGGCCCACGTACTTATGTCGTGGCCCTAACCCCTATTAAGTCCCAATAGCGACTTGGGACCGTGGAGGGCTTCACTGTGTAGGTGGTTATTAGTCCTAATAGGACTCTCTCTCCCTGGCCCCCAGATTGGAGGCATAGGGAGAGAGAGCTCCCTAAAGGGTACAGGCATATGAAAACTATAAAATTCCTAATCCTATTTTATTTAATTGCATTTCATTCCATCAGTATAATCCCCCTTATCAACACAGGCATTTCCACCGTTTTCTCCTTAGATTTATATTCTACCTCTGTTTTACTTGTTTATCCAAAATGCTCTGTTTAAAACAGCCATTTGTCCTCCTTTCCATTTAGATCAGCCCTGCTCATGCGCAGGACTATCCTCACTTTGAGGCTAAGACAGTGTTCTTGCAGCGTCCGAATCACATGACTCGGATGTCACACATGCAGCTGATCGATAGGAGGAACGAGCAGTGTTGCGTAAGGAGCATGGCGTGTACTTCCCATGTACCGGCCAATCATATCCATACTTTATCTTTGACAGGGGGAGGAGAGAGGTGGAACATGGAATGGGGGGGGGGGGGGGTGTGGCAGCACTCTGCATCTGACATGTGGGGCGTTGCTATGGAGAGGTAGATGCCTCGAGTCATTTACATACTCCAAAACGTGAGGGGCGGGATACCGCGCCCCTACTACCAATACAGATTGTAAGCCAAGAGTTGCCACGGCGACACGAAGCTGACTCTAAGCCACACCCATATCCCTTTATTAGGATGCCAGAGACAGCTCATGGCAGGATTCTCAACTTGGCTTTGTACCGAGAGGTACTCTACAGCTTGGGCTCATCACTACAGGCGCCTGTGAACTCTTAAGACCCATATCCAACTACACCATCTGAAGGTAACCTTGCTAAGCTTATTATTTAACCAGTTTGAGAATAATTCTCTGAAAAACTCTGAATTTCTTTCAAATCACTATTTTAAAAAAAAAAAAAAAAAAAAAAAAAAAAATCTTTTGCTTTGTTTTCCATAGCAACCTCACTGGCTGCCTATTGGTTTCTTTGCAAAATATACCATGCCGTCCTGTAGAAGATACTAGAATGTATGGGCAATGATGTCAAAAACCCCCTGTAGCACTGGGAATGCATTTTTCTGTATCCACACAGAGAATGTAAGTCGCTCAATCCAAGCAATTAAACACAAGCAATATATACACTGCAAGTAACACTTATTCTCAAAACTTTAGAACGTGATGCAATCTTTCCCTGAGGAAGACTTTTTGCTATAAAGTTGAAACGCGTTGGAATATCGCTACTTGACGCCATCGCATCATCACAGGCGGTGTTCGTATCTTGTAGCAAGATGCATCGCGCTGCAGGAGCCTTGACTCCTTGGTCACTTGACGCCATTTTCTGATGGTTTTCTAACCGCACTATTATGGAATATGTCCTCTGTATTTTTTGTATATCAATAAACTATTTTATATTTTAATAAAATTCTTTGTTTACTGCATTGCCCTTAAAATCCCATACCGAGGTATGCATTTGTTTTCATGGGCAGGAAGTAGGCCTGCCACCCTGGAAGATTTCCTAGAAAGGTAGTTACCGGTAAGTAACTAGTACTTTTCTCTAGTCATCTTCCAGGACAGCACACCTGAGAGGATAAGCAAGTACCTCAGGCCTACCTTAGGGTGGGACCACTGCCTTCAAGACCCTCTTGGCAAACCTCAGTTCTGCAGTGAGCTTTACCTCCACTCCACCATGGCCTATTGTGCCTGTATGTGCTTCTTAGAACCACTAAAAAGATTAGGCAGAGACCCATCTTGTAAGACAAGCACACTACATTGATCAATAAGAGGGCCTGTCTTAACACTACCCTGTTCAGGGGAATAAATCTGCAAAAAAAAAAAAAAAAAAAAAAAAAAAGGGGGTTCCTGACAGGCAACCTTTTTTGTTCATTTTTATCTTCACGTCAACAAAGACTAAAAGGGAAATAGCTTAACAGAAGCTTGATCCTTGGGTTTTGAAGGCACGCCCAATCTATGGCTTTCCTTACACCTGAATGCTTACTTCAGGAGATCAAGTCCATAACAGATTAGAATACTCATATTGCTACATCTAGTTCTGCTAGGAGGGTGAAATGAAGGCCATGTACCAAGCCATAACCTATTCGGTCGGGTATACCTGTCAGGCGATAAAGTTCTTACACTTCTGTTCAGAGGAGTATTATGGCCTGAAGATGAACAAGCTTTTACTAAACAGAGTGATTTTTTTTGTCCCCTGGACAGCCAGCCACTAAGCAGTGGGGTTTTTATGTGGCAGTGTGACAAGGGCAATTGCAGGTTTGTGAGCTTCTAGTTTTTATTCACGAGTGCTCCAGGGCTTGGAGGTTCTCTTCCCAGGTACCAAGGTTTTTTTAAGAAAAAAGGCAAGGAATGTCCTGCGAGTCAGAGGGAAGGTTTCAGGTATAGTGATCGTTTGACACTAGGGAGTGTCGGTTGCCAGAGGATACATTGGTGATCCTCAAGGCACAGACCCATGGGACGTTGGGAATGAGCGCGTTACAGCTTAAAGCTACATTCATCGTTGGGCAGTTTTGCATGTTGCATTATCCCATGGGCTGGGTTATTTGCAGCCGGTTAGCAGCTGCTACAGCAGGAGTTAAAGTCCTCTACACTTTCTCCATCCAAATAGGAAACATCAAGAGCACTTGAGAGTGTGGCACACATTTTGGTAGAGTATGATGGGAGATTGGTTTGTATGTCCGGATTGTGAGCTACTTCGAGATGGAGCTTTTTAAAATGGATGCTGCAGGGTCATCAGGTTATGGGGCTTTGTACCAGGGCATTTGAGTGCGGTACGCATTCCTTGTTAGACACGGGTTTTCTAGGTCACATGGTGCTCCTTCTAGTTGTGCTGGCCATGGAAATCTAGGGCAAGTTGTTTGAAAATTAGGTTGAATTGACAACATGGGAGTGGTTCAAGTCATCAAGTCAGTTCGCCCCAGCCTGGTTTAAGGCTGTTGCGCCACAGGGTGCTTTGCTGCCTACAATTGAACATCTTTCTATATGTGGTGCACCTCCCTGGGGTAGACAATATGCTAGCGGCCTCAGTGTCATAGGTTCAGAGGGCTGGCACCAGCAGCTGAGCAACAGGGTGTTCCTTGGCATGGGTTGGCTGTGGGAGATTTTTATTTTATGGAGCTGGTATGGGATGGATCAGGATGTCAGCGAGTGAGGTTACAGGGACAGCTTACACCAAGTTATGGCAGGAATGGTGGTAGGTGTGGAGGCTAGCGTGGGTGGATCAGGTGCAGTCAAGGCAAGGATGAGGGTCCTTTATTTCATCTCTAGGAACATTGAGCAGGGAATCGGTGTCAACTATAGAGAAGAAGCTGGCGGACTTAGCGTTTTTCTGCAAGTTACAGGGTGGGGTGGATTGACTTGTTCTGTCTCACTGAGCCATGTGTAGAAGGTGGTGTCTCTATAGGGAGATTAGAGCGGTGTGACAGAACTCCCACTGACTGCTGTATCATTCAGTTTAAAGGGATGAGGTGGCAACTCTACTCTACCTGTCCATCCCCATGCGGAAATCCCCACCCACTGGGACGTAACGCATCCAGAACGAGGATAAGTCGTGACGTCACCCACGGCCATCGCGCATCCTCAGAGAGTTGTGTTTACACATCATCGCTCTAGCCTGCACTGGTTAAGTGCTTTATATGTGAGTGAGTAGCTTTTTAAATAAAATTGATTATACGGAGAGCACCATCTTTACCATTATTCTCTGTTCCATATGCCACTGCACTATCCGAGAGTGTCCTGATCCAGCCTTATGACGGAAGTTTTGAACGCTGAACCGCTGTGCTCCATACCTGTATGACCCATAAGGGAATGCCTATTATGACCCTCTATAATTAAAGGGTCCTCGTCAGGTGAGAGGCTACTCTGAATAATGGTGGTGGGCACATCGATTTGTCACCTTTTCCGGCATGCTGTTTGATTACACATGATTGTTTGGATTCACTGGGTGACTCATGGACTTTGTGATGTTTTGAACTTTGAGAGATTCTACTTTTATTGTGTTCTGTGGAAACTGACACAATCACGGCACGTAGTCATATTATACTTGTATTATTCATTTTATGACCTACATTGTACATTCTCCGCATTGCATGTTATTTTGTATGTTTATTTATTTATTTTTGTCCTTATTTAGCGCTGCACCATCTGCTTATACGGATGTTACAACAGCTTTTTGGTTCAACAGGCAGTAAAAGGGTATCGGAAGGGGTGGTATTTGGGTACAGTACGTGCTCTGGTAATAAGACAGGTGGAGTGTATTGCTGCACAGGTCAAAGGTGTACCAAGAGGGAAAGGGTGCATGAGTTTCCCTTGCCAGGTTCCACTGTTGTCCGGTGAGGCAGTTTGAGGTTTGCCCACTAGTGGGGGCACGGTGCTGTGGCATGGGTATCCATTGTCCAAGTTTCTGTTTATAGTCAATTTGTGGAGGGGTCTACGGGCAGCAGGTTTGGAGTAAGACAGTATGCCCACACTCCTTCCATATTGGGGTGGCCACAGAGGCTGCCCGGTTTGCGTGGGACAAGGCGGTTGTTGAGCAGATTGGGAGACAGGACTCCATAGCTACATTCGCCCTCGCTGGGGTGGCTAGCTAATCATGGAAAATGAGGGCGGGGGGGGGGGGGGGGTTGGAGAGAAAATATCATGCTGGGCGAGTAGTCATGGTGTAGGACAGCTAGCACTTCCAGGAGGGAGATGGGTGTCCGCTGGCTAAGAGTACCAGAGATGAGCATTACTTTGCAAGCCTTAAGAGGCCAATGGACAGTGTGGTACTACAGGTTGGTGGGAATGATCTGGGGGCTTCGCTTCAATAGGGAGCTTATGTTAGATTTCCAGTGGAAAAAAAAAAAAAACAACCACACACACGCTAAATTTGTAGGTTGAATTCTATTCAGAACGGGGGCATGGTCACTCACCATTTAGTATTGGAGTCAGATACCAGGTGGTATTTAAGGGGGCTATGGGTCCATTTATTTATTGGTGGTGGGTATTGACTTGTGGTCCCTGGGGTTGCAGGATGGCATTGTGCATTGCATGTGTGGAGGGGCCCTCAAGGGTAAGGTGTCACCCTTTTGGGCGGTGGTCGGTCTTTTTGACAGTGGAAGAAAAGACGGTTGAGATGGAAGTGTGGGGGCTCATTGGTGGTATGTGCCCCTCTGGTGTATTCCAGTCACTAAGGTTAGTTAGAATACGGTAATTGTTCACTGCAGGTGTGGGTTGTCTCCGAGCTGGAGGCCTGGTATGGTAAAAAGGTCCTGCAGTGTTACAAGCTGAAATTCTGAGTGCCGTCAATAGCCCAACAGGCTGATAAGTTGTTTGTTACAAGGCTGCAATGGTCATTTGTACTCCAGTTCATGTGTGGCCTCATTAATTTAGTTAATAGCAAGGGGCATGGTGAGTACCGATGGTCGGGCAGACACAAAACAAGTTGGGACATCTGGTCAAGGGAAAAAAAAAAAAAAAAAAAAAACACCCCACACAGCATTCACAGCTGTGATCTTTTTGGGGTACTACAAAATAAGGCAATAACTCCATGAAGTGTATTCCTGCTGTGTAGCAAAAACTCTACCAGATGGGACAGATAACCTTAAGTCCCCACACCCATGCTACCTGACCTGCAAGATGCATGAGAAGTCATGCACCATGTCTTCCAGTGGGTACCATTTGTGTGCAACTCCAGGTCCCAGCTCTTTGGATCCACAGACCTAAATATTACACAGGTAACACGTGCAAATTTTAGTTGAACAAAACGGGGGGGGGTTGGTTGGTCATGGGGGATTGCCAATGCCGGTCTCCCTAGAGGCATTCAGCCAACAACCCCTGGCTGTGTATCCCCAAGAAGCAGCAAGGTAGAATAATGAGAAACAAAAAAAAAAAAAAAATCCCCCCCCCCCCCCCACATACAAAATATGGCATGATATGCAGATGAGGCAGTAAATATAGGACAATACAGGACAAACAATCTTCAATCTTTGATTATGTCTAATGTGCAGCAATATAACAATATTGAGCAAAGATGCACCACCCTCAGTGCCGGTTCACACTGATGTGAGTTCATAACGAATATGATGCGTCAAAAACATTCTAAATTCGCATGTCATCCATAAAGTCATTGTTTAATGATGGTTGTTCACATACATGCGTTGCGATTCCTCTATGAATGCGAAAAAAAAAAAAGTCTTGTGCGAGTTTACAGCGTTGCAAATTTAGTCTCCATAGACATCAATGTAAATCGTTCTGGAATCGCATTGTTGGTTCAGATGTGCGAATTCCACCACACTACTCTCCACAAAAACCAGGAAGTACACAGGAAGTTAACACCTTTTTTACATTATGATTCTATTGGCTAGAACATCAATCGCAGCTATGTCCAACTCCTGAAATTTGCGGAGAGGGAAAAAAAAAAAAAAAAAAAAAAAAGGAACAGATTCACAGCACAGCAGTGTGAACCAGCACTCAATGCATTTCCCTGCTGAGCGCCAAAATTACAAGCAACGTTCACGCTGTGTCCAGACAGACCTTGTACATGTCTGATCTGCAGCAGTATAACAATTCTGAACAGAGTTAGCGCAACCCTAAGCCTAGGTCCATAGTGAAGCAATTGGGCATGCGACTCATGTCAAATCGCATGCCTAAAAATCAACAGACATTGCCGTTAATAGCACTGTCTGAATCAGCACGCCACTTTGCTGTGCCGCACCAATCACCAAAGGCAGTATATGTACTACCCCTGGCCCAGGTTCAATGTGCATTTCTGCTGTTTTGCCCAACAAGCCAGGACCATCAATCTTCACTGCTGCCTTTCTTGTGCATGTCTGATTTGCAATATAACAATCATGAGCAGAGATGTCACTAGACTTGATGTGCATTTCTGCCATGCAGCACAAAACCAGAAAGTACAGAGCACCTTCACTGTTGTATCTCTGATCTGTAGCCAAATAAAAGCAGTAAATTTAGGATATAAAAGACAAACAATCCTCAGTTTGATGCATTTTTGATGTACAGCAATACACCCCTTATGAGCAGAGATGTCACAAATCTGAGTGCATTCCTGCTGTGCCACAAAAGATCCCAGCATAGACAAACCTTCACTACTGAGCTCTACTGGTGTGCAGGCCGAGAAGGAGTCATGGTGTATCCCTTTATGAAATAACCAAACACAGGCAATTTTTTTCATAGGCATAGCCTGGGCTGTAGATACTAACCCTTCACCACCAGTGAAGGAACACATTTTAAAATGAAAATCTAAAGTGGTTTAACATCCCTCTACTTTAGTAGCTGTTGTCCTACTTCTATTCCCTGAATCTGAGCAAACTTAGCCAGCTCATACACAGGTGGGGCTAATCAAACCCTTCCAGCATCAAAGGTCTAAAGCCCCTTTCACGCGATCGGACTGTTCAGGTCCGCCTGTCAGTTTTGACGGCGGACCTGAATGGGCGCTCCATGTTAGCCTATGGAGCGACAGATGTCAGCGGGGACATCTCCGCTGACATCCAACCCGGTCCGATCCGCTCTGCTAAAAGTGGACGGATGGCCCTACGTCCAGGTCTGTCGCTGGCGGATCGGGTGAGATCTGATGAAAAACAGACATGCTGTCTGTTTTCATCTGATCCCTCCATAGGCAGCAGCTTTGTGAACCATGGCCAAAAAAGTTTTACCCATAAAGGTAGACTCTTCACCTTCGACAAATTCCACAACTGTTCCAGCGACTATGTAGTGTATTGCCTTATATGCCCCTGTAAACTTTTGTATGTAGGCTGGACCATCTGCCCATTAAGACAGCGCTTTGGCAAGCACCGTCGTTTGGTTGAATTAGGCAGCGACAAACAGTGTACCACGTCACTTTTTAAAATATCATGCTCGCTCCACTAGAGGCCTACAAGTCTGGGTCATTGAGTCCATACCAAAAGATCTGTCTGAAGCCGAGCGTTTCGCGTTTGTGCTAGCACGAAACGTTCTGGATTTATATCCTTGACACGCTTGAGGAACTGGAAATTAACACTATCTTCTAAATATTCAGAATGGTTTCTTTTGTATTTATCTTTGTTTAGCTTGCCTGCCCACTATCGGCTATCTGGTAATAATGTTATTCACGCATTGTTGCATATATCATTTTTATGCAAATACATACAAACAATACATACAAACAAATTGCATACAAATGCGATCATGTATGCGAGGAACTGGAAATCAAAACCATCCTATATATTCAGAATGGTTTCTCTTGCATTTATCTTTGTTTAGCTTGTCTACCTACCATTGGCTATCTGGTAATAATGTCATTCACGCATTTCTTGCACATATCAGTTGTATGCGATTATGGGTGCTCCGTAAGTCGCAATCTAATATATTTAATCTTTTTGTTTTTATTTTGTCGCACCAATCATTCAGGGGCGTGACATTTAGCATATTGTATGTATCATGTATAGCAATAATCTTTTATTTTTACTTTTGTTTCCATTTTTATTATACCCAATTTTTTTTTTTCTTCATTTTTATTACACTAGTACAGACATAGGTTTTACATATACATATATACACCCTTTTTCTTTTATCATCCATTTTCTATTTTTTACATTGCCATATAATTCTTCTTTCATTTTTTTAAATTAATTTTCACATCTCCAAACCCCCCCCTTTTTTTCCCATTCTCCAATTTACCTTGTGATCATGTCCTCATAATATATTTTTATAATACTTCTATGATAGTTTTATCATAAATGCTCAGATATATATGCATATATATATTTTTGAGACACATCTTCTTTTAATCATTCACCCATTTTAGACATATAGTTCTCTAGTAATCTTTCTCCCCAGTTTTCTTTAACGATATCAGACATCCAGCTCCCTCATAAATATACAGATATGTGCTCCGGCCGTGTTATATAACATTGCTATTGTCCGTGTGTCATATTGACATTCATTCAATCAGTCCACCCATGACCTTTGATTAGCTATAAATAGCCCTTCACTTTTCCCTTACTCTACACTTGATAAAGGAGCGCGCATGTGCCGTGCAGACCCTGCGCATGCTCAGAAACGCGTTGTGTTTTTTCTCCTCATTGACAACATCGCCAGCTGCTTCCTGGGCTGCCGCTCTGTCCTCCCGCAGACAGGCTTTGCACCGTCCTGGCTTCCCCGCCAGACTGCGTTGTGTTTGGAGGCATCCCCGGGTAATCACTGCCTGTTCCCTTCCCCCTCTTCCATCAGGAATTACATCTGTCTGTTCTATATACCGCTCCTAAATGTAAGTTGATACTTTGATTTTATATTGGTGAATTAATGATTTTACTTAGTGGCGCTCCTCTCTCTCTTTTTTACCTGGATGGATCTGAGTTTGACTTCTCTCTACAAGAAGAGCTGCCTTTCGTGAATCTGGCCACACAGTATCCCACAAGAAAAGAAAAGTTTTATTCCGGTGTTTTGTTTTACCTATGACTTATCCTCCAGGGATCCTCTCCTGCATTAGACTGTTTCCTGGCTCCTGTCCAAGACTCCCAACACCATCCTGATTACACCGCGATTGATCCAGCTTTTAGACTTTATAATTCCATTAACTTTTATAGTCATTTGCCTTATAGCCTCTGAGCGCCAGTTCTTAGTTTAAGTGAGCAGAGAGGGACCTGTCATCCACCGGCTCAGCGGAGATCAACGGAGAGATCACCCGCTGAGCCGGCGGACCGAGGCAGACTGGCGTCCGCCTCGTGTAAAAAGGGGCCTTAATGAGCCCAGCCCTAGAGACCAATTAAGAGCCTCTAAAAAGAGGTGGTCACCAAATTAGTCTGGAGGTAAATGGCCACCTGCAGGCCTTCAGCAAGCAACTACCGGTCTACATATGTAGCTCTTACAGAGGTTTGCACAGAAAATCCTCAAAGGCTGTAGGAAGAGATTTATGGTAAATCGCTTCTAGTTCTACCATTGAGTGGACTGTAGTCCAAACCAACAAAAAGGTTTTTACCTCCTGCACTGTAAAAATAACCGCAGTGTAAAGGTGGAGTGGGATGTTAGAGCTTATGAAATGTTACCCAAAGCAAGTAACCCCCAAAAGGAGGATCTGTTCACAGGGGAATCCTTACTGTGCCTTCCCCATGCATTTCTGCTGTGCCACACAGATGCTTGATCCCTGCTATATCCTAAAAGTCGGGTCAGCTTGGGGAAACTTTGGATTCCTAGCAGCTGGGCTAATAGGGCTGGATTACCTAGTGCACCTGCTGACTAGGGGAGCTTACTCCTGAACCCTCCAGGTTCCTGCAAACCACTGCACATCTAACCCTACTTTAAAAACTTGTTCAGTGGTATACCTAGAAGTCTTCCAGGATGGCACCCTGAGAGATGACTGGTCCACCTGACAGGAAACACAATCAATCAAGAGGTTAAAGGCCCCCGCCCCTCCCGATGCTCCTCAGTTGTGACAAAGTATTGACGCACACCAGTGCACGAGAGTGAAAAACATAACCACCACCACACTCTAAATATTACATGTTTTCCTAAATAGAACGGGTGGGAAGTAGGCCTGCCGTCCTGGAAGACCTCTCAGAAACACCGTTACCGGTAAGTGTAACTGGTTCTTTTCTCAAGTCGTCTTCCAGGACGGCACCCTGAGAGAAGAGCAAGTAGCTCAGGCCTACCTTTAAGGCGGGACCACCGCTTGCAGGACCTTCCTGCCAAATGCCAGGTCCTGAGGAGATAGTAACTCCACTCTATAATGCCTCAGGAACGTGTTCTGGCTTGACCATGTAGCGGCTCTACATATCTGCTCCACCGAAGCTCTGGCCCTTTCCGCCCAGGAGGTTGCCAGAGATCGCGTGGAATGCACTCTAAGATTTCTAGGAGCTGCTTTACCTGACTGCTCATAGGCTAACGAAATGGTATGTTTAATCCATCTAGCTATAGAAGCCTTGGATGCCTGTTGGCCCTTCTTTTGGCCAGAAAAATTAACTAAAAGGTGGCTGGACCTTCTGAATTCCTTAACCCTTTCTAGGTAGGATAATAAACAGCGTCTGACGTCCAGACAATGAAAAGAAACTTCCCCTTCACTTTTGGGGTTACTACAAAAAGGAAGGCAGCACCACTTCTCGAGTCCTATGGAACTTTGATGCTACCTTAGGGAGGTACAGGGGGTCCTGCCTAAGTATAACCCTGTCCTCGAATAAAGAAAAAAATGGTTCTTTAATAGAAAAAGCCTGAATGTCACCTACTCTCCTAGCTGAGGTGATTGCTAGTAAAAAGGCTAATTTAAAGGTCAGGATCCTAAGGGGGATCTGATCTATCGGTTCAAATGGGGCCTTTGTTAACCCCTCCAGTACTAGTGTAAGGTCCCAAGGAGGACACCTGGACATTTGAACAGGGGACAACCTCTCCCTGACCAAGAGAAATCTCTTGATCAGGGGGTGTAATGCCAAACGTTTCTCAAGGAAACAGGACAAGGCTGAAACCTGCGCCTTAAGGGTCTTGGTTGCCAAACCTAGATCTGCTCCATCCTGGAGAAATTCTAAGATAGCAGGGATCTCTCTTTGGGAAGTCCCTCTCTCCTGGCACCAGCGAGAGAAAATCACCCAGGTCTTGGCGTAAATACGCCTTGTGACTGGCTTCCTACTAAGGAGCAGTGTATCCACTACTCTGTCCGACAGCCCCTTCTCCCGCAGGTTCTGCCTTTCAAGAGCCAGGCCGTCAGCTTGAAGAAGCTGGGGTCTGGGTGGTGGACAGGACCCTGAAGGAGAAGATCGCCCCGGACCGGGAGGTGAAGCGGTGGGGCTATGGACCAACCCTGCAGGGTTGGAAACCAGGCTCTCTTGGGCCACCAAGGGGCTATTAGAATCAACTTGCTTTTCGAGAGGAACAGTTTTTGAAGGACCCTCGGAATTAGTCCCAGAGGGGGACAGGCATAGGAGAGTCAGAAGTCCCAGACCTGTGCCAACGCGTCTATCCCCTCTGAGCCTCTCTCTCTCGAGCAAGGGAAAAGAATCTCTTTACCCTTCTGCTCTTCCTGCGGGCAAAGAGATCTATCTCTGGAACGCTGAATTGCCGACTTACCAGGGAAAAGACCTCTGGATTCAGTTCCAATTCCCTCTGCAGAATCGGCTGCCGACTGAGGTAGTCGGCCTCTACATTTAATGTCCCCTTTATGTGGACTGCAGAGATGGAAGGAAACCGACTTTCCGCCCAGGACAGGATCTCTGCAGATAGGGATAGGAGTGCTGTAGATCTGGTACCCCCCTGATGATTCAGGAACGCCACTGCCGTGGCATTGTCTGACAAGACCTGCAACTCCTGGCCCCTGATCCTTCCCTCGAAAGCCTTTAGTGCTTCTCCTATGGCCAACAGCTCTCGAAAGTTGGAGGAGGCCCTTCTCTGTTCTGAATTCCAGGACCCCTGAGCTATTAGTTCCTCTAGGTGGGCTCCCCACCCCCAGGAACTTGCGTCTGTAGTTAACCTGAGAGGCTGAAGTTGGCTCCAAAGGAGGCCCCCTTGAAGCCTCTGAGGAAGGAGCCACAAGTGAAGGGAGTTCTTTACTTCTACCGGAATGGCTATCTCTATGTCCAGAGAGTCTCTTCTTCTGTCCCAAGAGGATAGAAGGAAGTGCTGGAGGGGCCTGGAGTGTAGCTGTGCCCAAGGAACTGCTGGGATAGCTGACGTCATTAGACCCAGAACTCTCATGATACCTCTGTAGGAGATGGTGCTTGCCTGTAACAGCGACCTGACCGCTGATATGAGGCCCTCTACCTTGCCCTGAGGTAGAATTAACTTTTGTTCTGAGGAGTCCACCAGGAAACCTAGATACAACTTTGTCTGAGCAGGAGTCAGTGAGGACTTTTCCCTGCTGACAATTCATCCCAGGTCTTCTAAGGTCTGCATTACTCTGGATAGATCCAGAAGTAGTTGATCCCGACTTAGACTGTAAATCAAAATGTCGTCCAGGTAGGGAATCAATGCCACTTCCTGGAGGTGCAAAAAAGCCACCACCTCGGCCATGACCTTTGTGAAGACTCTCTGACTGGATGCCAGTCCAAAGGGGAGGGCTGTGAACTGCCAGTGTTGCACTCCCTCTGGAGAGGCGATCGCAAATCTCAGTAAGCTTTGATGGCCCTGAAAAATGGGAACATGAAGGTAGGCGTCTTTTAAATCCAAGGTCACCATAAACACTTCTTTGAGGAGATGTCTCCTGAGGGAATAGACACTCTCCATGCGGAACTTCTTGTAACGAAGAAAAACATTGGAGGTTCCTTAGATTTATAATAAGACGATACCTTCCTGAGGGTTTTGGTATCACGAAAATGTGGGAATAAAACCCCTGACCCTGCTGGTCCACTGGAACAGGTATTATAACCTCCTGACTGGCCAGCTCTCTTATATTCTGAAGGATTCCTACCACCTTGCAGGGATCCCTGGGAAGGTAGGTCAAGAGAAACTTGGGGGGTGGAGGGGAGAGAAACTCCAATCTGTAACCCTCTCTTATGATCCGAAGTACATAGGGGCTTTGGGTGATCCTTTCCCACCGAGAGGCAAAAGTGGGAAAGTCTGCCCCCTACCGGAAAGTCATTTGGGGGTCTTGTCAACTGACTTCTGGCTGGAAAAGAGAACGCCAGTTTTTTGTTTGTCTTTTCCTGCGCCCCAACATCTATTAGGGGAGACCTTTTTCTCGGGGAAGCGATTCCTTGCCTGGGGGCCAGGAAAAAAACGCTTCCTCTCTCTCCTAGGTTTAGTAGGAAATTTTTTCCCCTTCTCGGTAGATCTGGCTAGAGCCTGATCTAGGCCAGCACCAAAAAGGAGCGTCCCTTCAAAAGGGAGACCACATAGATGGGTCTTGGATGAGCTATCCCCATCCCAGGTTTTAACCCAAAGGGCTCGCCTGGCTGAGTTTAGTAAGGCACCTGTCTTAGCGGTTGTACGCACTGTCTCAACCGCAGCATCTGCTAAATATGCGACAGCATTCCCTATGACCTCCAGAGAATCCAGGACCTCCTTGGATTTTGAGGTTCGGGATACGTGGTCCATTAATTTACAGACCCACGTGTCAGCATTCCTCGCGATGCAAGCTGAGGCCAATGCGGGGCTCATAGCCGCAGCGTTAGCTTCCCAGGCTCTGCGTAAAATGGTTTCAGCCCTGCGATCCATTTGATCCTTTAAGTTACCGGTATCTTCAAAGGAAAGATCTGACTGCTTAGAGACCTGTGCTAAGGAGGCGTCTAGTCTAGGAGTTTTGAAAAACTTTTCCTCATTCTCCTCAGAGAAGGGGCATCTACGCTTCCAGGTTTTATATTTCAGAAGCCTTCTTTCTGGTTCTTTCCATTCCCTTAAGATGACTTCCTTAAGGGCGGAATGTACCGGAAGGACCCTGGCCTGTGGTTTAATAAAGCCTCTATACATCCTATCCTGAGCGGACACCTGTGCAGCAGGCTCCTGAATCTCTTCTGAGGCATAAATAGCTTTCAGAAGATCTTCCATGTCGTCGGCAGAAAATATATGTCTGCTAGACCTGGATTCCTCCCTCCCATCCTCCTCTTGGCTGTCCACCACCCCTTCATCAGAAAACTCCTGATTAGGAACTTCTAAATCACACTCTTCCTCTGAATCGTGGGGGAGTGGATACTTCAGTACCTCCGCCCGATACCTCCTAGAGGAGGCGGAGCTCTCCTGGGAAGAGGCATCCTTACTAGAGTGAGCCTCTGAATCCCTAGGCTTAAGGGTGGCCTGAAAAGACTTTAAGGTGGACAGCATCTCAGTTTGCACAGTAAGAAATTCCTTCATTATCTGAGATGTCTCCTTCCCTGTCAACTTCTGTATGCATTTAAAACAGAAGGGCTTTGGATGTTCTGGGGGTAGCCTGTCATTACAGTTCCCACATCGTTTAGAGCGGGTGGAGGATTTCACAGGACGGCTGGCAACCTCACGGGCAATAGCGTCGTCCCCTGAAAAAAAAAAAAAAAAAAAAAAAAAAAAAACACACAGGCATACAGTGTGAGAGTCGGAGGAGAAGAGTTGGGGTACCCTCCCCCTCTAAACCTCCGAAGGCCGGTCAGACTCACCCTGTGGTCTCTTCCATGGCCGCAGACCCTGCAGGTCTCTCCTTCTCATGTTCCATGCTACTTCCAATCTCTCCCTGGGAGGTGCTGCATACAGGAACGCAGAGGAGACATGGGCGCCTGTTCCCTGTGGCTTTTTATATCCTCTGTATGCTGGCTGCAACTCGCCACCGCCATCTTGCCGAAGACAGGAAGTGATACTGGACCTGAGGTCACTTCCTGGTGCAGCCCTTCCCACTCCCTCCTCTTAGAGGAGGAAGTGATGTAATTTCCTGATCTTAAGGAAAATGGTGCTGAGCTACACTCAGCAAGGTCCCTGGAAGAAAAGCTCTCCAGGTAGAGCTTCTTGCCGCGCGACCTCCCGTGAACGGTCGGTGGACAGGCGGACGAATGGCAGCCCTGGCCAGACACCAGAACGGGTCCCAGACTCACCTCCTGTGGTCTTGTAGCCAGTAGAAGGAAAACCACCAACTCCTGCAACTGCACGGCCACCGCACAGGTAAGGAAGGGCAACAGGAAATTTGGCCCCTGAAGTTCTGGGTACACCACCGCACCCAGGGTTCTTCAGCACTCGGGGGGGGGGGGGGGGGGCTCTTCCATGGAAAGAAGCACGGTCTGCTGCCTCTCCCCCCCCCCCCCCCGAGACACGGATTGGGAAACCCCCCAGGAAGGATGAGAACCATCCGGCCGGACCCAGAGGCTTCCCAGGCATTTGGTCCGGCTCCCAGGGGGAGACCACCAGCCCCAGGCTTTTAGGTCAACAGAAAAATAACAAACGGTTTCGCTGTGGGGAAACAATCAAAAACTGAGGAGCATCGGGATGGGCGGGGGCCTTTAACCTCTTGATTGATTGTGTTTCCTGTCAGGTGGACCAGTCATCTCTCAGGGTGCCGTCCTGGAAGACGACTTGAGAAAAACTTTGTATGTACCAGGTCTCCCCTCTTCACCCCTACAAATGTACTACAAATCAGGCTTATAGGGAGAGGCTGACAACCTACTGTTGTGATAACCACAGCATGTGATGTAAGAGGGAGCTGTGGCTGGTGGTTTTAGCAGAAGCTTCTGGGCTATTTGTATCCAAACCCTGGGGGGGGGGGGGGGGGGGGGGGGGATCATCTCAAATGCTCAGAAACCATCTGGTTGGTATTAGGGATTTTGCTGCTAAATTCCCAAGGCACTCACTGCCATCTTCCCCTTTGCCACAGCCAACGGGCTCGCTTTTCCAATCATATGGTCCACATGCAAGAAGGATAGCCACCAAAGTGCCCCCCCCCCTCCCCCTCCGAGACTTCAACAGGAGGAAAGCCATGCAGAGAAAGGCTTCCAGCAAGACACCACATCTGCACGTGTAGAATCACTGTCTATGGCAACAGTCTTTAACAGTTCCTTACACAAAGTGTAACGGTTCCTTCACTTCTACTACAACCACTTCTTGTAGTTCAGCTCACTGAGCTCCCAGTCTCTCACTAGACCAGACGATTCTCTGCCACAGAACCCCTTGAGTGCCTCCAAACTTCAATGTAGGATCTTCCTCAAGCATCACCCCCGCTTCTCTGCTGGGTCCCCAACTTGGCACTCAAGATACTTCTCAAGCATCACCCCACTGTCCTACTTGGTCCCTGGCTTAACACACAAGGCTGCTCTGCATGCATCACCTCTGCTGGCTGGGTCCCTGGCTTGATACCCACTGAAGTTTTGATTCTTCAGAGTCCCCTGGTTGGTGAGAATACTGCTCCAGTACTTGCTTCAGTTACTCACTGTGGTTCCTGGTTATAAGGTGGTTGGTCCCTTAGTGGCGACAGCATCCCCTCTACCTCCAACCATGACAGGTTCTCCAGCTGGCAGAACCGTCACTTCTGGTTGGACTGCAATATGAATCTAGATAGACACATACATATACTCTCCCAGCAGGCCAAGGGATCCAAGAAAACCCCTGCCTATTGGCAGAGATACCTCATACATAAACTGACCTTGCATTGCCCTCTTCTCTAATGCCACCAGGTACCCAGCCACCTAGCGGCAGAAGAGAAAAGTGCAGCAGTGCCAGACTTAAAGTGGATGTAAACCCACTACCATCATTTGCAAGATATTAAACAGTTAACATCTATAATGATATACATGCCTCCTGCTTGTATCTGTTTGTTTTATTACTCACCCCCTCAGCTGTAATTTGCCCTGCAATATTGCCAAATTGGTGGGAGTTTCTCATTCCCGGCACTCGGTGTTGTGACATCAGAGGACTCCTCCGCCCACCGCTACACTCCCCTGGCCGGCATTGCGAGGACGAGCTTCGTGCCAGGGAAGACTGACGTGCATGTGCAGGAGTGACAGAGCACGTTCTGTGAAGAAGCAGGGCGTGCTCATGTTACTCCTGTGCATGTGCAGAAGAAATCTTACTCCTCCGTCCCCCTCCGTGTCTTCCCTCTCTTCTACAATCCTCTCCTCTACCGCGGGCTGCGCGGGGGGGGGGGGAATCTGTCAGGATGGAGAGCGGAGAAAGGGGCCGGTATATTACCAGCCCCTTTCTTTTCTGAAAGAGACAGAGCGTTCGTTATCGATCGCTCTGTGTCCAGTGATAACTGAGCAGAGTAGCCTGTGTGTTACTATGCTCAGTTTACGAATGGAGAAGAGCCTCTGTCTTCCCTGCATTTATCTTCAATGCAGAGAAAAGGACTGGGGTATCTGTATCCTCTGTCCGTTTCTCTGTCTCAAAATGGGAGATGTCAGGGGTTTCAGTTTAGACCCCTGTCTGACATGTCACCAAAGCCCCAACAGGGCTGAAATATATAAAGATATAATAAAAAAAAAAAAATTATATGATAAAAAAAAATGAAATTTAATAAAAAAACTACTGACACCACATTATAAATAGATAATTGTGCTAATATTAACTTACTAATATTGCAGTGTACCACCAAATATGTGAATTGTGAGCATATATTGAACCAAATTGAACAAAATACATACAATTAATAATTTCCTTCTGTGTAAGGATAGCACTAGAGCAAACTTTTGCCACAGGTAAAGAATATCACATTCCACTGCGTGCAAACCAAATTTTCTGCCATATATCTTTAATAGCTGTGTCCAGCAGCAAACCCCCACCATCAGACCAGTGGAGTGTCTGCAGCCAGGGCTGAGATTATGCTGAGGTGTGGAACATCCAATCCTGGTAGAGCAGCAGAAGAAAGGAGTGGGAGGGAATTAAAAGAAGATGTAAATCACCTGTCACTCAGAGCAAGGGGGAGTCTTTGACAGTTTCTCTCTTTGTCAAGATTTATCTCACTGAACAATAAAAAGGATTGCTCAGAGATGGATTAACTGTGTGACAAGACTGGGCTCAAATGATAGGAAATCTTATACTCTACATTATGACACCAAAAAAAGAAAAATTTTTCGGGTTTACATCCACTTTAAGAAATCAGATAATCCCTAACAATTAGCCACGTTAGCTACTCCTGGCAGGTAAATATAGGAGCAACTGCGCCTAAACTCCAGGGTGCTACAAGGACAATGCTAAAATGTAGCATTACCCCACATTTTACAGTTTAAGCAGGCATGACTACTTTCCTGCCCTCTTCCATCAGAATTACAATGATTTGAATCTGCATGAATGTTGTATTTTTATAGAATTTAATACTACCAAATGCATTACCTGTCTGAGTCCACCATTTCAGGTTGTCTTCAGGTTGCACAGTCCTGTTGAACATGACTTTCATGCTGAATGGCTCACCTCTCCTTACAACAAGCTTTTCAGTCATGAACTCATTGGTCCTATGTGCAATAGTATTTGCATGTCGCTGAAGGTCCAGGTTTATAACCTGTAAGGCTAAAAGAAAAACATCCAATGTACGTTATAATGTTAGACAATTTTCACTGCACTCTGGCAACCCAAAATTTCCAGACTACAAATAGCTACCAGAACTTCCCAACCTTTCTGTTGGCCTCCATGTACAATAAGGAGGCAGGCCAGATAAGAGACCAGAAAGCTGTAAATGTGTTAGTTCAGAGTCTTAAGGATTCTGGATGATCTAAACCATGGGTTTTCAAACATTCTAAAGTGCCAGTTTACTTGCCTTCATACATTAGGGGGGCTGAAGTGGCAAGTGGAAATAGAAAATGCCCCAGAGTCAGGAGAAAAAAAAAAAAAAAAAAATTATATAAAAAAATATAAAATTAGTGCCTGTAGTCAGGAGGAATAGTGTCCCATCACTTGTGTGGTTGGAAAGAATGCCCCACTGTTGGTGTCAGTGGGAAATGGTTCCTCACTGTTGGTGTCAGTGGGAGGAATGGTGAACCCTTGTGCATGTCAGTTGGAGGAATGGTACCCCAGAGGGCTGGAGAAAGGCAAAGAGCCACAGTTGGAGACCACTGATCTAAACATACCTTGAAGAATTAGAACATTACTTCTTTCACTCTGTTGAAGTGAAAAGAAATATCTTATTGCAGTAAACCAGGTGTCTAAAAAGGTTAGAACAAGTCTGCACATTAGATTTTTTTTGGAGGGGTTAAAGCAAGCCTGTCACTTCGCCCAGTCAGCTTCAAGTAAGCTCAGTGTCAGGGCTGAAACAGGTACAAGGACTATGTGACAATATTTGCACACACCCAACATTAGCTAAGGAAAAGAAAAAAATTGCACCTGTGATTAGTGGATTGTGGGTGCAGTGCCAGGCTTCTGTACACTCCCAGCTTTGCCTGTAGTTTCTTCATTTACAGATTTTGAATGCAACCGCATTTCTCTAAAGCAGCGGTCTCAAACTGGCAGCCCTCCAGCTGTTGTGAAACTAAAGTCCCATGAGGCATTGCAAGACTTACAGTTAAAAGCATGACTCCCCACAGGCAGAGGTATAATGGGAAGTTTCGCAACAGCTAGAGGGCCACCAGTTTAAGACCCCTGCTCTAAAGCCTGGTACATATGATCAGATTATCTGATGAAGAATCCTACGTTTTTGTTGCATGCTAGGAAAAAAAAAAAAAAAAAAAAAAAATTTATTATAATATATATATATATATATATATATATATATATATATATATATATATATATATATATATATATATATATATATATATATATATATATATATATATATATATATACATATACATATACATATACATATACATACACATACATATACACACACAGAACCCTGTTATTTTGTACAAAAAATAAAAGTAGCAGGATTACCTTAGGAATGTGCCCATGTTTTACTCGGAAGCAGCAGCAATAGTACTGAAATGTACTTGTGGGCTTGAATGTCTCCTCCCTGTTCTGTTAGGCAGATATGGCAAATACTGATTTTTACTAAAGTTGCCATGCATTTCCATGCCACAATACCATATACTGTATAGTCAAGGACCTTAAAGTGGAAGTAGTCTATTTTTACACTTGTACCTACAAGCAAGCTTATAATAATAAGGCTTGCCTGTGGGTACCCTGAATAGGATATTCACATTGCATGTAGCAGGTGATGTCACTGGTGCATGTGCTCTGAAGGGACAGCATAAACCAGGTTGTTCCCATCAGAGTCCCATGTTAAGCTCCGTGACATCGAGAACAGACAGCCTGAGCACGCGAACCGGGAAGAAGACTGGGTAAAGATGGAAGTCATCTCAGTTGAGACAGCACGCTAGCACATTATGCCTTTACCTTGCAGGGTTAAAAAAAAAATTAAAATAAATTTGTGCGGTTTACTACTGCCCATTGGAGGGATCATACCAAGACCTTAGAAGAATGGGGAAACAGTTGAAGCTTTATCAGGTTTCATTGCTGCATGCATCTCTATAGAGGGGACTCTGACAGTGGTTATTGGAACAAGTTAGTGCAAGTTTTCCCCTCAAATACGCAATTGATTCCTTGCAGAGGTTCTAACCCTTCTGCACTCTACCCAAAAACATTTAAAAAAAAAAAAAAAAAATGTATGCCAACAGTCCAGCCACTCAGGTTATCAAATTTAATGTGTGGCCCAGGCATTTGCAAGCTCCAAACTAGGAAAATGGAGCGTCTCAAACCATCAGTGGTAGTGTACCTTTTATAGTACATGTATGAAAAATACTGCATAGCTACTGGATCTTACCCCTTGTACAGGAATTTTGTTAAGTAATGGTGGTAGCTTCAAGCCCAGTTCCACACCTAAAAAGGAATGCATGCAAGGACCAAAATGCCTCATCTCCACTGAGCGGATCGGTACAGTTTGGAAGGCCTAGAATGGTTCAGCCTATTCAGGTGATCATTTCCATTGCAAGTCGGAGCACCAGGGGCCATACGTGGGTTTAGAAAAAATGCCTAGCATGGCGTCACACATCCGCCAATCAGTGGAATGTATCGTAGCTCCGCCCTAACCGAACCGTTTTCATAATGGAAGCACTCAAAATAGCGTTCCGTACCGATCCGCTCAGTGGAAACAAGGCATTGGTTCACTGGGAGTTAAATAGCCTGCAAAGCATTGCCAATTATGTGTAAATGTAAAGAAAAAGATTGCTTTTGGGTTAATATGCCAAAAAAACTCCAGCAGGGGTTCCCACAATTAGCTGTGGGAAGCAGTACCATTGAAAACATTAGTAGGATACCACCACCTGCAGTCACTCACATGTAATCTAATGTAAGGGATCAGCCCTGAGCGCAGGCAGTATGCATCCAGAGCCACTCATTTACGTGTGATTGCTGCATGAGCAATTACATGCGAGTGGCCATGATTAACTGTGGGAGTCATAAGCTTCACATTGCTTTCAATGGTACTGCCTCCCGCAGCTAATCATGGAAACCCCTGCTGGTGTTCTTCCATCTTAACATGAGGCTGCATTTGCAACTGCATTCTTACAGATTCAAATCTTGGTCTGTGTTTAGAACACTTCTGTTTGACCATTAGATACTGTTGAATTATTTATAAACTGAAGGAAGCTATACAAAGGACTAGAAGATTGTGTCATTTTAAAATGATCTGATATCTGGAGCTTTGAGCTACATGAAAGTGGTTCATTACTGGCCACATTATTGCACCTGCCTGCTTTTTTCAGGCCCCATATGCATCTATAGGGAAGTCGATATTTACTATGCAGTCACTGGCATTAGTGGTAAAGATGAAAATTGTATTTAGTAAATAATTACTTGCCACGAGGGAACTTAATTTGCTGGCAGTCCCTTGAACATGCATGAACTATAGCCACGTATGAAAGAATTTTTTTTTTTAGCTCAATCCTGCAAATTGCTATAAAACGTATTCACCCAAATGAATAAAAGTGGTTACTGAACAAAATAGGTACCTATAGAGTAAACTACATTGGAATGCCTTGCTCACAGAGTCAACACAATGAGACAAGCTGAAATCTATTAATTTCCAATAGGCCCAGTTCAGAGCAATGTACTGCGTTGGTGGGCACGGGGCAAAGCAGAACATGCGTGTGATCACAACATAATGCATGCAGTGCTGCTTTAAAGTTAAGAAAATCAAATATTTTGAAAAAAAAAAAAAAAAAAACACACACCACCACACACAACACCCCGCACATCATCTAAAAAGGAGAATGATGAACATTATTCAGGATTTTCACAAGAGACCCTGCAGAATTGTATTATTGTACTCCAAATCTGGTCTGAAAGATCATCCTCAGCCAGGATGTAATATAATAGAGGATATAATGTAGCAAGGTCCATTCTGTGAGTTGGGGGGGGAGGTGTAATAATGCTCCTTGGGTTGAGAAATTTTTATTGAAATTTTTTCTTGGGTACAGGTACCAGCTAACGGTGTCATGGTAAACAGTGGTGAGTTTGAGTAATTTACAGGTACACATCCATGTCAGACCCCAGCCACCCTCCCCCAACTTCAACCACCCAGACAAACTCACACTATCACTCAGTACAGTGCTTCAGAGGAAAATAAACTCTCAACAAACCAAACTCAGCAATGTCTCAGCTCCTACTACCCCTTGCCAATCCTAGCTGACCTACTGTTTGTCCATCTCCACACAGTGTTGTGGTTTCACTAACCTTGCATTACAACAGGCATGATTGCTTCACTCCCCAGGCTGCAGAGCACTGACTATGGGTGTTCCAGGTGAGCTTAATTGCCTAAAAGGGAGAGGTGCAAAACCTGAAGTGGACAATGGCTCAAATGTCTTGAAAGCTGTAAGAAAGGACCCTGTGAAATGTGTAAATCCTGAACAGGACTTTTCCAGGCTCCATTGATGCACCCTAGAGCACAAACGCACATGCGTGTGTATCAGCAGAGCAGTGGAAGGTGTGAGTAGAGCAGAGATTGGTGAGAGTAGGGCAGTGGACGGTGTCAGAAGTTTTTTTTATTTTATTATTTTTTTTTATTTTTATTTTTGTAATTATTTTTTACAATCTTTATTTTTTTTTTTTTACAATTTTTTTAGGAGCCCTGTTTGGGGGCTTTGGTGAAATATCAAGGGTCTAGACTAGAGTTGCCACCTCATCCCTTTAAACCCGAACACATATTAATTGCACAGGTTCTGTGGCTGATTAAGGTGGTAATTAAACTCACTTGGTGCCTTATCTGCATTTAATTAGCCTCAGAACCTGTGTAATTCCTATGTGTTCGGGTTTAAAGGGATGAGGTGGCAACCCTAGTCTAGACAGACCCCTGATGTATCATAAACAAACATAGTTTACTATGCTTCAGATCACTCAATGTGTTCATCCAGAGGAAAATTAATGTAGCAAGGTCCCAGGCCTTCTTTGGTCCAATGAGAACCTCCAGGGCCAGAGATAGCTGACATCCTTCTGTATATGGTGGGTTGCAAGGCATAGTGGGTGCAGTACAAGTTATATTGATTGGGCGCCAGACAATTCTTGAATGCAAAAGAGTATTTATTTCTCTTAACAGAACTTTGGGAGAGAGGGTTAGGGCCAGGACACCCTTAGGTAATTGCATGGTTAATTGTCAGACTCCGAGCCTTCAACAGAAGGACAGCCATGCAGGGAAAGGCATCCAACAAGACGCCACATCTGCATGTGTAGGAATTATGTCTCCTATGGCAACAGTCTTTAACAGTTCCTAACACAAAGTGTAACAATTCCTTCACTTCCACTACAATCACTCCTTGTAGTTCTTCAACCCACTGAGCTCCCAGTCTAAGATACTTTTCAAGCTTCACCCCACTAGCCTGCTCAGTCCCTGGCTTGACACACAATAATGCTCTGCAAGTGTCACATCTGCTGGCTGGGTCCCTGGCTTGATACCCGCTGAAGTTTCCCGATTCTTCACCTTCCCCGGTTGGTGAGAATATTGCTCTGGTACTTGCTTCAGTTACTCACTGTGGTCCCTGGTAATAAGGCAGTTGGTCCCTTACTGGTGACAGCTTCCCCTCTACCTAGAGTTGCCACCTCATCCCTTTAAACCTGAACACATATGAATTACACAGGTTCTGAGGCTAATTAAATGCAGATAAGGCACTAAGTGAGTTTAATTACAACCTTAATCAGCCACAGAACCTGTGTAATTCATATGTGTTTGGGTTTAAAGGGATGAGGTGGCAACCCTCCCTCTACCTCTGACCACGACAGGTTCTCCAGCTGGCAGAACCGTCACTTCTGGTTGGACTGCAAGCCGCAATCCCAACCCGGCGTTGCTCTCTTGCTTCTGGATAGGCCCTCAAACAGCCTAGCAGCCAGATGTGCCTGGGATAGGCCCAAACTCCTGCCTAGCAATACGACACACGTCCACCCAGACAGCAGTCCAGGTGGTACAGAATGCTGATCACCTGACTCCACCCAAATATGTAAGTTCTCCCAGCAGGCCAAGGGATCCAAGAAAACCCCTGCCCATTGGCTGAAACACCCAATATACCCATAATCTGACCTTGCATTGCCCTTCTCTAATGCCACCAAGTACCCAGCCACCTAGCTCTGGAAGAGAAACATGCAGCAATGCCAGACTTAGGCTGCTTTCACACTGGGGCTGTAGGGGGCGTCGGCGGTAAAACAGCGCTATTTTTAGCGCTCTTTGCCGTGGTATTTGGCCGCTAGCGGTGCGGTTTTAACCCCCGCTGGCGGCCTAAAAAGGGTTAAAACCGCTCGTATAGCGAGGCTATAGCCGCGGTATTGCCGCGGTATAGCCGCGCTGCCCCATTGATTTCAATGGGCAGGAGCGGTGAAGGAGCGGTGTATTCACCGCTCCTTCACCGGTGAATACACTGCTCCTTCACCGCTCCAAAGATGCGGCTTGCAGGAGTTTTTTTCTTCTTCTGTCAGCGCACCGCTTCAGTGTGAAAGCCCTGGGGCTTTCACACTGAACAAACAGCGGCGGCTGTTTTGGGTCGGTTTGCAGGCGGTATTTTTAGCGCAATAACGCCTGCAAACCGCCCCAGTGTGAAAGGGGTCTTAGGGAGAAATCAGTTGATCTCTAACAATTAGCCAAGGTAGCTACTCCTGGCAGGTAAATTCAGGAGCAACCCTGCCTAAACTCCAGGGTGCTACATCAAATATTTACCAGCCCTTCCCCTGCTCTCCATCCTGAATCATCTCCCACAGCAGCTGGTAGGACAGGTGAGGATGGATGTTGGCAGCACTGCAGGGAGGAGGGGGGGGCAGGAAGCAGGGGTAATCAGCACTACCTGGGGTGATTAGGGTGTGCCTGTCAGACACTCTGCTACATACAGTACCTGACCGCGAGATTGTGTTTCCAGCGCGATACCATCGCGCTGGTTCTCGGCGACAGGGTACTGTGAATGTCGCGCTGGCTCACTCACCGGGAAAGGAAAACTTTGTTTTCCTTCCGCGATGAGTGACAGGCAGTGCTGACAGCTATCTAGTATGAATCCTGAGGCGGGAACACCGCGCCAAATTTTAAATGAAAAAACCGGCGTGGGTTCCCCCCTCGGGGGCATGCCAGGCCCTTAGGTCTGGCATGGATTGTAAGGGGAACCCCCTATGCCGAAGAAAATCGGCGTGTGGGTCCCCCCCCAAATCCACACCAGACCCTTATCCGAGCACGCAGCCCGGCCGGCCAGGAAGCGAGCGCCCCCCCCCCCCTCCTGGGCCCCCCCCACCCCAAAGCACCTTGTCCCCATGTTGATGAGGACAAGGGCCTCTTCCCGACAACCCTGGCTGTTGGTTGTCGGGGTCTGCGGGCGGGGGGCTTATCGGAATCCGGGAGCCCCCCCTTAATGAGGGGGCCCCCAGATCCCGGCCCCCCCACCCTGTGTGAATGAGTTTGGGGTACATGATACCCCTACCCATTCACCTTGGGAAAAAGTGTCAGTATAAAAAAAAAACACAGTACACAGGTTTTAAGAATAATTTATTAGTCAGCTCCGGGATCTTCTTCCGACTTCGGGGGGTCTCCTTCCGACTTCTCCCGGTGTTCGGCCTCTTCTCCCGGGCCCCGCCGCTATCTTCTTCCAGCTCTATTGCCAGCGAGGGGCCCGGTCTGCTGCCGCTGTCTTGTCGCCGCTGTCTCGCTGCCGCTTCTTCTCTTCTTTTCTTCTTCCCCGATGTTGACACGACGCTCTCTCCGGCTCGAATGCTGTGTGCGAGCTGCGGAGCCATTTATATAGGTGGTAACCCCGCCCCCTTACGACGTCATGGTCCCAGCATGCGCAGGGACTCTGGCGTCATAAGGGGGCGTGACCCCAGAGTCCCTGCGCATGCTGGATTCCGATAAGCCCACCGCCCGCAGACCCCGACAACCAACGGCCAGGGTTGTCGGGAAGAGGCCCTTGTCCTCATCAACATGGGGACAAGGTGCTTTGGGGTGGGGGGGCCCGCAGGGCGCCCCCCCTCCCCCAAGGCACCCACCCCCCCCATGTTGAGGGCATGCGGCCTGGTACAGCTCAGGAGGGGGGGCGCTCGCTCGTCCCCACCCCCCTTCCTGGCCTGCCGGGCTGCGTGCTCGGATAAGGGTCTGGTGTGGATTTGGGGGGGACCCCCACGCCGATTTTTCTCGGCATAGGGGGTTCCCCTTACAATCCATGCCAGACCTAAGGGCCTGGCATGCCCCCGAGGGGGGAACCCACGCCGGTTTTTTCATTTAAAATTTGGCGCGGTGTTCCCGCCTCAGGATTCATATCAGACAGCTGTCAGCACTGCCTGTCACTCATCGCGGAAAGAAAACAAAGTTTTCCTTTCCCGATGAGTGAGCCATGTCGGCGCTGGTTCCTGCGACGGGGCTCGTAGGTGTCAAAAGTGCGGCGAGATTGACACAATATCGCGGTCACCTACTGTATCAACTCCTTTATTCCAACCCGCAGCAAGAGTAAACCCGGGGCAGGGCGTCTACATTTACCCTCTTAGTACCTGGTTGGTGTTTTACTGTGAAAGAATAATCACGTACAGCCTAAAGAACATCGGTTCATCTGTCTGTTCATTTCTTCTGGGACATCAATTTAAGAGGTGAATAGTCAGTCACCAGATCGAAATGGCACCCTAACAATTAGGCCTCATGCACACAATGGGGACCTGCAAACACGCTTTTAGTAGCTTTTTGCATTAGTGTTAATGCGTGTTTAGCTGCGTTAGCTTTTAGCAGCGTTTCTCTGCCTCTATTCAAAATAAATGGTTCCCTATGAGAACCGTCTTAACTAATTCGACTTTCAGTCCATTGATTTGAATAGAAGTCGCCTCTAAGTCGGATCATGATAATCTGACTTGTGGTGCGACTTGTGCTCTGAGGATCTTGAAGGGAAACCCCATGCCAAAATGAAAAAAAAAAGTCTGTTGGGTCTCTGGATGACATCACCAGATGGCCACGCCCCATGGCTATATAAGTATTGGCACATGCTGGACCTAACACAGCAGTGGGAGCTACAGTTGGGAGAGGACATCAGGAGGATGAAGAACCGGTGGAAGCAGAATAACCAGCAGAAGAAGACAGGAAGGAGACAGGAAGGAGAAGACACGTTGGAGCTACTTTAACCAGTGCCTTGAAGTACTTTCAGTTACTTTCTGTGATATGGAAAAATATGATTATATGCCACCATTAGGTGAGAACAGTAACAATGTCATTAACCAACTATGGTAATGTTAAAAAATATTGAGTAATTACCATAAAAACTGCCTAATAGAACTAGTACTAGAACATTATAATTAAGTCCATCATTATACATTGCGGCACTATTGCTTCTTCTGCATAGCACATATATATATCATATATTTTTAGGCAATTCTGTTTCTTTGCCAATTTAAAAGAAACTAACAGGTTCACTTGATATCCTGCTCATTCAGTTGTAGATACCTCATTCTGACTTCACCCTGCCACCATGTTCATGAACCGGAGTCCTGAGAAATACCCAGTATTTCCAGATAGGGGAATCCTGTGGTCTTCTCAACTTTCTTCAAAGATGCAGTTCTCACCACCTAAGCAGCCAGTCACACAATTATCTTGGAATTGAATACAAAGCTTCCTTTGATTGGGTGAGGTGAAGAGGCAGGCAGATGAGATCATGATGTCCACCTCAGCCAATCAGAGGAAGCCTTGTATTCACTGATAAAAATACAAGGCTTCCTCTAAATGACGGAGAAGCACTCAGCCAGACTCAATTTTGTTCCAGCCACAGACAGGAAGTTGCCTACTTGCCGACCATCCACCGTCATTATAAGGGGGCAGGTTGGCTACCCTGCACGAATTGCCGTAGCTGTATGGCGGCCGCTTTAAGGGGTATAGGGGGCGCCCGCAGCATGACTCTGAAGCCAATGCGCATGGCCGGCGGCCGGGATGTCCGATCGCTCCTGAGAGAGACAGAATGGGGATCTGTCAATGTAAACAGACAGATCCCCGTTCTGTCAGGGAAGGAGAGAGAGATCGTCTGTTCCTAGTGATCAGGAACAGCTATCTCTCTCTACTACCCATCAGTCCACTCCCCCCACAGTTAGAAACACCTCCCTAGGGAACACGTAACCCCTTGATCGCCCCCCTTCCCTGCCAGTGACATTTATACAGCAATCAGTGGCTATTTTAAGCTCTGATTGCTGTATAAGTGTCAAAGGTCCCAAAAAAGTGGCAAAAGTGTCCGATCTGTCCGCCACAATGTCGCAGTCCTGTTAAAAATAGCTGATCACTGCCATTACTAGTAAAAAAAAAAATAATAATAATAAAAATGCCATAAATCTATCCCCTATTTTGTAGACGCTAATAAGTACACTTATTGCAATTTTATTTATTAAAAACTTGTAGAAGAGTACATATTGGCTTAAACTGATGAAGAAATTAGTTTTTTTACATTTTGTTTTGGATATTTAATATAGCACGACAGCGCAATTGTCAGTTAGAGTAACGCAGTGCCATATCACAAAAAATCGCCTGTTCATTAAGGGGGCAAATTTTCCGCTCCTTAAGTGGTTAATATACATGAAAAGAAATAAACAGTGATTTAAAAAGAATGTTTAGCTATAAAATGGGCATTGGGCGCACCAAGATACTAAGGCCTCATGCACACAGGGCGTTTTTACAGCTGCTTATTCCAGCCGCAGACTTTTTTTTTTTTTTGCAGATTAAAAATTCCTCTCCATGTTATTCTATGATAAGAAAAAAAAAACTGCGCTGGAAAAAACCTTACAAATAAGCTGCAACACAAAGTGCAATACACACAAATACAAATAAAAAACAAATATGGTTGCGCTCTATACCTTTAACCCAATAAACATGATAATCAGTATATGATAACTTAAATACCGTATTTATCGGCGTATAACACGCACTTTTTTCCCCTTAAAATCAGGGGAAAATCGCGGGTGCGTGTTATACGCCGATCCCCTGCGATCCAGAACGAAAAAATCGCTGACCGCGATTTGAAAATGGTGCCGCCGGCGCCGAAATACACAGTGCCGGTCCTCGGCTCTTCTCGGCGGCTTTCGGTTTCACTCGAGCGCCGCCCGAACCTAGCCGAGTATACTCGGCTAGTTTCGGATAGCTCCGCTCACCGTCCGAGTGGAACCGAAAGTAAGCGAGAGCCACCGAGAAGAGCCAAGGACCGGCTCTGTGTATTTTGGCGCCGGCAGCGCCATTTTCAAATCGCGGTCGGCGATTTTGAAGCTCAGAGGCTTCAGCAAGACTGCACTGGGGCAAGGCTGGACTGGGGCAAGGCTGGACTGGACACTGGGGAAGGCTGCACTGACATGGCTGCACTGACATGGCTGCACTAGCAAGGCTGCACTGACAAGGCTGCACTGACATGGCTGCACTGACATGGCTGCACTGGCAAGGCTGCACTGACATGGCTGCACTGGCAAGGCTGCACTGACATGGCTGCACTGGCAAGGCTGCACTGACATGGCTGCACTGAGAAGGCTGCAATGATGGGCATTTAAATGTAAGTTTTTTTCCCTTCAACTTCCCTCCTAAAAGTTTTTTTTCCTTAAAATTCCCTCCTAAATTGAGGTGCGTGTTATACGCCGATAAATACGGTAGTTTAAAAAAAGGTCCCACAAATAAATTGGTATAACTCTATAGTTGTTCAGTGACGCTAAGTAGAGGTTCCAATGACAGTCAGTTAGACTTCCAATCGACCAATCTCTAACAAATAGTGAAGATATCGGCTTGTGATCAGTTCCAAGAAATCAATGTGACTTTGCTTGCAGACCCACCACCGTGACAATGTCAAACCTGTGACAAAATGCGTCGGAAGGAGCGATGTACTGACATCACCGCACGCTACGTCCCGTTGTTTGTAAGCACGGGCAAGTGTATTTTAGCCGGCCAGCCGCATATATTTTTATCTTTTGCTGTCCTTATGCCTATTTGGCGTTTTGTATTTTTCTTTTCAATCTTATTTTATTTCGAGAAAAAATTATAACAGAAGAAGAAAGTGTTCTACAGTGGAACATTACATACATTATGCAAAGAATAATGAAATTAAACTTTACTATAGACAAACCTAAATATACAATTTGGCACATACTCTTAGGTGTAACAACAAAATCTCATATTGTACATAAACGCCTTTAGACATATGAGAAGAATAACAGACACGTGGGATCCAACATACGTTTACCCTTATGTTTTGGGTGTTGACATTATCAGAAGGATCCTCCAAATCAGGCTGATATGCTGTCGAGATCTTTTATTTACTTATAATCGGTATTGAAGTCGTTGAAGTATTTTAGGTATATGACCTTTATTCAAGTGTTAGCTTGTTTGGTTCTGTATATGCAGAAGAGTTGGCAAAGAAAAAAAAAGAGAATGCTAGTGGAAAAAGAAATAGGGGATAATAAAGAAGGTGGGATACACCCCGGCATGGCTAGCCGGTGGATAGTGATGGGTCTTCCCTGACCCATACAGAAAAGTAATCGGAGTATCGAAACATTGACCACAAGGTCCAGGTGATGGAGAACTGTTCCTCCTTCCCCGCTTCCTGCACCAATAGGCGCTCCAGATCTCTTATCTGATCCACCTCGACAACCCATTCTCCCAAGGAAGGCACATCCGCTGTTCTCCAATGTCGGGGAATCACTGTCCTAACTGCGGCCAGAAAGTGGCACAATATATCTTTTTTAATCGACTTGAGGGGGCCTGGAAGCATAGATAGTATGGCTATCTCTGGTGTGGGCTTAATTGAAGTCCCCATCAGCCTGCCATATAGCTCAAAGACCTTTTGCCAAAGTTTCCTAATTGGAGGGCAAGCCCACCAAATGTGGAGCATTGTCCCTCTAGAGGACAGGCATCGCCAACAAGTATCTGACAAAGAGGGGTTAAACCGCTGGATAGTCGCTGGGTATCTGTACCACCTCGTTAATAGCTTAAACCCTTTTTCTTGATTCTTAGTTGCTAAGGAGATCCTATGCGTCAGAATAAAGCTTTTTTGCCAATCAGTAGGGGAGATGGAGTGTTGTAAATCTGATTCCCATTTCTGTGTATACGCTGGAAGGTCAGGGGCAGAAACGTTTAGTAATAGGGAATATAACAATGAAACTACGTGAGTTGGCGGGTCTGATTGTAAAAGTATCTTGTCAAAGTCTGATGGGTCATCTAGGATCTCAGAGATGGAAGAGAAAGTACGTATGTATGACCTTAATTGACCCCTCTGTAGCCACATTACTGGGGACTAGGGATGAGCTTCGTGTTCGAGTCGAACCCATGTTCGACTCGAACATCGGCTGTTCGATCGTTCGTCGAATTGCGAACGATATGGGCCGTTCGCACCAAATTCGTGTGGCGCATCACGGCCCATAATTCACTGCGGCATCGCAGTGCATTGCTTGCTGATGATTGGCCAAGCATGCACTATGACCCGCATGCTTGGCCAATCACAGCGCCGCCTTAACAGAGAACCATAATTGGCCAAAGCCAAGGAGGCTTTGGCCAATTATGGCTCAGGGGATTTAGTACACGCCCCACACTATATAAGGCCGCCTGCACGGCGGCCCTGTGCAGTGTGTTCCGGTGTGCTGAGAAATAGAGAGAGAGAGAGACAGTGTCATTTCATTTGAGTTAGCTAGATTAGGCAGGACAGTCAGTCAGTTAGCTGCACTTAAAGTGTATTGTCTATATATATATGCATCCCAGGTGTTGCATATATATATATATATATATATACACTGTATTCAGTTTAGCTAGATCCGTTCCTGTTATCTTCTAGACTATTTACATTTAGTGCAGTGCGTCCTGCTCACAGTGTTCAGCTAGATCCGTTCCTGTTATCTTCTTACTGACAGGCAGGCTTGTCTTGTTACAGTATTTTGAAGAAAATTACTGGTGTTCTTTTGATCCTATTAGTACCACAGTCAGGCAGCTAGACTATTTACATTTAGTGCAGTGCGTCCTGCTCACAGTGTTCAGCTAGATCTGTTCCTGTTATCTTCTTACTGACAGGCAGGCTTGTCTTGTTACAGTATTTTGAAGAAAATTACTGGTGTTCTTTTGATCCTATTAGTACCACAGTCAGGCAGCTAGACTATTTACATTTAGTGCAGTGCGTCCTGCTCACAGTGTTCAGCTAGATCCGTTCCTGTTCTCTTCTTACTGACAGGCAGGCTTGTCTTGTTACAGTATATAAAGCTACCTGAAGAAAATTACTGGTGTTTTTTTGATCCTATTAGTACCACAGTCAGGCAGCTAGACTATTTACATTTAGTGCAGAGCGTCCTGCTCACAGTGTTCTGCTAAACCTACAAGTTAGTGGGGTGCGTCCTGCTCACAGTGTTCAGCTAGATCCGTTTCTGTTATCTTCTTACTGACAGGCAGGCTTGTCTTGTTACAGTAAATACAGCTACCTGAAGAAAATTGCTTGTGTTCTTTTGATCCTATTAGTACCACAGTCAGGCAGTTAGACTATTTACAGTTAGTGCAGTGCGTCCTGCTCACAGTGTTCTGCTAAACCTACAAGTTAGTGGGGTGCGTCCTGCTCACAGTGTTCAGCTAAACCTACAAGTTAGTGGGGTGCGTCCACCTCACAGTGTTCAGCTAAACCTACAAGCTAGTGGGGTGCGTCCTGCTCACAGTGTTCAGCTAGATCCGTTTCTGTTATCTTCTTACTGACAGGCAGGCTTGTCTTGTTACAGTAAATACAGCTACCTGAAGAAAATTGCTGGTGTTCTTTTGATCCTATTAGTACCACAGTCAGGCAGCTAGACTATTTACAGTTAGTGCAGTGCGTCCTGCTCACAGTGTTCTGCTAAACCTACAAGTTAGTGGGGTGCGTCCTGCTCACAATGTTCAGCTAAACCTACAAGTTAGTGGGGTGCGTCCACCTCACAGTGTTCAACTAAACCTACAAGCTAGTGGGGTGCGTCCTGCTCACAGTGTTCAGCTAGATCCGTTTCTGTTATCTTCTTACTGACAGGCAGGCTTGTCTTGTTACAGTAAATACAGCTACCTGAAGAAAATTGCTGGTGTTCTTTTGATCCTATTAGTACCACAGTCAGGCAGCTAGACTATTTACAGTTAGTGCAGTGCGTCCTGCTCACAGTGTTCAGCTAAACCTACAAGTTAGTGGGGTGCGTCCACCTCACAGTGTTCAGCTAAAGCTACCTGTAGAAGGTTGGTGGTGTTCTCATACTACAGGCAGGCAGTTGATTTTGCTAGCTGCAGTATCAGTACATATATATATATATATATATATATCCCAGCTTAGTGCAGCTACAGGCCATTAGTATGTCTGGAAGGCCAAGAAGGAGAGGCAGACAGTCACAAGCCAATAAGAGAGGGCAAGCAGGCTCTGTGTCTAGTGCTGGTCGTGGAGACGGTGCATCCTCATCAGCACGTGGCCATGGGACACGCTTGGCCTTTTTTTCGGCAGCTGGCCATGTTGAGCCGCAACATGCGAAAGACTTGGTCGAGTGGATGACCAAGCCGTCCTCATCCTCCTCATCCTCTCTCACCCATACCCAGGGTACTTTGTCTGGCAAAGCAGCGGCCTCTTCCCTCGGCTCAATGTCATCAGTGACTCCTTCCCTAGCCCCACCATGTCCTCCTGAGGAGTCCCTCGAACTGTTTGACCACAGTGTTGGGTACATGCTCCAGGAGGATGCCCAGCGTTTGGAAGGCTCTGATGATGATACTGAGCTCGATGAAGGCAGTAACATGAGCACGGACAGAGGGGGTGCCCAAGAAGGACAGCAATCTGGCAGTCATGCTCCCCCTGCTGCAGCATACTGCCAGGTTTGCTCCAGTGATGAGGAGGGAGGGGATGATGAGGTCACTGACTCAACGTGGGTGCCTGATAGGAGAGAGGAGGAGGAGGAGGAGGCGGCACATCACCAACAAGGCAGGATGCCCTCCAGGGGCCAGCCTAAGGGCAGCACATTGACTGCATCACACCCCAAAGCTCCACATGTGCAGGGCGCTGCAGTCTCTGCGCGTTATTCAAAAAGTTCTTTGGTGTGGGCCTTTTTTGAGACGAGTGCATCAGATCGCACCGCTGCTATTTGCAACATATGTCTCAAGCGTATCTCGCGTGGCCAAAACATCTCCCGCTTGGGTACCACATGCTTGACCAGACATATGTTGACCTGCCATGCAGTTCGTTGGCAAGCGTATCTAAAAGACCCACACCAAAGAACAAAGAGGACCTCTCCTTGCTCCTCATCAGCTGAGATTTCCAACCCCACTAGACCTTCAGTCCTCTCTGAGACCTGCACTGAGAGGAATGAAGGTGTAGAATTAGGTGTGTCACAGCCAAGTACTTGTGGGCAATCTGATTTTGGTACACCGACGTCAGATTGTACCAGGCAAATTTCCCTGCCCCAGCTGCTGCACCGCCGAAAGAAGTTTGCTCCCAGCCATCCACATGCCCAGCGGTTGAATGCTAGCTTGGCAAAATTGCTAGCACTTCAACTGCTGCCTTTTCAGTTGGTAGACTCTGCCCCCTTCCGTGAGTTTGTGGAATGTGCGGTTCCTCAGTGGCAGGTACCCAAACGCCACTTTTTCTCACGGAGGGCGATTCCGGCTCTCTACCAGCATGTGGAAGGCAATGTCCATGCCTCGCTGGACAGGGCGGTCAGCGGTAAGGTGCATATTACCGCTGACTCATGGTCCAGCAGGCATGGACAGGGACGTTACCTAAGTTTCACGGTGCATTGGGTGACTCTGCTGGCAGCTGGGAAGGATGCAGGACAAGGTGCAGTAGTGTTGGAGGTTGTTCCGCCACCACACCTCCAAAATGCTAATGATTGTGACACACCTCTCTCCTCCACCCCCTCCTCTTCTTCTTCCTCCATGGCCTCTTCCTCGGAACCAGCGGTGCTCCGTAGTCGTTCAAGGGGCTACGCAAGTACGCAGGCCAAAAGATGCCATGCGGTGCTTGAGCTGGTGTGCTTGGGGGACAGGAGCCACACTGGGGCAGAGGTTCTGTCAGCTCTGCAGGGGCAGGTTCAGAGGTGGTTGACGCCACGCCAACTTAAGGCAGGAATGGTGGTTTGCCACAATGGCACCAACCTCCTCTCTGCCCTCCGACAGGGACAAATGACCCATGTGCCCTGTTTGGCTCACGTCCTTAACTTGGTGGTGCAGCGGTTCTTGGGCAGGTACCCGGGCTTACAGGATGTCCTGAGGCAGGCCAGGAAAGTCTGTGTGCATTTCCGCCGGTCATATAATGCCAGTGCTCGGCTGACGGACCTCCAAAAGGAGTTTAACCTGCCCAAGAACCGCCTAATCTGTGACATGCCCACCAGGTGGAACTCAACGTTGGCCATGCTGCAGCGGCTGCACACGCAGCAGAGGGCCATCAATGAGTACCTGTGCGACTATGGCACCAGGACAGGGTCAGGGGAGCTTGTTTTTTTTCCCCACGCCAGTGGGCCATGATCAGGGATGCATGCACTGTCCTGTCACCATTTGAGGAGGCCACGAGGATGGTGAGCAGTGACAGTGCATGCATCAGTGACACTGTCCCCCTTGTCCACCTGTTGGAGCACACGCTGCGTGGAATAATGGACAGGGCACTTGAGGCAGAACAGAGGCAGGAAGAGGAGGACTTCCTTAGCTCTCAAGGCCCCCTTTATCCAGACAGTGTTCCTGCATGCCCGCTGATCACACAGGAAGAGGACGAGGAGGAGGAGGAGGAGGAGGAGGAGGAAGATTGTGTCAGTATGGAGGTGGAGCCTGGCACTCAGCATCAGCAGCAGTCTTTAAGGGATCAGTCCCAAGAAACACATGGACTTGTACGTGGTTGGGAGGAGGTGGCTGCGGACCATGTCGTCCTTAGTGACCCAGAGGACTCCGGACCGAATGCCTCAGCAAACCTACGCTGTATGGCCTCCCTGATCCTGCAAAGCCTGCGTAAGGATCCTCGTATTCGTGGTATCAAGGAGAAGGACCAATACTGGCTGGCAACCCTCCTTGATCCACGTTACAAGGGTAAGGTTGCGGACCTTATCTTGCCATCGCAGAGGGAGCAGAGGATGAAACATCTTCGGGAGGCCTTGCAGAAAGGTCTGTGCAACGCGTTCCCAGAGACTGGGAGGTTACAAACTCCTGTTTCTGGACAACGTGTTGCTGAGGCTTCGGTCAGTCAAAGAAGGAGCGGTGGAGAAGGTGGCTGTCTGACCGATGCGTTCAGACAATTTTTTGGTCCGCAGCCCCAAGGTATGATCGGTTCCAGCAACCATCGCCAGCGTCTGTTTTACATGGTGCAGGAATACCTAGGGGCAAGATCAGACTTGGACACCTTTCCCACCGAAAATCCTCTGGGTTACTGGGTCTTGAGGATGGATCACTGGCCAGAGCTTGCACAGTATGCAATTGAGCTACTGGCCTGTCCTGCATCCAGCGTTCTTTCGGAACGCACATTCAGTGCTGCTGGAGGCGTGGTAACCGATCACAGGGTGCGTCTGTCCACTGACTCGGTCGATCGACTGACCTTCATAAAAATGAATCAGTCTTGGATCACCACCAGCTACCAAGCACCTGATGCTGATGTAACCGAATAATTTTTTTTTAAATCTCAGATCCCTTCAAAGACTGCCTATGCTGATGCTGAGTGACTATCCCTGAGTAATTATCCTCTTCCTCCTCAATCATCACGCTGATAGCTTGTAAGAACATTTTTGGTTCTGGGCGCCACCACCAGTGCCTAAGGCACAATTTTTCAGCCCCTGTTTAACAGGGGCGTGTAATTACAATTTTTGATGTAGTACTTTGCAGCAGGGCTCGTTCCTGCATTCCAACTAGAGTGTCTGTGAGGGGTTGCAGTGTTGTGGCACCGGCACCAGTGCCTAAGGCCCATTTTTTCTGCCCCTGTTTAACAGGGGCGTGTAATTACAATTTTTGATGCAATACTTTGCAGCAGGGCTCGTTCCTGCGTTCCAACTAGAGTGTCTGTGAGGGGTTGCAGTGTTGTGGCACCAGCACCAGTGCCTAAGGCCCAATTTTTCAGCCCTTGTTTAACAGGGGCGTGTAATTACAATTTTTGATGCAATACTTTGCAGCAGGGCTCGTTCCTGCGTTCCAACTAGAGTGTCTTTTTTTTTTTTTTTTTTAATTCTTTATTTATCATTTTGTATATATATATATATATATATAACAATACAATCCCTGAGGGGAAAAGTCTTCAAACAAAACCGCTGTCAAATTTTTTTAAACAAAGCTCAATATCCCCTCTTACCCCCCAACCCATCCTCCCTACCCCCCCCCTCAGGACCGTGCTAGTCCAATGGAGTATGAGTCCATGTACCTTAGCTTATGATAAATCAGCAACCTCCTTCAGATAATCCCAAGTCCCTTTGAACTTGGTCCAAGCGGCCCATCTCCCTGATTGCTCTTCTTCTTTAGGTTCAATTCCTCCCTTGTCTAGCTGCTCGATGTTATATATATCATTGAGACTGTTCAACCAGTCTCGAGTACAAGGCCTCGAGACATTCATCCAGTTCAAGGATATCTGTCTCTTGGCTTCATCCAACAAAATAGGGACTAGGGAAGACTTATAGTTTTTTACCGAGTCCGAGGTCTTGTGGAGGAGACAGACCCATGGGTCCTCGTCTAATGTTATTCCAGTAATGACTTTTATTAACCTTAGTACTTTTCCCCAGAAGGTTTTTATAACGGGACACTCCCACCAGATATGGGCCATTCGAGTCCCATAGACGTCAATGGGGTTCTAACGTTCGTGCGAACTTTCGGTCCGTTCGCAGGTTCTGGTGCGAACCGAACCGGGGGGTGTTCGGCTCATCCCTACTGGGGACCCTAGGTCCGACTGGGAGGGTATGTCTGTTCTCAAAGATGGGTCAGCGAGTATAACCTGAGCTAAGCGTCTATGACTGTCCCTATTCCAGGGTCCAAATCTCCACTTACTGACAGCCGGGGGGAAGGCCGGAGTCCCAAAGAGAGGGGTCATTGGGCCCTGGAGTATAGATATTTTACTAGTTGAGATCAGGCGGTCCCAAATCTGAAGAGTTTGACGAGTAAGAGCAGCGGAGAGTGTACTATCTTTATGCTGGGCCATAGGAGTCCACGGCAGGGCGCAATGATCAATCTCATTGAGATATCTCTCTAATTGAAACCAGAGCTTGGAGGAAGGGTGGTGAAACCAATCCACGATACGTGTGAGAACCGCTGCCTTATGGTATGTGGAAGCATCTGGGACCCCCGCCCCCACCCGGGCCTTCGGGAGGGTCATTGTGTCGTATTTAATCCTGTGGCGGTTTGTTTAGATGTGTATGTAGTCAGATCCACTTGCGTTCTAAGAAGTAGAGGGGTAAAGTTGCTGGAGAACAGCTGGGAATGCGTCTGTTAGGACATGGATTCCTAGATAACGAATAGACATGGAGCTTGTCTTAAAAGGGAAAGAGGATGAGAGCTGTTGGAGAGCCGCTTTTGGGAGTGAAATGTTGAGAATTTCTGACTTGCTATGATTAACTTTAAAGTTACTAACATCTCCATATCTCCTAAACTCCTATAAGATAGAAGGCAGGGAAACTTGTAGTTGGGTTACAAACAAGAGCAAGTCATCTGCAAATAGGGCAATTTTAGTATGTATAGGGCCTATATTAATACCATGAAAGCTGGGTTGTTTCTAAGGGCGATGGCTAGGTGTTCCATAACAAGGACATAGAGAATGGGGGACAAAGGACATCCCTGCCGTGTTCCATTGTGAATAGTGAATTTTGGAGATAGAGAACCGTTCAGTCTGATCCTAGCGGAGGGAGATGTATAGAGGGACATTATTCTGGAGATCATATTTTGGCCTAGACCTAGCTGCTGCAGTGATAGGCGGAGAAATTGCCAGTCGACGCGTTCGAAAGCCTTCTCTGCGTCGACCGTAAGAAGGCACAGTGGGATATTGTGGGCCCGAGCATAATCCGCAATGAGAAGTATTTTCAGGGTGTTGTCTCGCCCCTCTCTTCCACTTACAAAGCCAACCTGATCTAGGTGTATTAAGCGGGGTAATAATGGTTTTATTCTATTAGCTAGCACCTTCGCGTACACCAGATCGACGCCTATCAACAATATGGGTCAGTAATTAGCACATATAGTCAGGTCTTTGTCTGGTTTTGGGATGAGGGTGATATGTGCCTCCAGTGTTTGCAGTGGGAATACTGAACCCTCAGAGATTGAGTTAAACATTTTTGTTAAGAAGGGGGTAAGGAGGGGAGCAAATTGTTTGTAGAATCTGGGAGTGAAGCCATCAGGGCCTGGACGTTTACCCGATGGGGTAGATGCAATGGCGCGGGCGACCTCGTCCTCCGAGATCGGAGCCTCAAGGTCTTCTATCGTTTCTTCGTCTAGAGTGGGTAGTGCAGTTTGTGCAATATAGGAGGCCTGTGTTTCCGCTGTAATAGAGGGAGGCTCAGTGGGGCTTGCTGTGGGTATGTTATACAGGGATTGATAGAAGTCTCGGAATACCTGTCCCATCTCAGCAGGCGCAGAGACGGTTTTCCCGGATTTGTCCCGTATGTGAGGTATAAAGGTGTTAGGTTGTTTAGCATGTAAGGTTCGAGCTAACGATCTACCACATTTGTCCCTAAATTTGTATTGATGAAAGGCTAGTTTATTCGCGAATGTACGTGCTGATGCCTCGTATAATTCCCTAAGCTGAGTGCGGGCGGAAGAAACCTCCGCAAGCACCTCCACCGTGGGAGAACGCTCATGGGCAGTCTCAAGCGTTTTAAGTTTGTGTACTGCTGTAACTATCGCAGCTGAGCGTTCTTTTTTCAGGCGGGCACCCATTTGAATAAAGCTACCCCGCAATACCGCATTTAATGCCTCCCATTTAATAGGTGGTGAAGTGTCGTCAGAAGCGTGGTCCGCGAAAAAGTTTGTTATAGTCTCCGCTATCAGCGTGTCGTATCCTGGTTCAATTAGAAGCGAGCCATTTAACCTCCATGTCCATTCTTTGATTGGGGTAGAGGGGATAGCAAGTGTCAGAAATATCGGAGAGTGGTCAGACCAAACCATCGGGTCTATTTCACAGTTTGGGGACCAATCTAAGCAGCCGTGGTCAATTAAGAAATAGTCTAAACGACTGTATGATCGATGAACATTGGAGAAATGTGTGTAGTTTCGAGAGTCAGGGTACACTATCCGCCATACATCCACAAGATGCATATTATATATGGCACGTTTTAAGGCCCGTATTTTAGGAAAGGAAACAGAGGAACGGGATGTCGATGAATCTAAAAGTGGATCCATGGGAGTATTGAAGTCCCCTCCAAGTATGAGCTTGCCCTCTGCGAAGCCCGCCAAAATCTTTAAGTATTGCAAGGCTGATGGGACTTGACGTGTGTTAGGCAAATATATATTGGCTATTGTAAATTTAGTCCCCCATAGTGAGATTTTCACAAAAACGTATCTGCCCTGGGGATCTGCCATATGATCGAGCAGTTCAATAGGTAGTGTTTTATGAAATGCAATAGAGACTCCCTTTGACTTTTGTGCCGGGTTGGTACTGTGGATCCATCTATTAAAATATCTGTTGGAGCAGGAAGGAGTGGAGCCAGAGTGGAAGTGGGTCTCCTGTAGCAAAAGCATGTTAACCTGTCTTTTATGCATCTGATACAGAATTTGCCCACGTTTTGAAGCGATGTTGAGCCCATTTACATTATATGAACAAAATTTCAATTGGGGGTGTGAGGTCACTGTGTGAGCCATTCCGGGGTGTTAGAGGTTGTGAAAAGAAAAAAGTAGTAGGATATAGAAGAGAAGAATAGAAAGCGGTACGGGGTAAGGAGGAAAAGATAAGTGAAATGTAGAAGTGGGAAAAACGGGGGGGATAAGGGGAATAGGTGAAAGTGTGAGAAGAAAGAAAGGAATAAAGTGTAAATAAAGAGACACCAAAAAAGATGTGTCTGAGAAACGAATGTGTTTGCTAACGCAAAACACTGCGTGAAATGTCACGCTTTAGGCACAAACCGTGCCCGTCCTACCGTGGGGGAGAGGTCGAGAGGAATGAACCTAAGTCGTGGTCCCGACAGCAAATCAGGCATATATAGTATAAATCGCACACTTAATATTTGAACCATGAGTGAGGCAAGAAACAGCCTTTTCCTAGAGAAAAAAAAAAAAAGGAGAAAACTTTTTGTGTGGGGTTGAGATGGCCCCCACTGTGTCAGGAAAAACATGGGAGGGGTAAGGATCTGTAAACTAAACCTTTCTTTGTGCGCTTTCCCCCCCTCTGAGGTAGAGCATCAATTTCTAAGTCTCATCCAACATATAAGACCAGTGAGTTAAGAATCGTGGATGTGTTCCTCAGTACCTATTAACCTAGACTATAGAAACCCATTCATGTGAACTACCGTTAATGATAACAGATGATAACAGTCTAAATATGTGTATTGGATACCAGGGGCGGACTGACAACTCATGGGGCCCCCGGGCAATAGGAGATCCTGGGGCCCCACCTGTGTTCCCACTCACACTCAAGCCACACCCACACAAATCCCCACCTACATTTTGCACTGCCCACACTACATGCGTTCGTCACAGAATTACATTAAAGAAAGTGCAACAACAGGTACCTTTCCAAAATTAAAGTGATTGTAAAGGCTCATTTTTTGTTTTTTTAAATAACAAACATATCATACTTACCTTCACTGTGCAGCTCGTTTTGCACAGAGTGGCCCCGAACCTCAACATCTGGGGGTGGCTCTCGCGGCTCCCCCCGTGTCCAGCATTTGGGTCTATAGACACATGTTTACATACATGTGCTCATCCTACATAAAGCTTTTCATATAGAGCATGTGCTGGGATCATGGGGGTGCTTTACATTTTTTTTTTAATTATTTTTATTAACTTTATATAATTTTCACTGATCACCAATGTAAGGAGCATTCTTCTCACTGACCACCAATGTAAGGAACATTCTTCTCACTGACCACCAATGTAAGGAACATTCTTCTCACTGACCACCAATGTAAGGGGCATTCTTCCCACTATTTATTGAATCCATATTGAGCACTATATTTGATTGGCTGTTTGCTTCTGCTTAGGCCTGGCACACACGCACAATCACAATCACGCACATGATGATGAAGTCATCATCATGTGCGATTGTGCGTGTTTGCCAGGCCTAAGCAGAAGCAAACAGCCAATCAAATATAGTGCTCAATATGGATTCAATAAATATGCATAGCCATAGATATCATAAATGACTACAGGAAGTAACCAGAGACTGCGAATGCAACTACAGGAGATAACCAGAGACTGGAGATGCAACTACAGGAAATAACCAGACTGCAAATGCGACTACAGGAAATAACCATAGACTGGGGATGCGACTACAGGAAATAACCAGACTGCAAATGCGACTACAGGAGATAACCAGACTGCGAATGCGACTACAGGAGATAACCAGAGGCTGCAAATGCAACTACTGGAAATAACCAGACTGCGAATGCAACTACAGGAAATAACCAGACTGCAAATGCGACTACAGGAGATGACCAGAGAGACTGGGGATGCGACTACAGGAGATAACCAGACTGCGAATGTGACTACAGGAGATGACCAGACTGGGGATGCAACTACAGGAGATAACCAGAGGCTGCAAATGCGACTACCGGAAATACCCAGACTGCGAATGCGACTACAGGAAATAACCAGAGGCTGCGAATGCGACTACAGGAAATAACCAGAGACTGGGGATGCGACTACAGGAAATAACCAGAGACTGGGGATGCGACTACAGGAAATAACCAGAGACTGGGATTGCGACTACAGGAGATAACCAGACTGCGAATGCGACTACAGGAAATAACCAGAGACTGCAAATGCGACTACAGGAGATGACCAGAGAGACTGAGGATGCGACTACAGGAGATAACCAGACTGCGAATGTGACTACAGGAGATGACCAGACTGGGGATGCAACTACAGGAGATAACCAGAGGCTGCAAATGCGACTACCAGAAATAACCAGACTGCAAATGCGACTACAGGAAATAACCAGAGGCTGCGAATGCAACTACAGGAAATAACCAGAGACTGGGGATGTGACTACAGGAAATAACCAGAGACTGGGGATGCGACTACAGGAAATAACCAGAGACTGGGGATGCGACTACAGGAAATAACCAGAGACTGGGATTGCGACTACAGGAGATAACCAGAGACTGGGGATGCGACTACAGGAGATAACCAGACTGCGAATGCGACTACAGGAAATAACCAGAGACTGCGAATGCAACTACAGGAAATACCCAGACTGCGAATGCGACTACAGGAAATAACCAGAGACTGGGGATGCGACTACAGGAGATAACCAGAGACTGCAAATGCAACTACAGGAAATAAAAAGACTGCGAATGCAACTACAGGAGATAACCAGAGACTGGGGATGCGACTACAGGAGATAACCAGACTGCAAATGCGACTACAGGAAATAAAAAGACTGCGAATGCAACTACAGGAGATAACCAGAGACTGGGGATGCAACTACAGGAAATAACCAGACTGCAAATGCGACTACAGGAAATAACCAGAGACTGGGGATGCGACTACAGGAAATAACCAGACTGCAAATGCGACTACAGGAAATAACCAGAGACTGGGGATGCGACTACAGGAGATAACCAGAGACTGCGAATGCAACTACAGGAAATAAAAAGACTGCGAATGCAACTACAGGAGATAACCAGAGACTGGGGATGCGACTACAGGAGATGACCAGACTGGGGATGCGACTACAGGAGATAACCAAAGGCTGCAAATGCGACTACCGGAAATAACCAGACTGCGAATGCAACTACAGGAAATAACCAGACTGCAAATGCGACTACAGGAGATGACCAGAGACTGGGGATGCGACTACAGGAGATAACCAGACTGCGAATGTGACTACAGGAGATGACCAGACTGGGGATGCAACTACAGGAGATAACCAGAGGCTGCAAATGCGACTACCGGAAATAACCAGACTGCGAATGCGACTACAGGAAATAACCAGAGACTGGGGATGCGACTACAGGAAATAACCAGAGACTGGGGATGCGACTACAGGAAATAACCAGAGACTGGGGATGCGACTACAGGAAATAACCAGAGACTGGGGATGCGACTACAGGAGATAACCAGACTGCGAATGCGACTACAGGAGATAACAAGACTGGGGATGCGACTACAGGAAATAACCAGAGGCTGCAAATGTGACTACAGGAAATAACCAGAGACTGGGGATGCAACTACAGGAGATAACCAGAGACTGCGAATGCGACTACAGGAAATAACCAGAGACTGGGATTGCGACTACAGGAGATAACCAGAGACTGGGGATGCGACTACAGGAGATAACCAGACTGCAAATGCGACTACAGGAAATAACCAGAGACTGCGAATGCAACTACAGGAAATAACCAGACTGCGAATGCGACTACAGGAAATAACCAGAGACTGGGGATGCGACTACAGGAGATAACCAGAGACTGCGAATGCAACTACAGGAAATAAAAAGACTGCGAATGCAACTACAGGAAATAACCAGAGACTGCGAAAGCGACTACAGGAAATAACCAGACTGCAAATGCGACTACAGGAGATGACCCGACTGCGAATGCTACTACAGGAAATAACTAGACTGCGAATGCGACTACAGGAGATGACCAGACTGGGAATGCAACTATAGGAGATGACCAGACTGCGAATGCGACTACAGGAGATGACCAGACTGCGAATGCAACTGCAGGAGATAACCAGACTGCAAATGCAACTACAGGAGATGACCAGACTGCGAATGCGACTACAGGAGATGACCAGGTAGCCAGTTTTAAAATGTAAACTTTCAGCAATGCACAGCTATACAGGGGGGTAAACAACATTTCCAGGGATGGTTTAGCAAAAAAAAAAAACGGGTCTACAGACCGTTTATATAATGTAGGCAGAAGGACCTACCTGACCATTCGGGCTCACCTCCCGCTCTCAGAGGTCCGGGGGCGGAGTTTTTGTCGATAGGGGGCGGAGCTTTTGTCGGTAAGGGGCGGAGCTTTTGTCGGTATGGGGCGGGGCTTTCGTTGATAGGGGGCGGAGCTTTCGTCTGTAGGGGCGGGGATGTTTGTGGTCCAGAGCTGAGCTCTCAGAAGTGCAGGAGAGACACTCAGACTCAGACTACATGAGGAGAGGAGGGGCGGGGCAGGGCAGGGTCAGAGCATCAGTGGAGCTCCCTGCCCCACCCCTCCCTGCTGACAGAGCCTCTCTCAGCCTAAGCCGAGGTCTGCTCGGGCAGCGGGCTGGCCGCGGTGCTGGGAGCTGTAAAAATCCAGGAGGACGGGGTTTTCATGCGGTGCGGCGGGCGGCTTTTTTCCGCTGCTGACTGAGCCGCTCATGGGGCCCCTCCTGACGTCGGGCCCTCGGTCGGCGACCGAGTGACCGAATGGTCAGTCCGCCCCTGTTGGATACAGGCATTTAACCTAGGAGTGTATAACAAAAATAAGTACATTGGCTCCCGTTTGTAGAAAGATTATTTAGTCAAAACAATAATATGAATATAGGGAGGGTAAGGGGAAGCGGGGGATCCACCCACAGAGGTGATCAACCACTCCATGCGTGGTAGCTTCTGACCCGCATCTCCTGGGGTAGAGATTGATCAAAACTGGAGGTCAGAGTTCCCCCCAGAGCAGCCTCCCCCGCTCCCACCTCAAACCCCCCAGCATATACCATACAGGGAGGGGGTGGGGAGGAACAATTTTAAACATAACAGAATATCATAGAATAACCTTTTAGTGTATGTAGACATTACCTGATGCCCGTCACAAAGATTGACACAGAGATTATGTTCCATGTTCTCTCCCAAACCCCAGCCAAGTAATAAATCGGCAAAGAGCAGGGAGAGTACCAGTAGTTCCGAGTCCTGTTCTTACATAATCCCTTATCAGACCCACCGGAGACCTCGGAATTTAGAGAAGAAAGTCACAGTCAAAGGATCAAGGAACATAGCATGCCACCAAAAGTACAGCAAGCCTACCGGGATCTCTCGGTTATGCAAGATGCAAAGTAAGACGGATCAAAACAGCATTTTCCATTGAGCTTCCGTGTCAAACTTCTGGAGAGGTAGGTCTTCTTATCTCGGGGCCAGAAGAGATCGATCTAGACCTAGGACGTCTATGGCGTTGCAGGAGTGGGCCAAGTCCCAGCTGTCGTGATCGATCTCTCTGAGGATCCAACCAGTTCAAAATATCTACCGGTTCCTGCTCAATAAAAAGGAAAAAGTCAGGCAATTGATCTAGGTCTGAGAGCGTGAACCTGCTGTCGCCTCTGGTCACCTTGATGCTGAAGGGGTGTCCCCATGTGTAGGAAGCTCCGGCTTGTCGTATAAGGTCAAGTAAAGGGTGCACCACTCAACGCATATACAGCGTATTGCGGGATAAGTCAGAGTACAAATGTATAGAGGCTCCAAAGAAATCCACAGAACCCATGTTCCATGCCTTTCGCATGACCTCCTCCTTTAAGGTGTAGTAGTGGACCCGACAAAGAACATCTCGGGGGCAACCATCTCGTGCCCCCCCCACCCCTCCCACCCTGTGAACCCGGTCCAGTTCAATTGGTGATGCTGCCTCTCTTCCCAATACTTTATTGAGGATGGCTATGACAGTGGGTTTCAGCTCTGTTCCAGATGTTGCCTCAGGTATGCCTTGCAATCTAATGTTATTTCTGCGACTGCGATTTTCGCAGTCTTCTATGCAGAGTTGCTGCTGGCGTAGGCGATGGAGGTGTGTCGCGGATGAGGATTCTAGTGCTGTTATACGTGCCTCATGGTCATCCTGAGCAGTGGTTAAAACTGACACTGCTTCCTCATTAGCTGTGACTTTTTGTCGCAAAGCATTTAGCTCCACATGTAGGGAGTCTTCCATTTTGCTTGCCCATGATTCGAAATCCATTCTGAAGGCAGAGAGGAGGGCTGTAGCTTCCGTTCTGATGGGCTCTCCTGACAAGGGATGTGTGCCTGTCTGAGATGCCCCAGTGTCCGTGTCATGCGTTGTGACTGATCTCACAGAGGAGGCTGATGGCTCTCCCCTGGGATCCTGGAATCTCTCACCATTGTCCTCTACAATGCAGACTGCTACAGAAGCGGCAGGGGGAGGCTTGGTCTTCCCCGTGGTACGGCCGGGCGCCATCTTGTCTTTGGGGGTCCGAGGATCAATAGGCGCTGTTCTAAGCAGATATCTCTGTATGGTGCCTTGTTGAGGGTCAGTGAGCTCTGTGGAGTGTGAGCTAGCTGTCGCCATGTAAGTCTCGGGTGTGCTGTGCTATGGAGACAGCCTGAAGCTGTCGGGATGGCACGGAGCTCAGGGATGTGTGTCCTCAGCCATCCATGATCTATCACTCTCTCTCAGCACCCAGCTTCCATGAGGGCGGTAAGGGGGGGGGGGGGCGGGGGGGAAAGTCAGGAGTCTAGATGCCCAGATGGTGGTAGAAGGGGGGCAGCAAGAGACGCCCAGGACCCCAGTTATGTCGCAGGGAGAGTGGCGCCGCCACAGTAAAATAAAGTACCTGGTCCTGGAGGCTCCGTCTGGACTAGTAGGCCGCAAGATGGCGGCGGCCGCGGGCCCCCTGGAACAGCCTCTGTGGTATCTCCTACGTCTGCTCGGGGCCCCCTCACTGTGCAGCACCCTCCCAGGGATGTCCTTGTGTGGCGGTTCGCTGCCTCTCCGCACGGGGATCGCAGTACCTGGTCCTGGAGGCTCCGTTCAACCTAGTAGGCTGCAAGATGGCGGCGGCCGCGGGCCTCCCGGGACGGCCTCTGTGGCACCTCCGATGTCTGCTCGGACCTTCTTACAGTGCAGCACCCTCCCAGGGATGTCCGACGTCCTGGTGTGGCGGTTCGCTGTCACTCCGCCCCAGAATCGCGGGTACCGGAGGCCGGACATGCAGGAGGCACAGTAGGCCTCAATATGGCGACGGGCAGCTGAGCGCGTTTTGTATTTTTAATATTTAAATAAAAACCAAGCGGGTTTTACCTATGGCCATTTATTGATTTTTTCTCGGAGCCACGTTTGCATCACCCTGCATTAAGTTGCGTACATGCTTCCAGCGGAGGATTTTCCATGTTGATGGGGACATAGGCCTCTTCCCCGCAACCCTGGACGATGATTGTGGGGTCTGCAGGCAGGGGTATTAGCGGAATCTGATAGCCCCTTTTAAGAAGGGGGCCCCCAGATCCTGGCTCCCCACCCTATGCGAATGAGTAGGGGTACATTGCACCCCTACTCATTCACCCAAAAAAGTAAAAACGGTAGACAGGTTTTTGACAAAGTCCTTTATTAACTGCTTGCCGACCGCTCATGCCGATATACGTCGGCAGAATGGCTCCGCTGGGCAAAACAACATATGGGTACGTTGTTCCCTTTAAGAGCCGCAGGGGGACACAATACGCGTGGCCGGTGGGCGCGATCCCCGCCAGCCACCCCCGATCGCGGGCATGAGAGACAGCACGGATTTGTGTGTGTAAACCTCCAGGGAACACACATTTAACCCCTTGATCGCCCCCTAGTGTTCACCCCTTCCCTACCAGTGACATTTACACAGTAGTCAGTGCATTTTTATAGCTCTGATCACTGTATAAATGTCAGTGGTCCCAAAAATATGTCAAAAGTGTCCAATCTGTCGGCCGCAATGTCGCAGTACTGCTAAAAATCACAGATCACCGCCATTACTAGTAAAAAAATGAATAAATAATAAAAATGCCATTAAAAGGCAATAAATCTTTGCCATAGTTTGTGGGAAAGATTTCCCGTGGTACGCGACGGGCGCGTGCGCTTTCCCTGCCAATTAAAGGGGAAGTACAAGTACACCCATTTGCCCACCGCTGCCATTGTGCCGATGTATATCGGCGTGAAGCGGTCAACAAGTGGTTAAAGAGATTTTCCTCGCTGGGAAGGAATTTCCTCACTTCCTGTGACAATGATCACCAAGACAAGAACTAAGGAGAAGTCTCTACAAAAGGAACACAGAAAGCAGTACTAACTTTTTTAGAAGACTAGGGAAGGTAAAGAGAGGCCTGGAGCAGGTGGAATGAAATGAAGCTAGCAGAAGGCCGGCATGACAGGGGGATAAGGGTACAGCAAGGGTTAAACTGGAAGTTGTTTTAGATTTATGGTGAGGGGATTGGGTACAGGTAATGTTGAAAGGGGAGGGGTTTAGGTTATTTAGGGGGCAGGAGGGGTCCCGGGCAGCATTGCGGGGAGAGTTACAGAGAGGAAGAAGTTTCGTTTTGTCTGTATCCCCAGGCTAGAGAGCAATGGCTGACTTAGACAGCTTATTGGCCCAGCTGCGGGCTGCTGCGAATACCCACGGCCCTGGCTGGCTGCAAAGCCAAGTGGCTAGACTCCTCGGACCTCAGGCTGGAGAGGAGGTGAGGGGACAGGACCTTCCACGCGCCCGGAGGTCGCAGCCTCCGGAGTGTTTTTCACCAGAAGCCTCCCCCAGAGCTGCACGCCACGTTAGGAGCCCCCCGGAGTGGGACCCATCAGGACCACTGGCGAAACGACACCCGGTTTCTGCCGCGGTGGTTCCTGGACGGAATCCTCCTCATCGGCGGAGCTCGGTGGGCGGGGCGTCATCAGGACCCAGCGTTTCCCCCCCGCCCGCTCGACGAGGGTAGCGTGAGGCGACGGACGCTCCCTGTGTTGTACATGCAGCCAGGGGGAGGTCTCAGTGTGGGAGGATGACGTCAACGGCCGCCGGGCTTTCCCCATCCCCGGCCGGCGGCTCGGAAGTCCGGAGCGATACCCCTTGCAGGAGGAGTGGGAGGCCCAGCAGCCAGGTATCCAGAGTGCCTATGAAGAAGACGGTGACTGCGATGGGAGGAGCCAGCGTCGGGAGGCGGGGCCAGCGCGGTCAGGAGACGGCAGCATCCAGGCCCTCTTCCCCGGAGATGGATGACACGGAGCCCCTGCAAGCGCCCGGTGACCGGTCCGAAGGAGAGCTGAGCGGGTCTGAGGAGGAAGAGAGGCAGGAGCGTCCGGCGCCATCGGATTCGGGAGCAGCGGCGGCGGGGACACCCCCTGGTCGGCCCGGTAAGTCGCTTCCTGTGTCCTCTCACACACTGACCAATGCTTTGCAGGGGTTGTTGGGGGCGGCTGATGTGGGGGGGTCTGGGACCACATTGGGTGTGCTGCAATCGGGGGCTATAGCGATGGCCGGTCCCCAGCCAGCGGGTTCAGGACCTGTTTCTGGGGGCACGGATGGACAGTTGCAGGCTTTGTTGGGGGGTTTGCGGGAATTGGTCCAGAGGTTTGCGCCAGGTACGGATGGGCAGGCGCCACATACTGCAGTGTGGGTCCCTCCATGTGCAGAATCACCGGTGGTTGGGGCAGTGCCCCCTCCGACTGCGGTGGGTGTGCCGCCCCCCACGGGGACGGTGCCCCCAGTGGTGTCCGCTCCGGCCACTAGTGTGGTTGCTTCAGGTGACGGGGAGAAAAGGACGGACGTGGTTCGCATTGCGGATGCTGCAAAATGCAAGGTTTACGTCTGCTTCGAAGGGCCGCTTGGGGCACATTTGAAGTTGGAAGTCCGGGAGAAAATCGTGAAAGGGGAGTATGTGGAGATTTTTTCACTTCTGCCCTTGGAGAAGTTTAATCTGGATAGGGTTAAGCCAGATGACAGTAAGAAGGAGGATGAAGAAAAACGGCGGTATAGGTTGATACCGCGCACGTTTTCTAATTGGCTGCAGGCGTTCGCGATTCTGGCAAGTGTAATTGGCGAAAAGAACCCTGAACATTGTTCGGCGCTCTTTTGCTACTTGGACGCCATTGGGGAGGCCTACAGAGTGTATGGGGGTACAGCGTGGCTCAGGTATGACGAGCAGTTCCGGCAACGGAGGGCGGTGCGCCCCTCCCTTCGCTGGGACCACAAGGACATTAGCCTCTGGATGAAGCTTATGTCCTCGGCTTGGGCCCCGAACCAGTTTTTTCCAGGGGGGGCCGGCGGTTCTGCGTCACCCGGACAGCCGGCCGCAAAAAAGTGGGGCGTCTGTTGGCAATACAATGACGGGACGTGTAAGTTCGGGGGCGCCTGTCGTTTTAAACACGAATGCTCAGGTTGCGGTGGATCTCACCCCGGATCCCGTTGTTTTAAAAAAGGGAAAAGTCGCCCCAGAGAAATGGGTAGCAAAAGGGAAGACACCAGTGAAGGTGGAAAAGATGCAGCCTTTCCTAAGTAGGTACCCGGACCGGGTGGCAGCTCGGCTTCTGCGGGAAGGGTTCCTAGAGGGTTTTAGAATCCCTAGTTCATTGACTGTTATTCCGCCGGTGGCAAAAAATTTACGCTCTGCACTGAGTCACCCCAGTGTGGTTGGGGAAAAATTGGGGAAGGAAGTGGCATTGGGCCGGATGGCCGGGCCATTTCAGGAACTACCGCTGCCGAACTTGGTGGTCTCTCCGCTTGGGGTGGTCCCCAAGAAGGAGCAGAATAAGTTTCGACTTAGACACCATTTATCATTCCCCAAGGGCGGATCGGTCAATGATGCGATCGACCCTGATGCTTGCACGGTTTCGTACACGTCGTTCGATGCAGCGGTGGGTTGGGTACGCCGTTGTGGGAAGGGAGCTCTTATGGCAAAAGCAGACATCGAATCGGCTTTTCGCCTCCTCCCGGTGCACCCGGACAGCTGTTGGTTGTTGGGGTGTTGCTGGCAGGGTAGGTTTTATGTCGATCGTTGCTTGCCTATGGGCTGCTCGATTTCATGCGCATTGTTTGAAACTTTTAGCTCATTCGTTGAGTGGGTGGTTCGGGATGTGTCCGGTTTGAATTCTGTAATTCATTACCTGGACGATTTCCTATGCGTTGGCCCCCCAGCATCTAAGACGTGTGCTATGCTGTTGGCCACGTTACAACACATGGCTGGTACGTTTGGTATCCCGTTGGCACGGGATAAAAACGGAAGGCCCGACTACCGTGCTTAGTTTCTTGGGCATAGTCATTGACTCCGAGGCAATGGAATGTCGATTGCCTGAGGATAAGTTGGTGGCTTTGAGAAGGGAGATCCGGACGACAGTGGCGTTGCGTAAGATTCAGCTTAGAGGCCTGCAGTCATTGCTGGGTAAGCTTATTTTTGCGTATCGCATAATTCCCATGGGCAGGGTGTTCTGCCGACGGCTGTCGGCAGCTACAGCAGGGATTAGGTCCCCTCATCATTTTATTAGGATGACCAGTGAACATCGGGCTGATCTGAAGGTGTGGGACAACTTTTTGTCCACATACAATGGTAAATCACTGTGGTTGGCGGGACCGTTGAGCAATTGCGATTTGCAGCTGTTCACGGACGCAGCTGGGTCGTCAGGTTACGGGGCATTTTACCAGGGGCATTGGAGTGCTGAACCATGGCCTAGGGAATGGCAGGAAGCGGGATTCTGCAAAAACTTGGTGCTGCTGGAGCTGTTTCCGGTGGTGCTGGCAGTGGAAGTTTGGGGTGAGTCGTTCAGGGATTTGAAGATCCGATTGAACTGCGACAATTTGGGGGTGGTGCAGGTGATTAACCGCATTTCAGCCTCATCGCTACCGGTCGTTCGGCTGTTGCGGCACCTGGTGCTGCGCTGCCTACAGAGGAATATCTTTTTGTATGCGGTACATCTTCCGGGGGTGGATAACACGTTGGCTGACGCCTTGTCTCGTTTCCAGTGGGACAAATTCAGGGACTTGGCTCCGTCGGCAGATCAGCAAGGGGTCCGGTGTCCCCGTGGGCTGTGGTCGATCGTTTGGGACCCCTCGCGCGATGGATAAAGGGCTCGGTGAGTGTATCCACTTGGGGGGCTTATAAAAAAGTGTGGTCCGAGTGGTGGGAGCTTGTCAGGCAAGTTGGTGTGGACCCTGGAGTTGGGGACGTGAGGTTGCTGGTGGTATATTTTGTCTCCAGGAATCTGGAGCAAGGGGTTTCGGTTTCGATGATGGACCGCAAGCTCGCCGGTCTGGCATTTTTGTTCAAGTTGCAAGGGGGGACGGATTTTACCAAGGATTTTTTGGTAAGACAGCGATGAAAGGTTATCGGCGGTCGCGTAAAAGTCAGGACACGAGGAGGCCATTGACTTTTAACAACCTGCGGGTGGTATCTGATCATTTGGGCACAGTATGTGCGTCGGATTACGAGGTGCTGTTGTTCCGGGCAGCTTTTTCGCTGGCCTTTTTTGGTGCCTTTAGGATAGGTGAACTGGTTAGCCCTTCTAGGAAGGTTTCGGGGGGCATGGGGGTACAGGATGTGAAGGTCACGGGGTTTAGCTTGGAGGTATGGTTGAGACGGTCAAAAACAGATCAGGTTGGAAAAGGGGTTAAGGTGCAGCTATATCGGATGCCAGATTCTCCAGTATGCCCGGTGAGTGCGATGAGGGAATTCTTGGGGCAACGCCCGTTGAGGGAGGGGTCTTTGTTGATCCACAACGACGGTTCACCTTTAACAAAATTTCAGTTTGTGGCAGTTTTCAAGAAATGCTTGAAAGCAGGGGGTCTGGATGGTACGCAGTATGCTTCGCACTCCTTCCGCATTGGAGCGGCCACAGAGGCGGCCCGATGTGGGTTGGACGAAGCGTCTGTTAAGCGCATTGGTCGCTGGGAGTCTAGGAGATTTCGTACATATGTGCGGCCACACTTAGTTGTCGAGTGAAGTGCGGCTCAGTAATGGATTTTTTGGGAAGGATGGGGGTTTGTTTTGGTTAAGGGGATTGATCATGGTGTATGTTATTTGACTTTGGTTATCTGTGGTCTTTTCTTTTCTTTTAGGTGGAATCAAGAGGGGTCTCCTATGGATATTGGGCCACTCCTATATGTTTTGGGGGGCAAAACGGGCAGATATGAGACCTAATGGGAGGCAGTTAGGGATCCCCAGGGAGGATGCTTGTATACGGTGGGTAGGCAGGCCAGGAATGCAATGGGCTAGGGTGTTGCCGGAAGTACAGCATTTCGCGCGCCTGGATAGACCACCAGATGTGTTGGTGCTCCATGTTGGAGGCAACGACCTGGGTGTACGTCACAGCCGGGAGCTCATAAAGGACGTTAAGATTGATTTCTTGCGTTTGAGAACTTCCTTCCCTGAGATGTTGATTGTTTGGTCCGATATTGTGGCCAGGACAAGTTGGAGGTTGGCACGGTCGGTAGACCGTATAAACAAAACCAGGATTAAGGTGAATAAAAGGGTGGGCCAATTGGTTATACGGAATGGAGGTTTGGTAGTTCGCCACTGGGAGTTGGAGAAGGATGTTGGGCTGTACCTGCGAAGGGATGGGGTTCACCTGTCTGAAGTCGGCATTGATCTTTGGTCCCTGGGTTTGGAGGAGGGGATTCGGAGGGCACTGCGTGTGTGGAGGGGCTCCCAAGGGTAAGGGGGTCACCCTTGTTAGCGTTGGCGGTGGTGGTGGTCTTTGATGATGGTAACTAACCCAGGAGATGGAAGTGTGGGGGGACTCAACGGTTATGGGCCCCTATTGGTGTGTACAGTTAACACTGATTAGCTGAAGATGGTAATGGTGACACTGCGGGTAACGAGTTGTCTTTGGGCTGATGTTATCACGGCCGTAGGCCTATTATGATAGAAGGCCCGCAGTGTAGATGTGGAACAGAAGTTACGTTGGGAAGTGCCGTCATTGACCACCAGGAGGAGAAACTGACAGTTGATTTTGTTACGTTAAAATGTTACAGATATATATATATATTTTATATGGATTTATATTGGTTAATAAAAGGCTGCTATGGCCAGTTTTACTCCAACATTGGTGTGGTGTCGTCACTATAGTTAAGGATAAAGGGGGACTTAAAGTTGGGGTATGATAGATGGCGGCAGCCATTAAAGAGAAAAGGTGTGCATCTTATTTACACTGGTCAAGCTTTGTTCAGGTTTTGTTTCTTCCAGCATGTAGGCAGGTGCAGTTTGTCCTTCAATCTGTAAGTGGCGCTGTATCCTGTGCCGCTGTACAGATGGAGAGGAGGCTGAGAGGAACACTGTTCTTCTGTAGGCACCATAGGTGTCAGTAGGGGAGCAGTGGTCTGGTTGGACAATGCAACACTCTGTGCTCTTTGCAGGGCTGGTGCAAGGAATTTTGACACCCTAGGTGAAACCTCATTTTGCTGACCCCCTGGCTTCACCCCTGACTCCTCCCCCGTTTCCCTGCCCATGTAAACTTCACCTTTTTAATGAAGCCCCCATCAAATGCAGCCCACCAGCACCCATCAAATGCAGCCTCACCAGCGCCTATCAAATGCAGCCTCACCAGTGCCCATCAAATGCAGCCTTACCAGTGCCCATCAATGCAGCCTCACCAGCACCCATCAATGCAGCCTCACCAGTGCCCATCAATGCAGCCTCACCAGCGCCCATCAAATGCAGCCTATCAGCGCCCATCAAATGCAGCCTATCAGCGCCCATCAATGTAGCTTACCAGCGCCCATCAAATGCAGCCTCACCGGCACCCATCAAATGCAGCCTCACCAGCGCCCATCAAATGCAGCCCACCAGTGCCCATCAAATGCAGCCTCACCAGCGCCCATCAAATGCAGCCTCACCAGCGCCCATCAAATGCAGCCTCATCAGCGCCCATTAATCATTAATGCAGCCTACTAGCGCCCATCAATGCAGCCTCATCAGTGCACATCAATGCAGCCTCACCAGTGCCCAGCAATGCAGCCTCACCAGCGCCCATCAAATGCAGTCTTACCAGCGCCCATCAAATGCAGCCTCACCAGCGCCCATTAATTGTAGCCTCACCAGTCCCCAGATGACGACTGTGGAGTCGAAACGCAGCGGGTGGACCTCCTGTTTGCATCGCTCTTTGTTATATACATGCTTTTTTCTACTCTTCCAAATGTGAGTGTTTTATTCTATTTTTAATAAATCGCCTTTTTTATACGGTATCACGCTATGTTAGCCCATGTTTTCATTGCATGTTATATCCCTCCTGGCATTTGCCTTCCACCCTCCTCACGATGATTGGATCCTTCAAGTCACTAGTCAGTGACAGTCCAAGGTCGATTGATTGATACAGATCTAGGACCAATTGTTTCCTACAGATGTGTTCAACCTAATAAGCTCTGCAGACTTGGGTGGTGTAAGCCCCGCCAAGTCAATAAGATCTGGTAAGCCTCCCCCTGTTTATGGTTGTGGTACTTCTGTTTTTTCCTTCACAGTTCATACCGGTGATTGGAATCCCCCATATGTCTAACGGGACTGCACATCTAATTGGATTTCTTTGGACTTTACAATTCACCATTTTTGTTTTTTGAACTTTGTTTATTGTGCAGTTATACTGGCACATTATTATACTAGCACACTTTTCAGAAATTATTCTAATTTTTTTCTAGTTTGAACTCACATTCATTATGTGTTAATCCTTGCTTATTTGATGTGTTTCTGTTCAATATTAACACCCTCATTTCTATCTCTCACCTGATTTATGGTAAAGTCACCATACTAGCACATTTTTCACCATACCTGTATTTTTTCAAAAATTTCACTTTTTCTTTGGTTGATTCACATTTCACCATGTATGAATCTCTTTTTATTTGATATATTTATGTTTAAGTCACATTTATATAATTTATGCAAATTTGCTCTTTTGCAACCTTAGCGCTGTACTTATTTATTCACAGTTTTTGCCCATCAAACGCAGCCTCACCAGCGCCCATCAAACACAGCCTCACCAGCGCCCATCAATGCAGCCTACTAGCCAGGACTGGTGCAAGCATTTTTGACAACCTAGGCAAAACCCCATTTTGCCGCCCCCCTGGCTCCACCCCCATTGCCCTGCCCATGTACACCCCACCTTTTTAATGAGGGGACTAGACCAGACCAGAGGTTTTTGTGTGTGTAAGGGATGCATTGTGTGTTTTCGGTGTCTGTGTGTGACTGTAAGGGATGTCCATCAAATGCATCCTCACCAGTGCACATCAATGCCGCTTCACCAGTGCCAATTAATGCAGCCTCACCTGTACCTATCAAATTCAGGCAGTTTCACCTGCACGAATCAAATGCAGCCTCTCCTGTCCCCATCAAATGCAGCCTCACCTATGCTCATGAAATGCAGGCAGCCCCACCAGCGCCCATCAAATGCAGCCTCACTCGACTGTGCCCATTAATGCCGCTTCACCTGTGCCCATCAAACGCAGCCCCACCTGTGCCCATTAAAGCTGTTCACCTGTGCTTATCAAATAGTCTCACCTGTGCCCATCAAATAGTCTTACCTGTGCCCATCAAATAGTCTCACCTGTGCCCATCAAATACAGTCTTAGCTGTGCCCATCAATGCCGCTTCACCACTGCCATTCAATGCAGCCTTACGGGGGGGGCGGGGCTCTGTACATACTTGGCATTTTAGCAGATCAGTGAACATAAATACACACATAACATTTGCAAATTGCATGTCATTGTCAATACAATCTCATTATTATCTAAGACATCAACAGTAGTTTACTCACCACACACCAGGTGATGGTCTTGGGCTCAGCAAACTTGTATCTGAGGACGTTAACCTGTTTGCTTGCTGCCTGTTCCTTGCTCTAAAATTCTTCTGTACGCCTGTACCTGCTTCTGTCTGTGCCTCTTCCAGGCTCCACCTGTCCCCAAGCCCGGAGAGTCGCTGCCAGAAGCCACGCTATGTGACTGTCACATGATTTCCTCCGCTCCACTCCAGCGTGACACGGCCAGTCCAGGAGAGCGTCTTCGGGGGGGGGGGTCGTTGGGCACACATGTCAGAGCGGAGAGTGGAGAGCGTGGGGTGGGGGAGCTGGTGCTGCTGGACACATGTCACTCAGAACGTCAGAGCGGAGAGCGGGCTGGTAGGTGGGATGGCCGCTGGAAACTTGTCAGAGCGGAGAGCGTGGGGGAGGTGTTCTGGACAGTGTGGACACACATGATGTGTTAGTGCGGAGACCGGGGGGGGGGGGGCGGCGAGCTGCTTCACACATGTCAGAGGCTCAGAGCGGCTGCCTGGTGTATAGTGCAAGCTCTGTGGACAGTGCGGGAGTAGGATAACCACCGGGCGGGCGCCCTAGGCGGCAGTGCGCCCTAGGCGGCTGCCTAGTCCGCCTAGTGGTAGCACCGGCCCTGCTACTAGCGCCCATCAATGCAGCCTCATCAGTGCCCATCAATGCAGCCTCACCAGCGCCCAGCAATGCAGCCTCACCAGCGCCCATCAAATGCAGCCTCACCAGTGCCCATTAATTGTAACCTCACCAGTGCCCATAAATGCAGCCTACCAGTTTCCATCAATGAATGTTTGCTTGCTTCCATTCATTCAGGAGTCGGAACTAGGGATGAGCCGAACACCCCCCGGTTCGGTTTGCACCAGAACCTGCGAACAGACCGAAAATTCGCACGAACGTTAGAACCCCATTGATGTCTATGGGACGCAAACGTTCGAAATCAAAAGTGCTCATTTTAAAGGCTAATTTGCATGGTATTGTCCTAAAAAGGGTTTGGGGACCCAGGTCCTGCCCCAGGGGACATGTATCAATGCAAAAAAAAAGTTTTAAAAACGTCCGTTTTTTCGGGAGCAGTGATTTTAATGATGCTTAAAGTAAAAAAAAAAAAAAAAAGTGAAATATTCCTTTAAATATCGTACCTGGGGGGTGTCTATAGTATGCCTGTAAAGTGGCGCTTGTTTCCCGTGCTTAGAACAGTCCCTGCACAAAATGACATTTTTAAAGGAATAAAAGTCATTTAAAACTGCTTGCGGGTTTAATGTAATATCGGGTCCTGGCAATATGGATGAAAGTCAGTGAGACAAACAGCATGGGTACCCCCCAGTCCATTACCAGGCCCTTTGGGTCTTGTATGGATATTAAGGGGAACCCCGCACCCAAATTAAAAAAAGAAAGGTGTGGGGCCCCCAGGCCCTATATACTCTGAACAGCAGTATACAGGCGGTGCAAACAAGACAGGGACTGTAGGTTTGTTGTTAAGTAGAATCTGTTTGTAATTTTGAACTGGTACATTTTTAACGTGTTTAGCTCCAGGCAAAAAATCTATTTTAAGCTTTTTGGAAAACATAGGGAAGGGTTATCACCCCTGTGACATTTGTTTTTGTGCTCCTCTTCAGAAGATTTCACCTCACTTTTTGTCCCAATGACAAATATTTTTTGAAAATTTGGGGTTTTTAGTGAAACAGGGATTGGTGATAAAGCATCAGTGGAAAGAAGAAAAGATTTTCCCATATTAACTCTTACAGGAGAGAATTTCCCTTCCTAGGGATAGATTTCATCCCACTTCCTGTTCTCTCCTTCCGTTTGCAAGTAGGCTGAAAAATTGGGTCTTAGGCATTGGTGCTGGTGCCACAACACTGCAACCCCTCACAGATACTCTAGTTGGAGCACAGGAACTATTCCTGCTGCAAAGAATTGCATCAAAAATTGTAATTACACGCCTCTGTTGAACAGGGGCTGAAAAATTGGGCCTTAGGCACTGGTGCTGGTGCCACAACACTGCAACCCCTCACAGATACTCTAGTTGGAGCACAGGAACTAGCCCTGCTGCAAAGAATTGCATCAAAAATTGTAATTACACGCTCCTGTTAAACAGGGGCTGAAAAATTGGGCCTTAGGCACTGGTGCTGGTGCCACAACACTGCAACCCCTCACAGATACTCTAGTTGGAGCGCAGGAACTAGTCCTGCTGCAAAGAATTGCATCAAAAATTGTATTTACACGCCCCTGTTAAACAGGGGCTGAAAAATTGGGCCTTAGGCACTGGTGCTGGTGCCACAACACTGCAACCCCTCACAGATACTCTAGTTGGAGCACAGGAACTAGCCCTGCTGCAAAGAATTGCATGAAAAATTGTAATTACACACTCCTGTTAAACAGGGGCTGAAAAATTGGGCCTTAGGCACTGGTGCTGGTGCCACAACACTGCAACCCCTCACAGATACTCTAGTTGGAGCACAGGAACTAGCCCTGCTGCAAAGAATTGCATCAATTTAAAAATTGGGCCTTAGGCACTGGTGGCGGCACCCAGAACCAAAAATGTTCTTACAAGCTATCAGCATGATCATTGAGGAGGAAGAGGATAATTACTCAGCATAACAGGATAGTCACTCAGCATCAGCATAGACAGTCTTTGAAGGGATCTGACATTTAAAAAAAAAATATTCGGTTACATCAGCATCAGGTGCTTGTTAGCTGGTGGTGATCCAAGACTGATTCATTTTTATGAAGGTCAGTCGATCGACCGAGTCGGTGGACAGACGCACCCTGTGATCAGTTACAAAGCCTCCAGCAGCACTGAATGTGCGTTCCGAAAGAACGCTGGAAGCAGGACAGGCCAGTAGCTCAATTGCATACTGTGCAAGCCCTGGCCAGTGATCCATCCTCAAGACCCAGTAACCCAGAAGATTTTCAGTGGGAAAGGTGTCCAAGTCAGATCTTGCCCGTAGGTATTCCTGCACCATGTAAAACAGACGCTGGCGATGGTTGCTGGAACCGATCATACCATGGGGCTGCAGACTAAAAAATTGTCTGAACGCATCAGTCAGACGGCCACCTTCTCCACCGCTCCTTCTTTGACTGACCAAAGCCTCAGCAACATGTTGTCCAGAAACAGGAGTTTGTAATCTCACAGTCTCTGGGAATGCGTTGCACAGACCTTTCTGCAAGGCCTCCCGAAGATGTTTCATCCTCTGCTCCCTCTGCGACGGCAAGGTAAGGTCCGCAACCTTACCCTTGTAACGTGGATCAAGGAGGGTTGCCAGCCAGTATTGCTCCTTCTCCTTGATACCACGAATATGAGGATCCTTCCGCAGGCTTTGCAGGATCAGGGAAGCCATGCAGCTGAGGCATTCGGTCTGGAGTCCTCTGGGTCACTAAGGACAACATGATCCGCAGCCACCTCCTCCCAACCACGTACAAGTCCATGTGTTTCTTGGGACTGTAAATGATCCCTTAAAGACTGCTGCTGATGCTGAGTGCCAGGCTCCACCTCCATACTGACACAATCCTCCTCCTCCTCCTCGTCCTCTTCCTGTGTGATCGGCGGGCACACAGGAACACTGTCTGGATAAAGCGGGCCTTCAGAGCTAAGGAAGTCCTCCTCTTCCTGCCTCTGTTCTGCCTCAAGTGCCCTGTCCATTATTCCACGCAGCATGTGCTCCAACAGGTGGACAAGGGGGACAGTGTCACTGATGCATGCACTGTCACTGCTCACCATCCTCGTGGCCTCCTCAAATGATGACAGGACAGTGCATGCATCCCTGATCATGGCCCACTGGAGTGGGGAAAAAAAAAACAAGCTCCCCTGACCCTGTTCTGGTGCCATAGTCGCACAGGTACTCATTGATGGCCCTCTGCTGCATGGCCAACGTTGAGTTCCACCTGGTGGGCATGTCACAGATTAGGCGGTTCTTGGGCAGGTTAAATTTCTTTTGGAGGTCAGCCAGCCGAGCACTGGCATTATATGACCTGCGGAAATGCACACAGACTTTCCTGGCCTGCCTCAGGACATGCCCAAGAACCGCTGCACCACCAAGTTAAGGACGTTAGCCAAACAGGGCACATGGGTCAGTTGTCCCTGTCGGAGAGCGGAGAGGAGGTTGGTGCCATTGTCACAAACCACCATACCTGTCTTAAGCTACCGTGGCGTCAACCACCTCTGAACCTGCCCCTGTAGAGCTGACAGAATCTCTGCCCCAGTGTGGCTCCTGTCCCCTAAGCACACCAGCTCAAGCACCGCATGGCATCTTTTGACCTGCGTGCTTGCGTAGCCCTTTGAACGCCTACGGAGCACCGCTGGTTCCGAAGTCAAATCAGCACAGGAAGAGGCCATGGAGGAAGAAGAAGAGGAGGGGGTGGAGGAGAGAGGTGTGGCAGAATCACCACTAGTAGTATTTTGGAGGCATGGTGGCAGAACAACCTCCAACACTACTGCCCTTTGTCCTGCATCCTTCCCAGCTGCCAGAAGAGTCACCCAATGCGCCGTGAAACTTAGGTAACGTCCCTGTCCATGCCTGCTGGACCATGAGTCAGCGGTAATATGCACCTTACCGCCCTGTCCAACGAGGCCAAGACATTGCCTTCCACATGCCAGTAGAGAGCCGGAATCGCCTTCCGTGAGAAAAAGTGGCGTTTGGGAACCTGCCACTGAGGAACCGCACATTCCACAAACTCTCAGAAGGGGGCAGAGTCTACCAACTGAAAAGATAGCAGTTGAAGTGCTAGCAATTTTGCCAAGCTAGCATTCAACCGCTGGGCATGTAGATGGTTGGGAGCGAACTTCTTTTTGCGGTGCAGCAGCTGGGGCAGGGAAATTTGCCTGGTGCAATCTGACGTTGGTGTACCGATAGCAGATTGCCCGCAAGTACTTGGCTGTGACACACCTAATTCTACACCTTCATTCCTCTCAGTGCAGGTCTCAGAGAGGACTGACGGTATAGTGGGGTTGGAGATCCCAGCTGATGAGGAGTAAGGAGAGGTCCTCTTTGTTTTTTGGTGTGGGTCTTTTAGGTAGGCTTACCAACGAACTGCATGGCAGGTCAACATATGTCTGGTCAAGCATGTGGTGCCCAAGCGGGAGATGTTTGGCCACGCGAGATACGCTTGAGACATATGTTGCAAATAGCAGTGGTGCCATCTGAAGGCACTCGTCTCAAAAAAGGCCCACACCAAAAAACTTTTGGAATAACGCACAGAGACAGCAGTGCCCTGCACATGCAAAGCTCTGAGGTGTGATGTAGTCAGTGTGCTGCCCTTAGACTGGCCCCTGGAGGGCATCCTGCCTCGTCTGTGATGTGCCTCCTCCTCCTCTCTCCTATCAGGCACCAACGTTGAGTCAGTGACCTCATCATCCCCTCCCTCCTCATCACTGGAGCAAACCTGGCAGTATGCTGCAGCAGGGGGAACATGACTGCCAGATTGCTGTCCTTCTTGGGCACCCCCTCTGTCCGTGCTCACGTTACTGCCTTCATCTAGCTCAGTATCATCATCAGAGCCTTCTAAACGCTGGGCATCCTCCTGGAGCATGTACCCAACACTGTGGTCAAACAGTTCGAGGGACTCCTCAGGAGGACATGGTGGGGCTAGGGAAGGAGTCACTGATGCCATTGAGCCGAGGGAAGAGGCCACGTTGGCAGCTACTTTGCCAGACGAAGTACCTTGAGCATGAGTGAGAGAGGATGAGGAGGATGATGACGGCTTGGTGATCCACTCGACCAAGTCTTCCGCATGTTGCGGCTCAACACGGCCAGCTGCTGAAAAAAAGGCCAAGCATGTCCCACGGCCACGTGCTGATGAGGATGCACCGTGTCCACGACCAGCACTGTTGCCTCTAGACACAGAGCCTGCTTGTCCTCTTTTATTGGTTTGTGACTGTCTGCCTCTCCTTGTTTGCCTTCCAGACATACTAATGGTCTGCAGTGAGATGTAACTGCACTAAGCTGGGATATATATATATATATATATATATATATATATATATATATATATACTGATACTGCTGCTAGCAAAATCAACTGCCTGCCTGTAGTATTATTAGTATAAGAACACCACCAATCTTCTACAGGTAGCTTTAGCTGAACACTGTGCAGAGGTCGCACTACACTAACTTGTAGCTTTAGGTGAACACTGTGCAGAGGTCACACTACACTAACTTGTATCTTTAGCTGAACACCATGCAGAGGTCGCACTACAATAACTTGTAGCTTTAGCTGAACACTGTGCAGAGGTCGCACTACACTAAAAAATATTGTAGCTGCCTGCGGTAGTGATAGGATCAGAAAAACACCACCAATTTTCTACAGGTAGCTTTAGATGCACACTGTGCAGAGGACGCACTGCACTAACTGTAAATACTGTAGCTAATAGGACTAATAGGGAACACCAGCAATTTTCTTCAAATACTGTAACAACACTTGCCTGCCTGTCAGAAGATAATAACAGGAACGGATCTAGCTAAACCGAATACAGTGTGTATATATATATATATATATATATATATATATATATATACAACACCTGGGATGCATATATATACACAATACACTGTAAGTGCAGCTAACTGACTGACTGGTAAATGGGAAAAAAATGCAGCGCTAAGAAGTAAGACTCACAGTCACAGATCCACACCGTGCACCATTGACTTTATTTTCTAGTTTCACATCATTTTTTGGTCCATACCAGTTCCTCTTAATAATTTGAGTTTGGAATCATCCATTTACCATACGTGGACACTTTATACTGTGTTTGTTCATTTCATTTCACTTATGGTTTTTGCACATATGCTTTACTGTTCAGTACAGCATCTCTTACTTAATTGTTTCACTACACCCTAACTTCCTATTACTTCTTAGCGCTGCATTTTTTTCCCATTTACCAGTTATTGTTTGTCACAATGTATGCAGCTGCTGGCTCACATATATTTTATTTTTGCTGTTAGAGCGCAGTGTTTTCTTATTCTCTTGTACCTAACTGACTGACTGTCCTGCCTAATCTATCTAACTTAAATCAAATTGGCCAATCATCAGCCAGCAATGCACTGCGATGCAATTCGGCGAACGATCAAACAGCCGTTGTTCGAGTCGAACATGGGTTCGACTCGAACGCGAAGCTCATCCCTATTCGGGACACAGTCCTCCGCCGCCGCTGCGCCTCTGACACTATATGGGAATGGAGTGGCGGCTGCCTGCTGATTCTGAGACTTAGTTGCTTGCTGCAGAGAGAAGAGAGTAGGAACACCAGTGACCAGGTGCCCTAGGCAGCAGGGCGCCCTAGGCGGCTGCCTAGTTTTCCTAGTGGTAGCACCGACCCTGGCTGTGTTATCTGTTTTCCCTGCAGTCCCTCAATACAATAACAGGTAAAACTTTTCTAGAGTTAAGTGTTGTTCTTTTATCTTCATACAAATCTCCTGTCCCTGCTCACATTCAGACATATTCGCAGGATATGCCAGCACATTTATTTGCATGAACAAGGGCCTAGTGACCACCATGACACCCCTAGAAACAGCCCTAGCACTAGCCCCAAATTTTAGTGACAATATCTCATTGATGGATTGGGAAGAGCGGCTGGAGAATATGCCTCTATCAGGTGCCCACTGAGCTAATTCCCGAGATAACCATAAACACCTTAGAAGATGCCCATCAGACTATTATAGCATTGCCAGTGGAAAATGTGCCACTTTGGTGCAAATAGTCACTAGGCTAGAAGGCCTTTTCGGGGAAAATATCTCTTTAACTGAGATAAGGCGCCAGTTCTTTATATGCAGACAGCGAGTGCGTGACTCATTTTGCGGTGGCCCTACAGAAGTTAGGGAATTGGTTGGAAAAGAAGGATAACCAGGGATGTGCTGACATAGGTGCTCTGGACAAGCTGTTATGAGACCAGTTTATTGGCAAGGTAGCTACAGGCCTTATATGCTGGCTTCTACAAGAACAGGTGAGATCCCAACCTACCCTCACCTTAAATTACATGTGTGTTTCTCAGGGAGGAGGCTCTGGCCCCTTCCCTATCTCAGCAATACAAGTAGTCATACGTGAATTGACGCAATCTATAGCCTTCCTGCAGCAAGAGATGACTGCCGTGAAGTAGGAATTAGTTCAGGTCTCTCGGAGAAGGACCCCTTATGAAGAGACCCTGATGAAGACTGGAAGTGCTGGTGATGTAGGTGAGTGGCTAGAGTAGGGAGAGCAACCACAATTATTAGGGACATTGAGTTAGCCCTGGGGAAAAAGTTCCAATTCTAGAATGGATTAATTAGGGACACTGCTGTTCATTAATCTCAGGAATCACTGCATAGGACCTGTATAGCTTTCTGAAGTGCCGCTTGTGCTGCCACTCTGTAAGCTATGCCTATATGATACCTTCTGGTGCTGAAGTTATGCTAGTATTACTGTGTCTTCTGCTATCAGCATTACTGCCCCTTAATTGACAATGTTACCGAGTTTGTTAATACACGAGTACCTGGAATTGTTGTCTCAAGTTTTATGCCACAGTTGCTCCAGTCAATTTAAAGAGGAAGCAAACCCTGATGGGTTTTACTTTTGCTCGCTGCAAAGCCTGCAAATGAAAAGCATAACGGCAATATTATGTGCCAATTACCTGCAAAAGAATCCAGCGATGTTCCCTCTGTAGGCAGCGTCCATCTTCTGGCACTTCTTTCTTCCGGGCTGCGGACTCCGGCGCATGCGCCTTTGGAATTTTCTGGGGACTTTAAGTGAAATATCTCCTAAACGGTGCACGTTTAGGAGATATTTCCACTACATATAGGAAAGCCTTATTCTAGGCTTATCTATAGGTAGAAGTCCAAAAAGTGGGTTTACAAACACTTTAACAAGTGCTAGTGGTTGCAGATGGCTGTGTTATCTGGTTTACCTGCAGCTCCTCAAAACAATAACAGTTCAAACTTTTCTAGACTTAAAGTGGATATAAACCCTCACATATACCCAGTGAACTGAACAGCCTCAGATGATACACAGGGATGAAACAAATCTTCCTATAAAATTTTTACATGTATATCTGCTGTCTTCAGCTTTATATATTCTTTAGACAGTTCAGATTGTGTTAGGAGATTTTCTCTTCCTGTTCAGCACTACAGTGAAGCCTGGGCATACAGCCAAGACAGCTGATTGCAGGAAAGGCACACACCCCCTCTCCTCATAGGTAGAGACTTTCAGAAGTGTTTGTTGAATAGTTCAGAAGTTCAGCTAATCTATTTCTAGCTCTCTCCCCAACACAAAACTCAAGCTGCTTTTATCTCAGTTGACAGAGAACTTATCAGAAGTTATCAGGCTGATAACAGAAGAACAGAGCAGGAGATAGTTCTTTGGAGAGAGATAAGAAAACACTACAGATATATGTGCCCAGCTCAAATTTCATGAATTGGGTTTACATCCACTTTAAGTGTTGTTCTTTTAACTTCATACAAACCTCCTGTCCCCGCCCACAATCTGGCATATTCGCAGGATATGCCTAGCACATTTATTTGCATGAAGGGCCTAGTGAACACCATGACAGCCCTAGAACCAGCCCTAACACTAGCCCCAAATTTCAGTGGCTCAATTACACATTGATGGATTGGGAAGAGTGGCTGGAGAGCCCAGTATGCCTCTATCAGGTGCCCACTAAGCCAAATCCCGAGCTAACCATAAACACCTTAGAAGATGCCCATCAGACTATTATAGCATTGCCAGCAGAAAAACGTGCCACTTTGGTACAAATAGTCACTAGGCTAGAAGGCTAGAAGGCCTTTTTGGGGAAAATATCTCTTTAATTGAGTTAAGGTGCCAGTTCTTCATATGCAGACAGCGAGTGCTTGACTCATTTTGCGGTGGCCCTACAGAAGTTAGGGAATCACTTAGAAGAGAAGGATAAACAGGTATGTGCTGACATAGGTGCTCTGGACAAGCTGTTATGGGACCAGTTTATTGGCAGGGTAGCTACAGGCCTTGTATGCAGGATTCTACAAGAAGAGGTAAGATCCCAACCCACCCTCACCTTAATTTACATTATAGTGAAAACGATGGCAGGGGAACAGGAAGACACTTAGGCCACTGTAGTGTTGACTACAAAGAGTGAGCAGCTGTTTCTCCGGGAGGAGGCTCCGGCCCCTATCCCTATCTCAGCAATACTAATAGTTGTACGTGAATTGACGCATTCTATAGCCTTCCAGCAGCAAGAGATGACTGCTGTGAAGCAGGAATTAGCAAAGGTCTCTCGGATAAGGAACCCCTTATGAAGAGACCCTGACGAAGACTGGAAGTGCTGGCAATGCAGGTGCTATGGGCATCTTCTCAGAAGGTACAGGGGAACAGAGAGTAGGGGCATCCCTCATAAGTTGTTACACTAAAAGTTCCAGAGGCAGAGGGACAACCTCCAGGAACAACAAGTTCCATGTCTCATCAACAGAGGCTCTGAAGTAACCACTATGGAATATGACTTCTACATGAGGCTTTTAACCAGCTAGACCTATGATGGTTATCCCTGAAAGCAGTTATTAATCTACCCATTGTGGTGGAAGGGGTCATCTGGATGTCAGTGCAAGTGTTTGACCAGATCGTGAAGTGGGTAGGAACAGTGGTGACCCACACCTCGCCATGAAATCCTCAAAGACTTGGACTTGTCCTGGCTCCAAATATGGATATAGAAAGGTCCTGTTGCCCTCCTCAGGGTGGTGAGGACTGAGTAGTGTGACAGAACCTGATTCACGCTTGTGAGCTACATCGGAGAGAGAGTCTATGGCAGCCATAGAAGGTGGGAGTGGTCTGCTTGCCACAAAAGCAGAAGTTTCAGTTAGCCCAAAAGCGAGAGATAATCTACCCCTTGCCTATTGGGGCCTAGAAGAAGATATAAGGGGCCTCTGTCATGGTAGAGCCCCAGATAGATGTGGCAGTGCCAGGGAAATGGCTGGTGGGCAGAATTCTCTCCAAGGTCCATCGGGGCAAGATACTGGTTTAGCTGATTAATTTGTGAGCCACACCCATTCTCCTGTCTAGCCAGATAATTCTCGCAGACATCTATGTGGTGCCTCAGAACTGTATCACAGCCTCCCAACCTGAGGTCAAGGCCATATGTGCCCCTTTGCAAGCCTCCATGCCTTCCCTAGAAGACCCAGTACCAACAGCTATTAGATTAACTGGTTCTTCCCTTCCAGGAGTTTCCATTGTCTCAACAGCGAATGCTGCAGCAGGTGTTGGAAAAGCATGTGCTCTTCATTCAAATTGGAATTGCTGAATATCTTTCAGGGAATAGAATTGACATTTATATTAAAGCGGTAGTAAACCCGCTGACTTTTTTTTTTCCCCTACACCTGTAAGGGAAAAGGCATAATGAGCTAGTATGCACTGCATGCTATCTCATTATAAGATACTTACCTTAGAACGAGGCGCTGGCATCTCACCCGGTCCACGCCGAGGAAGCTGACTTTTCCCCTCGGCGTGTCTTCCGGGTATCGCGGCTATGTCGTCACTCCAGCGCGTGCACGCTGGAGACTTTTTTCCGGCAAGGTCCGGCGGCTGCCGGGCTTTTGGCCGAGAATCCCCTGTGCGCATGAGCCGCTGCAGTCAGCGGCTCATTGTGAGGGGAATATCTCCTAAACTGTACAGGTTTAGGAGATATTTTTTTTACCTACAGGTAAGCCTTATTATAGGCTTACCTGTAGGTAAAAGTTTAAAAAATAGGTATACAACCGCTTTAATAATAATTCCCTGGCATATCTGAACTTTGCTAAACTGAGGGCACTGGAACAAAGATGGGTGGGTTGACTGGCCCACTTCAGTTATAAAATTCACTACAAGCCTTGCCACCTGCATAGCAATGTTGGCACCCTCTCACGACTTATTGTGGAGCAGCCCAAGGGGATGTGGACTAAGGCCGAGAGAATCGGAAAGTGTACCATGTTCTATCTCCCATGGCACCAACTAAACATGTGTCAGTGTTCCAGAAATCATCCAAGGTCCCGGGGGAGCAGAGGTGTACACCCTCGCTGATTGAGCCTCTGTGCAACAGAAAGACAAGACATTTTCCAATTACAGCTGTCTCTCTAGATGATGGAGGCCTTTGACCAGGGCATGTCTCCAGCTGTGGTCCAGAACCTTCTCCAGAAGTGGGATCATTTGCAGATCCAGGGCAGCGTGCTGTATTGTTGGGCCAGTATACCCTCTGAACAGCAGGACATCCTTCAGGTCCAGGACAGCGTGCTGTATCGCTGGGCCAGTATACCCTCTGAACAGCAGGACATCCTTCAGCTCCAGGACAGCGTGCTGTATTGCTGGGCCAGTATACCCTCTGAACAGCAGGACATCCTTCAGGTCGAGGACAGCGTGCTGTATTGCTGGGCCAGTGTACCATCTGAACAGCAGGACATCCTTATGCTACAGATCTGCCACCTAAAGCATGCATCCATCAGACATTTCGGGGTAGACTACACTGAAACTCATGTCAAAAAGTATTTCTATTGCCTGAGATGAATCAATTGGGTACCGCAGGCTTGCTGCGAATGCACCACCTGCACCCTGCATATGGCATCCTTGGAACAGACAATCTCCACATCAGAACCCTTTGAGCTTCTCACCATGGACTTCTTGACAGTGGCAGCCTCCCCCCTCTGGTTTAAGCTGTGCCCGGGTGTTTGCTGACCACTTTTCAAAATTTGCCATTGCTGTGCACACTAAAGACCAAACCACAGTCACCATGGATAAACTTTTCTAGATCCATGTGGTTTAGCCTTATGGGTGCTCCAAAGTATCCTGTCGGACCCACACTACCTATATTATCCTTGGGGTAATGGGGTCTGTGAGCATTTCAACCTCAATCTGCAGAGGGTGCTAAGAACACTGGAGCAGGGGCATTAGGAAGGCTGGTATCAACATGTGGTCAATGCTGTTTGGTCCTAAAACCAATCAGTCCACCAGGTCAGCATTAAGCCAATCACTATTAGGCAAGGTATTTCTTAAACAACTCAAGTGAAATATTTTGGTCAACAAAAGCCTCAAAGAACAATAAAGTGATATTAAACACACAGTTTAATTCACATTGCCTCTTCTATTTCTGTATATGGATTTTGGCACTGTAATTATTTTAATAAAATAAACACCTAAGCTCCTTTTTCCTAAGTGATATACAGCTGTCACATGACCCAGCTTTCTCCCAGCCTACCTGCAGGGAAACATAAGCAGGAGGAGCTTCTAGTCCTTTGCTGCTGATCACATGTTCAAAATAGAAAAGAAAAAAAGCCTTTGGAATACAGAGTAGAAATAATTAATATCAATAAACTAATTTAAATTGTCATACAAATATATATTTGAAATCAAATCTTTATTTTTTTTTTTGGTAATAACATGGTGTGGGTGGATTTCTGCCAGTCACAGGCTGTGTCACATCCATCCAGCTTGTGTCTTAGAATAAGAGGGAGGTGAAGTCTCCATTAAAGGATATGTGCATTTACTATTTATTTTTATTTTTTCTAGGAGCCTGGAAAGCATTACACCAGCAATCAGCAGATTGCTGATGCCATGCAGGTCTCCTGCAGACTGTCAGTGTGTGCTATCTGTACGGCCAAGTAGTTTCTCACTGACAGGAAGACTCAATGAACTCAACAGCACCGTGGTAGTTCATTGAAAACTACAAGCCGACAGCTGCAAAGGATGTCAGGACTTGTAGTTAATTCAAACACAGGACTCTGTGTATGAATGACAGGGCTGTGTGGGTGGATCCCCACACAGCCGCGCTATTTTCAAAAAGTGACAGCTTGTATGGGGAACTTCTCCCCATAGTGCTGTCACAGGGAGAAAAGGCAGCGGAAAGCTGCTGCAGCAGTGGGAACATGTTACATGTTCCATTCCAAAAACGGGTTGAGCATGTAACATGTTCCCAAAGGTGATCTTATCCTTTAATCTACATGTAATATCCTGCTCCCATTGTGTTTAGCTGGTGAGTGGGCATGGAGGAGGAGGGAGAGAGTGGGCTGTCATTTATCACTGCGTATAAGCCCACATGTGTGACTCTATAGTCACATGGGCTGCTCAGATGTAAAAGGGAGGAAATGCTCAGCATAGATACTCACTGAAAACTGAGCATGTGCAGAGTTGCCACTACAGCTGCAAAATCCCTAGCTGAATTGGGGACTTGGACAAAAGGTGGAGAAAGAGAGCAGCAGGATGAACCAGGTTTTTGGCAGAATACAGAAAAAGAAATCTCATAGTGACTGAGTATGAACATCATGTAATACAGTATTTAATGATAGTTTTATATGATGTGGGTTTATTGACACTTTAACTGACCTTAATAAACCGCTGGTGGCTATCATAATATCAATACGAACAACAAGAGATCTGCTAATGAGACCTATTGGGTAACCCATCACACTATGTTTATAAAACCAGATTCTTTTTAATGCAATTGGAAAGGATATAAACCAGACCTAAGTAATTACATCTGTTGCACTACCCACGCAGGGGCTGCAGATGACAGGTTTCCCACCTCCTGCACAGCCAGGCGACAAACATTTTCCACTCATCCAGACACAATGAACAGTCTTTGAGCTTGATTTTTGTTGTTTTATTAGGGGTAATAGGAATTATGGGATGCCCAGCTTAACTAAAAAATAACCAGGGACAACTTCCTCCCTACGTACAAGATCTTGAACTGTCCTCCTTCCCGGACACTGACAATTTCTGAGGATGAACTGCATAAGCCCCTTAAGGACAGGGAACTCAGTCCCTTATAAAGTAGTACTTTGTATAGTAAGCAGCATACAGGAATATCTCCCACTCCACTGTAGACACTGATCCCAGCTTTAAATATAGGGGGGCTGGGTTTGCACTTCGCTATCAGTAATTGGACTGCTCTAGTGTAGTGAATACCCTACTACACAAATACTGTAAAGAAGATAATAAGTGTGCTGTCCCCAGACTGAATATATGATTTTTATATCTCAGGGTATTCTATGTATGCAATTGAAACAAAAATCGATATTCCTTTGCTTATTGTGATGTAAACCAATAGTGCAAGATATGCAGAAAAGAAGAAAAAAGTAGAAAAGTGCCGTCACCACTAGCTCCACCTGACGCGCTTCCCCCAAACAAGCGTCATCTGGGATTGAAGACTCCTTTTCTCCTCCTTGCTTTTAATACATATATCAATCGGAGATGAATGGTTAAACTTACCTGGACTATTTGGAATCAGTCGGGAATGAGCTGTGGCTTCCATGGGGAGTATACCATAAGACTCCATTCACACAGGGGCAACACAACTTCCAGCGCTACTTTGGGAGGCAACTTGGACACGACTTGAGTATGAATCACAGCGCGACTTGGGGCGACTTCAGCGTGACTTGGGGCGACTTACAACACGACTCGAAGTCGCCTCCAGGACAGGGAACTGTACAAGTGGCCAATTAGAGCTTATCAGCTCTTGTGACCTCATTCTTCTTCCTGTTTTCTTCCTTGTTCCCTGTTCCCCGTTGTTCTGTGTCCAAAATGCTCTCTGTGCGATATGTAATGTCAGCTGTCATAACAGCTGATTTGGCAGTATTGATGGAAGAGGAAGAAAGGAAGCGAAGGATGAGGATGAGAAGAAGACGTCGCTACTGGATCCATCCCATCATTGCCAATAGACCTAACAGAGGCCAGTTCTGCGCTATGTATGAGAACTTGCCTGGTTTTGAGGACAAGTTTTTCAACTATACCCGGATGTCGATCGCAAGGCAAGTACATATGCTATATTTCATTGTCCACTTGCCACGTCACCTGCCACGTCACCTGCCACATCCACCTGCCACGTCACCGACCACATCCACTTGCCATGTCACCTGCCACGTCACCTGCCAAGTCCACCTGCCACATCACCTGCCACGTCCACTTGCCACGTCACCTGCCATGTCCACCTGCTACGTCACCTGCCACGTCACCTGCCACGTCCACTTGCCACGTCACCTGCCATGTCCACCTGCCACATCACCTGCCACTTCCACTTGCCACGTCATCTGTCACGTCACCTGCCACCTCAGAATCCCCCCATATTTGCATATGGTTGTCTAAGCGGTAATGTGTGTGTAGCTACTATTGGTTGATATTTCTTATTTTCACATAGTAATTACATTCTTTTTTTTGTTTTGTATTGCAGTTTTGACGAATTGCTTGGTCTGGTTGACATCCATCTTAGGCGACTGAATACATCATACAGGAGGAGTATCTCATCCACTGAAAGACTTATTATTACACTAAGGTAAACTATCTTTATTTATGCACATTAGTAGCATATTTTCCACATTAATAAAGTCCAAACTGCGCTCATTTGTCCGGTCTTCTCCAACGGGTCAAATGAGTGCAGCTGCCTTGACTGATGGCAGTTCCAGCCTCTCAGCAAGCCACTCTCCACCCCTTCACAGCGCAGCGCTCTAATGGGCGTGGAGGAGCAGAGCAGGAGAGCTGCTGACTGACAGTCAGCAGCTCCCAGCTCATGGAGGGTAGAGATGCGAGCCATAGACGATGTTTCAAGCTATAGATGATGTTTGTTGACTCAGTTCTGTGTAAAGAAGCAGCCGTGGACAGATGTAGCATCGCTGCGATGCTGCATCCACCTAGGTTAATTTTTTTTTTTAAATATCATGTAATACACATTTGAAAATTTAGCACACAAACATACCAAACATTTAGAAAAATCTAAATTTTTTAATATTTATAAAACTATATATAACCAAATATTTTCATATTTATAAAACAAAAGTTGAACAAGTAGACAACAGTCAAACAAACTAATTAAAACAATTATAATTGGTGGTAGGTCGGCTGATTGAGAGTAGAGCTGGTGGAAGGCCTTGGGGATGGTGTGGGTGGCATCTGAATAGATTCTTCACCGAATCTTTTATTCCCTGGTACCCCAAGGGCACTTGGAATAGGGGATGGTGATGGATAGGGGATCGGGGTATTTCCTAGATTTAGGGTATTGCCATAGTCGTCCGTGTATGGACGGAAGCGAGGGGAGGGGGGCAGTAGTGGTGTGTTCTGGGTGGGGTAGGGTTAGGAAAGTTGTAATAAGGGCCTGATGGGGGTGGTGGGTGGGCAAAAATTGATGATTGGTCAGTGGCTGGATCACTTTGCATGTTTGCCTCTAGGATGTCCATAATAGCTTTTTTAACAAAGTTCTTTCTTTCCTGTGGCACTTTTTTCAGCATTCCTGCAACCATATTTCCAAAGCCACTCTCTTCAGTCTCCAGGGCATCCAGTTTGTGATCCAATTTTTCTATCAAGGTTGCAAAACGATCCATGGTTTGGTTAATTCTTCCCCCTATCGGTCTGCTTGATCTTTGAGGGAGAGGCCTTCGCGTAGGTGGTTCCTCGACTTGGGGCTGCTCGACATCTGGTAGCACAATCTGTGTTAGCTGGACCTCTGGCAGCTCAAGCTGGGTAGAAGGCTCTGGAATGTTGGTCTCCTGTGTGTCTTCGGTAACCTCAAGTGACTGATGCGCAGATAGAAACTGAGACCCTCCTTCTACAGCGCATGCTGCGTCTCCACCTGCCCGCTGTCCGTTACATCTTTCCTCCCAACTTGATTGTGTTCTGCAAGAAACATATAGTACAATTTTAGCACACTCTTCTGTATAGAATGTTATAGTATATCACTTTAGAAATATGAAAGATGTTATCTTACTCTCTTAGTTCCATGAAAGGCATCAGGAACTGCAGTTCTTCAGCATGTACATAGGGTACAAATCTTTTTGATCCAGAGCCACTTCTGCATTCGTGCAATCTTCTTAGGTGACGCTTGAAGCAGTCCCTCAACCCTTTCCATCTAGTCTGTAAAGTTGCCACTGCAAAATATAAACATAACCATAATCACTTATGTATTTTTTCTTTCAGATACCTGGCAACCGGTCATTCTATAGTAGGCCTTCATTTTGAGTTCATGGCGGGCAAGTCAACAATCAGCTACATCATCCGTGAAACCTGTCAAATTTTATGGGACGTTCCGAACACCATTGTTATGAAGAGGCCTACACAAGAAAATTGGTGTGATATTGCTGATCTATATTGGAATCGGTGCAATTTCCCCAATTGTATTGGAGCTATCGATGGGAAGCATGTGCATGTTATGAAGCCTATCGGTAGCGGTAGTATGTTTTTTAATTACAAAAAATACTGTTAGTTTGTACTGCTTGCCGTGGCCGATTCAAACTACTGTTTTACCTACATCGATATCGGATCCTACGGAAGTACCTGCGATGCTCGTATTTTTGCCAATTCCTCCTTCAGTGAAAGGCTAAGAGACAATCGACTTGATCTTCCAGAAAACCGCCCTCTTCCTGGCACAACTGAACCCCCGCTACCCTATGTGTTTGTCGCAGATGAGGCTTTTGCCTTGGGGGAACACATTATGAGGCCATACTCTAAAAGGAACCTGACCACTCCGAAGAAGGTTTTCAACTATCATTTAACAAGGGCAAGAAGGGTGGTTGAGTGCAGTTTCGGAATTCTTGCCAATAAATGGCGTTTTTACATACACCTATAGCCTTGAATATAGAAAATGTTATTATTTCTGTCAAAGCAGCATGCGTGCTGCACAATTATGTCAGGGTACATGACGGATACTGTTTTGAGGATTCCCTCATGCACGATATGGAAAGTGCACACCTCAGTGCTACGAGGGGATCCAGTGACGGTGCCACAGTGCGCAATTAATTTACGTTGTACTTTGTTTCACCGGCTGGTGAAATACAATGGCAAATGGACGCCATTTCATAACTTTATTGCTATTAAGTGCTTTCAAAACATATTTTATTTTTTTCAGTTGTTTTTTCTGTACAGTTGAATAGAGCCTGCAGGTACTGAGTTTCAAATTTTTTCATGATATGTTATACTGTTGTTAATTTAAAATTTTGTGATAATTAATTTGGCTATGGTTATATTGTTCAATCATTAACTACATAATATTACATTACAGCTAGACATCACTGACAGACTTCACCAGGGTTCTCCATACTCTGGCCCTCTAGTTGTTCTAGAAACCCTGCTTTTTTGCAGCAAATGACGTGGCAAGTGGACAATCCACAACTAGTGGCAGGTGACGTGGCAAGTGGACAATCCACAGATTGTGGCAAATGACGTGGCAAGTGACGTGGCAGGTGACATGGCAGGTGGACAATCCACAGTTTGTGGCAAATGATGTGGCAGGTGATGTGGCAGGTGGACAATCCACAACTTGTGGCAGGTGGACAATCCACAGCTTGTGGCAAATGATGTGGCAGGTGATGTGGCAGGTGACGTGGCAGGTGGACAATCCACAGCTTGTGGCAAATGACGTGGCAGGTGACGTGGCAGGTGACGTGGCAAGTGGACAATCCACAGCTTGTGGCAAATGACGTGGCAGGTGACGTGGCAAGTGGACAATCCACAACTTGTGGCAGGTGATGTGGCAAGTGGACAATCCACAGCTTGTGGCAAATGATGTGGCAAGTGACGTGGCAGGTGACGTGGCAGGTGGACAATCCACAGCTTGTGGCAAATGATGTGGCAGGTGATGTGGCAGATGACGTGGCAAGTGGACAATCCACAACTTGTGGCAGGTGGACAATCCACAGCTTGTGGCAAATGACATGGCAGGTGACATGGCAAGTGGACAATCCACAACTTGTGGCAGGTAACATGCTAAATACAAGTACACAGCTGCTGCTACTCACTCTGGTCTCACAAAATGGCTGAAATAGTTAAAAAATAATGGTCTTTTGGGACTGTATGGAACTGCAACCATCATGCCTAGTCAAAGATAACAGACATAAATATAAAAATGTTTCACTTACATTTGTCACTGCGGTCAGTCTCCGACAATACATCCCAATCCGGGTAGGTCAGCCTACAGATTTCCAGCCAGGCATTGTCCCTCTTGACATGATCCTTATAATTCGGGTCTCTCTTGTTGTATAGACATTTTCTCTCCATGATCAGGGACTCATTGTCTAACACCTCCCTGGCTCTGGTAGACATTCTGTATACAGGTTTTACCTACACAAGTATACAGAGCTCACGTCCAAAACGAAAGTACTCTGTGTTTCAGAAGGAGGGGGCTGGCTGTTTGTGGAGGGTAGCTGGGTAAATTCCTTTCTGTTTCCTGTAAAGTTGCCTCAGTATGAACTGTGATCCGACTTGGAGGCGACTTCCATTGAAATGAATGGGTACAAGTCGCCTAGAAGTCGGATTGAAGTAGTACAGGAACCTTTTCTGAAGTCGGAGCGACTGCAGTAGTGTACATTAAGACGACTCCATTCTCTAACATTGATTTTTTCAGCAAGCACGACCTGTGGCGACTAGGGGCGACTTGGAGTCGGATCCAAAGTTGCCCCTGTGTGAATGGGCTCTAAAGCAGGAGCAGGATATCAGCAATGGTAACTGTGGAGAGATAGGAGCTGGCAATTAGCCGACAGCTGAGCGGCCAGCTCAGAGAAGGAAGGGCTGAGCCCAGCCCTGACAGTGCCCCCTCCTCAATGACCCCTCCCCCTCGGAGGAATACCAGGCTTGAGGAGAAAACATCTATGGAAATCATGGAGGAGGACAGGGGCATGTATGTCCGAGGATGAGACTCAAGAGCGTTCTTCCGTACTGTACCCTTTCCAATGCACCAGGTACTGTATGCCCCCACGGAACCTATGGGAGTCAACAATTAAATGTACTTCATACTCCTCATGGTTCTCAACCTGTACAGGGTGAGGACGTGGCACCGAGGTGGTAAAGCGGTTGCAGACCGCTTAAGGACCGATAAGGAGACATGAAATACATTTGAAATAGGCATATTAAAAGGAAGGTCTAATGCAAAAGCCACTGGGTTAATTCTGCGAAGAATACAGAAAGGCCCAATAAACCGAGGTGTGGAATACAATGACACATCTTTGAGAACTGGTCAACCACCATAAGGATAACTGTGTTGCCCTGGAAGTTGGTTAACTCCACAAGGAAATCCATAGACAGGTGGGTCCAGGGCCTCTCTCCATTTTTTAACTATTTCAGTATGGGTTGTAGGAGGCCCACTGGAAGGTGTCGTGGAGTCTTACTCTGATCACACACGGAACAGGCAGCTACGAAGGCAGTTACATCAGGACGTAGACTAAGCCACCAGAATTGTTGGGAAATGGCCCAAAAGAGTTGATTCTTCCCAGGGTGGCCAGCAGCCTTGGGAGAATGGTAAGTCTGGAGCACAGTAGAACGGAGGCTCTCTGGGACAAAGCAGTGTTCACAAGGTTTTTCAGGAGGAGCGTGGATCTGAGCAGCAAGAATTTTGTCACCCAAAGGAGAACTGATATTGGTGCGAACCATAGCCAGAATACGATCAGGAGGAATCACAGGAACCGGAACCGACTACAACTTGGAAGTGGAGGAAAATTGTCGTGACAAGGCGTCAGGCCTTACATTCTTAGTACCCGGTAAGAATGAGACAATGTAATTGAAACTTGACAAGAAAAGAGCCCATCGTGCCCTTCTGGGAGAGAGGCGTTTAGCCTCAGACAAGAATGTGAGATTCTTATGCTCAGTAAGAATGAGAACCGGCACAGTGGTACCTTCGAGGTGATGTCTGCATTCTTTCAGGGTTAAAATGATCGCCAACAGCTCTCTGTCACCAATCTCGTAATTGCACTCCGCAGGTGACAACCTCTTGGAAAAGTAGCCACAAGGATACAAAGCGCTCTCAGAGGTAGGACGTTGAGATTGTTCTCTCTTAGTTTCTGTTGAATGGAAATTTGATCCTCTTGCGGGACTTTAAAGGGGACACCCACTCACGAGTAGTAAAAGAGTATAAGAAATATGGGATTTGTTGGAATGAATTTAGGTGTTTATTGTGGTATAGATCTAAATAGGTCTATAGTACATAGGGTAAATATACACAGGATACAGTATGCATGACATATACAAAAAATAGCAATACAATATGCAGAAATCCACAATCATAAAACTCCAGTGCACATGGAACACATATGCGGGGAGTACCCAACGTGTTTCGAGATATACTCTTCCTCAGGGGTATCTGATTGGAATCAGCAAACAAAAGATATGTCTAAAAATTTAAAAGAATCTCCTCTTTCTACAACATGCTCATTATCCCAATAGCCACAAAAATAGCATACGGCCTCAAATCTCGCTGGGAAAGGGATCTGGGTAACCTAGAGGATGAGGAATGGGAAGAAGCACTGGACACATGTAAAGAAGTGTCTCCCAAACTGTCAGACAGGTTGACACACTTATATATAATACACCGCACATACCTAACCCCGCATAGGGTAGCCAGATACAAACACAACTACTCAACTATATGTCCAATGTGTAAGTCCTCACAGTGTTCATTCTACCATCTCCTCTGGTCATGCCCACAGATACAGGGCCTATGGAAACAGATAGTGACCTTCCTCCACGACAATATGGGTTCTCCTGTGACACTGGACCCCAAACAATGCCTGTTAGGTATATTTCCGAACCCACTGGAAAAATACACCAAGGTATTTCTGCAGGAGACCCTGTTCTCATGTAGAAAGATAATAGCTAGGAAGTGGATGCGTCCCTTACCACCCGAGATTAAAGAGTGGAAAGCAGAAGTAAATGGGACACTCCCGTATAAACGGGTGATATACATAAATAGAGGGTGCCCAGCCAAATACAACAGAATATGGGATCGATGGCTACAGGACTCGGAAACTTGCTCATAATCACTGTAAATTGCTTTCACACCAGAAAAATATCTCTCCTCAATAAAAGCACTATAATCATATCCTGCATTGAATGATAATATTAATAGAGAACATCAGAAGTAACGCAAGACAGACCACTCATGTATGTAACCATCTTTATTTCATGTACAATTACCTTGTAATGTATACATGTATAAGTAAGTGCAAATAATATGACTTGTATGTAATCTGATTCATAATAAAAACTTTGTTGGGAAAAAAAAAAAAGACAATTATAAACCAATTGTGAAAAACATTATCTAATCAAGTATATGTGTAAACATATAAAGAAAATGACTGTTGTAATACAAGTATATAATATGCATATAAGAGAGACAATGAGGTACTGACCATATAATATTGCTAGGGGGAGCATGTGTCTGGTACTGCATCCATTAAAAACTCTCAAAGGGAGAGGGGTGTTGGGGGGACATGACACCACTGAACATAGAGGTATAGCCCGTTCCTAGTCCACATCCGGCAAGGCTTGTGTGCCCAATCCCAGCGGAGCCACCAGGGGGGTATTCCCCAACAGAGGGCGTCAAAAAGCCACCAATGACAAGGATGGTCCTGGGGCGGCTCCAATCTGCAAAGGAGCAATGGAGGTAAGGGAGGGAGGTTATTAGGGAGAGGCAGTAGGTGTACCTCAGAGGTGGGTTGGTTGTGGAACCCCATGAGTAATGCAACCCATCAGAATGAGAATAATAATAAAAAATGTGGAGTACCTGGATGAGCCCATCAGTGTTGTGCTGGCGGGTATCTGAGAGGTGTGCAGGGAGAGTTTCACGGATGAGCCTGAGCAAGGTCCTGTGTGGTAGGATGTGGCACCCCAGCCGGGTGACACCCAGGGTCGGGAGGTCCCTGGTGCAGCAAGCAGGGAGATTATGTGGTGCCGGCAGGAGGATTATCCAGGGCACTAGAGGATAAATGCCCAACCAAGGGTCCAGGCCAGGGGAGGCTTGGGGGGTCCGGTCTGAAAGACAGTGAATGGTGGATGAAGCGGGAGACTGGGTGTCAGCCATAGGGCGACTCAGGGCCATGCATGTGGCTATCTTACCTGGTGCAGTCTGGTTCAGGGATTAAGATCGGCGTGCCTTGGTGGGGGACGCCATGAAATGGTAAGGTGAGCACTGCCCATTAAAATATTAAGGCCGCGCTTGTGGCCAATGGGTGGAAATGTAGACGCCCCCCGAGCCTGGGGCACGCGCACCGGCCCCATTGGAGACCGCTGCCAGAGTGTGTCCGAGCCTCCGAGTGCGGTGAAGTAATCCCCGGCGTGATGACGTGTGCCGCACAGGGCAGGACGGAGACCCGCGCCGAAGGCCCGAGGCGCAGGAGTCGGAGGAAACCGGACTGCGCATACGATCCAGGATCCTCCGGTTACGGGAACGCCGCCTTTGGCAACATAGTCGCATCAGGCGGCCCCCCTGCGCCGAGTGGGGAACAAATCCGGTGACACATCCGGGGTGGGACGGCCATCCAGAGTGGGGAGAAGGGACAGGCCAAACCAAACAGTGGGTCGGATGTCAGGGGATAAAGTAGGAGGACACAGAGAGAGAAGAGGGACATAGCCGGGACACTGGAAGAAAGAGGATTGGAACAAAGGAACTTGTAAGGGTCAATGGATAAAAAGCATAATGAGAGAAAGCATATTGGGCGTGGACCCGGGGGAAGCATATATTCTATACATGATATACAACTATGTACAAATTGAGAGAAATAAAATATATATAATGTAATATACAACACATGAGGTAAAAAACAGGTGGGGGATTGATGGAACGGTCAATGCCTAAAGGGGTTAAACCAGAAGAGGGGGGGTGAGTTTTGCCTAGGGGGCATCTCGTCTTAGTTTCTGTAGCACACGACAGACATCTGTGTGGTGGCTCTCCATGGACTTGTAAATATGAGGATATCATCGAGATAAACCACCACACAACTGCAACAAATCTCAGAGGACATTGTTAATGAATTCCTGGAAAACTGCCGGGGCGTTACAAAGGTGAAAAGGCATTACGAGGTACTCATAATGGCCTGTTCTGGTATTAAACGCAGTTTTCCACTCGCAAGATCATATGCCCCTCTCAAATCAAGCTTCGTGAAAACCGTTGCTCCCTTAAGGCAGTCAAATAACTCCATAATCAACGGAATTGGATAGGCATTCTTAATCGTGAAACGACTTAGACCCTTATAATCAATACAAGGTCTCAGTTCACCACTCTTCTTCTTCACAAAGAAGAAACCAGCACCAGCAGGGGATTTGCGGATGAAACCTTGAGAAAGTGCGTCTGCAACATACTCCTCCTTGGACTTATCCTCCAAGACCGACAAAGGGTAAACCCTGCCATGAGGGGGTATGGCACCATATTGAAGGTCAATTGCACAATCATACGGCCGCGTAGAGGCTTGACCTTTGTCTAAGACATCGCTAAAATCTCAGTACTCCTCCGGCAGGGAGGAGAGTGAAGAGGTGCACAGAACCTTGGCTACCTTCTGGAAGCATGTCTTATTGCATTGTGGTGACCAGGAGAGAACCTCAGCATTGAGCCAATCAAAAGAGGGGTTGTGCCTCTGTAACCAGGGATAACCAATAACCAGCAGAAACTTAGGTGAGAAAATAACTTGGAATTGGATTATCTCATGGTGAAGAGCCCCTACGGCCATGGACAATGGAACCATCTCATGAGTCACATGGGCAGGCTGTAAAGGTCTCCCGTCAAGAGCCTCAATGGCAAGTGGAGTGTCACGCAGCCGCAGCCGAATCGAGTGCTTTGATACAAAGGCAGCATCAATGAACAGGCCTGCAGCCCCAGAGTCTATTAGAGCCTGTATCTCGATGGATGACTCAGCCCAAGAAAGGGTGACCAAAACCAGGGGCTTATCCTTCTGGATAACTGGGAACGAAGCAACGCCACCTAAGGTCTGTCTGTGACAGGTCCTCAAGGTTCCAGCGTTCCCTGGACGGGTAGGACAAGACTTCAAAAAGTGACCTGCCTGGCCACAATAAAGGCACAATCTCTCCCTCCTCCTAAAGGTTCTCTCATCTGCAGAGAGACGCGTGAAGCCTAAGTGCATGGGTTCATCTTCACTGACCGACTCGGTACCAGGAGGCATGGGAGGTGACAGAGGCACGGGTGGGACTGCAAGGCTCGGAGGCAAACATACAGGACGCTTCTGCAGGCGCTCCTTAAAAGAGAGTCTTTCTCTGAGTCTGGAGTCAATGAGGATGGCAAACGTGGGAAACGCCTGGGGCAGCATCTCAAATTATATCTCAACCTGGTTGAGAAACCCTCTGCATTGAACTGGATCACCCCCAAATCAATGGGGAAGTGGAGCGGAACCAGACATACCTCTTATAGAAGTAATACTGGAGGCGGGTGCCTGCACAGAGACTGGCGCAGCAGCAGGGATGGCCTGCAACTCAGGTTGTACTGGAGCAGCCACAGTGGGAGATTCCAGGTGAGCCGTGCGACCCAGGAGCGTTTGTAACGCTATGGCAAACTGATCCATGCGGTGATCTTGCTCATCCGATCTGGAAAAAATATTACCAACAAGTGGATTGACTGTATCTTCTGAATTCATGGCCTTTGCTTACTGTCAGAAACCATAAAATCAGACTGAGACAGAAGTACAGTTAAATCGCACTTGTTTAATAATAAAAGTAAAAATAACAAACGTAGTCAAAGCATAGCCAAAGTTCGGTAACCGGAACAGATAGTCAGCCAAGCCTGAAGTCAGGGAACCAAGTAGTGGGACAGCAAGCAGGATCTGGAGCCAGAAGGGATGTCAGCAAAGCCAGTTTTTAACCACTTCAATACTGGGCACTTAGACACCTTCCTGCCCAGACCAATTTTCAGCTTTCAGCGCTGTCGCAGTTTGAATGACAATTGCGCGATCATGCTACACTGTACCCAAACTAAATTTTTATCATTTTGTTCCCAACAATAAAGCTTTCTTTTGGTGGTATTTGATCACCTCTGCGGTTTTTATTTTTTGCTAAACAAATAAAAAAAGACCGAAAATTTTGAAAAAAATAAAAGTTTTGCTTTTGTTTCTGTAAAAAAAATTTGTAAATAAGTAAGTTTTCTCTTTCACTGATGGGCACTGATAAGGCGGCACTGACAGGCACTGATACAGCGGCACCGATGAGGTGGCACCAATGAGCGGGCACTGACGATGGGCACTGATATGCGGCACTGATGGGCACTGGTAGGCGGCATTGATGGGTGGCACTGATATGCAGCACTGATGGGCACTTATGGGTGGCACTGGGTGGCACTGGGTGGCACTGGTTGGCACTGATAGGGTGGCACTGATAGGCGGCACTGATAGGTGGCACTGCTGGGCACTGATGGGCACTGATACGTGGCACTGATGGGCACTGATACGCGGCACTGATATGAGGCACTGATGGGCATCCCTGGTGGCACTGGCAGTGGTAGGCATTGGAGTGGGCACTGATTGGCAGCTGCCTGGGCACAGATTGGTAGCTGCCTGGGCACATAGTGCATTTCCCTGGGGGTCTAGGGGCATACCTGGTGGTCCAGTGTGGATGGCTTCCCTGATGGTCCTGGGTGGCTTCCCTGGTGGTCCTGGGCGGGATCCGAGGGGGGGCTGTGCTGATAAACAATCAGCACAGACCCCCCCAGTCAGGAGAGCAGCCGATCGGCTCTCCTCTACTCGCGTCTGTCAGACGCGAATGAGGAAAAGCCGATCACCGGCTCTTTCTATTTACATCGTGATCAGCCGTGATTGGACACGGCTGATCACGTGGTAAAGAGTCTCCGTCAGAGACTCTTTACCTAGATCGTTGTTGCAGGGTGTCAGACTGACACCCCACAACAACAATCGCCGCGGCTTGATATTCCTGATCACGTCATATGACGTCCGGTCAGGAATATCAAACCACTTTGTCGCCATCATTTGGTAATAGGGCAGGCATCAAGTGGTTAAACAGGAACACAGGAGATAGTTTCTTGTGATGTGACCAAGGCGAAGGCAGAGCTCCTCTGGACTGGACGGCTTAAGTAGGCAGGACTGAAGAGCAGGATTAGCAACAGCTGAGTAACTGTGGAAAGAGATGGGAGCTGGCAATTAGCCAGTTCTCAAAAATGTCTCGTATTCCACTTAAGAAGTTGCCCACTTCTAAGAAACTGGCTTCCATTTTTGCTTGGGAGATCTTTTGCTTACATGGGCTACCCAAAGTGATTGTCTCGGACAGGGATAGTCAGTTTGTGTCCCGGTTCTGGCGAGCCTTTTGTGCACAGTTGGGAATTCAGCTTGCTTTTTCCCTTGCGTATCACCCGCAGTCTAATGGGGCCGCAGAATGAGCCAATCAGTCCTTGGAGCAATTCCTACGTTGCTATATTTCTGACCATCATAACAACTGGTCAGACCTATTACCGTGGGCAGAGTTTTCTCACAACAGTGCCGTGAATTCTGCTTACCGATTGTCCCCGTTTATGGCGAATTATGGTCTCCAACCTTCCATGTTGCCTGATTCATTTGTTCTGCAGAGTATTCCTGCGTTAGAGGAGCATCTCCGTGGTCTTCGTTCCAGTTGGGCACAAGTCCAGGAGGCTTTGCAACATGCTAATGATAGGTACAGACTTCATGCTGACCGGAGACGCCTGCCTGTACTTTCCTACCAGGTTAGGGACAGGGTTTGGCTGTGATCTCGCAACCTCCGACTTCCCTCTCTGCAGTTCGCACCTTCGGTTTATTGGACCTTTCCGTATTCTTGGCAGGATTAACCCAGTGGCTTACGCATTAGACCTTCCTTCTAATATGCGTATCTCAAATGTATTTCAAAACCTTTGGTCTGCAACCGCTTTACCACCTCATGCCACGTCCTCACTCTGTACAGGTTGAGAACCATGAGGAGTATGAAGTACAGTCCATTGTTGACTCCCGTAGGTTCTGTGGGTGCATACAGTACCTGGTGCATTGGAAGGGGTACAGTCCGGAGGAACGCTCTTGGGTCTCATCCTTGGATGTACATGCCCCTGTCCTCCTCTGTGATTTCCATAAACATTTTCCCCTCAAACCTGGTGGTCCTCCGAGCGGGAGGGGTCATTGAGGAGCGGGTACTGTCGGGGCTGGGCTCAGCCCTTCCTTCTCTGAGCTGGCCGCTCAGCTGTCGGCTAATTTCCAGCTCCCATCTCTTTCCACAGTTAGGCCTCTTTCTCACGGGGCGGATCAGTGATGATCCGCCCCGTGAACATCTGCTGGCTCAGCGGGGATCGCTCCGCCGATCCCCGCTGAGCAGGAAGATGACAGGTGCATCGCTGCACACTGTGCAGCGATGGACCTGTCAGAGAGCCGCTCTCCCCTATGGGGGGATCGGATGACGACGGACCGTAGTGTCCGTCGTCACCCGATCCGATCCGAAAACGGATGGAAAAGTAGGTTTTTCCTCCGTTACACTTTTCGGATCGGAGCGGGGTCGGATATCAGCGGACATGTCACCGCTGACATCCGACGCTCCATAGGGATGAATGTATGTCCGTTTTTCATCCGAAAACGGAAGGATGAAAAACGGACATACGGATCGTCCATGTGAAAGAGGCCTTATTCAGCTGTTGCTAATCCTGCTCTTCAGTCCCGCCTACTTAAGCCGTCCAGTCCAGAGGAGCTCTGCCTTCGCCTTGGTCACATCACAAGAAACTATCTCCTGTGTTCCTGTTTAAAGACTGGCTTTGCTGACATCCCTTCTGGCTCCAGATCCTGCTTGCTGTCCCACTACTCTGGCTATATTTTGACTACGTTTGTTATTTTTACTTTTATTATTAAACAAGTGCGATTTAACTGTACTTCTGTCTCGGTCTGTTTTTATGGTTTCTGACAGTAAGCGAAGGCCATGAATTCAGAAGATACAGTCAATCCACTTGTTGGTAATATTTTTTCCAGATTGGATGAGCAAGATCACCGCATGGATCAGTTTGCCATAGCGTTACAAACGCTCCTGAGTCGCACGGCTAAGCTGGAATCTCCCACTGTGGCTGCTCCAGTACAACCTGAGTTGCAGGCCATCCCTGCTGCTGCTGTCTCTGTGCAGGCACCCGCCTCGAGTATTACTTCTATAAGAGGTATGTCTGTTTCCGCTCCGCTTCCCCATTGATTTGGGGGTGATCCAGTTCAATGCAGAGGGTTTCTCAACCAGGTTGAGATATACTTTGAGATGCTGCCCCAGGCGTTTCCCACGTTTGCCATCCTCATTGACTCCAGACTCAGAGAAAGACTCTCTTTTAAGGAGCGCCTGCAGAAGCGTCCTGTATGTTTGCCTCCGAGCTTTGCAGTCCCACCCGTGCCTCCGTCACCTCCCATGCCTCCTGGTACCGAGTTGGTCAGTGAAGATGAACCCATGCACTTAGGCTTCACGCGTCTCTCTGCAGATGAGAGAACCTTTAGGAGGAGGGAGAGATTGTGCCTTTATTGTGGCCAGGCAGGTCACTTTTTGAAGTCCTGTCCTACCCGTCCAGAGAACGCCGGAACCTTGAGGACCTGTCACAGACAGACCTTAGGTGGCGTTGCTTCACCCCCAGTTATCCAGAATGATATGCCCCTGGTTTCGGTCCATTTTACTTGGGCTGAGTCATCCATCGAGATACAGGCTCTAATAGACTCTGGGGCTGCAGGCCTGTTCATTGATGCTGCCTTTGTATCAAAGCACTCGATTCGGCTGCAACTGTGTGACACTCCACTTGCCATTGAGGCTCTTGACGGGAGACCTTTACAGCCTGCCCATATGACTCATGAGACGGTTCCGTTGTCCATGGCCGTAGGGGCTCTTCACCATGAGATAATCCAATTCCAAGTTATTTTCTCACCTAAGTTTCCACTGGTTATTGGTTATCCCTGGTTACAGAGGCACAACCCCTCTTTTGATTGGCTCCCTGCTGAGGTTCTCTCCTGGTCGCCACAATGCAATAAGACATGCTTCCAGAAGGTAGCCAAGGTTCTGTGCACCTCTTCACTCTCCTCCCTACCGGAGGAGTACCGCCATTTTAGCAATGTCTTTGACAAAGGTCAAGCCGGTAGTTTTCCTCCACGCGGCCGTATGATTGTGCAATTGACCTTCAACCTGGTGCCGTACCCCCTCGTGGCAGGGTTTACCCTTTGTCGGTCTTGGAGGATAAGGCCAAGGAGGAGTATGTTGCAGACGCACTTTCTCAAGGTTTCATCCGCAAATCCTCGTCCCCTGCTGGTGCTGGTTTCTTCTTTGTGAAGAAGAAGAGTGGTAAACTGAGACCTTGTATTGATTATAGGGGTCTCAGTCGTTTCACGATTAAGAATGCCTATCCGATTCCGTTGATTACAGAGTTATTTGACCGCCTCAAGGGAGCAACGGTTTTCACAAAGCTTGATTTGAGAGGGGCATATGATCTTGCGAGTGGAAAACTGCGTTTAATACCAGAACAGGCCATTATGAGCACCTCGTAATGCCTTTTCACCTTTGTGTGCGGGGGGAGTGCACTTTGTTGCTTTAGGGGGGTTGTGCGGGCGCCCACGACGCATCGGCGTCACCCCCCCTGCCCCACGCCGGACGCCAACACTGACGTCACGACGTGGCGCACGAGTTCCTCCATGTAGCCAGTCCGATGGGGAATATGGACGTCTCTGACTGACGGAGTCTATCGTCAGTGTCGGAGCTCCTCCCCCTTTCGGCCGCGCTCGGATGACGCTGGTGTACGCGGCCAGCGTGCACGTGGTGACTTTCGGGTATATCTTGCCTCCCCTTTCACAGTGTGGGCGCCTTCGCTCAGAGATGTTCTATCTTCACCTATAATCCACAGCGCCTTTTCCTGCCTGGGATGCATGTAAGTCTATACATGGTTATTTTTTCCAGCTTTTTGCCAACTAGCCCTTTTCTATGCTGTTTAAATAACGGGTTTGTCTCTGCTGTTTGCTTCATTTTCTTTTTTATCTGTGTATACACCACAATCCACTATGGTTGGATGTGGTTATGTTTCATTATCCAAATATATGTACATTTTCTCTCTCTGCATAGACACCCGTGCCTTACTAGGCCTACCAGATAGACATTATTGGTCTATTGTACCAACATTAACACAACTTTGATATATTGCTTTATTTTTAATTTTTCTCCCAGGCAGTCTATACTGGCACCCCTTTTGATATCTTACTTACATCAGCCCTGTGGTTCCCACACTGTCTTTCTGGGGGGGACTTTGTGTACCCGATCCACCAGCGCGCACTCCGCTGCACCTCAGCTCCCGGGAGAGATACTTTTTGGCCCCGGCTTTGCACCTACCATGTCCCATTGCACTGTTCATATGTAAGTATTTTAGGTTGACTCACCCTTCTTTTGTTGTTATTTTGAGTTATTAGTTAGACTCACCATATGTTGTATTATTTTTTTAGAAATCCCTGATCATCTGGCCCCTGATGAGTGTGTTTACACGAAACGCGTCGGGCATTTGGGATACAAACATATGTTTTACAGTATAACATCTTAAGAACTATTTATGGTTTTCTATACTACATTATTATATATTTTTTTCTTCCGCTGTGCTGTGGTATTGTTATTTATACATATTATGTAATTCCTGTATATGCATTAATCCTTCAACGAGACCACTGTGTGGCGCCAAGTTGGATGTACCCTTGATGCCAATCGCATATGCACATATACATGTGTTGTGATTTATGAAATGATATTTATTACAATGTCTTTTCCTATGTGGTTCTGGTGTGATTTGTTTTTTTGCATGTTACTTGATCAATAAATTGTACTGCTACCCTAGTTACCTGCACGTTTTCCATGACCTCACTTAAAGTCCCAACCTTTATTAATTTTCGCATATAGGGATGGAGGCACTTTTTGTGCCTCATTTAAAGACCCAATCCCCCTCTTCCCCCCTCTCTTTTTGTTTTGAATAGGGATGGAGGTCCTTAGATAGGTTCCGGCAGTGTTCCCCTGCCGCCCAGGTGTTCAGGTTTCTCTGTACCTGGATGATTATTTTCTATGTCCAGGTCCTGCTGTCTCTGGACACCCCTGAGGTACCCATGAGATTAGGCAGCACAGCCGTCCCATGTGTCATCCTTTTTAGGGACGAGACGTGGTTGTGTTATATCCGGGGCTGTCTTTGTGTCTGACACTCGGGAGCTGCAATGCGCCCTGCATGTCCCCCCCACCTCCCCCTCCCCTCCGCCCCGTTTGGTGTGCGGGGGGAGTGCACTTTGTTGCTTTAGGGGGGTTGTGCGGGCGCCCACGACGCATCGGCGTCACCCCCCCTGCCCCACGCCGGACGCCAACACTGAAGTCACAACGTGGCGCACGAGTTCCTCCATGTAGCCAGTCCGATGGGGAATATGGACGTCTCTGACTGACGGAGTCTATCGTCAGTGTCGGAGCTCCTCCCCCTTTCGGCCGCGCTCGGATGACGCTGGTGTACGCGGCCAGCGTGCACGTGGTGACTTTCGGGTATATCTTGCCTCCCCTTTCACAGTGTGGGCGCCTTCGCTCAGAGATGTTCTATCTTCACCTATAATCCACAGCGCCTTTTCCTGCCTGGGATGCATGTAAGTCTATACATGGTTATTTTTTCCAGCTTTTTGCCAACTAGCCCTTTTCTATGCTGTTTAAATAACGGGTTTGTCTCTGCTGTTTGCTTCATTTTCTTTTTTATCTGTGTATACACCACAATCCACTATGGTTGGATGTGGTTATGTTTCATTATCCAAATATATGTACATTTTCTCTCTCTGCATAGACACCCGTGCCTTACTAGGCCTACCAGATAGACATTATTGGTCTATTGTACCAACATTAACACAACTTTGATATATTGCTTTATTTTTAATTTTTCTCCCAGGCAGTCTATACTGGCACCCCTTTTGATATCTTACTTACATCAGCCCTGTGGTTCCCACACTGTCTTTCTGGGGGGGACTTTGTGTACCCGATCCACCAGCGCGCACTCCGCTGCACCTCAGCTCCCGGGAGAGATACTTTTTGGCCCCGGCTTTGCACCTACCATGTCCCATTGCACTGTTCATATGTAAGTATTTTAGGTTGACTCACCCTTCTTTTGTTGTTATTTTGAGTTATTAGTTATTAGTTATTAGACTCACCATATGTTGTATTATTTTTTTAGAAATCCCTGATCATCTGGCCCCTGATGAGTGTGTTTACACGAAACGCGTCGGACATTTGGGATACAAACATATGTTTTACAGTATAACATCTTAAGAACTATTTATGGTTTTCTATACTACATTATTATATATTTTTTTCTTCCGCTGTGCTGTGGTATTGTTATTTATACATATTATGTAATTCCTATATATGCATTAATCCTTCAACGAGACCACTGTGTGGCGCCAAGTTGGATGTACCCTTGATGCCAATCGCATATGCACATACACGTGTTGTGATTTATGAAATGATATTTATTACAATGTCTTTTCCTATGTGGTTCTGGTGTGATTTGTTTTTTTGCATGTTACTTGATCAATAAATTGTACTGCTACCCTAGTTACCTGCACGTTTTCCATGACCTCACTTAAAGTCCCAACCTTTATTAATTTTCGCATATAGGGATGGAGGCACTTTTTGTGCCTCATTTAAAGTCCCAATCCCCCTCTTCCCCCCTCTCTTTTTGGTGCATTGGAAAGGGTACAGTACGGAAGAACGCTCTTGGGTCTCATCCTCGGACGTACATGCCCCTGTCCTCCTCCGTGATTTCCATAGATGTTTTCCTCTCAAGCCTGGTATTCCTCTGAGGGGGAGTGGTCATTGAGGAGGGGGCACTGTCAGGGCTGGGCTCGGCCCTTCCTTCTCTGAGCTGGCAGCTCAGCTGTCGGCTAATTGCCAGCTCCTATCTCTCCACAGTTACTCAGCCATTGCTGATATCCTGCTCGTCAGTCCTGCCTACTTAAGCCGTCCAGTTCTGAGGAGCTCTGCCTTCGCCTTAGTCAACATCACAGAGACACTCTTCTGCATTTCTGTTAAAAGACTTGCTTGGCTGACATCCCTTCTGGCTCCAGATCTTGCTTGCTGCTTTACTGCACTCATCTTCAGCTCCCTGACGTTTGGCTTGTCTATGACTACCGATTCCTGAACTCTGGCTATGTTTTGACTACATTTGTTCTATTTACTTTTATTATTAAACAAGTGTGATTTAACTGTACTTCTGTTGCGGTCTGATTTCATGGTTCCTGACACTATGGCTACTTTCATACTGGGGCGTTGGGGGCGACAGAGGTAAAGCGCCGCTATTTTTAGCAGCGCTTTACCGTCTTTTTTGCGGCCCTTTTTGGCCACTAGCGGGGCACTTTTAACCCCTGATAACGGCCAAAAAAGGGTTAAATGCAGCAGCGCTTTGTCGGCACTTCGGGAGCACTGCCCATTGATTTCAATGGGCAGGGGTGCTGTAGGAGCGGTGTATAAACTAAGTACCTCGGAGTGCAAGTTACTAGATCGCTTACAGACTACATACTCTTGAATATTGAACCCCCGCACACCCTGATCAAGACTAAGACACAAAATTGGGCTTGACTACCCCTGGGTGTCATGGGACACATCAGTCTAGTCAAAATGATACTTCTCCCAAAGATACTCTATTTGGTGTGGTATGCTCCCCTGTATATATCACAAGAATTTTTCAAAACAATTGAATCTATTCTTAATTCGTTTATATGGGGACCCAGCAGACACAAATTATCTTGGAAAATACTTAAGAACCCAGTGACATTGGGAGGAGTTGCTCTTCCAGATTTTCAGGACTATTATCTTGCCTCCCAACTGTCTCACTTCTATCATTTTGACAAAAACGAGCTACCCAGATACCAGCTACTACTCTGTGAACACCCTGATAACCCAGCTCATACCCCACTTCAGTCAGTCCTAAGGGCCCCATTGACAGGACATACCCCCCAACACAAAGCAGGCATGTTGACACATCACCGGAGGGTGTGCCGGTTGGCACTACAAAAACTCGGGATTCCACAGGTTCATTCCCACACCCCCTTTGGTTCAACACATGCCTGCCTGAGCTGTTGTCTATCCCAGACCCCATGGGGATCTTGTATATACACCAGATCATGACCACTACGGGACTTAAAACATTCCAAACGTTAAAAGATGAATTCTCACTTCCCAATCACCTCCTTTTCAGGTACTTACAACTCCGCCATGCTAAACAAACTCAGTTTGCTGGCTCCAACCCATCTCTGACAGTCCCCTCCATAGTTAACACGATCACAGGTGCTGAGCCAGCCAAATGAAATGATTGAGGATGAGGATTGGGATGAGATCTTGGAAGGCGTGAAAAAAGTTTCCCCTAAACTGTCGGACCGACTAACACAGTTATATATTATACATAGAACATATCTGACTCCTCAGAGGATAGCGCGTTTCAAAGCTATGCATAATGCACCCCAGGCTCTTTCTATCACCTTATATGGTCCTGCCCAATTATCCAAGCATACTGGATACAAGTGATACGCTTCCTGCACGATCAGATGGGCTCTCCTGCTACCCTAGACCCAAAGATGTGTCTGCTCGGTCTGCTACCTGACTTAGACGCTGAAAAACCCCTCCGTATCTTTCTACATGAAACGCTATTCTTGGCGAGAAAAGCGATAGCCCGTAATTGGATGCAGGCTCTACCCACTACAATCCAGTGTTGGAAAAAAGAAATTAATGACACTCTCCCATATAAGAAGCTGATTTATGTACATAGAGGATGCGCGCTTAAATACGAGCAGGTCTGGAACAGATGGTTGGAGGATGGTGAAACATGTACTTGAAATTTTGATATATTCCTCTCTTATTTTCTTCTCTCCTCTCCCCCTTTTCCCCCTTATTCTTTATTGTGTACTGGCTTCATGTCCGGTGGATATTTCACCCTATATCATGTAGATATCTTAATGTGCTCATGTATGTATTACTGTTCTGGCCATGTTGGCTTATATTATTTTTTTTTTTATGTACCAAGCATATATTTTCTTAATAAATGTGGGCAGGCCTACCTGGTGGCTAGGCCAGCTTGTTTTCATTCTGGGCTGGGACTGGCTCAGGGAGAGTTGGGTGACTGACAAGTGGCATCACCATCACCCCCCTTCCTTGTACAAGGTCCTGGAAGAAGAGGTGGAGCTGCTTGAGATATCTGAGGAGCCTTGACCAATCCCCAACTTAGATTGGCAGGGGGCAGGCCTCCTTAAATACCTGTGGTCAGCCCAGCTGGGGGAGAAGTTGTTAGGTGGAGGAGCTGGAGAGAGAGTGTGTGGCGGCTGTCAGGCCCATGGGGAGCTCCCCAGTCTGGGGGGGCGACCCTGGGCTGGGGCTCGGATGCATCCAGGAGGAGTGAAGAGACCCTGGAATCAGAGGCACATGAGAGAGCAGGCGAGAGGACAGCAGAAGAGAACACAGTCTCCAGGAGGAATACTGGTCGCAGCCAGGAGGGCTGGTGAGTGAGCACAGTCAGAACGACTGGAGAGACACACCTGAGAGAACCGGGAGATTGCAGTTTGAGAGATGGGTGCAGAACCAGTGGAGAGAGGACTGTATAGAAGGGCAGTGGAAAGGGGTCTTTGCAGCCAGGCTAGTAGGGCCTGAAGAGCGCTATCTGGGAGTGGTAGCTGAGCAGGACAACTAGCACGTGAACTATTCTACACCACAGGGGCCCGAGGTCACTGCCTGCAAAAGGCCGTTCATTGAGGCCTGGCTGGAGCAGTGTCAGGCCTACCCAATGGTGCTAGCTGATCTGGAGGAGTGAGTCTGCAGCAAGGAAGTGCTGGAGAGAAGATGGAGGTGCATGTACAGGGAGTGTACTGAGTCCCAATTGATTGTTCTACAAATTCACAATTTAATTGTTTGTTCTAAAGTCCTGTGCATCCCATAGTTCCCTAATACCCATCCAAGTTTAACCCTCAATAAAACAAGCTATGGACTGGTCTGTGTTACTGAGTGACTGTAAAATGGACATCAGGCTGGACAGGTTGTCAGAAACCATGAATCAGACTGAGACAGAAGTACAGTTAAATCGCAATTGTTTAATAATAAAAAAAAAGTAAACGTAGTCAAAACATAGCCAGAGTTCAGGAACCGGAACAGATGGTCAGTCAAGCCAAAAGCATCAGGGAGCCAGATAACAGCAAGCAGGATCTGGAGCCAGAAGGAATGTCAGCCAAGAAAGCCTTTAACAGGAACACAGGGTCTCTAGAGATGTGACCAAGGTGAAGACAGAGATCATCTGGACTGGACAGTTTAAGTAGGCAGGACTGACGAGCAGGCTATCAACAGGTGAGTTACTGTGGAGAAATAGGAGCTGGCAATTAGCTAACAGCTGAGCGGCCAGCTCAGAGAAGGAAGGGCTGAGCCCAGCCCTGACCCAGGTGAACCATTACAGGGGCACGGCTACATACACAATGTTAAATTTTGACATCAAATTTTAATTTAGTGTTAGTCAACTGGAGTCGTTTTAGTTGTATTTTTCTCTACTAAAATCCCCAGTACATTAGGGGCAAAGATATGAATGCAATTTATACTCTGGGGGAATCTAGGATGGAAAAAGGACCTGGGGGACCTAGTAGATGATAACAGCAGCTTGGCATTGTATGCCATTGCTAAGCCAAAGAAAACAGAATATTGGCATGCATTAAAAAAAGGGGGATCAACTCCAGAGATAAAAATGATAATTCTACTGCTCCACAAGACTCTGGTCACACCTGGAGTATGGTGTCCAGTTCTGGGCACCAGCCTTCAGGAAGGATGTACTGGAAATGGAGTGAGTACAAAGAAGAGCAACAAAGTTAAAGTGTCTGAAGGATATTAGTTATGAGGAAAGGTTGTGAGCACTGAACTTAATGTCTCTGGAGAAGAGACGCCTGAGAGGAAATAGGATTTCAATTTACAAATACCGTACTGGTGACCCCACAAAAGGGATAAAACTTTTGTGGAAGGTAGTTTAACAAGACACATGGCCACTCATTAAAAGAAAAGAGGTTTAACCTTAAACTACGTAGAGTGTTCTTTACTGTAAGAGCAGCAAGGATGTGAAATTCTTCAGCAGGCAGTGGTCTCAGCAGGGGAGCATCAATAGTTTTTTTTTTTTTTTAAACCTATTAGGTAGCTGTACGACCACAACTTACATGAATATACAACGTAATACTGACATAATCATACACATAGGTTGGACTTGTTTTTTTTCAACCTCACCTACTACGCAACTATATTTAGTCAACTAAAATCGGATTTGTTGAGTTACATTTTAATGCAAAAAATTTGATATGGATAGAGTGTTGCATGACCTCGCAATTGACATTCAAAGTGACAGCTGAAAAATTGGGGGTGAAAGTGTCCAGTATTGATGTGATTAAAAGAGGCACAGACCAATCCACTAAACTTTGCTGGAAACCCCCCCTCAAGTACATTTAATCTTTTTTGTTTTTTGCTGTTGTATAGCTTCTTTATAAAGACCTTCTAATTCATTGTTCTGTATCCCTCTACTCCCCCCCCCCAATTGTATTATGTGAAATAAAATCAGACTTCACACATGGCTGAATGTCAAGTCCTGGAATATATCCTACCGAAAAGGGATCCTTTCAGGAATTCTGAAGAACATCCAGTTACAAGCAACATGGCAAAATGTAATTGTGGCCTACTATATGGTCTGTGCCCACTACTGGGGTATACATATTTTGAACACTTGGAAATTGCTTTTTGTTCCCTGGGGAGGCTGCACAACTAGGATTTGATTTCATTAGTGAATCTGTATGTTCTAGGATAAGTGTTTATTAAAGTTACTTTTCATTGTTACATGGGTCAGGATACTGTCTGGGTCCTCTACATATACACATCCATGCAAAGATACAAAAATATATAATGTATATTGGAGGTTGAGCTCAGTCTGCATTTTATATATTTCCCCCCCCTTTTATATTGGTGTACTGTAAGATTCATGGGCACCAGACACATCTGTTCAAGAGAAAATAAAATCTCTTTGCATTCAAGAAAAGTGGGAGAGAAGGTTTAGGGTCAGGACACACTTAACCACTTCCCACCCAGCCACTGCACATATACGGCTGGGTGGGCACTCAGGAACATCCTTCAGAAGGAGGGGGACTTGTGTACGTGCCTGCACAGCAGCTTGATCCTGATGCGCTTGTGTTACCTGCACATGGCCCTTCTTAGATCTGCAGGAGGGCTCTGACTGGCCCTCCTGATCACATGATGGCTGTGACTGGACACAGCCATCATGTGAATTAAATTGAAAGCTGGTTGCTAGGAGATTCCCTCTCCTCCTCACTGACAACTTCCATGTGAGGAGAAGAGAGCCAGAGTAGATTGCTGCAGCCAGCTCTGTGTGTATGAGTGTCCCCCACAGAGTAAAACACCTGTTCATTATCATATGGCAATAATCACACAAAACCAATTACACTTATCAGGATTTTTTTTTTAACCAAAAACACGTAGCAGAATACTTTGATACACATCTATCAAAAAATAAAAAGTAGTGAATATCAAAATAAAGCTCTATTTGTGTGAACAAAATAAAAATTTGGGTACAGTGTACCATCACCACGCAAATCTCAGTGAAAGTGTGAGCACAGAAAGCTTACAAATTTGTCTGGGAAGGGAGTGAAAATGGCCAGTATTAAAGCAGTTAGGTAGTTGCAATGTCAATTGGCAGACATCAATACTACTACAGGTAGACAGCCATGCAGGGAAAGGCATCCAGCAAGGACACCATGTTTGTAGGTGTAGGAGCGCAGTCTCATAGGGCAACAGTCTTAGAACAGTTCCTAACAAATTGTAACAAACTCCTTTACTTTTATACAGTCGTTTCTTGCAGACTCTCAGCACACTGAGCTCCCAGTCTCTCACTGGACTGGCTGATTCACCACCACTGAACCCCACAAACTCTTCCAATCTTCACTTGAGCATCTTCCTCAAGCATCACCCCCACTTCTCTGCTGGGTCCCTAGCGTGGCCTTCCAGATACCTCAAGCTTCACCTTCACTGTCCCTGGTTGGTGAGAATACTGCTCCGGTACTTGCTTCAGCTACTCACTGTGGTCCCTTAGTGGCGACAGCTTCCCCTCTACCTCAGACCATGACAGGTTCTCCGGCTGGCAGAACCTTCACTTCTGGTTGGACTGCAAGCCACAATCCCAACCCTGCGCTGCTCTCTTGCTTCTGGATAGGCCCAAGACACTGGCCTAGTAGCCTGGGCAGTACAACACACATCTACCCAGATAGCTGTGCAGGTGGCACAGAACCCCAATCACCTGACCTCACCCAAATTAATGGGCTCTCCCAGCAGGCCAAGGGACCCAAGAAAATCCCTGCCCATAGGCTGAGATTCCCTAACCTGGCCTTGTCTAATGTCAGATACCCGGCCATCTAGCGACAGAAGAGAGAAGTGCAGCAATTCCAGACTTAGGTGTCCGTTTATGAAGCAGTGATCAGCGGTGATCCCGAGGATCGCCGCTGATCACAGTCCATAAACAGTTTATGAAACAGTGATAATCGGGGGAGAACATGTTTGAACTTGTTCTCCCGCCGATTATCTCTACACACGGAGAATCCTCATTGACTGACACAGAAACGGCCAGTTTATGAAGCGGTGATCTCAGCGCTTCACTGGCGATCTGTATCAGAATTCACATTCCCAGATTCACCAGCTCAGAGGTGGTGAATCGGGGAGTGAAGAGGAAATCTGGGGGGGGATCTGAGGGGGAAGGAGGAAGTTTTTTAACTTCCTTATGCCTCGTTCAGACCCCCCAACACTGTAAGCATGTCCCCCTGTCATATTTATGTGTATACATATATACATATAATGTGTATATGTATATATATATCATGTGTGTATATACATGTATATATAATGTGTGTATATACATATGTGTATAATGTAGGGGGACTCGTTATTTTATTAACATTAATCCACGCCGTTGAGCGCTAAAAATTTATCACTGCTTGATAAACTGACATCTGGTACTGTAATCTCGTAAAGTCTCACGAGATTCCAGTATCAGGAGCCGTTCTCCACTGTTTGAAGCATTTGTAGATCGCTTCACTCCTCCAAAGGTGAAGCGATCTACACCGCTTCATAAACTGGCACACAGAGGAGAAAGATCTTCACTGTGAATGCCGGAGAACGAAGCAGTGAATAGATTTCACTGCTTCATAAACGGACACGTTAAGGTGAAATCAATTGATCCCTCACAATTGGCCAAGGCAAATACACCTGGCAGGTAAATTTAAGAGCAAACCTGCCTAAACATCAGGGTGCTACAGAAACAATAAGCATGTAGACGTGACAAAAAAAAACAAAAAAAACACTAAAGTAACTCTTATGGCGATATAAAGACAGTCTACCATTAACAGGCTGTACCAAGCAAGTTCAACTCATTTTTGCAAACATTTCACTTTTTTAAAAGTCCAACTCCAATCTAAAAAATGTTTTGAATGAAGTTGGGCTTTTGGACCAGAGCTCTTGAAAGAACACAACTAATTTCCTTTGTGCAAAATGTTTATTTTATTTGATGAAGACTGGAGTTGGTAGGTTATTCAGAAGACACATTAATTGGCAATGTCCCCTTAATGTCACTGAACTTCTTAGAGCGCAAGTCCACCACGACACACCTGGGGCCACCTCGGTAAGGGATGATGTTGATATTGGTCACAGATTGCTGATTTTTCATTAGACAAGGTATTCTGTAAAAGAAAGCAGTGGTTTTGGTGAGATAAACACCACATTTTATGAGTGCATCAGCCATGTTTACAGGTCTTTTAGTGCTATGCATTCACAGCATGGTGGGGATTCAAACCAAATAAAAGACGAAGGCTGATGCCCTTAGCAACCAGTCAGGAATTTTTTGGGGCCTTTGTAAAACCCAAGGGGAAGAACCCCCCCACCCCACTGATAAACAGTTTACTAGTACTTAGATGTGGTGGCTTGGGGGACTACAGAAACCTACCCATCTGCTCTAGCAGGGGTGGAATTCTGTAACCCAGGACATAGTTTATACAGCTGAAAGCATTGTTGCCAGCCAACAGGGATCAAATAAGTTCAGGTTAAAAAGTGTATTTAAACACCAATGATCTACAATAACCGAAACCTGATCTGGTTGCCATGTGCAGCAGCCAATACCTTTCTGGAAGGTTTGACAACTGTCAATAGCCTGCCACTCAGTGTAAATCCCATGGCTCCTGAAGCTCAGCAATGGTGTAGGTATAGTAACAAGAATGGTAGAACACCCAAAAACTTCTTGCTCAAGACAATTGAACATGAGAGGTTGTTCAGCTCCACACTGCCTTCCTCGAGCATGTTCAAATAGTACAAAATTCTGACCTAATAAAGCGCTTCTTTTGAAGTGAACCTGCACTTTGTCAATACTAGGTGTAACAACTCTGCCTTAAAAACAGAAGTGTATTTGAGTTTAGTTTTTGCTAGGCTGTAGTCAGCCTGAGCTGGGTTCAAAATGCAGCTTTTGGGTGTCTTGTGGGCACCGCTTATTGTATGCTTATGCCTGCTGCTGTGTATATCCCTTGTAATTATGCGAGATGCCGCACTAGTCAGAGCTATGAGTATTTAAATCTTCCTGACCAACCACTAGGTGTACTGCCAGTGGTGCACACTGGGAGGGGGTGTAAATATACAGGAAATACTAGGAAAGTCTTCCTCCCACCAACCTCCTGCCTGGGGGATGAATGCAGTCGGTTGTCCCTCTGCTGCCTAAAGAGGGTTTCAAGAAATTTCACCATTGTGAGTTTTGCCTTTTTCTGAACACAACTGTACAGATCCTGATCTGAGAGATTAATCATGGTATCCATGGTCTACAGAAAGACCTGTTATGAGATCTTCAGATTTTGGAAGGGGGTCATTAAGGGTGAGCTCCGGTCCCTAGAGTGTGGCACAAGGTGGTTAAGAGTTTGGAAACACTTGGTAGCAGATACAAGTTGGATTTACTCAGTCCCACTCCCCCCCCCCCCCCCCCCCCCCCAAAAAAATATATCTTTTTCATCTCTTTACTTCCAAGCTGCAGGGTTTAGTGTCCAGGTCTTCAACACCTGGCTCACAGCCAAGCACACATTCACTCCAGTCTGGGGACATTTTTGTTGGAGAATGTGAAGTGATGAGGAAAGTGGGATACTCCAAAGAGAACCATGTACACTGAGGACTTGGTTTTCCTTTAGGAAAAGCTATAATGAAGTCCAGGCTTGTAACAGTAGGACTATAGCTTAAAGCAATATTAAAGCTTTGGTTTTTGTTTTCTTTTTAAACAAAAATGTTACTTACCTGCTCTGAACAATGGTTTGACAGAACAGCCCAGATCCTCTCCTGGGTCCCTCACCGGCACTCCCTGGCTCCTTCCTCTTGCTAGATACCTCCACAGCAAGCAACTATCAATCACAGCCAGCCAATCAGGAGTGAGTCTCTGGAGAGGCAAAGCCCTCACGGACAGCACTGGATCGAGAGGGGACTCAGGCAAGAATGCATGAAGGTAAAAGCCTTGTGCCTTTACCACTTTAAGTAAAAAGCCATTAGAGCAAAAGTCCCTTCAAGTAGGAAAAAAGGTCTGCACAAAATCCCTTCAGAACACCAGCTGATGTACCCTTTGATAGGTCCACAGCTGACTAAGGCACCAGAGGTGTAGCTAAAGCACAAGTCCCCACAATCTTGCAATGTCTTTACTCACAATGCCCAAGGACAGATGGCATCTCCATACAATCCATGCTCTCCAGTGATACCAGACAGATCCATGGCGGAAAGCTCCTTAGTTAGCTTCCTTCAAGCACTTGGGTCTCAGTAGTCCACCCTCAAGTTGCCCACCTGAGGTCTCTTCTCTAGCTTTTCCCCAAAAGGTCAGCGTCCAGTCAGGCTGGATAACTCCACCCTGGGCCAAGATCCAGAGCTCTGTGTCCCCAGAATACAGTCTACTTCAGAGCCTGCCTCTGGTATAGGCTGGGGCTGTATTAATATTCATACCGCTATCTGCATAGCTCCACACCCATAATCCAGAAACTGCGAGTTTACCTGGATACAGAAGGAGCTATCCAGCAGACTGGCAGCAGCATAGCACACAGATCAGGACTAACTAAAACAATCACAGCTCATTGGGTACAGGGAGCTAAACTGCTTTTACCTTACCCCAAATTACAGCCACAGTGTGACAACCTAAATGTACCAATCAAAAATACCGATCCAACTTTCCTAGCACTTACCTAGGAGTGTGCTACATGTATACATTTTGAAGGTCTGCATCTAAATTTCTCATTTTGGGGATTTTTGGTGCTTACTCTACGGTGTAAGTGAAAATAGTCTTCCCACCAAGTAAAAGACAAATATCAAAATTAGCCTCCAACCACTATGAGAATACCCTTCAAAATCAGAGGGAACCTGAACCATTCTGATTCGGAATAAAATATGCCTGAATTAGGGGCATGGTTTGACTGCGCTGGAAGATGGCCGCATAAGACCAGAGCTCCTGCCGCCACAGGTCTCTACTCAGTGTTAATTTTGGCAGCACATTTTGATTTAGTTTTAATCTTAGTCTCAGGACTAAAATGGCATTTTAGTTTTAGTCTTCTGCAATTGTTTTAGTTGTATTTAGTCAACTAAATCTCCAGTACATTTTAGTCATCTAAAATCTGATGTTGTAATTAAAATTGTAATGCATTAGTTAACATTTCTCTACAATTTCCAAACTCATACTGCTGGAGTGAAAAATCTCATATTTTAGGTATGAACATGCACTACAGACCAGTGTTAATTTTGAAGTCGAATTTCAATTCAGTTTTGGTCTTAACTAAAATGCCGTTTTAGTCATCTCAATTGTTTTAGTTGTATTTTAGTCGACTAAAATAGTATTCATTTAGTTGAATAAAATGTTTTAGTCGACAAAATTAACACTGTCTCCACTATCCTACATCGGAGGTTCTGCCTGATCAAAATAGCCCGAGATCATGGGGACAGCTCCTCGGCCACAGGCTCCCCCTGCGTGACTGAGCCACATCCCTCAAGTTGACTCTTACCCCCTCTCAGGACACCTCAATCCCATACAGTGCCCACAGCGAAAAAAAAAAAAAATTATACATTAACAAAAACTTTTCTACAAAAATGTAAACAAAATCAGGAAAATTGTTGGCCAGAGCCCTCCAAACTAAAAAGTCAGTGGCAACGGTTCACATAATTACCGACCCCCTGGGAAAATCGCTACCTTGGTAGGTAAAGCCGAATAATTTGTCCAATTTTACGCTAAACTAACTTAGCAACCCCAAATACAATTGAGGACAGTGAAAGGAGGAAGGGAGATGATCAAATTCATGAACCAATACAGCCCCAAGCCCATAACCCCATCAGAAGCCTCCAAACTGATCATCCAATCTCCCTGGAAGAAGCCAATAAGGTTTTAAAACTAAAGCCAGGAAAAAAAAAAAAAAAAAAAAAAAAAGTATACCCTCACACCCCACATCTAATGGATGTACAATTGATAATGGACACCTTCCCCTTTAGTCTTTGTATAAGCTTTGCAGGATCACATTTCACACTTACTCAATATGGATTGGCTCTTTTACTAGCCCACTGCCTTCCACTGTCAGAACAGTGTTGTCAATGTCCTGGAAATGGGATTGGTGAAACTAATCTCCATCTGAAGAGGCTGATTCACATGTGCTTCACCTGTTGTCTGTAAAAGAGGGGGAAAAAAAAAAAAAAAAAAAAAAGTTATTCCACCCAAAAATAGAATTCATTTATTATTAGATACAATAAGCTGGGCTGAGTCACTCATGGCTTCCTCTATTTTTATAGAATCTGAGATATCTGCATGGTCTAGCCCTTGGGGTTTTGGATACTGGGTGTGCCTCACCTTGGAGAACGCCCAAAAGATAACTAAATAGTGTGTTCATAGACCAGGTAGTTCAAGGGCACACATCTTGCCTCTGAAAGAAAAAACCCACAATTGACAGGAGTTTTAGGTTATGATACCTTTATCACAATGGGTTGGGACCTCAGCTTCATCACTGAATCCACCAGTAGTTTTCCTCCTTTTTCATCTTCACACAGCACAACAGCTTTGATCATATTATCTGTGGTTATGGCAGTTTCATACTGAAAATACGTTATTGAAAAAGGTATTTTTTTCTCTAAGGATGAAAGAAGAGATTTAATGCATTCTACAGAAGAGAGATATAACACACACACACACACACACACACACACACACACACACACACACACACACACCCCCCCTCTGAAGCTACTTAATGACTTTTTTGGGTGCATCATAATCCCATTGTACCCAGTTTAGAGTGCTTGATTTATCCGCTCTCCTACAGGGCACTTACGCCCCCTTCCTGCCCAGGCCATTTTTCAGTGCTGTTGCACTTTGATAATTGGTCATGCATGCTACACTGTACCAAGATGAAATTTTTATAATTTTTCCACATAAAGCTTTTGGTGGTATTTAATTAAACCGTGGGGTATAGTACATTTTTTTTTCTCTCTCTTCAAAAAGGTTTGTCAGTAATCAAGTAATTTTTCACCTTCACTGATATGTGCTGATGAGGCAGCACCGATGTGGCACCAATATTCTGCCCTTATGGGCACCGATAGCCAGCACAGACTGGCATCACTAATGGGCACTGATGTTGCTTTTGTAATCAATGCCCTGATTACATGTGTAGATGTCTCCTGTGAGGAGATTCCACTGATCAGCTCTCACCACACACCGTCAGTGTGAGGCGAGGAGCGCCGATTACCGGTGTTTACATGTTACCGGCTGTGATTGGACACCGCTCTTTACAGAGATTGGGTCATGCTATGTTCTAGCAACACGAGCGGCCATTCTGGGATGCCGTCATGACACTGTCCCAGAACGAGAGCCGCACTGCCCTGCCGTCATTTGATGGTGGGCGGGTGACAACTAGAGATCCTGCCTCCAGACCACCATTCATGTCAACAAATCTATTAAGATGTGCATTCAACACTAGGCATCTTTTTTAACCACACAGGCAGGGGGGCGCGCATGCTATATTTTTGATAAATCATCAAGGAGTAGATTTCTACACAATCTCTACATTATCCTTCAAAAGCAAGGCTGAGATTTGAACTGTGTGGGCAGGCTGAATGTACCAAGTTGATCAACTTGGTACAGCCAGCAAGCCAGGTTTTACCTACCATTAGCGCTAGTAGCTGCTATAGCCATTAGACATAATCAGTCTTCTCCTGGCAGGGGTGGCTTTCCTCTCCCCACCGGAAGAAAATGGCCTGGCAAAAATGATTCCCACATTAACACCGTCTGAGAGAAATTTGCTGTGTCTGGCTGGCCTTAAAACATGGGTTTCACAGTCTAGCACTGTGTCTTATGCATATCTGACAGACATGCAACCGATAAGCCAGGAATCTTACAGCAGACCATCACAACTGAAGTTTAATGTTCTAGCCATTTGCGCCATGCGTTTTATAATTAAAGAAACTGTAGCAGTGGCTAGATTTGATGAAGCGCAGGGCCTACCAGCAAAATAGTGCGAGGGAGTCCAACCACTGAACAGCTGGGTCCCTAAAGACAAATGTATCCTCCAGTGCGGCAGTTGATTTGTTAATGCAGGACAAACAGATCCAGTCATTTCTTTAAATTCCCCTCACATTGTGTGCGCAATTCACCAGGGGCCACAGGTGCAGCATCCAGCCCCCTGCCTGCAGTCTATCAAGTCTATGACAGGCTGAAAGACTGCAGATTGAGGGGGCTGTACTTAGTACTTGCGTTAAGGGATGCATGCCCAGAAGGCAGGTCATTTTCAGTACTGATGCTGAATGCAAGAGTTGTTTTTATTTTTATTTTTTTTTAAAACAGTGCTCGCAAGAGTCATAATCTTCTCCAATTGCCATTTCAGCAGCTCAACCATATGGTTTTACCACCTCAAATGCAAGTGTAAAATAGGGAGATTGTATGAAAATGGGCCACCTGTCAGTTCTCATTCAATCCACCAGACAGATGGAAAATAGGGTCACCATCCATCTGGATGTCACAGACAGGATTGGAAAGCAATGGGTGTCAGCAGACCTGTCAGCGCTGACATCCGCCGCTCCATAGGAGTAAATGGAGCGTCCGATCAAGTCCACCTGAAAAACCGACAGGCATCCTGATCGGAAAGCCTGTGTAAGGTGTTTAAGTGATGACAGAAAAAAAAAGACTGAGTGGCCTATCAAGTTGGCCCTTTGTTAAGACCCCTCTCACACCGAGCCACCCATAGCTTCGGCGGTAAAACGCTGCTATTTTTTAGCAGCATTTTGGCCACTAGCGGGGCACTTTTACCCCCTGCTAGCAGCCAAGAAGGGGTTAAAACCACCCGCAATGGCAGCATTTTGTTGGCAGTATCGCAGCGCTGCCCCATTGATTTCAATGGAAAGCAGCGGTGGAGGAGCAGTAAACACCGCTCCAAAGAAGCTGCTGGCAGGACTTTTCCTGACGTCCTGTCAGCGCACCGCTCCAGTGTGAGCTCCCTCGGGCTTTCACACCAAGACAATGGAGCAGCTGTTTGAGGGCGGATTGCAGGCGCTATTTTTAATGCTATAGCACCTGCAAAACGACCTCGGTGTGAAAGGGGTCCAACTGTAAATCTAAGTTTGTCCCATGCACGGTTTGAAGAAACCAGGTTAACGCATCCGTGTGGCTTTCTATAAACTGTGCAATGTGAAATTAAATGTAATATCAGTATAGCTAGCCCTCACATTGCCTCTTAATCGAGATGCACCCCAGCAAACAGATCAATTTTAAAGCACAGATAGGTGTACAACCAACATGTGTGTAGGCAATTAAAGCAAATTTGTGACAGGCTGTGATTGGACACAGCCGATCACATTGCTAAAGAGCCGTGGATGTGGTTTCCAGATAAGAGATGTCGGTTGGAAACATTTTGGGGCATTTGCTCATTACTGCATTCTACAAATATCTATGATCAGGATCTGTCTGCCTTTCCTGATTGGAGGTCAAGCACCCAAATTGACCTGTTTTTTTTGCTGCTGTCCATTTGCTTATTGGGAGCTTCTAAATCTCCTGGTTTCATTTAAATGAAATAAAATGCACAACTGAACATGACAGTTTTACCTGCCAAAAGTTTTTTGGCATTTGTCCAACCAGGTCTGAGCCTTACACAACCTTGCCTTGGAAACCCGACTTTACTTGCAGTAGAGCACCACTGCTAGGTCATCTGCCTGATCACAACCTGCGATTGGCCAATTAAATTTCAACAGAAGCCTAAAAAAAAATTAATCACTTAGCTTCTCTGCTGCTGTCAGCATGTGCACACATGCAGGACAGGCAATTGGCTCCTAGTTCCACACTGAAAAGGGGGGGGGGGTAAACTAGGGGCTCAGATTCAAGTATCGACATAAACAGCATACAAAAATTAAAGCAAATTTTTAATGTTTAGATAACTGCTCAGGCTTGTCCACCCTAAAGCAAAATTGTGCTTGGAGACATGGATGTTCCAGAGATAACCTTTTACTTCTGAAAATGTTATTTCTTGGGTGTCATGTCAACCCAAATCATTGATACTCGAGTCACATGCATAGAACAAACAAAATTAGAAAATAGCGACATCCCTCACCTCACTTTCTGCACATTTGTTACAGTCTGCTACTTAAGGATTTAAGAGAATTAGCCTGACTTCCAGGAAAACAACAACATTTTCCCAGGGGGGTCAAACTTCTGCCTCCAAATTTCAGCATAGGTTTGCCTTCTTGTAAATGCAGCAACAGTCACAACCCCTGCTTAAAGGGTCATTCCACCCAAAGTTACCATTTACTACAAGTCAAAAACTGTTAGAGAGCTGGACAGGCCTGAGTAAAATATTTTTAAATTGCCTATTTAGGTCTTCCCACATGGGTTGCCAAGTCTGGACCCCCTACTGTGGTCATGTAGGGTTTCCACTCCTGTTGATTGTCCAAATATAAACTGAGAAAAAGACCACCCAAAAACAAGCAGACGGGAACAGGCTTGAGAACTATGGCAACTAACTCTTGTTAGTGGAGTATCTAAGACACGAGCCAGGGGCCCAACAGGCGCCACACATTTCAAATGTTTTGGATGGGCTGCTACTTAAATAAAATATGTATCTGAAATCTATGCAATCATACCTTCCTTAGGTTCCAGGGTTACAGATTGGGCTTCCCTTAGGATCTCCTTCACTTGGGCATTTGTATATATAATTACAGTAGCATTCATCTTGAGCTGTAGACTTATCTTGACAGAACTTAGGCTCTTCAGTAAGAGTGAGAAAGTGACGTCCTGGCCAATCTGGGGGCCATTGTGTGACAAAGCAGCCTCAAAATCTGTTTTTTGCACTGGCTCCGTGTCATTGACTGAGAGGGCCATAAGTGAAGTAATAGCATCATTAGTATTTCTGGACAGCACAGAGGAACAGATGGACTCTGCCTTATTAAAAATCTCCCTCTCTTTCTCACTTCCTGAAAGAAAAAAAAATAAATAAAATTCCAATGAACTGAATTAAAGGCATTTCCCTCACTTGCAAGAAATTGTCTTCTGGTGATGTCCAACCATGGGAGTGAATGGGTGTACAGGTGTTACATTGCTGTTTTACACAGGCATGCACTTTGAATATTCCAACTACAATTTTTTTTTTTTTTAACTATATACGAAAAAACATGCAGATGCAAAAAACATTGGCATTTACCTAAACGAGGCTGTGTACTGCCTCATTTATATGACTAGCTGTATGTACTACTTGTGGCTCCCAGGTGCAGAAAAAGCTGGGGATTTATACTCTAGGCCATATTTGTGCCACAAGTGGTCTGTTGGAGAAGAGGAAAGTGATGTGAAGCCTAGATCAGTACTAAATCATGGGGACCAGTGGCCAGGGTTGCCAACACCTTACAACATTTCACTGAACCTCAAAACAGGCCCAAAACGTATTGCAAAGTGTGAATAAATATAATATCTGCAAGTATACCCATCTTGCTTCAGCACTCATTGCACACAGGTGACTAAGCCTATTCAGTACAATTCAGGCACATTTCTACCATGCAGGCAGCCCAGGATACAACCAATGAATGGCTGTGCATTGGTTTACTCATGTATACGGTGATGCTATTGCAAACATGTGAACGTCCTATGCGAATATATGCGCACCTTCTGCAGGGACATTGATAGGATCAAGTACCAGGTAAAACTGTTAGCAATAGAGCTCAAACCTGCATCGGGACTGCAGCAGCTTCATCAGGAAAAAAACTACTCTGATTAAGCAGTTTTACCCTAGCCAACTTGTCCTTACCATGGCACTAAATTGAAGTGGCAGATCCACAATTTTAGAGTACAAAAACAATTAGGGGAGAAAAAAAAAAAAAAAAAAGTGCAAGTCATGCCTCAATCTTAAATGCCGAAAGCAGTGCAAAATACCCATTTCTCATGCATATGCAGACCCTTTCAGGCTGCATTTAAATCAGTGACTTGGGGAGGGTGGTGAAAATAGGTGGTTGAGCCATTTCTTCTCCAGACCAGAAGTCTTGTGGTGAGGTCCTGCAATCTAACAAAGATCCATACAGACCCAGGCCCTCAGCTGACACTATGGAGGCTTCTAAACAGCTGCATAGTCCATGGAATGCCTGGAGGCAGCAGCCCCACCAGGAGCTGGAACCCACCTGTAAAGAGAGATCTGCAGTCCAGTGCTTTAGACTACCACCATTCCTGGGCACTCCCAAAGGATTGGCTGAAATCTGAGGCCGATTTGCATCTCCCTCCCCAAGCCCTGGAAGCTTCTTCCAGCCTGTGAAACTGAACAGATCAGGACAGACCATCACTGCTCCTTTAAAAAGGAAAAAAAATAAAAAATACCTTCAGTATACTTATAGTTGTTGGTTATGTCGGCACGTCTACTTGAACCAATGGCTTTGGTGCTGATAAATTTTCCAATTGCACTAGTTTGTGTGTATATTCTTCTTCGCTCATTAGAGTAAACTAACCAGTCTACTAGATCACCATTCACTTCACAAAAAGTAAAAGGAGCATCGTATGGCTTGTCAACATCACCTTCCTTAACCGCATTCACAGAGCATGGTCCCAAGCGATATGAACCTAAAATAGTAGGTACACAGACTGGTTAGAGGGTCTTCAATTAATGTAGTCATAAAATTTTTTGGATGGCCTCTTTACCAATTAAACTGGTTGTAAACCCTTACAATCCACCTTTTACTACAGGTAAGCCTATAGTAAGGCTTACCTGTAGCTACCCTGGATATCTCCTAAACCTGCACGGTTTAAGAGATCCCTGTATCAGTATGTGCCGATGTAAATTGGTGCACTGAAGCAATGGCTCGTTAATCCTGTTGCTTCAGCTAGTGTGCCGTTACTTCGGCCAATCACAGCACCGGAGCCCGCGATACTCAGAAATAACGCCGGGAGCGATGATGCCAGCTGGAGCTGTGTACTTGGACTGCTGTAGGGGCTTCGATCCAAGGTGAGCAATGCATTTCATAATGAGCTAGTATAATATGCATACTAGCTCATTATGCCTTGGTCTTGCAGGTTTTTGGTTAGTGGGTTTACAGCCTCATTCACATGTGCTGTTAGGGGCTAGTAAAACCAGGCTGTTGAGAGTCTGTTTTACCCCCAGAACATGGCATGCAGCTGCTTAGGGCTATACACGTTCTGTAGCCACAATGCTGTGCTTTGTGGCTAAACGTGACCAATGCCAAGTGCAGCTTTTCTATGCCGCAGCTGCCCTACATTGGTGTGCAATGGTGATGTGGTAGGGCATTTACAGGGTTAAATCAGCTATGTGGTGAGATACCACCTCAATGCTTGTCAAATGCCCTTTAACGTGTGAGCCAGAGCGGATTCTTAATGTAGCATTTACTTCCTGGAATAAGTTTGCCCTTAACTTAAGCATGCAGAAGTGTGCCCAGCTAAGAAAACCCTTCCTCCCCTCCTGAAGACTCCTGGGATGCATCACATCATTTACCTAGACAAGAAACCATTTGAAGAAATGTGCTTTGACACAATGATACTATCCACTTACTAATGCTAGCACCATGAGGATTAAATAACCAATGTTGATTGGGAGAGTAATGTGCCACTTGTTTAAAAATTAGACAAATCTCCCCTTCAACACTGAGCTAAACAGTTTTCACTTTGCTCCATCTGCTCATTTTACATTCAAAGCTGCGGCCTACTCTGGTGTTTCCAGCACTGAATGTCCATGAACATGGGGTCCCGATTGATATGATTGAGGTTGTATACCAAGAAGGAACACAACACACACACACACACACCAAACACACACCAAACAGTTCTGAGTTCATAAGAGAATCCACACACACTTAATGGGTGTGACAAGTGGAAATGGTATTCATCTCTGGCTACCAGTTTAAGAAAAATGGCAAAGTGTTCCATGCAGAAAAGAGTTGCCTCTTACCAGAGGTTATAGATCCCCATTACAGAGATCAAGGAAGCTTCTGCCAGGATGATCACAGGTGTGGAGATGTCAAACAGCATGTCTTGATACACTTGCAGGGATGGCCTCCATGTGCTCAAAGAAAATACACGCTTCAAATTTACCACTCACATTTTGCGAATGGAAAATGATGGCTGGTGAGGAGCTGGGCGCAAGCATCGCCAGCAGGAGGTGTTGACTGGGAGCCAGTCTCCCAGTGGAAGAGTGTATGGGGTTAGTAACAGCTTACATTGTAACTGTCTCTGCTCACTCACACAGCCCTGCCTCCTAACCCCACGCCTATAATAGACAGAATGCAGGTCCAATGCTGGGATGCATTCTGTCTATCACAGGCATGGGGCTGAGAGAGTGATCAGAGCCAAGACAGTTTCAATGTAAGCTGTTACAGCTTGTTTTACCGCTCGCTGATCCTGAGGCTCTCCTCTAACTCCAGTCACATCTGGCCACCCCTCACTTCCTCCGCCCTGGCAAGGCACAGGTCACACTGCATTGATGTGCTGAGGGGGAACTGATAGTTAAATTTTTGTAACTTAATTCTGCATAACACATTTAGGGGCATTTTGAAATCTCCACACCCGTGATCCTAGCACAGCTTCCTTTATCTCTGTAACAGGGATCCATCAGATCTGATAAGAGGTAACTCTAGTGCAGGGGTCTCAAAGTGGTGGCCCTCCAGCTGTTGCAAAACTACAAGTCCCATTAGGCATTGCAAAGCTGACAGTTTCAAGGATGACTCCCACAGATAGAGGCAAGATGGGACTTGTAGTTTCACAACAGCTGGAGGGCTGCCAGTTTGAGACCCCTGCTCTAGTGGATGGAACACTTTGCGTTTTTCTTGAAAACTGTTTGCCATGGAGTTGAATACCATTTCCACTTGTCACACCCATTAAGTGTATGGATTCTCTTATGGACTTGGAACTTTTAATTTAAAATTTTTTTGCACATTGATATTTTCAATAATGCATTTATTATGATATCTGTCATTTGCATCACTAAGTTGCTATCACATGGTCCACACCCAATGCTTGAGCACTTAGTTTTGTTCATGGTCACATCAGTTCACTATTTTTTTTTTTTTTAAAGGGAACAGCACATCATTATCCATTTTCCTGTATACCAAGGAGTCTGGCTTAAAATTGGGCAATTTTGACAATTGAGAGACTTAGAGGGCAGACAGTACCAATGATTTTCATTGGATAGAATGAATGAAGACACCAGAGGTGGTTATAGCTTTAGAAGCCAGCCAAGTAGGAAATAGGGAGTGTAGTTTAGCGCACACGCTTTTTTTTTTTAAACAATGTGTGTGCGCACAAGTTAAACCTACTTAACTGGCTTATAAAGCTATAACCACCTCTGGTGTCTTCATTCTATCCGATGAAAATCATTGGTGCTGTCTGCCCTCCAAGTCTCAATTGGCTTGAAATTAGGCAAATGTGACACTTTGTATACAAGAAAATGGCTAATTGTGCACTGTTCCAAAAAAAAAAAAAAAAAAAAAAAAAAAAAAAAAAAAAAAAAAAAAATGGCCCCCCCCAGAAAATGTAATGCCCCTGGGGACATGCATCAGTGCAAAAATTGACAGTTACTTACCGGTAACTGTTTTTCTAGGACAGCACACCTGAGAGATGAGGCTCCTCCCTACAGGAAACACAATCAATCGACAGCTGTTTTAAGTCCCCACCCTTCCCCTTGATCCTCAGTTTGTAGAGAAGTAACTCCTGAACCTGGTTCACAAGGGAAATCACTCCTTAAAGGTACTCACCTTCTAGTGTTCTACCATTTTCCCTCCTCCAACGGGCGGGAAGTAGGCCTGCCGTCCTGGAAGATATCCTAGAAAAACAGTTACCGGTAAGTAACTGTCAATTTTCTTAGTCATCTTCCAGGACGGCACACCTGAGAGGATAATCAAGTACCTCAGGCCTACCTTAGGGTGGGACCACTGCAAGACCCTCTTGGCGGACCTTGGTTCTGCAGTGAGTTTTACCTCCACTCCATATGCTTGATGAAGGTATTATAGCTGGATCATGCGGCTGGTCTGCAAGTCTACTCCACCGATGTCCCTGCCTTCTCTGCTTCGGATGCAGGACCTAGGTGGAGTGGGCTCTTAAAGATGGAATTGGAATCAGAAAACATGTTAAACTTATAGGTTATCAATGTTGCCTGTCACACATCTAACAACCATGGCCTATTGTGCCTGTAGGTGCTACTTAGAACCCCTAAAGATTAATCAGAGACCTGTGTTGTAAGACAAGGACACTCATTGATCACTAAGAGGGCCTGTCTTAACACTACCCTGTTCAGGGAATTCAAACTGCAAAAAAAGTGGGCCCCTAACAGACAACCTTTTTTGTTCATTTTTATCTTTACAGCAAAGACTAAAGGGAAGCCTACTGAAGGGTAATAGATTAACTAAGGCTTGATCCCTGGGTTTAAGGCATGCCCACTCTGTGGCTTTACTTACGCCTGAGTGCCTACTTCAGGAGAATAAAGTTCATAGCAGGAGTATAACACTTATACTGCTACATCTAGTTCTGCTAGAAGGGTGAGATGAAGGCCATGCACCGAGCCGTAACCTATTCGGTCAGGTATACATCTTTATACTTCATCTTCAGGTCATAATACTCCTCTGAACAGAACTTCCCAAGTTCTTACTAAGCAGGGTGATTCTTTATCGCCTTCCTCCAGTGTCCTATAACCCTACTGGGCTTCAACCCTAGGAAATGGTTCCAGCATTCCTGAATGTAAGGGGCTGAGGCTTTCTGACATGTGACGTCTGCAGCCAGAACTCCAGGCCCCTCCACGGAAAAAGAGGGCTGAAATACAAAAGGTGATACATGCATTATTATCATAAATTAAAAAAAGATCATAGATTGTGGACCCAGCACAATAGATTTAGACAAAGGACACAAGCATAGACAATAATGTGTATCCGAGTGTGGCTAGCTAAACCAACATATCAAATATGGGAGAGACCCAAATCTGAACTTCAATGTAGACAAACAGTCCTCACAGTCTGGTTTTCTGATGTGTAGCCAATATGAAAACATTAAGACACATGCAAACACTCAGCCTTGGTTCACACTGGGACGACTTGTCAGGCAACCTAGTCACCTGACAAGTAGCGTCCTGTTCTGTGCAATGAAACCATTCTAATCGGCGCGATGCAAGTCGCTCCAACTTAGAAAAAGGTTCCTGTACGGCTTTGGGGGCGACTTGCATTGACTTCTATACAGAAGTTGTTTCGCAAGTCACCGCTGAGTCGTGTCCTGGGTCGCCTGAGGCAGTCACGCTGTAGAACGTGCTGCCTCAGTGTGAACCGACCCATAACTGGGTCATAGCTGAGAATATGAATATATATATATATATATATATATATACATACACACACACACACACACACACACACACACACACACATACACACAGGAGTCCTGTTTACGGTGGAGTTTTACTGATGTACAGCAAAACAGGGCCATAAATATAAGACAGAAAGACCCAAACTTCTATGTTGCATATTTCTGAGGAACCACCAAATACAGTTATAAGATCAATATGGCACACAAGACAATATCTTTTCTGTTATGCAGTTCTGTAGTGCAGTCACATAGAACCAATACAGAAAGGACCCAAGCAACCTGCAGCTTTGTGTTTTTCTGAAGTGCAGTAAGGTAAGGGAATCTGAAACAGAAAGCACCAAGAAGCTTCAATGTTGAGTATTTCTGCTGTGCAGCCACATAAAAACAGACAGCCTTCCTAGCTGCGATCTTTCTGGTGTATTGCAAAGTAAGGCAATAACTCCATGATGTCTATTCTTGTTGTGTAGCAAAACCTCAACCAGAAGGGACAGATAAAACTTAGGGCTCCCACACCTGTGCGACCCAACCTGCAACTGCAAAAACGCAAGAGAAAAGTCATACACTATGGCTTCCAATGGGAACCATTCGTGTCTGTGCAACTCCAGGTCGCAGCGCCACCAAGCAGACCCTGCTTTCTGGATCCACAGACCTCAAGATTACACAGATCGCAGGTAACTTGCAATTTTCAGGTTGAACAAGCGAGGGGTCCCCAATGCTGTATCTCCCTGGAGGCGTGCAGCCAACAACCCCCTGCTGTGTATCCTTAAGAAGCAGCAAGGTAGAACAATGAGAAACAGAAAAGACACCCCTCACTGCTGTGCCTTTCTGATATGCAGCCGATAAAGGCAGTAAATATAGAACATACAGGACACAAACAATCTTCAATCTTTGTGTATGTCTGATGTGTAGTACTATACCAATACTGAGCAGAGACGCCACCACCCTCAATGTGTCTCCCTGCTGAGGCAGCAAAAACAAAATCAGAAAAGGACAAGCAACCTCACTGCTGTGTCCCTTCTGATATGCAGCCAATAAGGCAGTAAATGTAAGACATAAAAGGACAGACAACCTTCAATCTTGTATATATCTGATGTGCAACAATATAACAATCTGAATAGAGATAGCACATCCATATTGAAGGGATTTGGCAAATCGCATGCCTAAAATCGGCAGCCTTTGCTGTTAATAGCACGGTCAGCCCGACACCACTTTGCGGGGCTGCACCGATTACCAAAGGCAGTACCAAACTACCCCTGGCACAGGTTCAATTTGTATTTCCCAACAATTCAGGACCATCAATCTTCACTACTGCCTTTCTAATAAGCAACCAATAAGGCAGTAATACAGGACACAAAAAACCCCAGACAGAACTCAATTTTGAGTATGTCTGATGTGCAGCAATATAACAAATATGAGCAGAGGTGTCACAAGACTCAATGATGTGCATTTCCGCCATGCGTCACAAGACCAGAAAGTACAGACCACCTTCCCTGTTGTATTTTTCTGATCTGTAGCCAAATAAGGCAGTACCTTTAGGATATAAACAGACAACAACCAAGCTTCAGTGCAGTGCATTTCTGATTTACAGCAATATACCCCTTATGAGCAGAAATGTCACATATCTCAATGTGTATTTCTGCTGTGCCACAAAACATCCCAGCAAGGGCAAACCTTCACTACTGAGGTCTACTGGTGTGCAACCAAGGAGGATTCATGGTGTATCCCTTTATGAAATAACCAAACAAGCAATTTGATCCCTAGGCATAGCCTGGGCTGTAGATACTAACACTTCACCCCCAGTGAAGGAACAAATCCTAAAATGGTTGGACACCTTACTATAGTAGCTGTTGTCCTACCTTACCTCCGTAGACTGAGCAAACGCTGGCTAGCTCACACACAGGTGGGGCTGATCAGAAACTAAAGTCTCAATGAGCCCAGCCCTAGAGACCAATTTAGGACAGCCTCTAGAAAAGGTGGTCACCAATTTAGCCTGGAGGAAAATAGCCATCTGCATGCCTTAAACAAGCAATCATCTATCTAGCTCTTGCATATGTTTGCACAGAAAATCCTTAAAGGATATAGGAAGCACTTTATGGTAAATTGCCTTTAGATTTGTCACCGAGTTGACTGTAGCCCAAACCAACAAAAAGGTTTTTCTTACCTCCTGCACTATAATATAACCACAATGTAAAGGTGCAGTGGGAGGTTGGAGCTTATGACTTCAGATTCCTAGCAGCTGGGCTAATAGGGCCATATAACCTAGTGCACCTGCTGACCAGGAGAGCTTACTCCTGAATCCTTCAACCATTGCACAATCCATAAATTGTTCAGTGGTATACCTGGCCTGTAAGGAACTCTTTGTATCTACCAGGCCCCCCTCCTTCGCTCTATTCATCCCTACTAATGTCCCACAACCGGACATGTAGGGAGAGGCTGGCAACCTACTGTTGTGATAACCAGTGTCTCTGCTGTAAGAGGGAGCTGTGGCTGGTGGTTTTAGCAGTAGCTTCTGGGCTATTTTTTTATGCAGACCCCAGGTCCTGCATGGTACCACTCAGTAAATACAGGGGGAAGGGGAAGAAATGCCTTACCTACCTCTTTCCCATCTGAGGTGGTTTAGGCACACTCGCTCCTCTGCATCACTTGTCCACCATACAGCATCTCTGATGTAAGAGGGAGCTGTAGCTGGTATTTTTAGCAGAAGCTTCTGGGCTATTTGAATCCAGACCCCAGGGGAGATGATCTCAAATGCCCAGAAACCATCTGGCTGGGATTGGGGATTTTGCAGCCACCAGCCCCAGGCTTTGGGTCATTTGGAAAAAAAAAAAAACAAAAAAAAAAAAAAAACAAACGGTTTCGCTGTGTAGGGAGAAACACAATCAAAAACTGAGGATCAAGGGGAAGGGTGGGGACTTAAAACAGCTGTCGATTGATTGTGTTTCCTGTAGGGAGGAGCCTCTCATCTCTCAGGTGTGCCGTCCTGGAAGATGACTAAGAGAAAAAGTGTTAAAGTGGTGTCAGTGGTTTTAATGCTTAAAGTGGAACAATTAAGTGGTGCATCTGTACCATGTATAAAACCTCAAATGTCTGCTCCACCATTGGAGGTGGGGGCCAGGTAATAGCACACTACTTCCACAACCCTCCCCCCTCCCCCCCCCATGTTGAGGGCACATGCTCGCTTCCCGCCCCTTTCCTGGCCAGGCTGCATGTTTGGATAAGAGTCTGGTATGGATGGGGTGGACCCCCAATGCCATTTTTTTTTTACATTTATGGTAAAAGCAGCAATGGTTGCAAATCAGGGGAATAGCTGGTGAAGGAGTGGGCTGAGTAGCAGAAGATTTTTCTGCAGAGGACAGGGGGTTGGGGCACACAGCATCATCAGGACAAGGCAGAGAGTGTAAACCCATTACCGAATGCTATAACCCATCTTCACGCTACCATAAAAAAGGTCACTGGTAGAAATTCAGTTAGAACAGTAAGGCAAAGCTCTTCCCAAATCTTTAAAGGGGTTCTAAAGCCTGGACATTTTACCTTAAGGCATTCACAGAGTTTGTATCACCCCGATGTATTACTTACCAGAGTTCCATCTTGCTGTGCCTGTTGCAGCAGCTCTATCCACTCAGACAGCAGCAGAAGCCATTGGCTCCTGCTGCTAATCAAATCCTGTGACCAGAGCGCATGAGGGTGGGGCTGAGCTGTACTGTCAAGTGAGACAGCCCAACTTGTCATCAAGCCACCCCCCCCCCCCCCCCACAGGTGTGCCCTCATAGGAAGCAGCTTGCTAAGGGGCACATGAGGAGCCAAAGCCCTGGCAGGAGACCCAAGGAGAGAAGGTTTAGAGTCAGGAGTGTATAGTCATTTTACAAATGCTTTAAAGAGGCTCTAGCCTTTTAAAAAAGTACAACATCATCTGATTTTTGCAAGCGAGAAATGTTATGTATGGTTTCCCCACCGTCGCTTTTTTCTTGTGGAGTTGCGTCCACAACTTGCCAGCCATCATATTCGGATCCAATATCTTTTCTGACAAACCAACCTTCATCCCACACATGGAAGTTCCTGTTAAATTGAATTTAACATTTAAATATTTTTCTTTGCCCTCCATAAGATAATCACAAAAAGTATAGCTAAAGGAAATTGAATAATTGTATAATGTATGGCCAGCTTAACACTGGGCATACATAGTTCAGCTTCTTCATTCAGCCAGTGGGTTTAAATTCAGATTTACCCACCTACAATTGGATGGGGCAATCCACCCAGTTGTGCTATGGAATTCTGACAGTGGAGACTCCCCTTGAGGCTTGATTACATACATGACTGCCTGTGATGGTGGGGGGGCAGGCATGCATTGCAGCAGGTGGATTGTTTACACCCCCCCCCCCCCCAAAAAAAAAAAAAATAAGCACCACTGGGTTAAATGTATGCCCAACATCATGTTGATTTTACTGTGTGTGCTGATTTTACTAAGAGATGTATTGTTTTTTTACTTCATGCTTTGGGAAGAAAACAGCACATTGCTGTCAGAAGAGAGTCCTGTGTAGATTTACCTGAATTTTGATCATGGTCTGGCCCTCTGACAGGAGAATTGTTGTGCTGTGTGGCAGAGGTATGCAAGTTTCAGGACTAGCTAGAAAGATATCAAATGTTTCAGGTCAGATGGCTTCACCTGTAATTTATTGGTGTATTTAAATTAGAACTCTAGGCAAAAATGTATCTTCATTTTCGATAGAGTAGGGAAAGGTTATAACCCCTGTAAGGTTTGTTTTTACCATCCGTCCCCCATTGGGGTGACTTACCTTGCTTCCTGTGCCATAGCCAACAAATGAAATCCCAGGGAAATCTTAGGGCCCCCAGAACTACTGTCCCCATAGGAAGGCTTCACTTCTATTACTTTTCTAGATACAACACAAAAACCAAGGTTTACATTAGCTGCATTGTCACAAATGCATAATGATTGTACAAGTGAGGCCCGGAATGATGGAAAGAAGAGGAATAGTGCAGGGCCGGGCATGACAGTGTGTCTAGTGACACACATAGGGTTAATGTTTCAAGGAAAAGTGTGGGAGGAGATAACAGGAAAGTAAGGAGGAGTGGCCTTATAAAAGAGGGGAGGAGCAAAAATGGAACAGTGTGCTGGGAAGGAGACACGAGGAGGCAGAATTTCTCTGCTCCTCAGACACAATGGCGGACGTTGAGGCGATTTTGGCGCGGTTGCGGCAGGCGGCGAATGGATCCGACTGGCTTCGCAGCCAGGTCACAGCGATGCTCGGGGGAGAAGCAAGCCATGCAGGGGGTGAAGGTGAGCCGTCCGTGCGTGCGCGGAGATCGCGGCCTCCGGCGCGCTATTCACCTGGGCCAGGACATGGACAGGGTCGTCTGACACGGAGCCCAAGGAGGGAACAATCGGCACCGCCGGCCAAGAGGAGCCACACGGGTGATTCGGTGGGGCCCGGGCGGGTTACACGCTGCGGTCACGGAGCGGTGGGCGGGGCCACGGGCCAACATGGCGCCACTTCCCCGCACGCTGGCACTGCACGGAGGATTTCGAACAGCCCCTCAGTACCTCTGCACGAGTGTGAGCGGGTGGACAGAAGGGGGAGAACGGCGCCGAGAGCAGCAGCGTCCGGGTCGCGTGGATCGAGCGGCACCGCGGGTGGGCGGAGCTTACCGGGCGGGGGGGGGGGGGACGTGTCCCAAGATGGCGATGGAAACAGTGCCCAGGCTGGCCCGGTAGCTGGAAGTTCAGGGCAGCAGGGAGCAGCAGTGACTCGTCGCACGGTGCAGGCCTCACACCAGCGTGGGCTTCCGGCCTCCAGGAGGGCTTCTCCTGGGGGGCTACCTCTGACGCCAGTCCCAGTGCAAGGGGAACAGTCCGAAGACGAGGTGTCCGATGAGGAAGATGGGCTACAGCAGCCGGAACCAGCAAGAGAGCAGCACAGCGGCTGTTGGGAGGAATCCTGGTCAGCCCGGTAAGTCTAGTGATAACTTTTCCTTTACCAATGCTTTGCAGGGCTTGCTGGGGGGATAGCAACAACTGCAGGAGGGATGGTGACACCTTTGCAGAGCGGGGTGGGTCAGGTTACTGACCAACAACTGGCGAGTACTGCACCCGCCAGTTCGGGGTCAGGGGGACAGCTCCAGGAGCTATTGGAGGGTTTAAGGGCCCTGGTTGGTCGCTTTGGAGAGGGACCAGGGCAGGCTCCGCAAGGGGATGCACAAAGGGCGACAGGGGGGGCTGCGGTCACAGAGGTGCCAGCTACCACAACGCCAGAGAAGGTGGCAGACAAGAAAACAGCAGGTGAGAAGGGGGCTGCAGAAACAAAAGGCAGGACTGATGTGGTTAGGCTGGCAGATGCTGCAAAATGTGAGATATATGTTTGTTTTGAAGGCCCGTTAGGGGCACACTTGAAACCTGAAGTGAGAGAAAAAAATTCATAAAGGTGAGTACGTGGAAATTTTCTCCTTGTTGCCATTGGAAAAGTTTAACCTGGATAGGGTTAAACCCGACGATTCCAAGAAGGAGGATGAGGAGAAGAGGAGATATAGATTGATACCGCGGACGTTTGTGAATTGGTTGCAAGCGTTCGCTATCATGGCTAGTGTCATTGGCGAAAAGAACCCTGAACATTGTTCGGGGTTGTTTTGTTATATGGATGCTATAGGTGAGGCACATAGAGTGTACGGGGGAACTGCGTGGTTACGTTACGATGAGCAGTTTCGTCAACGCAGAGCGGTGCGTCCGGCTCTGCGTTGGGACCATAAGGATATTAGCCTATGGATGAAGCTGATGTCGTCGGCTAGGACCCCGCCTCAGTTATTTCAAGGGGGGGCCGGGGGTACTAACTCCTCAGGACTACCGGCCGGCAGAAAATGGGGGGTATGCTGGCAGTATAATGAAGGATCCTGTAAATTTGGGGGGTCCTGCAAATTCAAGCACGAGTGTTCAGGCTGTGGGGGAGCCCACACCCTGTCTCGGTGTTTCAAAAAAGGTAAACGTACCGGGGAGTTTGCTCACAAGAGGGATGACGCCGGTGAAGGTGGAAAGGATGCAACCTTTCCTAAGTAAGTATCCGGATAGGAAAGCGGCGTTACTGATCACTGAGGGTTTTAGAGAGGGGTTCAAAATTCCATGTTCATTGGCGGTGGTTCCTCCAGTAGCACGGAATTTAAAATCTGCGTTGCAACACCCGGGGGTGGTGGGGGAGAAATTGGAAAAGGAAGTGGCTTTAGGACGGATGGGGGGGCCATTTGAGGCAAAACCATTGAATGACTTAGTGGTGTCCCCTCTGGGGGTGGTGCCCAAGAAAGAGCCGAATAAGTTTCGGCTCATTCACCACTTATCATTTCCAAAAGGGGGTTCGGTTAACGATTTCATTGACCCGGACGTCTGCACCGTGTCATACACTTCGTTTGATGCGCCGGTTCGATGGGTCAGGCGCTATGGAAAAGGGGCACTGATGGCAAAAGCTGATATTGAGGCAGCGTTTAGGCTGCTGCCAGTACACCCGGACAGTTTTTGGCTGCTGGGTTGCAAGTGGCAGGAACAATTTTATGTGGACAAATGCTTGCCTATGGGTTGCTCCATTTCCTGTGCCATGTTTGAAGTTTTCAGTTCCTTTTTGGAGTGGGTGGTAAGAGATTTGTCCGGCCTTGAATCTATGATACACTATTTAGATGATTTCCTATGCATAGGCCCACCGTCTTCCAGTGTGTGTGCGATTTTATTGTCAACGTTGCAACACACTGCAGAACGGTTTGGTGTTCCCCTGGCTGCTGACAAAACTGAGGGCCCCACCACGGAGATTAGCTTTTTGGGCATGGTTATTGATTCAATGGCAATGGAATGTAGGTTACCGCAAGGAAAGTTACTGGATCTGCAGACGGAAATAAGGCGGGTCCATGGGATGAAAAAAATACAGCTGAGGGATCTCCAATCTTTGCTTGGTAAGTTGAACTTTGCTTGTAGAATCATACCCATGGGTAGGGTTTTTTGCCGACGGCTGTCTGCAGCTACGGCTGGGGTAAAAGCACCGGCCCATTTCATTAGGCTTACTAAGGATCATCGTGAGGATTTAAAGGTATGGTATCAATTTTTGTCGGAATACAACGGGAGGTCAGTGTGGATGTCTGGTCCGGTAAGCAACTTCGATGTAGAATTAGTTACTGACGCGGCGGGATCTACTGGATATGGGGCGTTCTTTAAGGGTCAATGGAGTGCAGAACCATGGCCAAAATCCTGGGTTGAAGCAGGTTTCCTTCGTAAATTGGTACTATTGGAATTGTTTCCAGTAGTTCTGGCTATGGAATTATGGGGCAAGGCTTGTCAGAATTTAAAGTTGCGGTTGAACTGTGATAATATGGGAGTGGTGCAGGTAGTCAATCGCTTGTCAGCGTCTTCTCAACCTGTCATAAGACTATTGCGACAGTTGGTATTACGGTGCTTGCAATTGAATATTTTTATATATGCTGTGCATATACCTGGGATTGAAAATACGCTGGCTGATTCACTGTCTCGCTTTCAGTGGGACAAGTTCAGGGAATTAACTCCGGCTGCAGAGAAGGAAGGGATTCCTTGCCCGGGTTGGATCTGGGAGCTGGCATTGGAGTCATCGCAGGATGGATACAACAGTCTGTGAGTGAGTCCACATGGTCGGCCTATGTGAAGGTATGGGGTGAATGGTTGAGACTTGTACGGGAATCCGGAGAAAAGGATGACGGGGGAGAGTTGAGATTATTGGTCATTTGTTTTGTGTCCAGGAATATGGAAAATGGGGTGGGGGTATCGTCTATTGGTAAGAAATTGGCGGCGCTGTCGTTTGTTTAAGTTACAGGGGATGGAGGATTGGACGAAGGAATTTTGGGTACGGCAGGCATTAAAAGGGTACCGGAAAGGGCACAAGAAAAAAGATAACCGTAGACCGGTCACTTTTGCCAACCTGTTGGCAATTTGTGATCAGCTAGGGTTGGTGTGCAGCTCAAGTTATGAATGTTTACTTTTTACAGCGGCTTTTTCGCTGGCGTTTTTTGGGGCGTTTCGGGTAGGGGAGTTGGTCAGCCCATCCAAAAAGGAAGCGGGGGGTATTTTGGTGCAAGACGTGCGGGCACGCACGGGAAGTGTGTGTTTATGGCTGAGGAGGTCGAAAACAGACCAATTGGGAAAGGGCATAGATGTGTGGCTGCATGCATTACCGGGATCGCCAGTATGTCCGGTGAGGACGGTTAATGAATTTGGGAAGATTAGACCGGTAGGTGAGGGTCCATTTTTATGTCATGAGAATGGTGCTTACCTTTCAAAGTTTCAGTTTGTGGCGGTGTTTCGAAAATGCTTACCGATGATAGGTTTGGATGAGAAAGCATACGCCTCACACTCCTTCCGCATTGGGGCGGCCACAGAAGCTGCCAGATGCGGGTTGGATGAAGCAGCGGTGCGGAGGATCGGTAGATGGGAATCAAAGAGATTCCGTTCATACATTCGATAATAATAATAATAATAATAATAATAATAATAATAATAATAATAATAATAATAATAATAATAATAATAATAATAATAATAATAATAATAATAATAATAATAATAATAATAATAATAATAATAATAATAATAATAATAATAATAATAATAATAATAATAATAATAATAATAATAATAATAATAATAATAATAATAATAATAATAATAATAATAATAATAATAATAATAATAATAATAATAATAATAATAATAATAATAATAATAATAATAATAATAATAATAATAATAATAATAATAATAATAATAATAATAATAATAATAATAATAATAATAATAATAATAATAATAATAATAATAATAATAATAATAATAATAATAATAATAATAATAATAATAATAATAATAATAATAATAATAATAATAATAATAATAATAATAATAATAATAATAATAATAATAATAATAATAATAATAATAATAATAATAATAATAATAATAATAATAATAATAATAATAATAATAATAATAATAATAATAATAATAATAATAATAATAATAATAATAATAATAATAATAATAATAATAATAATAATAATAATAATAATAATAATAATAATAATAATAATAATAATAATAATAATAATAATAATAATAATAATAATAATAATAATAATAATAATAATAATAATAATAATAATAATAATAATAATAATAATAATAATAATAATAATAATAATAATAATAATAATAATAATAATAATAATAATAATAATAATAATAATAATAATAATAATAATAATAATAATAATAATAATAATAATAATAATAATAATAATAATAATAATAATAATAATAATAATAATAATAATAATAATAATAATAATAATAATAATAATAATAATAATAATAATAATAATAATAATAATAATAATAATAATAATAATAATAATAATAATAATAATAATAATAATAATAATAATAATAATAATAATAATAATAATAATAATAATAATAATAATAATAATAATAATAATAATAATAATAATAATAATAATAATAATAATAATAATAATAATAATAATAATAATAATAATAATAATAATAATAATAATAATAATAATAATAATAATAATAATAATAATAATAATAATAATAATAATAATAATAATAATAATAATAATAATAATAATAATAATAATAATAATAATAATAATAATAATAATAATAATAATAATAATAATAATAATAATAATAATAATAATAATAATAATAATAATAATAATAATAATAATAATAATAATAATAATAATAATAATAATAATAATAATAATAATAATAATAATAATAATAATAATAATAATAATAATAATAATAATAATAATAATAATAATAATAATAATAATAATAATAATAATAATAATAATAATAATAATAATAATAATAATAATAATAATAATAATAATAATAATAATAATAATAATAATAATAATAATAATAATAATAAATATATATATATATATTAATAAATAAATAAATGGAAAATAAATGAAACCCGTATGTTGTATAAGTTGGGTTTTCACATATAGGTAGTGGGTGTTTTTGGTCTGTTGCGTTGGTGATATCACCCTGCCTTGTTGTCTTTTCGTTTCAGATGGAGTGTCTCCACGCCTCGTCTGGATACTGGGACACTCCTACGTTTGTTGGGGGGCAAGGAGAGGTGATGCGAGACCAGATGGGCGCCAGTTAGGCATATCGAGAAGGGAGGCTTTTATCAAGTGGCTGGGGAGACCAGGAATGATGTGGGGCAGAGTGGTTTCAGAGGTGGAACGATTTGCCTGGCTAGATAGACCTCCGGATGTGTTGGTCATACACGCTGGAGGTAACGATTTGGGGGTGAGGACGGTCCGGGACCTGATAGAGGATGTAAAAGCAGATTTGTTGCACTTGCACACTAATTATCCGAACACTTTGTTACTATGGTCTGATATTGTGGCACGAACTTCGTGGCGCAATGCTAGGTCTGTGGTAAGGATTAACAAGGCTCGTATACGTGTCAACAGGGTGGTGGGGAGGTTTTTGGTTCAACAAGGGGGCATGGTGATTCGGCACAGAGAGCTCGAGATAAATGTAGGCCTCTATTTGAGGAGGGATGGGGTCCACCTCACAGATGTGGGGACGGCTCTTTGGACCATGGGTTTGCAGGAAGGAATAGAACGGGCCTTGAGGGTGTGGAGGGGCCCTTAAGGATAAGGTTTCATCCTTTCGGGCTGTGGCTGGTTTGTTGTTGTTGGTCGGTGACGGTAGCGGTAAATAAAAGGTTAAAAGGGGTGGGGGGTCAGCAATAGTATGGCCCCTCCTGTGTATTCCTGAAAGGAATACCGGTATGTTGCACTGTGGGAGGGGGTTGTCTCCGAGCGGTACAGCTGGAGGCCTTATCAGTTTTGAAACATGTTCCTGCAGTGCCCTCTTGTGGATATGTGGTAAACTGGGGTAGCTCTGTCATTGACCAACAGATTGTTTAAAACATGTTGTTTTATCTGAGTTTATATGTTATTCATATTGAAGTTAATATTGGAGGTAATTTTATACAGTTGTTTAATAAAAGGCTGTTATGGCCATTTATACTCCAGATGAAAGGTGTGGTCTCGTTATTTAAGTTGGTAAGAGGGTGGAGTATGGTGGCTAACAGTATGGGTAAAATTGGGGTACATCTGGACTACACTAGTCATGAATTTGAGAAGTTTGTACAGTGCCATTACATAACATTAAGTTACGTTGTATTCCAACTATAACCAATTCTGTTAGTGCTATACCCAGAGCACAGTACAAAAAGATCCCATCTTACCATACACTGTCTGCTGTATCAGGCAATTCTCTGCCATTCTCATCAAAGTACCGATCAACAATGAGATTTCCATCAGTGTCATGAGCAGAAGCAAAGTTTGTGACTACACGTGCAGGGATTCCAAGACATCTGAGCACTAAGAGAAAAATGTGTAAATAGCCAGAGTTTCATTTTTAAGAAAACAGAGCATAAATCAATCCAGATAAAATGTGTACATACTGAGGAGAAAGTGTGTTTTAGTGGAAATTAACCTTATGTTCAAGGAGACAAAATCCACATTGGTATTTTTTTTTGCCACAACCCAAAATAAAGTAAAAAAAAAAAAAAAAAAAAAAAAGAAAAAAAAAGTCAAGGGGCAGCATTTATTACTTTGTTGCAGGAGCCTGTAAAGCATTGCATTAGTGATCAGCAGATTGCTAACGTAGGTCTCCTGTCAAGTGTATCTGCTTCCTCATGGAAGCAGATTTTGGTCTTCCATAACATTTAAAGGATAAACAGCAGTGGTTTTGTTCAAATGCCAGGATCGCCAACAGGCATAAATTGATAGGAGTTTATCCCAATTAAACCAGAACTGATGTGCAGATGTTTTATTGCAGGACTTGTGTTAAAAAGCCCACACATGTACAAACCAGTGCAAAGGACTCCTGCATACACCCAGCATTGTCCATATCTGACAGGTCCACTTTCAGACCATTTACGTAGAATGTAAGTGCTTCCATTCCATTTTGTGGGTTCTTCTCCTCCACTATAATCCCCACTCCAATTTCCAACAATAACTCCATTGTCACCTGGACTGTTAACCTAAAAAAAACAGGAGCAAAAAGGTTACATTTTGCTGAAGCCCAGAGCCCCTGAACAGCCAAATTTCTAAGTTTATATACACACCTAACATGTTTCTAGGTATCTTTGCATGACATGGACCAAAACAAGAAATGGAGGTAACTGGCACAAAACACTGATCATATGCAATGGAAGCCCTATGAGTCATCACATGTATTCATGGGCAACTGAAAATAGGCTATAAAGTCCATGAGACAGGAAAGAGTATGGAAACAAAAAAATAAGGAAAGCCAGACACATACTATCTGTTAGGGCTGTTACTGATTAAAATGTTCACGTTCAATTAAGCGACTCATTACGGTTGATTATAAATGCACAGATACAACTACTTTTAGCTGATTTAGCACAGTTATGGCAACGGCTGAAGCCGGACATCACACATCATAAACTCAGCTTCACCATGCCCATAATTGCAGCCTCACTGTAGTCAGTGCCTGGAATACACAGTCTGCGGGCATCTCCCGCTGAGCTGTGAGAAAATTCCCGCCCTCCTCCTAGATCAGCTGCGTCTATCACACCAGCTGATCTAGGAGAGCGGGACTTCTCATGGCGTGGCCAAAGTTTTCACTCAGCTTGGAGACACACAGCGGGAGATGCCCACAGACTGAATGACATAGTGGAGGAGGGAGCGGAGCACTGCAGCCACAGCTTGGCCCAAAGCAGCCCCAGTGCAGGCAGCCTACCAATCAAAAAAAGTTACCGATTAAGCGAGGAATTAATCTTTAAATTTCCACAGCCCACTATAATATACATAGTCTGGAAAAAAGTCACCCCCCCCCCCCCCCAGACACCATCTCAATGCCTATGGGTGGGGTGCTCCGATCCATCCCATGGACATTGTGCTGCACACAGAACACTGGTGCTGTGAAGCTAAAAAGGCATCCAGAGAAACCGGGAGGGCCAGGATACACACAGGAAAAGTCACTAGTGGACAGGCTACACTCCGAGCTACAGCTCCTTCTAAAGGTGCAATGTCCGTAAGATGGACTGAAGCCCCCCGCCGAGCCCGTTTTATACATTGTTTCTGTGAGCATGACATTGCACTGCTTTCTGCAGCATTTAGAGGAAGACCCATGTTATGTATAGCCGTTCTGCAGTATTCTTCTGAAAGTCCATGGTCACTCCAAGGGGCAGGTTCTTGATGCCCTTGGTTTAAGGAACAGGGGTTGGATGATGGGCAAAAGGAGCAGTGTTGGAATTGCAGATTGCTCCAGTGCTGTCCAGACTTGCCATTTTTCTTCAAGACCCTACCTAATGTTTTCAGGTTTTAGGTCATGGGTGCCCAACCTGTGGCTCTCCAGCTGCTGCAAAACAAGTCCCATGAGGCATTGCAAAGCTGACAGTTACAAGCATAACTCCCAAAGGCAGAGACATGATGGGACTTGTAGTTCAAAGATAGCTGGAGGGCCACAGGTCGAGTACCCATGCTTTAGGGTCTACTAGCAGCAGTACAGTTTCCTATGGGTATGGTTAGGCCCTTCCAGCGTACTCACCATAGCACTTAGTATCCTTGACACATAGGCTGGGTCTCCCCTGCGAGAGATATCTTGAGCAGCACTTCTTCTGTGCTCATTACTACAATCCAGCATTTTTAGGCAGATGTCCAAAATGTCTTTTTCAAACTGAAAAAAAATAAATAAAAAACCCACAATACACAAATCATTTTCCCCATTCTGTTATAAAAACTTTTCAATCAATTCATTCCATTTTCTGATCACTGTATGTATTTGCTCCCTCCCCCTACCCCCCCCCCCCCCCAACCTTGTTTAATGCATATGTAGCAAAGTCTCTAGCCTCCTCCAGTCTAATGAGAACTTTCAGGGCCAAGAGATAGACATCCTTCTGCATGTGGTGGGTTGTGTGGCATAGTGGGTGCAAGGTGGATAGAGTTATTGGGCGCCAGACACTTCTTGGATGTAAAAGGGTTTATTTCTCTTAAGTCCTTTTTATATTTTGAGGGGGAAAGACGGTTAGGGCCAGGATACCCTTAAACAGTTGGTTTCAATTGGCAGATGCCAATAGGAGGACAGCCGTACAGGGAAAGGCCCCCCAGCAAGGTGCCACATCTGCATGTGTGAGATTGCGGTCTCCTTTGGCAACAGTCTAACAGTTCCTAACACAAATCGTTACAGTCCTCTTTACTAAAACTTCTACTTTTAGTTCTTCAGCCCCTTGAGCTCCTGGTCTCATTGGACCCTCCAATTTACTGACACTGAATCCCTGGAGCTCCTCAAAGCTTTGCAGTGGCATCTCACTCAAGCATCACCCACACTTCCCTGCTGGGTCGCTAGCTTGGCACTCCAGATACTTCTCACGCTTCACCCCGCTGACCGGCTCAGTCCCCGGCTTGACTCACAGGGTTACTCGGCAAGCGTCACCTCCGCTGATTGGATCCCTGACGTTTCCCCAATTCTCCACCGTGCCCAGTTAAAATGCTGCTCTGGTACTTGCTTCAGTTACTTACTGTGGTCCCTGGCAAAGGTGATTGGTCCCTTCGTGGTGACAACTTCCCTTCTACCTCCAACCACTGACAGGTTCTCTGGCAGGCAGAACTGTCGCTTATGGTTAGACTGCAAGCCGTAATCCCAACCTTGAGTTGCCCTCTTACAGTACCTGACCGCGAGATTGTGTTTCCAGCGCGATACCATCGCGCTGGTTCTCGGCGACAGGGTACTGTGAATGTCGCGCTGGCTCGCTCATCGGGAAAGGAAAACGTTGTTTTCCTCCCGCGATGAGTGACAGGCAGCGCTGACAGCTGTCTAGTATGAATCCTGAGGCGGGAACACCGCGCCAAATTTTAAATGAAAAAACCTTAGGGGGCGTGGCCCCAGAGTCCCTGCGCATGCTGGGACCATGACGTCGTAAGGGGGCGGGGTTACCACCTATATAAATGGCTCCGCAGCTCGCACACAGCATTCGAGCCAGAGAGAGCGTCGTGTCAACATCGGGGAAGAAGAAAAGAAGAGAAGAAGCGGAGAGACAGCGGCGGCAGACCGGGCCCCTCGCTGGCAATAGAGCTGGAAGAAGATAGCGGCGGGGCCCGGGAGAAGAGGCCGAACACCGGGAGAAGTCGGAAGGAGACCCCCCGAAGTCAGAAGAAGACCCCGGAGCTGACTAATAAATGACTCTTAAAACCTGTGTAGTGTGTTTTTTTATATTGACACTTTTGCCTAGGTGAATGGGTAGGGGTACCATGTACCCTATACTCATTCACACAGGGTGGGGGGCCGGGATCTGGGGGCCCCCTTATTAAGGGGGGCTCCCGGATTCTGATAAGCCCCCCGCCCGCAGACCCCGACAACCAACGACCAGGGTTGTCGGGAAGAGGCCCTTGTCCTCATCAACATGGGGACAAGGTGCTTTGGGGTGGGGGGGCCGCAGGGCGCCCCCCTCCCCCAAGGCACCCACCCCCCCCCCCCCCCCCATGTTGAGGGCATGCGGCCTGGTACGGCCCAGGAGGGGGGGGGGGCGCTCGCTCGTCCCCACCCCCTTTCCTGGCCGGCCGGGCTGCGTGCTCGGATAAGGGTCTGGTATGGATTTGGGGGGGACCCCCACGCCGATTTTTCGGCATAGGGGGTTCCCCTTACAATCCATGCCAGACCTAAGGGCCTGGTATGCCTCCGAGGGGGGAACCCACGCCGGTTTCTTCATTTAAAATTTGGCGCGGTGTTCCCGCCTCAGGATTCATACTAGACAGCTGTCAGCGCTGCCTGTCACTCATCGCGGGAGGAAAACAACGTTTTCCTTTCCCGATGAGTGAGCCATCTCGGCGCTGGCTCCTGCGACGGGGCTCGTAGGTGTCAAATCTCGCCGAGAAGTGTGGCGAGATTGACACAATATCGCGGTCACCTACTGTACTTCTGGATAGGCCATCACACAGCCTGGCAGCCAGATGCCCCGGGATAGGCCCAATCTCCAGCCTAGCAGCCTGGGCATGCACCACATGTCCAACCAGACAGCCATCCAGGTGGCACAGAACACCTGACCTCACCCGAATATATATAGGTTCTCCCAGCAGGCCAAGGGACTCAAGAAACCCTTGCCCGAGATACCCCATATCCTGACTTTGGGTTGCACTTCTCATATAAAGTACCACCAAGTCCCCGGCCACCTAGCAGTAGAAGAGAAAAGTGCAATAAGGCCAAACTTAGGGAGAAATCAATGGATCTCTAGCAATTAACCAGGGTAACTACTCCTGGCAAGTAAATTTGTGAGGAGCTCCCTGACTAAACCCCAGGGTACTACACATACATGCCAAGTAATGTACAAGCGTAGCAGTTATCAATTACCTCTAAGAGCTCACAGTATACTGGCACCCAATTCTTGTTCAAAACACCCCAATTATAGCCATGAACCCAGTCCTCACTCAACTAGCTCACCCCTGCCTCTGGAGGCATTATGCTGCCTTTAGACCCTACAATTACAGCCAAATCCCACACGGGCCCTAAACCATTTAGTAGGCTACATCTGCCAGATTCAGATAATTGTGAATCTTGTGTAGGAGAGATCACTTTATATATCAGGCCAGCAGGTAGGATGAGTATGCTTATTTGAAAGGGGATGTAACCTCAAAATTACCAACTTGGCTGCTATTGTCAATTTTCCCCACTTGATAATGCTGACTGCCTGGGTAGATATCAAGCCAAGGGTAGATGTTCACACCATGAAAAGTTCTCAGCTTTATTAAATCGCCCCACTGTGCTTGGATTGCAACTACCTTAGCTTTTTGCAGGCTATTGAATCCAATTGACTTCTACTTTAAGAAGCTGATGTTTGTCTTATGCAGACTGACTGAGGGAACACTCCCCCCCGTGCTCTCAATCATAAGAAACTATCTGCATATGGCACATACTTTGTGAAATCTATACAATGGCCAGAATTTACTCAGGATTATAAACAAGTTTGTAAATGCCTGCAAGCATTGGCGAGTATGGATTGGCTTATACACATGAATGGCCAGGGGGCAGTAAAAAGTATGACAAATCATACCACAGACCACCACCTATTGTCTCACCAGGTCAGTGCAAAAGCAGATATAGATATAGGAAGCCCTTTTGATGAACTAAAGATCTTACGCCCACCAAGGAAAGATGACCTAGCCTGATTTGTTCATCAGTCACAAGTGAAAGTCAGTTTTGAAACACAGGTTGGTCAGCGTTTCAGGTGTTCTTGTAAACCGCTTTAAAAAGCTCCTAAACCAATAGGTTATAGATTTTGGGCCCCTAAAATGTTACCTGGCCAAAATCCCAGTGTCTCTGTGGAGGGTTTTCGCTTGCACTACCCAAGAAAATGGTTCCACTCTCATTAAGAACATACTCCTTCCTTGCAGCATCATCTTCCATGTACACTGGGTCATCTAGTGGAGGTAAGGAAAGTAATATTGAGGCCATTACTACATGCAATTCAGCAATAACATACTTTGTGGTAGAGTGAAACCTTTAACTGAATGTTTCAGGTCTAATGCCATGCCAAATATTTGACTGAATTAAAAGGAAATTCATGAAGTGTTTTTGGCCTCTAGACATTGGTTTATTTCAACAGGCTAATAAAGGATTCACTTTTATGATAAGCTGAAGATCTGAAAAATTGGAGACGGAGAACCTACTACACAGTCTGACAAGGCTGGATCTAGCAGAGCAGGAAAAAATAAAATTGGAGGAGCACAGTGTCAAGTCTTGTGTTATCTATTCTCTAGCGCCCCATATGGCTGCATCAAAGCACAATTATTGGGAAAGAAAGGAGAAGGAAAACAAAGTTACACTATGCCGTTTAGTGAGGAGAACTCCAGGAGCTGATTGAAGGGACAAAAAATATATATATTTTAGTAGGAGCTGATGATGTCAATCACAGGCTGTGTGCTGGAGATCCTTGCCCATCATCTTTTTCCTCTTGGTGTCAGGAAACTGAACTGAAACCAGAATGATTCATGCTGATAGAGGAGCAGACAGAAATGGCACTGAGCCCTCATTCAAATTGGAGCGAATTGACAAGCCACAGCTCATTGCAGGCAATGGCACCATTCCAATCGGTGCAACAATAGCAGTTCCTGTACTATTTTTTGGACGCGGCTTCAATAGACATCTGTATGAAGCCACACTGAAATGGTGCAATTTCAAAGCCACGTTCAATGTGATTTCATGCATGAAGTTTACAAACCCTTTAATTCCAACATATTAGGTTTACTGTTGTACTAACACAATAATGAGTCTATTTGTGAAATTTTGGTTGTGCGACTTAGATTCTGATGCTCTGCCGCTTCCTCCCTCTTACAACCTGCCACTGTTCCCTTACCCTGTCAAATGGTTAGCATAGAAGATGGAACAGCTACATAAATAACCCAGGGAACAATTACATATTTTAGTATAGAGATTAACTAGATGTATGCATTTTGCACATACCTACACACCAGGGGTTGAAAAGTAGCATGTATGCCCCACAGCTGTGGAATACATCACTCTGTCCACTCTTGCTCAGAAAACCCAGAAGGTAACGTCCAATAGCTGCATCAGCCGGTGACTTGATAGTGATTACCATGGAGTGGTCAATGTTGGTTTTGGAGGTAGCATGCCAAGATTTTTCATTGCTGGAGCCAAGTATTATTTTGGAGCTTGGGAGGCCTGTTAATTACAAGATAACAGTAATTCTGTTGGTAGATGTTGAAGTTATTGTACACTTAATATTCTTTATTAAACTATACCTTATTCATTTGGAGTAAATATATGAAAAAAAAAAAAAAAAAAAAAACCACACACCCCACACACTTTGCATTGGAGTTGAGTTGCCAGTAGCGATGGGCGAACAGTTTGGCCCGAGCATTAGTTCGGGCCGAACTGTCATTGTTTGGACATTCAGCAAACATCCGAACAAACGGGTCATTCAACGGTTTGTTCGGGCCTCCCGAACCAACCACAATGCATTGGGGCATTGAATAATGCATTGCAAGCCCTGATTGGCTGAAGCAGTAAAAGCGTCAGCCAAGCAGGGCACAGAGCACTGTCAGTCATGATTGGACACTGTCTTCCTGACTTTATTCAATCATGGCTCATTCCCACCCCACAGTATAAAAGTATTCTTTCAATGGCAGACGTTTTCAGTGTGATTTTGGTGTGGAGAGATAGAACGGGGCTCTGTTCAGTTAGTGTACTATACAGTGCTATTTTGCTTCAATTGTCAGTGTAGAATATTAGTTTAGTGTCAGTCTAGGATAGTGTGAGTGTAGTGAGGACCATCATTCAGCTTTGCATAGTGTCCAGCAAGAGTAGGGACAGCTCAGATAGTTTCAGTGTAGTGAGACCGTGTCAATAATCTTGACATTAGTATATAGCTAGAGTAGAGACAGTTCAGATAGCTTCAGTGTAGTGACGGTTGAACACCGTCTGATTGCGTTACTGCCAGTTTAACGACATGGTTTTGCGTGCGTTACTGTAACACCATACAGTTTTGTGCATCAGTATGTTTGGCACATTATATTGCAGTATATTGTATCCGTGGAGTGTGTCTGTAGTGCGATTACTCAAATTAAAGGGCACCAAACACCTCTTTACATTGATTAAAGTGCATCTATGTACAGATTTCATCTTCTTTACATTTGCTTATAAGCACCGCCCTCTCCCAATAACATCTGGGAGAACAAGGAGAGGCGGATGTTCCCTTGGCATTGTAAGGGGGCCAGCAGGCCGCTTAGCTTTGAGGGTGTTGAAGAATGTTTTTGGTATAGGTTTCATGGGCACAATTAACACCCAAAGACCAAATTTTTCTGACAGGTGCATATCATAGCAAATTTTTTTGTCTTCAAGGGCAGCTATATAGGGTTACGGTGGGAAGGGGCCCCAACACCCAAAGAGTAATTTTTCTGCACCTGTTTGACAGGTGCATATCATTGCAATTTTTTACAGCAAGGCAAATTCTTGCCTTCATCGAGATGCTCTATAGGGTTACGGTGGGAATAGTAAAGAGTAATTTTTCTGCACCTGTTACTTCTATCCAAAGAGACACCAGAATGTATCCAAAAAAACAAAACAAAAAACCTCTAATCTTGTTCCCAGTGCACTACATTGTGGCCTCATACACACTGTCTGCTGAGCAAAATAAAGGCAGCTTGCAGGAAAATGACATTTTTGTTGGCTTTATAAATTCAATTATTGCTGCAGCAGATTCTAGGCATGGTACAGATCTGCCACTTAACAGTTAGACTAAGGGCATCTCTCTCTCAAAAATGACTTCACAAGCTTTGTTGATCCATGTCCCCCAGGGCAGGACCCCTATAACCATTGTATGCCTAATTACTTGCATTTAAGCCTTAAAAATGGGCACTTGATATTTGGCATTCGGGTCCCATTGACTTTAATGGGTCAGAATTTTTGCGATGTTCGTAAGTTCTGGTCCGAACAGGGGGTCCATTCGGCCCATCCCTAGTTGCCAGCAGACTTGAGGGAGATGCCCTCAAAACACATCATAACAAACCACTGAGCACTGCAAAGGAAGGGCCTGAGACTCATGCTACCAGCCCATTTTTGGATTGTCTCTCCATAGAGCCCTGCAGGCAATCAGCAGGAATGGGACGTTTGTGTGTGCAGCCTTGCTTTCCCATATCTGCTGATAACAGTGAACGAAGAGTTTCCAGGCATACTAAATTATCTTAATGACAAAAGTCCAAGGTGCACACCCCACCAAGATTATGCGTGCAATTCTTGTTTTTCTGAATACTTTAATTCTCTCCCTCCCCCACCCAAGATTGCCCTTCATCCCCTTATGCAGATCAACAGAGAAAGCTGCATCAGCATTAAAAATCTCCCCAAAACTGTGCCGCCCCCCCCCCCCCCCCCTCCATTTTGGCTAGAGTAAGGGAGTGTTATAGCCCCCTGTCTTCTCCCAGGAACTGTCTCATTGCAGAGATTTCCCTTTACTTCCTCTCCTATAACCAAACAGGAAGTGAGGGGAACCCCTGTAAATTAAGGGGATTCCCAGAAATAGTGCCCCCATTGGAATATTACCCTCTTTTCTGGGGGCACCATTTTGGGATTTTGACAATTATAAAAATAGACAGAGTGCAGTTCCCAAATAAACCCCCCCCCCCCCCATATATTTCAGTTATATACTTTGAGGTTGTACTATGCTCAGAAAAAGCTTCTATAATTTGTTTTGATTAGGCGTTACAGTGCATGGATAGCCGAGAGCCAAGACTTGATAACATAGGGAAAAGTAAAAACACCATCAGGTTTTTTTTTTTTACTGTATGGATTCAGCTAGGGAGAGTTCCATTTTCTTCTGGTCTTGAACATACAGGACGCAAAAATCTCCCCAAAATGATGTTTAATTCCCATCTAAGGCACTTGTAACCAGAACATTTGTCCCCAGACAAGATTTGCTTTTATCTCTCTCATGACAACTCTAAAATGTAGAATAACCCCACACTTTACAGTTTAAGCAGGCAGGACTACTGTACTTCCCTGCCCTTCTGTCATAGTTAATGATTTTAATCTGTTTGCATATTGTAATTTTTATAGCATTGACTACCACCAAATGCATTACCTGTCTGAGTCCACCATTTCAGGTTGTCTTCAGGTTGCACAGCCCTGTTGAACATGACTTTCATGCTGAATGGCTCACCTCTCCTTACGACAAGCTTTTCAGTCATGAACTCATTGGTCCTATGTGCAATAGTATTTGAGGCTCGTTGAAGGTCCAGGTGTAGAACCTGTAAGGCTAAAAAGCAAAACATCCAATGCACTTTTTAGAATGTTAAACAGTTCTCACTGCACTCTGGTATCCCCAAAAACCCAGGCTACAAATAGCTACCAGGGTACATTTTTTTCCCCCCCTCCCATTTGCCCCCCACATTTCTGTTGTCTTCCATATACTATGGAGGGGGGAACCCACTGGGCAACAGGAAGGAGGCAGGCCAGAAGAGCAACCAGAGAGCTGTAAAAGTTGAAGATTCTGGATGAATTCTAAAAACATACCTCAAAGAATTAGAACTTTACTTCTTGCCCTCCGTTGAATAATGTCAAGAGGAAATATGAGCCACACTCCAAAATGTTGTAATGCTATAAACCAGGTAAGTTTCAGAACAAGTCTACACTTTATAATTTAAGATTTAGCTCTCACAATGAGCCATTACAAGAAATTCACCTTTTGAAGGGTATGTATGTAGTTGGACTGGTGTCTTTTTTCAAACTCACCTACTATGTAACATAATAGTAGCCATCAGGGACCATTCACAGCATGTGCATTGGAATGTGTTGCGCAATACAGAGTCAACACAATGACTACATTGGATCACAAATAATGCAGTGCTGCTTTAAGGTTAAGAAAATAAAAGTATTTTTTTTTTTTGGGGGGGGGGGGGGGGAGGTGGAACAAACACAGCACCTTAAAGGGGGATGATAAACCTATTTTTTTACCCTCAAGACCCTGCAGAATTGTTTTATCACACAACAAATTTGGTCTGCCACATCAGACTCAGCTACTGTACATCAATCTATTCTGTGAGTTGGGAGTATAATGCACCTTGGGTTGAGAAACCTTTTTAGGTACAGGTATCAGCTAATAGTGTCTTGGCAAACAGTGGCAAGTTTATTTGTGCAATTTACAGGTACACATCTATGTCAGACCCCGTCCACCCTCACCAATTTCAACTACCCAGACAAATAGCTGGACAAACTCACACTGCATTATCACTCAGTGCTTCAGAGAAAAATATATTTTCAACAAAATCTAGCAATGTCTCAGCTCTTCCTACACCTTGGCAATCCTAGCTAACCTACTGCTAGACAACCTTCCCACAGTGTTTTTGCTTTACTAACCCTTTGTTGCACCAGGCATGCTTACTTCACTCCCCAGGTTGCAGAGCACTGACTATGGGTGTTCCAGGTGAGCTTAAATTGCCTAAAACGGAGAGGTGCAAAACCTGAAGTGGAGCCTTCTAATCTTGAGCAGGAGACCCAGACTAACACATAAAAGCATTTGACTCTTTTTTTTCACAAAGAGTCCATTTAGTTTGATAAGAGTTTGACTATGCCACAGGTGGCGGAAAACATGAGGTGTCGGTGCGTTTAACTATTAGCATTATGACATCCATCATTTTGACCCAGTGATATTTGCATCATTTGGGATTGTTTATCTCACTCGCACATTTATTTGGACTTTCCATTTTTCATTTATTTATATGACTTATCACTGTTCATTAGGGATGAGCTTCGTGTTCGAGTCGAACCCATGTTCGACTCGAACATCGGCTGTTCGATCGTTCGCCGAATTGCGAACGATATGGGCCGTTCGCGCCAAATTCGTGTGGCACGTCACGGCCCATAATTCACTGCGGCATCGCAGTGCATTGCTTGCTGATGATTGGCCAAGCATGCACTATGACCCGCATGCTTGGCCAATCACAGCGCCGCCTTAACAGAGAGCCATAATTGGCCAAAGCCAAGGAGGCTTTGGCCAATTATGGCTCAGGGGATTTAGTACACGCCCCACACTATATAAGGCCGCCTGCACGGCGGCCCTGTGCAGTGTGTTCCGGTGGGCTTAGAGAGAGAGAGAGACAGTGTCATTTCATTTGAGTTAGCTAGATTAGGCAGGACAGTCAGTCAGTTAGCTGCACTTAAAGTGTATTGTGTATATATATATGCATCCCAGGTGTTGCATATATATATATATATACACTGTATTCAGTTTAGCTAGATCCGTTCCTGTTATCTTCTAGACTATTTACATTTAGTGCAGTGCGTCCTGCTCACAGTGTTCAGCTAGATCCGTTCCTGTTATATTCCTACTGACAGGCAGGCTTGTCTTGTTACAGTATTTTGAAGAAAATTACTGGTGTTCTTTTGATCCTATTAGTACCACAGTCAGGCAGCTAGACTATTTACATTTAGTGCAGTGCGTCCTGCTCACAGTGTTCAGCTAGATCCGTTCCTGTTATCTTCTTACTGACAGGCAGGCTTGTCTTGTTACAGTATTTTAAAGAAAATTGCTGGTGTTCTTTTGATCCTATTAGTACCACAGTCAGGCAGCTAGACTATTTACAGTTAGTGCAGTGCGTCCTGCCCACAGTGTTCTGCTAAACCTACAAGTAAGTGGGGTGCGTCCTGCTCACAGTGTTCAGCTAAACCTACAAGTTAGTGGGGTGCGTCCACCTCACAGTGTTCAGCTAAACCTACAAGCTAGTGGGGTGCGTCCTGCTCACAGTGTTCAGCTAGATCCGTTTCTGTTATCTTCTTACTGACAGGCAGGCTTGTCTTGTTACAGTAAATACAGCTACCTGAAGAAAATTGCTGGTGTTCTTTTGATCCTATTAGTACCACAGTCAGGCAGCTAGACTATTTACAGTTAGTGCAGTGCGTCCTGCTCACAGTGTTCTGCTAAACCTACAAGTTAGTGGGGTGCGTCCTGCTCACAGTGTTCAGCTAAACCTACAAGTTAGTGGGGTGCGTCCACCTCACAGTGTTCAGCTAAACCTACAAGCTAGTGGGGTGCGTCCTGCTCACAGTGTTCAGCTAGATCCGTTTCTGTTATCTTCTTACTGACAGGCAGGCTTGTCTTGTTACAGTAAATACAGCTACCTGAAGAAAATTGCTGGTGTTCTTTTGATCCTATTAGTACCACAGTCAGGCAGCTAGACTATTTACAGTTAGTGCAGTGCGTCCTGCTCACAGTGTTCTGCTAAACCTACAAGTTAGTGGGGTGCGTCCTGCTCACAGTGTTCAGCTAAACCTACAAGTTAGTGGGGTGCGTCCACCTCACAGTGTTCAGCTAAACCTACAAGCTAGTGGGGTGCGTCCTGCTCACAGTGTTCAGCTAGATCCGTTCCTGTTATCTTCTTACTGACAGGCAGGCTTGTCTTGTTACAGTAAATACAGCTACCTGAAGAAAATTGCTGGTGTTCTTTTGATCCTATTAGTACCACAGTCAGGCAGCTAGACTATTTACAGTTAGTGCAGTGCATCCTGCTCACAGTGTTCTGCTAAACCTACAAGTTAGTGGGGTGCGTCCTGCTCACAGTGTTCAGCTAAACCTACAAGTTAGTGGGGTGCGTCCACCTCACAGTGTTCAGCTAAACCTACAAGCTAGTGGGGTGCGTCCTGCTCACAGTGTTCAGCTAGATCCGTTCCTGTTATCTTCTTACTGACAGGCAGGCTTGTCTTGTTACAGTATTTTAAAGAAAATTGCTGGTGTTCTTTTGATCCAATTAGTACCACAGTCAGGCAGCTAGACTATTTACAGTTAGTGCAGTGCGTCCTGCTCACAGTGTTCTGCTAAACCTACAAGTTAGTGGGGTGTGTCCTGCTCACAGTGTTCAGCTAAACCTACAAGTTAGTGGGGTGTGTCCACCTCACAGTGTTCAGCTAAACCTACAAGCTAGTGGGGTGCGTCCTGCTCACAGTGTTCAGCTAGATCCGTTCCTGTTATCTTCTTACTGACAGGCAGGCTTGTCTTGTTACAGTAAATACAGCTACCTGAAGAAAATTGCTGGTGTTCTTTTGATCCTATTAGTACCACAGTCAGGCAGCTAGACTATTTACAGTTAGTGCAGTGCGTCCTGCTCACAGTGTTCTGCTAAACCTACAAGTTAGTGGGGTGCGTCCTACTCACAGTGTTCAGCTAAACCTACAAGTTAGTGGGGTGCGTCCACCTCACAGTGTTCAGCTAAACCTACAAGCTAGTGGGGTGCGTCCTGCTCACAGTGTTCAGCTAGATCCGTTCCTGTTATCTTCTTACTGACAGGCAGGCTTGTCTTGTTACAGTAAATACAGCTACCTGAAGAAAATTGCTGGTGTTCTTTTGATCCTATTAGTACCACAGTCAGGCAGCTAGACTATTTACAGTTAGTGCAGTGCGTCCTGCTCACAGTGTTCTGCTAAACCTACAAGTTAGTGGGGTGCGTCCTGCTCACAGTGTTCAGCTAAACCTACAAGTTAGTGGGGTGCGTCCACCTCACAGTGTTCAGCTAAACCTACAAGCTAGTGGGGTGCGTCCTGCTCACAGTGTTCAGCTAGATCCGTTTCTGTTATCTTCTTACTGACAGGCAGGCTTGTCTTGTTACAGTAAATACAGCTACCTGAAGAAAATTGCTGGTGTTCTTTTGATCCTATTAGTACCACAGTCAGGCAGCTAGACTATTTACAGTTAGTGCAGTGCGTCCTGCTCACAGTGTTCTGCTAAACCTACAAGTTAGTGGGGTGCGTCCTGCTCACAGTGTTCAGCTAAACCTACAAGTTAGTGGGGTGCGTCCACCTCACAGTGTTCAGCTAAACCTACAAGCTAGTGGGGTGCGTCCTGCTCACAGTGTTCAGCTAGATCCGTTCCTGTTATCTTCTTACTGACAGGCAGGCTTGTCTTGTTACAGTAAATACAGCTACCTGAAGAAAATTGCTGGTGTTCTTTTGATCCTATTAGTACCACAGTCAGGCAGCTAGACTATTTACAGTTAGTGCAGTGCGTCCTGCTCACAGTGTTCTGCTAAACCTACAAGTTAGTGGGGTGCGTCCTGCTCACAGTGTTCAGCTAAACCTACAAGTTAGTGGGGTGCGTCCACCTCACAGTGTTCAGCTAAACCTACAAGCTAGTGGGGTGCGTCCTGTTCACAGTGTTCAGCTAGATCCGTTCCTGTTATCTTCTTACTGACAGGCAGGCTTGTCTTGTTACAGTATTTTAAAGAAAATTGCTGGTGTTCTTTTGATCCTATTAGTACCACAGTCAGGCAGCTAGACTATTTACAGTTAGTGCAGTGCGTCCTGCTCACAGTGTTCTGCTAAACCTACAAGTTAGTGGGGTGCGTCCTGCTCACAGTGTTCAGCTAAACCTACAAGTTAGTGGGGTGTGTCCACCTCACAGTGTTCAGCTAAACCTACAAGCTAGTGGGGTGCGTCCTGCTCACAGTGTTCAGCTAGATCCGTTCCTGTTATCTTCTTACTGACAGGCAGGCTTGTCTTGTTACAGTATTTTAAAGAAAATTACTGATGTTCTTTTGATCCTATTAGTACCACAGTCAGACAGCTAGACTATTTACAGTTAGTGCAGTGCGTCCTGCTCACAGTGTTCTGCTAAACCTACAAGTTAGTGGGGTGCGTCCTGCTCACAGTGTTCAGCTAAACCTACAAGTTAGTGGGGTGCGTCCACCTCACAGTGTTCAGCTAAACCTACAAGCTAGTGGGGTGCGTCCTGCTCACAGTGTTCAGCTAGATCCGTTTCTGTTATCTTCTTACTGACAGGCAGGCTTGTCTTGTTACAGTAAATACAGCTACCTGAAGAAAATTGCTGGTGTTCTTTTGATCCTATTAGTACCACAGTCAGGCAGCTAGACTATTTACAGTTAGTGCAGTGCGTCCTGCTCACAGTGTTCTGCTAAACCTACAAGTTAGTGGGGTGCGTCCTGCTCACAGTGTTCAGCTAAACCTACAAGTTAGTGGGGTGCGTCCACCTCACAGTGTTCAGCTAAACCTACAAGCTAGTGGGGTGCATCCTGCTCACAGTGTTCAGCTAGATCCGTTCCTGTTATCTTCTTACTGACAGACAGGCTTGTCTTGTTACAGTAAATACAGCTACCTGAAGAAAATTGCTGGTGTTCTTTTGATCCTATTAGTACCACAGTCAGGCAGCTAGAATATTTACAGTTAGTGCAGTGCGTCCTGCTCACAGTGTTCTGCTAAACCTACAAGTTAGTGGGGTGCGTCCTGCTCACAGTGTTCAGCTAAACCTACAAGTTAGTGGGGTGCGTCCACCTCACAGTGTTCAGCTAAACCTACAAGCTAGTGGGGTGCATCCTGCTCACAGTGTTCAGCTAGATCCGTTCCTGTTATCTTCTTACTGACAGGCAGGCTTGTCTTGTTACAGTATTTTAAAGAAAATTGCTGGTGTTCTTTTGATCCTATTAGTACCACAGTCAGGCAGCTAGACTATTTACAGTTAGTGCAGTGCGTCCTGCTCACAGTGTTCTGCTAAACCTACAAGTTAGTGGGGTGCGTCCTGCTCACAGTGTTCAGCTAAACCTACAAGTTAGTGGGGTGCGTCCACCTCACAGTGTTCAGCTAAACCTACAAGCTAGTGGGGTGCGTCCTGCTCACAGTGTTCAGCTAGATCCGTTCCTGTTATCTTCTTACTGACAGGCAGGCTTGTCTTGTTACAGTATTTTAAAGAAAATTACTGATGTTCTTTTGATCCTATTAGTACCACAGTCAGACAGCTAGACTATTTACAGTTAGTGCAGTGCGTCCTGCTCACAGTGTTCTGCTAAACCTACAAGTTAGTGGGGTGCGTCCTGCTCACAGTGTTCAGCTAAACCTACAAGTTAGTGGGGTGCGTCCACCTCACAGTGTTCAGCTAAACCTAAAAGCTAGTGGGGTGCGTCCTGCTCACAGTGTTCAGCTAGATCCGTTTCTGTTATCTTCTTACTGACAGGCAGGCTTGTCTTGTTACAGTAAATACAGCTACCTGAAGAAAATTGCTGGTGTTCTTTTGATCCTATTAGTACCACAGTCAGGCAGCTAGAATATTTACAGTTAGTGCAGTGCGTCCTGCTCACAGTGTTCTGCTAAACCTACAAGTTAGTGGGGTGCGTCCTGCTCACAGTGTTCAGCTAAACCTACAAGTTAGTGGGGTGCGTCCACCTCACAGTGTTCAGCTAAACCTACAAGCTAGTGGGGTGCATCCTGCTCACAGTGTTCAGCTAGATCCGTTCCTGTTATCTTCTTACTGACAGGCAGGCTTGTCTTGTTACAGTATTTTAAAGAAAATTGCTGGTGTTCTTTTGATCCTATTAGTACCACAGTCAGGCAGCTAGACTATTTACAGTTAGTGCAGTGCGTCCTGCTCACAGTGTTCTGCTAAACCTACAAGTTAGTGGGGTGCGTCCTGCTCACAGTGTTCAGCTAAACCTACAAGTTAGTGGGGTGCGTCCACCTCACAGTGTTCAGCTAAACCTACAAGCTAGTGGGGTGCGTCCTGCTCACAGTGTTCAGCTAGATCCGTTCCTGTTATCTTCTTACTGACAGGCAGGCTTGTCTTGTTACAGTATTTTAAAGAAAATTACTGATGTTCTTTTGATCCTATTAGTACCACAGTCAGACAGCTAGACTATTTACAGTTAGTGCAGTGCGTCCTGCTCACAGTGTTCTGCTAAACCTACAAGTTAGTGGGGTGCGTCCTGCTCACAGTGTTCAGCTAAACCTACAAGTTAGTGGGGTGCGTCCACCTCACAGTGTTCAGCTAAACCTAAAAGCTAGTGGGGTGCGTCCTGCTCACAGTGTTCAGCTAGATCCGTTTCTGTTATCTTCTTACTGACAGGCAGGCTTGTCTTGTTACAGTAAATACAGCTACCTGAAGAAAATTGCTGGTGTTCTTTTGATCCTATTAGTACCACAGTCAGGCAGCTAGACTATTTACAGTTAGTGCAGTGCGTCCTGCTCACAGTGTTCTGCTAAACCTACAAGTTAGTGGGGTGCGTCCACCTCACAGTGTTCAGCTAAAGCTACCTGTAGAAGGTTGGTGGTGTTCTCATACTACAGGCAGGCAGTTGATTTTGCTAGCTGCAGTATCAGTATATATATATATATATATATATATATATATATATATATATATATATATATCCCAGCTTAGTGCAGCTACAGGCCATTAGTATGTCTGGAAGGCCAAGAAGGAGAGGCAGACAGTCACAAGCCAATAAGAGAGGGCAAGCAGGCTCTGTGTCTAGTGCTGGTCGTGGAGACGGTGCATCCTCATCAGCACGTGGCCATGGGACACGCTTGGCCTTTTTTTCGGCAGCTGGCCATGTTGAGCCGCAATATGCGGAAGACTTGGTCGAGTGGATGACCAAGCCGTCCTCATCCTCCTCATCCTCTCTCACCCATGCCCAGGGTACTTTGTCTGGCAAAGCAGCGGCCTCTTCCCTCGGCTCAATGTCATCAGTGACTCCTTCCCTAGCCCCACCATGTCCTCCTGAGGAGTCCCTCGAACTGTTTGACCACAGTGTTGGGTACATGCTCCAGGAGGATGCCCAGCGTTTGGAAGGCTCTGATGATGATACTGAGCTCGATGAAGGCAGTAACACGAGCACGGACAGAGGGGGTGCCCAAGAAGGACAGCAATCTGGCAGTCATGCTCCCCCTGCTGCAGCATACTGCCAGGTTTGCTCCAGTGATGAGGAGGGAGGGGATGATGAGGTCACTGACTCAACGTGGGTGCCTGATAGGAGAGAGGAGGAGGAGGAGGAGGCGGCACATCACCAACGAGGCAGGATGCCCTCCAGGGGCCAGCCTAAGGGCAGCACATTGACTGCATCACACCCCAAAGCTCCACATGTGCAGGGCGCTGCAGTCTCTGCGCGTTATTCAAAAAGTTCTTTGGTGTGGGCCTTTTTTGAGACGAGTGCATCAGATCGCACCGCTGCTATTTGCAACATATGTCTCAAGCGTATCTCGCGTGGCCAAAACATCTCCCGCTTGGGTACCACATGCTTGACCAGACATATGTTGACCTGCCATGCAGTTCGTTGGCAAGCGTATCTAAAAGACCCACACCAAAGAACAAAGAGGACCTCTGCTTGCTCCTCATCAGCTGAGATTTCCAACCCCACTAGACCTTCAGTCCTCTCTGAGACCTGCACTGAGAGGAATGAAGGTGTAGAATTAGGTGTGTCACAGCCACGTACTTGTGGGCAATCTGATTTTGGTACACCGACGTCAGATTGTACCAGGCAAATTTCCCTGCCCCAGCTGCTGCACCGCCGAAAGAAGTTTGCTCCCAGCCATCCACATGCCCAACGGTTGAATGCTAGCTTGGCAAAATTGCTAGCACTTCAACTGCTGCCTTTTCAGTTGGTAGACTCTGCCCCCTTCCGTGAGTTTGTGGAATGTGCGGTTCCTCAGTGGCAGGTACCCAAACGCCACTTTTTCTCACGGAAGGCGATTCCGGCTCTCTACCAGCATGTGGAAGGCAATGTCCATGCCTCGCTGGACAGGGCGGTCAGCGGTAAGGTGCATATTACCGCTGACTCATGGTCCAGCAGGCATGGACAGGGACGTTACCTAAGTTTCACGGCGCATTGGGTGACTCTGCTGGCAGCTGGGAAGGATGCAGGACAAGGTGCAGTAGTGTTGGAGGTTGTTCCGCCACCACGCCTCCAAAATGCTAATGATTGTGACACACCTCTCTCCTCCACCCCCTCCTCTTCTTCTTCCTCGGAACCAGCGGTGCTCCGTAGTCGTTCAAGGGGCTACGCAAGTACGCAGGCCAAAAGATGCCATGCGGTGCTTGAGCTGGTGTGCTTGGGGGACAGGAGCCACACTGGGGCAGAGGTTCTGTCAGCTCTGCAGGGGCAGGTTCAGAGGCGGTTGACGCTACGCCAACTTAAGGCAGGAATGGTGGTTTGCGACAATGGCACAAACCTCCTCTCTGCCCTCCGACAGGGACAAATGACCCATGTGCCCTGTTTGGCTCACGTCCTTAACTTGGTGGTGCAGCGGTTCTTGGGCAGGTACCCGGGCTTACAGGATGTCCTGAGGCAGGCCAGGAAAGTCTGTGTGCATTTCCGCCGGTCATATAATGCCAGTGCTCGGCTGACGGACCTCCAAAAGGAGTTTAACCTGCCCAAGAACCGCCTAATCTGTGACATGCCCACCAGGTGGAACTCAACGTTGGCCATGCTGCAGCGGCTGCACACGCAGCAGAGGGCCATCAATGAGTACCTGTGCGACTATGGCACCAGGACAGGGTCAGGGGAGCTTGTTTTTTTTTCCCCACGCCAGTGGGCCATGATCAGGGATGCATGCACTGTCCTGTCACTATTTGAGGAGGCCACGAGGATGGTGAGCAGTGACAGTGCATGCATCAGTGACACTGTCCCCCTTGTCCACCTGTTGGAGCACACGCTGCGTGGAATAATGGACAGGGCACTTGAGGCAGAACAGAGGCAGGAAGAGGAGGACTTCCTTAGCTCTCAAGGCCCCCTTTATCCAGACAGTGTTCCTGCGTGCCCGCTGATCACTCAGGAAGAGGACGAGGAGGAAGAGGAGGAGGAGGAGGAGGAAGATTGTGTCAGTATGGAGGTGGAGCCTGGCACTCAGCATCAGCAGCAGTCTTTAAGGGATCAGTCCCAAGAAACACATGGACTTGTACGTGGCTGGGAGGAGGTGGCTGCGGACCATGTCGTCCTTAGTGACCCAGAAGACTCCGGGCCGAATGCCTCAGCAAACCTACGCTGCATGGCCTCCCTGATCCTGCAAAGCCTGCGTAAGGATCCTCGTATTCGTGGTATCAAGGAGAAGGACCAATACTGGCTGGCAACCCTCCTTGATCCACGTTACAAGGGTAAGGTTGCGGACCTTATCTTGCCATCACAGAGGGAGCAGAGGATGAAACATCTTCGGGAGGCCTTGCAGAAAGGTCTGTGCAACGCGTTCCCAGAGACTGGGAGGTTACAAACTCCTGTTTCTGGACAACGTGTTGCTGAGGCTTCGGTCAGTCAAAGAAGGAGCGGTGGAGAAGGTGGCCGTCTGACCGATGCGTTCAGACAATTTTTTGGTCCACAGCCCCAAGGTATGATCGGTTCCAGCAACCATCGCCAGCGTCTGTTTTACATGGTGCAGGAATACCTAGGGGCAAGATCAGACTTGGACACCTTTCCCACCGAAAATCCTCTGGGTCTTGAGGAAGGATCACTGGCCAGAGCTTGCACAGTATGCAATTGAGCTACTGGCCTGTCCTGCATCCAGCGTTCTTTCGGAACGCACATTCAGTGCTGCTGGAGGCGTGGTAACCGATCACAGGGTGCGTCTGTCCACTGACTCGGTCGATCGACTGACCTTCATAAAAATGAATGAGTCTTGGATCACCACCAGCTACCAAGCACCTGATGCTGATGTAACCGAATAATTTTTTTTGAAATCTCAGATCCCTTCAAAGACTGACTATGCTGATGCTGAGTGACTATCCCTGAGTAATTATCCTCTTCCTCCTCAATCATCACGCTGATAGCTTGTAAGAACATTTTTGGTTCTGGGTGCCACCACCAGTGCCTAAGGCACAATTTTTCAGCCCCTGTTTAACAGGGGCGTGTAATTACGATTTTTGATGTAATACTTTGCAGCAGGGCTCGTTCCTGCATTCCAACTAGAGTGTCTGTGAGGGGTTGCAGTGTTGTGGCACCAGCACCAGTGCCTTAGGCCCAATTTTTCAGCCCTTGTTTAACAGGGGCGTGTAATTACAATTTTTGATGCAATACTTTGCAGCAGGGCTCGTTCCTGCATTCCAACTAGAGTGTCTGTGAGGGGTTGCAGTGTTGTGGCACCAGCACCAGTGCCTAAGGCCTAATTTTTCAGCTCCTGTTCAACAGGGGCATGTAATTAGAATTCTTGATCTAATATTTCACAGCAGAGCCCTGTGAGGGCTTACAGTGTTGTGGCCACAGCAACACCTAAGGCCCAAATTTCTGCTGAGTATATAGGGCAGGACCCTACTTTCAAACAACTAACTTACAAACGACTCCTACTTGCAAACGGAAGGAGACAACAGGAAGTGAGAATAAATCTACCCCTAGGAAGGGAAATTCTCTCCTGTAAGAGTTAATATGGGAAAAACATTTCTCCTTTCCACTGATGCTTTCCAATCCATTGGGACAAAAAGTGAGGTGAAATCTTCTGAAGAGGAGGAAAGACAGCAAAACAAATGTCACAGGGGTGATAACCCTTCCCTATGTTTTCCAAAAAGCTTAAAAAAGATTTTTTGGCTGGAGCTAAACACGTTAAAAATGTACCCGTTCAAAATTACAAAGAGATTCTACTTAACAACAAACCTACAGCCTGTATACTGCTGTTCAGAGTATATAGGGCCTGGTGGCCCCACACCTTTCCTTATTTTAATTTGGGTGCGGGGTTCCCCTTAATATCCATACAAGACCCAAAGGGCCTGGTAATGGACTGGGGGGTACCCATGCCGTTTGTCTCACTGATTTTCATCCATATTGCCAGGACCCGACATTACATTAAACCCGCAAGCAGTTTTAAATGAGATTTTTTCCTTTAAAAATGACATTTGGTGCAGGGACTGTTCTAAACACGGGAAACACGCGTCACTTTACAGGCATACTATAGACACCCCTCAGGTACGATATTTAAAAAAATATTTCACTTTTTTTTTTTTTACTTTAAGCATCATTAAAATCACTGCTCCCGAAAAAACGGCCGTTTTTAAAAGTTTTTTTTGCATTGATACATGTCCCCTGGGGTAGGACCCGGGTCCCCAAACCCTTTTTAGGACAATACCATGCAAATTAGCCTTTAAAATTAGCACTTTTGATTTCGAACGTTCGAGTCCCATAGACGTCAATGGGGTTCTAACGTTCGTGCGAACTTTCGGTCCGTTCGCAGGTTCTGGTGCGAACCGAACCGGGGGGTGTTCGGCTCATCCCTACTGTTCATTATATACATCTTCATTTTTAGCGCAGCACTTTTTCACAATTTTGACTGCCCAGGTGGTGAGAAATTAATTTTTGAAGAATGTTAAGAAGACCACAGGATTCCCCTACCTGGAAATACTGGGTATTTTTCAGGACTCTGGCGCATGAACCCTGGTGCCAGTGTAGGGTTGCCACCTCATCCCTGTAAACCCCAACACATATTAATTACACAGGTTCTGTAGCTGATTAAGGTGGTAATTAAACTCACTTAGTGCCTTAAATGCAATAAATCAGCCCCAGAACCTGTGTAATGAATATGTGTTCGGGTTTAAAGGGATGAGATGGCAACCATATTCCAGGGTGAAGTCAGAAGGAGGTATGTACAGTGCATCTGGAAAGTATTCACAGCGCTTCACTTTATCCACATTTTGTTATGTTACAGCCTTATTCCAAAATTGAGTACATTCGTTATTTTCCTCAAAGTTCTACAAACAATACCCCCCAAATGACAACCTAAAAGAAGTTTGTTTGAACTCTTTGCAAATTTATTAAAAATAAAAAACAAAAAAATCACATGTACATAAGTATTCACAGCCTTTGCCATGACACTCAAAATTAAACTCAGGTGCATCCTGTTTCCACTGATCATCCTTGAGATGTTTCTACAACTTGATTGGAGTCCACCTGTGGTAAATTCAGTTGATTGGACATGATTTGGAAAGGCACACACCTGTCTATATAAGGTCCCACAGTTAACAGTGCATGTCAGAGCACAAACAAAGCCATGAAGTCCAAGGAATTGTCTGTAGACCTCCAAAACAGGATTGTATTTTGACACAGATCTGGGGAAGGGTACAGAAAAATTTCTGCAGCATTGAAGGTCCCCATGAGCACAGTGGCCTTCATCACCCATAAATGGAAGAAGTTTGGAACCACCAGGACTCTTCCTAGAGCGGGCCACCTGGCAAAACTGAGCAATCGGGGGAGAAAAGCCTTAATCGGGGAAGTGACCAAGAACCGATACTCACTCTGACAGAGCTCCAGCGTTTCTCTGTGGAGAGAGGAAAGCCTTCCAGAAGAACAACTATCTCTGCAGCACTCCACCAATCTGGCCTGTATGTTAGAGTGGCCAGATGTAAGCCACTCTTCAGTAAAAGGCACATGACAGCCCACCTGGAGTTTGCCAAAAGGCACCTGAAGACCATGAGAAACAAAATTCTCTGGTCTGATGAAATAAAGATTGAACTCTTTGGCTTGAATGGCAAGTGTCATGTCTGGAGGAAACCAGGCAACGCTCATCACCTGGCCAAAACCATCCCTACAGTGAAGCATGGTGGTGGCAGCATCATGCTGTGGGGAAGTTTTTCAGCAGCAGGACCTGGGAGACTAGTCAGGATCAAGGGAAAGATTAATGCAGCAATGTACAGAGACATCCTTGAAAACCTGTTCCAGAGCACTCTGGACCTCAGACTGGGGCAAAAGTTTATTTCCAACAGGACCACAACCCTAAGCACACAGCCAAGATAACAAAGAAGTGGCTACGGAACAACTCTGTAAAGGTCCTTGAGTGACCCAGCCAGAGCCCAGACTTGAACCCCATTAAACATCTCAGGAGAGATCTGAAAATGGCTGTGCACCGACCCTCCCCATTCAATCTGATAGAGCTTGAGAGGTCCTGCAAAGAAGAATGGTAGAAACTGCCCAAAAATAGGTGTGCCAAGCCTGTAGCATTATACTCAAAAAGACTTGAGGCTGTAATTGGTGCCAAAGGTGCTTCAACAAAGTATTGAGCACAGGCTGTGAATACTTAAATACATGGTATTTTTTTTTCGTTTTTTATTTTTTAAAAATTTGCAAAGATTTCAAACGTCTTTCACATTGTCATTATGGAGTATTATTTGTAAAATTTTGAGGAAAATAATAAATTTAATCCATTTTGGAATAAGGCTGTAACATAATGTGTAAAAAAGAAAGAGCTATGGGGCGCGGCCAGATGTGAACTAGGCAGCACGCTTTTCTCAGAGGCTCCGATCATCCTGACAATATCCCTGATATAGGAGCACTTATTCAACAATTCCATCATCATCATCTTACAGGGGAAGGTGCCTGGATCACAGGGATGCATTCCTCGGCTTCCAAGAAGCAACAGAAGGCTGCAAAAGACCCGCGCCAAACACGCTCCATGAAGGAAGGGGAAAGAGACTCTGCCCCCGCCATCTTGAATGCACGGAGCTCGGCAAAGCACGCCAAGCAGTCAACAGTGACAATGGCTATGGAGAGGGCTGCTGTGGAGCTGGGAGCTGACGCTGAACTAGCGGAGGACACACTGGGGGCTGTGGATACGGAGGCTATAATCAGACCGATCCTAGAGGCCATAAATAGCAGTAAGTTGGAACTAATGGGCAGGATTGACCATCTATCATCAGAATGCACACTGATCAGGCATGACTTAGATAAGATCAGGGGGCGGCTCTCCACTGTGGAATCAAGGGTCTCTTATGTGGAGGACACTTCTCACTCTCAGGGGGTAAATCTAGCTGAGCTAAAAGATATGGTGCTCTCCTTTCAGTGCAGGGCAATTGATGCTGAAGACAGACAGAGGAGGAACAACATCAGGATGGTGGGCCTGCCTGAGGGAGCAGAAGGAGACAAGCCAGTCTTGTTTGCTGAGGCTTTTTTCAAACAATTACTGTCGCTGGGGAATTTACCCCCCCACCTACGTTGTGGAAAGAGCACACAGAGTACCCACAGGTCGCAGACCGCCAGGAGCTTTTCCTAGGCCCTTGCTGGTTCGGTTTCTGAACTATAGGGACCGTGACATGATCCTGGCCGAGTCCAGAAAACAGAAGGAGCTCAAGTATGAAAATGCCAGAGTAATGTTTTTCCCAGACTTCTCAGCGGCTATGCAACAGCAACGTCGATCATTTAATGATGTCCGCAAGCGATTGAGGAACAAGGAGATCCAATACAGTATGCTGTACCCGAGCAAGCTCCGGATCCAATTCAAGGGCAGGGTAAAATTCTTTGAAGACCCTGGAGAGGCAAGTGACTGGCTCGACAAGGAACTCTCCTGAATTGTCCTGGAACTAAGGCCAAATACTCCTGGATTTACAGTTGCACCTGTTGTGCTTTGTTCTGGGCTCCTGTTTCTGTTTCCCAGCATTAGAGTATCCGTGGACTATATTCAGCTGAATGGGATGGAGGACCCCACAGCCATTTTTGTGTCTCTGAGATCTGCACCTAAATGGGTAAGAGGAAGTGGTGATTGCTGGTGGGTGGACAAGGGGAGCTTCCCCGGGTCCCCAGCAGAAATGACTGAGAAAGTATGCCATACTTCAAGCAACTAATCTCTACTGCAGACTGAGGGGGGCCTCCAGTTGTGCATGTTATGTACCCACATTTGTCTGTAACACATACGGTAGTGGTGGTGAGTCTACCAGTTCACAGAGGATTTTCCCCTTCTTAACCGGGCTTAGGTACATTTTTAGTTAACCAATATCTCGGTTTCTCCAATTGTTGATGAAATGGAGCAATGAGAGTCAAGCAGATTCGACACAGTGCTGCAGAACTGTTGTTTGCAACGACCGGACGTCGAAGGAAGTTTTTTGTTGTTTTTGGGAAGAAACTGCATACCGGAACTATTTTTGTGTTTAGTTGGGGATTTTTTTCTGGTACAATGGCAGAGGGGGATGTTTTAATTGTCACAGCCCAGATATTTGTACCCATTGTTTGGAGTAAGAATCCAGTACTGTTACTAAAGAATGATAATGCCGCTGGGAGGGAACAGGTAGGTCCCCTGACGCTCCATAATACTGGTCCCAAGGACCATGAAGGTCATGACAGATAAAGTTAATATAGTGTCCTGGAACTTCAGGGGACTCAACAACAAATTCAAACCGACCTCGATTTTTCACTATTTAAAGCATTATAAGCCACACCTAATTATACTACAGGAAACCCACCTAGAGGGAGGTAGAGTTATGGCATTGCGCAAACAGTGGATTCAAAAAGCTGTGCACTCCACTTATTCCACGTTTGCGAGGGAAGTCTCCATTCTTATAAGTAGGTCGGTCCCGTGTACTATCCATCAAGTAATTATGCACCCAGGGGGCAGGTATGCAGCAGTGATACTAGATATCTTTAACAGTCATATATTGATAATTAATGTGTACATACCTCCTCCTTTCCAGGTTCAAATTTTGTATGATATGTGGACTAGGCTGGCTCAATACATACATTTACCCCTGGTTGTGTTGGGAGACTTTAACGCTGTGCTGGACGCATCGTTGGACTCCTCCAATCCGGCCATGGCGAGCTCTGCTGACCTACGGGACTGGGCCTCAGTGGCTGGAGTGGTGGAGTTATGGAGGTGGAAGCATCCATCGGGTCGATGCTTCTCTCATATTTCAACAGCCCATGCCTCCGCAGCGAGAATAGACTTAGCATTTAGTAATATCCTAATAATGCCATTCTTGGAGAGTATTGACTACCTGGCAGGGGGTCTGTCGACAATCCTCTGTCCCTCACTCTGGCCTTCCGGTCAGGGGGGAGAGAGGGGGATGGCGTCTATCCCCTAGTTGGCTGCAGCACTAACAAGTTGCGGCCCAGCTGGAGGTGGCTATCCAGCAATATTGGATCCCCCAGTGGTCTGGGATGTGGTCGGGGATGCCTTCAAGGCGGTTGCCAGAGGGGAATGTATATCGTCCATTAAGATTGCTAGAGTTAATGAAAATGAGGAATACAAAAACATACAACGGGAAGAGAGAGAATGTGCTAAGGCATATGCAGAGTCCCCATTGGGGAACTCTTATCGATCCCTTCTGGAAGTTAGATGGCGCCTGTCGCTATTGGTCAGACAAAGACAGAAGAGTTTTAGAAAATGCACAAGGTTTTTGCTGAGGGTGACAAGAATGGGAAGCTCCTGGCTATGTTGGTGGCGGATCACCCTCCGATTGCTTACATTCTGGTTATGAAAGACAAGGGGAGGGGGGGGCGTTGGTCAGTGATCCCACACTTATCATGCAGGAGTTTGTTGATTTTTTCTCATCACTAGGGATGAGCTTCGTGTTCGAGTCGAACCCATGTTCGACTCGAACATCGGCTGTTCGATCGTTCGCCGAATTGCGAACGTTATGGGCCGTTCGCGCTAAATTCGTGTGGCGCGTCACGGCCCATAATTCACTGCGGCATCGCAGTGCATTGCTGGCTGATGATTGGCCAAGCATGCACTATGACCCGCATGCTTGGCCAATCACAGCGCCGTCAGTAGAGAGAGCTGTAATTGGCCAAAGCCAGGGTGGCTTTGGCCAATTATGGCTCAGGGGATTTAGTACACACCCCACACTATATAAGGCCGCCTGCACGGCGGCCCTGTGTAGTGTGTGTTCCGGTGTGCTGAGAGATAGAGATAGAGAGAGAGAGAGAGACAGTGTCATTTGATTTGAGTTAGATAGATTAGGCAGAACAGTCAGTCAGTTAGCTGCACTTACAGTGTATTGTGTATATATATGCATCCCAGGTGTTGCATATATATATATACACTGTATTCAGTTTAGCTAGATCCGTTCCTGTTATCTTCTATCTAGACTATTTACATTTAATGCAGTGCGTCCTGCTCACAGTGTTCAGCTAGATCCGTTCCTGCAATTTACATTTAGTGCAGTGCGTCCTGCTCACAGTGTTCAGCTAGATCCGTTCCTGCTATTTACATTTAGTGCAGTGCGTCCTGCTCACAGTGTTCAGCTAGATCCGTTCCTGTTATTTACATTTAGTGCAGTGCGTCCTGCTCACAGTGTTCAGCTAGATCCGTTCCTGCTATTTACATTTAGTGCAGTGCGTCCTGCTCACAGTGTTCAGCTAGATCCGTTCCTGCTATTTACATTTAGTGCAGTGCGTCCTGCTCACAGTGTTCAGCTAGATCCGTTCCTGTTATCTTCTAGACTATTTACATTTAGTGCAGTGCGTCCTGCTCACAGTGTTCAGCTAGATCCGTTCCTGTTAAATTCCTACTGCCAGGCAGGCTTGTCTGGTTACAGTATATAAAGCTACCTGAAGAAAATTACAGGTGTTCTATTTGATCCTATTAGTACCACGGTCAGGCAGCTAGACTATTTACATTTAGTACAGTGCGTCCTGCTCACAGTGTTCAGCTAGATCCGTTCCTGTTATCTTCCTACTGACAGGCAGGCTTGTCTGGTTACAGTATATAAAGCTACCTGAAGAAAATTACAGGTGTTCTATTTGATCCTATTAGTACCACGGTCAGGCAGCTAGACTATTTACATTTAGTACAGTGCGTCCTGCTCACAGTGTACAGCTAGATCCGTTCCTGTTATCTTCCTACTGACAGGCAGGCTTGTCTGGTTACAGTATATAAAGCTACCTGAAGAAAATTACAGGTGTTCTATTTGATCCTATTAGTACCACGGTCAGGCAGCTAGACTATTTACATTTAGTACAGTGCGTCCTGCTCACAGTGTACAGCTAGATCCGTTCCTGTTATCTTCCTACTGACAGGCAGGCTTGTCTGGTTACAGTATATAAAGCTACCTGAAGAAAATTACAGGTGTTCTATTTGATCCTATTAGTACCACGGTCAGGCAGCTAGACTATTTACATTTAGTACAGTGCGTCCTGCTCACAGTGTTCAGCTAGATCTGTTCCTGTTATCTTCCTACTGACAGGCAGGCTTGTCTGGTTACAGTATATAAAGCTACCTGAAGAAAATTACAGGTGTTCTATTTGATCCTATTAGTACCACGGTCAGGCAGCTAGACTATTTACATTTAGTACAGTGCGTCCTGCTCACAGTGTTCAGCTAGATCCGTTCCTGTTATCTTCCTACTGACAGGCAGGCTTGTCTGGTTACAGTATATAAAGCTACCTGAAGAAAATTACAGGTGTTCTATTTGATCTTATTAGTACCACGGTCAGGCAGCTAGACTATTTACATTTAGTACAGTGCGTCCTGCTCACAGTGTTCAGCTAGATCCGTTCCTGTTATCTTCCTACTGACAGGCAGGCTTGTCTGGTTACAGTATATAAAGCTACCTGAAGAAAATTACAGGTGTTCTATTTGATCCTATTAGTACCACGGTCAGGCAGCTAGACTATTTACATTTAGTACAGTGCGTCCTGCTCACAGTGTTCAGCTAGATCCGTTCCTGTTATCTTCCTACTGACAGGCAGGCTTGTCTGGTTACAGTATATAAAGCTACTTGAAGAAAATTACAGGTGTTCTATCCCAGCTTAGTGCAGCTACAGGCCATTAGTATGTCTGGAAGGCCAAGAAGGAGAGGCAGACAGTCACAAGCCAATAAGAGAGGGCAAGCAGGCTCTGTGTCTAGTGCTGGTCGTGGAGACGGTGCATCCTCATCAGCACGTGGCCATGGGACACGCTTGGCCTTTTTTTCGGCAGCTGGCCGTGTTGAGCCGCAACATGCGGAAGACTTGGTCGAGTGGATGACCAAGCCGTCCTCATCCTCCTCATCCTCTCTCACCCATGCCCAGGGTGCTTTGTCTGGCAAAGCAGCGGCCTCTTCCCTCAGCTCAATGTCATCAGTGACTCCTTCCCTAGCTCCACCATGTCCTCATGAGGATTTCCTCGAACTGTTTGACCACAGTGTTGGGTACATGCTCCAGGAGGATGCCCAGCGTTTGGAAGGTTCTGATGACGATACTGAGCTCGATGAAGGCAGTAACATGAGCACGGACAGAGGGGGTGCCCAAGAAGGACAGCAATCTGGCAGTCATGCTCCCCCTGCTGCAGCATACTGCCAGGTTTGCTCCAGTGATGAGGAGGGAGGGGATGATGAGGTCACTGACTCAACGTGGGTGCCTGATAGGAGAGAGGAGGAGGAGGAGGAGGAGGCGGCGGCACATCACCAACGAGGCAGGATGCCCTCCAGGGGCCAGCCTAAGGGCAGCACATTGACTGCATCACACCCCAAAGCTCCACATGTGCAGGGCGCTGCAGTCGCTGCGCGTTATTCAAAAAGTTCTTTGGTGTGGGCCTTTTTTGAGACGAGTGCATCAGATCGCACCGCTGCTATTTGCAACATATGTCTCAAGCGTATCTCGCGTGGCCAAAACATCTCCCGCTTGGGTACCACATGCTTGACCAGACATATGTTGACCTGCCATGCAGTTCGTTGGCAAGCGTATCTAAAAGACCCACACCAAAGAACAAAGAGGATCTCTCCTTGCTCCTCATCAGCTGAGATTTCCAACCCCACTAGACCTTCAGTCCTCTCTGAGACCTGCAGTGAGAGGAATGAAGGTGTAGAATTAGGTGTGTCACAGCCAAGTACTTGTGGGCAATCTGCTTTTGGTACACCGACGTCAGATTGTACCAGGCAAATTTCCCTGCCCCAGCTGCTGCACCGCCGAAAGAAGTTTGCTCCCAGCCATCCACATGCCCAGCGGTTGAATGCTAGCTTGGCAAAATTGCTAGCACTTCAACTGCTGCCTTTTCAGTTGGTAGACTCTGCCCCCTTCCGTGAGTTTGTGGAATGTGCGGTTCCTCAGTGGCAGGTACCCAAACGCCACTTTTTCTCACGGAAGGCGATTCCGGCTCTCTACCGGCATGTGGAAGGCAATGTCCATGCCTCGCTGGACAGGGCGGTCAGCGGTAAGGTGCATATTACCGCTGACTCATGGTCCAGCAGGCATGGACAGGGACGTTACCTAAGTTTCACGGCGCATTGGGTGACTCTGCTGGCAGCTGGGAAGGATGCAGGACAAGGTGCAGTAGTGTTGGAGGTTGTTCCGCCACCACGCCTCCAAAATGCTGATTGTGACACACCTCTCTCCTCCACCCCCTCCTCTTCTTCTTCCTCCATGGCCTCTTCCTCAGAACCAGCGGTGCTCCGTAGTCGTTCAAGGGGCTACGCAAGTACGCAGGCCAAAAGATGCCATGCGGTGCTTGAGCTGGTGTGCTTGGGGGACAGGAGCCACACTGGGCCAGAGGTTTTGTCAGCTCTGCAGGGGCAGGTTCAGAGGTGGTTGACGCCACGCCAACTTAAGGCAGGAATGGTGGTTTGCGACAATGGCACCAACCTCCTCTCTGCCCTCCGACAGGGACAAATGACCCATGTGCCCTGTTTGGCTCACGTCCTTAACTTGGTGGTGCAGCGGTTCTTGGGCAGGTACCCGGGCTTACAGGATGTCCTAAGGCAGGCCAGGAAAGTCTGTGTGCATTTCCGCCGGTCATATAATGCCAGTGCTCGGCTGACGGACCTCCAAAAGGAGTTTAACCTGCCCAAGAACCGCCTAATCTGTGACATGCCCACCAGGTGGAACTCAACGTTGGCCATGCTGCAGCGGCTGCACACGCAGCAGAGGGCCATCAATGAGTACCTGTGCGACTATGGCACCAGGACAGGGTCAGGGGAGCTTGGTTTTTTTTCCCCACGCCAGTGGGCCATGATCAGGGATGCATGCACTGTCCTGTCACCATTCGAGGAGGCCACGAGGATGGTGAGCAGTGACAGTGCATGCATCAGTGACACTGTCCCCCTTGTCCACCTGTTGGAGCACACGCTGCGTGGAATAATGGACAGGGCACTTGAGGCAGAAAAGAGGCAGGAAGAGGAGGACTTCCTTAGCTCTCAAGGCCCCCTTTATCCAGACAGTGTTCCTGCGTGCCCGCCGATCACACAGGAAGAGGACGAGGAGGAAGAGGAGGAGGAGGAAGATTGTGTCAGTATGGAGGTGGAGCCTGGCACTCAGCATCAGCAGCAGTCTTTAAGGGATCAGTCCCAAGAAACACATGGACTTGTACGTGGCTGGGAGGAGGTGGCTGCGGACCATGTCGTTCTTAGTGACCCAGAGGACTCCGGACCGAATGCCTCAGCAAACCTACGCTGCATGGCCTCCCTGATCCTGCAAAGCCTGCGTAAGGATCCTCGTATTCGTGGTATCAAGGAGAAGGACCAATACTGGCTGGCAACCCTCCTTGATCCACGTTACAAGGGTAAGGTTGCGGACCTTATCTTGCCATCGCAGAGGGAGCAGAGGATGAAACATCTTCGGGAGGCCTTGCAGAAAGGTCTGTGCAACGCGTTCCCAGAGACTGGGAGGTTACAAACTCCTGTTTCTGGACAACGTGTTGCTGAGGCTTCGGTCAGTCAAAGAAGGAGCGGTGGAGAAGGTGGCCATCTGACCGATGCGTTCAGACAATTTTTTGGTCCGCAGCCCCAAGGTATGATCGGTTCCAGCAACCATCGCCAGCGTCTGTTTTACATGGTGCAGGAATACCTAGGGGCAAGATCAGACTTGGACACCTTTCCCACCGAAAATCCTCTGGGTTACTGGGTCTTGAGGATGGATCACTGGCCAGAGCTTGCACAGTATGCAATTGAGCTACTGGCCTGTCCTGCATCCAGCGTTCTTTCGGAACGCACATTCAGTGCTGCTGGAGGCGTGGTAACCGATCACAGGGTGCGTCTGTCCACCGACTCGGTCGATCGGCTGACCTTCATAAAAATGAATGAGTCTTGGATCACCACCAGCTACCAAGCACCTGATGCTGATGTAACCGAATAATTTTTTTTGAAATCTCAGATCCCTTCAAAGACTGCCTATGCTGATGCTGAGTGACTATCCCTGAGTAATTATCCTCTTCCTCCTCAATCATCACGCTGATAGCTTGTAAGAACATTTTTGGTTCTGGGCACCATCACCAGTGCCTAAGGCACAATTTTTCAGCCCCTGTTTAACAGGGGCGTGTAATTACAATTTTTGATGTAATACTTTGCAGCAGGGCTCGTTCCTGCGTTCCAACTAGAGTGTCTGTGAGGGGTTGCAGTGTTGTGGCACCAGCACCAGTGCCTAAGGCCCAATTTTTCTGCCCCTGTCTAACAGGGGCGTGTAATTACAATTTTTGATGCAATACTTTGCAGCAGGGCTCGTTCCTGCGTTCCAACTAGAGTGTCTGTGAGGGGTTGCAGTGTTGTGGCACCAGCACCAGTGCCTAAGGCCCAATTTTTCTGCCCCTGTCTAACAGGGGCGTGTAATTACAATTTTTGATGCAATACTTTGCAGCAGGGCTCGTTCCTGCGTTCCAACTAGAGTGTCTGTGAGGGGTTGCAGTGTTGTGGCACCAGCACCAGTGCCTAAGGCCCAATTTTTCTGCCCCTGTCTAACGGGGGCGTGTAATTACAATTTTTGATGCAATACTTTGCAGCAGGGCTCGTTCCTGCGTTCCAACTAGAGTGTCTGTGAGGGGTTGCAGTGTTGTGGCACCAGCACCAGTGCCTAAGGCCCAATTTTTCTGCCCCTGTCTAACAGGGGCGTGTAATTACAATTTTTGAAGCAATACTTTGCAGCAGGGCTCGTTCCTGCGTTCCAACTAGAGTGTCTGTGAGGGGTTGCAGTGTTGTGGCACCAGCACCAGTGCCTAAGGCCCAATTTTTCTGCCCCTGTCTAACAGGGGCGTGTAATTACAATTTTTGAAGCAATACTTTGCAGCAGGGCTCGTTCCTGCGTTCCAACTAGAGTGTCTGTGAGGGGTTGCAGTGTTGTGGCACCAGCACCAGTGCCTAAGGCCTAATTTTTCAGCTCCTGTTCAACAGGGGCATGTAATTACAATTCTTGATCTAATATTTCACAGCAGGGCCCTGTGAGGGCTTACAGTGTTGTGGCCACAGCAGTACCTAAGGCCCAAATTTCTGCTGAGTATATAGGGCAGGACCCTACTTTCAAACATCTAACTTACAAATGACTCCTACTTGCAAACGGAAGGAGACAACAGGAAGTGAGATGAAATCTACCCCTAGGAAGGGAAATTCTCTCCTGTAAGAGTTAATATGGGAAAACAATTTCTCCTTTCCACTGATGCTTTCCAATCCTTGTTCCACAAAAAAACCCAAATTTTCAAAAAACATTTTTCATTGGGACAAAAAAGTGAGGTGAAATCTTCTGAAGAGGAGGAAAGACAGCAAAACAAATGTCACAGGGGTGATAACCCTTCCCTATGTTTTCCAAAAAGCTTAGAAAAAATTTTGGCTGGAGCTAAACACGTTAAAAATGTTCAAAATTACAAACAGATTCTACTTAACAACAAACCTACAGTCCCTGTCTTGTTTGCACTGCTGTTCAGAGTATATAGGGCCTGGTGGCCCCACTCCTTTCCTTATTTTAATTTGGGTGCGGGGTTCCCCTTAATATCCATACAAGACCCAAAGGGCCTGGTAATGGACTGGGGGGTACCCATGCCGTTTGTCTCACTGATTTTCATCCATATTGCCAGGACCCGACATGACATTAAACCCGCAAGCAGTTTTAAATGAGATTTTTTCCTTTAAAAATGACATTTGGTGCAGGGACTGTTCTAAACATGGGAAACACGCGTCACTTTACAGGCATACTATAGACACCCCCCAGGTACGATATTTAAAGGAATATTTCACTTTTTTTTTTTTACTTTAAGCATCATTAAAATCACTGCTCCCGAAAAAACGTCCGTTTTTAAAAGTTTTTTTTGCATTGATACATGTCCCCTGGGGTAGGACCCGGGTCCCCAAACCCTTTTTAGGACAATACCATGCAAATTAGCCTTTAAAATGAGCACTTTTGATTTCGAACGTTCGAGTCCCATAGACGTCAATGGGGTTCTAACGTTCGTGCGAACTTTCGGTCCGTTCGCGGGTTCTGGTGCGAACCGAACCGGGGGGTGTTCGGCTCATCCCTACTCATCACTATATTCTCCTATTCCTCCGTATGATACGGTGGAATTGGATAATGTACTTCAGAAACTGCCTATACCCCGATTGTCAGAAGAAGACTGTGCCTTGTTAGAGGCCAAGATCACGGTTAAAATAAACAAGGGAAGGGGCCCCCTAATGGTGGACTTTTAAGGCACGTAAAAAAGGTTAAAAATGTAGTAGTATAAATACAGTTTATTCAATTCAAATGTTAAAAACACAATAATGGTGTAACAAAAGTTACATGGAACGCATAGCAGACATTTTATACACAGTTGAGGAGTGCTCTTGCACCCGACGCGTTTCGGAGTGTGTATCTCCTTCCTCAGGTGTGGGTGTGAGCAGAGAGCATCTATACTAATGTTATAATGTGTTGTTCATTTAGCGTTCCATATGTTTCAAGATAAAAACAACAAACAGAGGACACGGTCTGTCTACCATACGGATTCCTTGTTCCAAAAGAGTGTACTATTTTTCAATTTGGGTATTCCTGAGGAGTTATTTTATCATACTCCAATGAGAGGTGAAATGCAAAATTTGTTCAGATGATAGCAGAGGAGGGGGAGTAGGGTCCTCCCTTGGCCTTCCAGAAAGAAAGAAAGAGAAGGCCAGTAGAGGGAGTAATAATAGTGTTTCTGAGGATGCACTGAGGCCAAAAGGTGAGTCCTGAGAATTATTTTACGGTCCAACGATTATTGTTGTATATGGATGGTAGCTATAGGTTGTAGAGATACACAGGTATCAGACAGCACAGACCGGTGTCATACAGTGATGTGATGGACAAGTCCTCTGTTTGTTGTTTTTATCTTGAAATATATGGAACGCTAAATGAACAACACATTATAACATTAGTGTAGATGCTCTCTGCTCACACCCACCCCTGAGGAAGGAGATACACACTCCAAAACTCGTCGGGTGCAAGAGCACTCCTCAACTGCGTATAAAATGTCTGCTATGCGTTCCATGTAACTTTTGTTACACCATTATTGTGTTTTTTAACATTTGAATTGAATAAACTGTATTTATACTACTACATTTTTAACCTTTTTTACGTGCCTTAAAAGTCCACCATTAGGGGGCCCCTTCCCTTGTTTAGTTTCACTACTGGATGTGGCACAAAAAATACAGCAAGCTGCCGTTCTACAATAGACCTTCTAGATCACGGTTAAAGAGATCAAGGCTGCAATGTTCGCTTTCCCGCCTAATAAGGCCCCCGGGCTGGATGGCTTCCTAGCAGATTTTTACAAGGCTAATGCTGAAATATTAGCTGTTAGATTTTTTTTTTTTTTTTTAACAGAAAAGTTTTTATTAATAACAAAAACAAAACAATACAAAAGAAAACAAAACAGTGGTACATCAAAAGTATACGATAGCACGGTAATCTAGACATATTTAGAGGAGCTAGATAAAAAGAGCCAAAGGGGAGTCGATGATGCTACACAATTGATATCAAGGATATAAAACGGGACTGTGTATTCCTGACATTTGTCTAGTATGATGTAAGAAGTCAAAATGGGATTGGTAGGGGGGAGTGGGAGAAAATAGGGGGTCCATAGAGGCCCCAGCTATACTATTGTAATATCTTAGACAGTCAATTGATCACGACAGACCAGGGCAGTCTCGTTGGTTGGGAGCATGTTAGGAGGTAGAATCAGCAACATCAGGGGGGTTTAAGAGGAGGAGGAGATCACCCAAAGAAGTCCTGGTAATTTCTGATGCATCCCCTCGGGCACATCATTGAATTCTAGGGAATTCAGGCAGGCAAGGACCACCCCCGTTTCTCACGCCCTAACTACGTATCTAAGATTGGATTCTTAAAGCGGGGGTCCACCTATCTATCGTTTTTTTTTTTTTTTTTAGTTCATTCACAAACTTTTCTTCTCAGCATTACATACTCACATATTGTGTGTAATATGTCCGCCTGTGTCAGATTTCGTCGGAAAGAATAACTTATATTATTCACTGCAGGCGGTTTCCATCTTCATTGTGGGCATTTGAAGCCCACAAGCATTTATTTCCTGGATGTGGTGAATGCTGTGCTCCCAGCATTCACCGCTTGTTCCCGCACATGCTCAGTGGCATCCTGGGAAGCCTGAGACTAGCTCCCAGGAGTCTGGGAGAGGCTAGAAACACGCCTACTCCCACGGGAGGAGAACCAGGAAGTGCAAAGAAGAATAGAAAAATAAAAGGTAATTACGGCGATTTAAATTTTTTTAAACGGCATGTCAGCATCTAGGCAAGGAAGAGAATACATACAGATATTGTTCAAAATTTGGGTGGAACCCCGCTTTAATACATGTGGTTAGTAGTACCAATTAGCTATCTACATTGGCAGCCTCACACCGGAGATGATCTAGTTCTCACCCATGGTTTCCACACTTTGTCAAACTTTTGGGGGCATTTGTGGCCCATATATGTTAGTTTGTATAAAGGCAGCACAGCCTCAACCAGAGCACGCCATTGAGTCACCGTGGGGGGAGTCGCTACTCTCCATTGTTGGAGGAGAGCTTTCCTGGCGTAGAAGCATAGATAAAATATTAATAATTTGGCATGCGTGGAGTGCGTTATTAATTCTGTAATGCCTAAAATAAGGATCTTGGGGTCTAAGGGTATGGAGAGGTTGGTAATAGTGTTAATCTCCTCAACCACTTTTTTCCAATACTCCTGGAGGACGGGGCAATCCCAGATAACGTGATAGAATGTCTCTATTGACTGCTGACATTTTGGGCATTTTTCTGATTGCGTGGGATATATCCGGGCTAGTCTCCGGGGGGTATAATAAGCCTTGTGTATGAACTTGAGTTGAATAAATCTATCCCTAGCAGAAATTACTGTCAGTATATATTGCTGAATTGCTATTTCCCAGTTTTCTTCTGAAAGGTCAGGGATATCTGTCTTCCACATCTGTAATAAGGGGGAGTTCTTCTCTGAGTCTCCACAGGTAAGCCGTAGGTATATGGAGGACAATATCCTATCTACCCCTCGTGAGGTAAGAAAGCTCTCTATCACATGTGGTACCACTGTGACCACTCTGGGAAATTGTGCCTGCATTGCATGTTTCAACTCTAAATATCGAAATAGCATCCACGAAGGGAGTTGATAAGTCACTCGGAGTTCTGGAAATGGGAGCAATTTCCCGTTAGGCATAATCTGCTTAATCTTCACTATCCCAAATTTAGCCCCTATACTGGGATCTGAAATGGATCTAAAATGCGAAAGTTTGGGGTTACCCCATAATGGGGTGTGGGGGGAGATGGTATCGCGTGTGGTTATGGCTGCAGTAACTTTTTCCCACACCTGTATTGTGGTGCGCATCGGTAGAGTTATATGCGGGCTAGCCCTTATTCCCCTGTAAACCACGTTTGTGAGGGCTGAGTAGGATCCCAGTATGGCCGCTTCGAGATTTACAGCAGGGTTTGATTTATTCTGTTTAAACCACCAGCGAACAGTGGCCAACACCGCTGCCCAGTAGTATTTCTGGAAGCATGGTAATGCCAGGCCGCCAGAAGATAGGGGGAGTTGTAATTTGCATTTCGCTATTCGTGGAGTTTTCCCGCCCCATATAAAAGAGGAGATTACTCCATCTAATTTATGGAAGAAGGAGACAGGGACTGGAACTGGGGTGTTTCTAAAGATATATAGGAATTTAGGGAGAAATGTAATTTTTAATAGGTTCACTCTCCCCACCGGTGTCAATGGGAGCATTTTCCAGGCCTGGCATTTTGCAATGAGGGCCTGGAGGACTGGGTATAAGTTGTCAGTCAGATAATGAGTTAGATGGATTTCAATACCAAGATACCTAACCTGGTAGACTCTGTGGAGGGGGGTCAGGTTATTTGTGGGGGGGATCAGTATCAGATAGACTAAACAGGCTAGATTTATTCCAATTAATTTTAACCCCGGAATAACCGCCGTAGCAATCTATAATCTCTAGAGCCGAGACCAGGGAATGAGAATCGTCGCCGAGGTATAATAGCGTATCGTCGGCATATAACGATATCCATTCCACTAGTGGCCCCACCTCTAATCCCCTCACCGCAGTGGCCGAACGGAGTAGTATAGCCATGGGTTCAATGGCCAGGGCAAATAGCCCTGGGGACAGTGGACATCCTTGTCTTGTCCCTCTACAGAGGTGAAAGGGAGGAGAGAGGACACCACCAGCGCGTATACGGGCTGTTGGTGATTTGTAGAGTAATTTGACCCAGCTGATAAATTTAGTTCCGAATCCAAATTTAGTCATTACCTGCCATAGAAAATCCCACTCAACCGAGTCAAAGGCCTTCTCGGCGTCTAACGAGGCCACCACCCCGCTAGTATTGGGATCTCGGGGAATCGCTATATTAGTGTGGAGTCTGTGGATATGTATATCCGTGCCCTTACCCGGCATAAACCCTGTCTGGTCACCATGTATTAAGGAGAGTATCACTGAATTCAACCTACCCGCCAAGATCTTAGTAAGGATTTTGGCATCCACATTTAGTAAAGATATGGGCCTGTAGAACGAGCACAGTTCCGGGTCCTTCCCGTGTTTAGGGATGACAATGATCACTGCCTCCATCATTGAGGCCGGGAGACATTGTTGAAATAGTGCTTTAGTAAGCGTGGAGTAGAAGTGTGGGCCTATTATATCCAGGTTGGTTTTGTAGAACTCCGTGGGGAGTTCGTCGGGGCCTGGTGTCTTGCCCGCCTGAAGTGACCCAATGGCTCTCTGAACCTCTTTGAGTGTTATGAGAGCTTCAAGTGCCTGGCTAGCTTCCGCTGTTAGGGTAGGGAATTCTATCGTCAGGAGAAACGAGTTTAATTCTTCAAGGGAGTATGTTGCCCTGGAGGTATAGAGTTGCCGATAGTACCGCTCAAATCTCGCATTAATATGCACGGGATCAGAGAGCAAAGTACCATCCTCATCTCTGATATTCGCGACACAGGAGCCCCCAGACCGTTCCGTTGCCAACCAGGCCAGTAGTCTACCTGATCGCTCACCCTGCTCAAATATGCGCTGGGTCTGAGCAAGGAGGAAGCGCTGGCAGGAGGCTGCGTGAATGAGAGCCACCTCCCTATAGGCAGTGAGCATATCAGCGTGTGAACTTTGGTCAGGTGCGCTTGTGTATCGAGCCTCCAATCGTAGGGCCCACTTTTCAGCCGTAGAGAGTTCCAATCGTGACTCCTTCCTAATTTTGGATATATTAAACTGATATCTACCTCTGGCATATGCTTTGAATGCATCCCACACCACCGGTGGGGGGGCCGATTGGTCATTATGTGTCCAGTACTCCCCAAGTTCCGCTATCATTAACGGTTCCATTTTCTCATCAGTGATCCAGTATCTGAAAAGTCTCCACAGGCCTGCACTAGCTGCTGAGTCCGTAGAGAGGTCCAGCATGACCGGAGTATGGTCCGATATGCCACGTGGTAGAAGGGACACCGCAGTCACCCTAGACAGCAGGGGATTAGTAACATATATTAGATCAATGTGAGATAATGTCGCATGAGTTGCAGAGTGACATGAAAATTGTCTACTATGTGGATTTTTCCACCTCCACGTATCATAGAGGCCATATACCTCTGCCCAACGGAACAACGCTGTGTCAGCCTTCTGACCTGGGTGTAACTTATCAGCACTAGGATTGGGGGTCATGTTAAAATCACCTGCTATGATTATATTGGGGGTGGGATAGTTGGCAATAATGGTTTGGATTTTATATAGTACCACCATTTTGGCCAGTGGGAGTACATATAAGCACACTATTATCATATCCAGTCTGTCACATAATGCGTGTATGATTACATACATACACCTAGACCCGTCCGTCCGGGTCTAGGTGGAGGTCCAGAAGCACAAAGGAGAGCGCCTTGTGTACAAGAACACTAACTCCACGGGAGTAGGAAGGGTAAGTGGAGTGAAAATAAGATCCTACCCAGGGCTTCTTAAGGGAAAGTATTCTAGAACCCGTAAGATGAGTCTCCTGAAGTAGACAGATGTGCGGGTGGTATTTTTCAGATATGCGAACACCAGGGATCATTTGAGTTTAGAATTTAACCCCCGCACATTCCAGGATATCACTCTAAGAGGGGCCATATTAGTAAATGAGTAGTAATTTCGTCTTCCTCACCATCCGGACCCCCATCCAGACCCAGACGCAGAACCAGCAACTCTGATTCGCTGTCAGGTAGTAACTTTACCCTTAGTAAACAGGTCAGAAATAATTCTAGTACATGAGCATCATCATAAACATATTTCATGGTGTACCGTTGAACAAAACCCATTCCCCCACCCCACGCAACCCTCTAAACTCGGGTGCGTTTGACAACCCAAACAAAGTATGACTTTAAGTCCTTGGGAGGCAATGCGCCAACAGGGTGCCTTGGAGGCACAGCAAAGAGAACTCACAAACTGGTTACCAGTTGTATTGCTCGCCAGCCAAACATTAACAAAATAGTTCCCTGCGGAAAGAGTGTATCCCCCATGTAAGAATGGGGACCTATCCGCCGCTACAAATTAGAATAAGCAGGAGAGGGAAGCTTATAGGGGTACAAAAATAGGATTAGGGATGTAAAAAAATGATTTGCAAGGGAAAGGAAGGGAGGACACCAGGTCAGCAACTCTCCGTTCCCCTCGTGTCAGAGTATAAGTTTAGGAGGTATCCTTATGAGTGAGAGCTCCATAGTATATCAGAGTAAGTTCTCCTGTTCAGGGTGCTCACTGGTTAGTATGTACAGCATAAAGTTCAAAGCATTAGAAGATTGCTATGATTAGACCCTGCAAACAGAGGCAGCATGAAGAAGAAGCAATGCATTGCAGCATCAGTGATTATGGCAATAGTGTTTTAGTCAGTATCCATTAGCCATCAGGGGGAAATAAAAGTGTGTTGCAATATACTGGGTGTCAGGAATGGTGTCATCTCCGGTTTCTCCTGCTGGTGGCACTATTACATTCAGCACCAAAAGGGTGTAATTCCAGTGGCCACCAGCGGGGGTCTCCCTGCCTGCACTGCAGACTTGCCATCAAGCACACCTGTCATGGTTTTGCTGGACTATATAAACCCGCCCTGAACTAACCTCCAGTGCTTCAGTATTCCTCTGCTAGCCCTTGTCCCTGCCAGTACCTGCTCCTGTTCCAGCCTGTTCCTGTTTGTTCCTGTTTGTTCCTGAACCCCGTTTGTGTATCCTGACCTTGAACCCTGTTTCCTGTTACCTGCTCCTTGGTCTGTTTCATTATTCCTGGTTTCTGTTCCCTTGTCGCTTTGGCCCATGCCTTATATTTTGCATGTTGGTTTCCTTGCTTGTGTATTATATTAGTTAGATAGATAGTTAGGTGGGTTTGAGGGTTTGCTGTGTTTTCACCATTTTCTTGTTTTTGGTTTGCTGTCTTGTTTTCACGTGTATCGTTATCATTATAATAAACATACTTTCTTTATTTACTCGTTTGTCCCTGATTCCTTGGTGCAGCCCAGCGATCTGATCACCTGCATGGGATGTTGTGTATAACATCCCCTGACACTGGGACTCACCCACCGAAGATAGGGAGACTAAGAATCATCATGGACGTGGACTCAGCGCTGCGGGATGGTCTCCAGCCAGTTGGCAGCTTCTTTAGGGAGCGTAAAAAATCGGTGTGTTTCCCCATCTTGGACCCGCAGGCGGTCTGGGAAAAGCATGCTGTATTTGAAGCCTCGCTGGAGTAAAGCTTGCTTCACGTGGTCGAACGATTTGCGCTGTTTTTGCGTTTCCACAGAGAAATCTGGAAAGATCATCAGGCGAGACCCCTCAAAGCGCAGAACCTCCATTTTCCTGCTCTCCCTCAGCAGTGCGTCCCGGTAATTCAATAGCCGAAGGATGAACATGCGAGGCGAAGCTCCAGGAGGGCCTCGGGCAGCCGGCATTCTATGGGCCCGTTCTACCGCAAAGAAGGGGGAGAAAGCCGCCTGAGGGAACAGCTGGCGGAGAAGGCGCTTGGTAAACCCAGATGGGTCAGGATCTTCAGCCTTCTCCGGTAGACCGATGATTCGGAGGTTGTTCCTCCGGTTACGGTTCTCTGCGTCCTCCGCCCGGTATTCCAGCGCCTTTACTTTAGCGGTGAGGGTGCGGAGAGAGGACGTATGTTCTCCGAGCACATCCTCCATGTCCCCCACGCGACGCTCCACCTCCGTCAGCTGGGTCCTGAATTTATCCATGTCCTTTCGAATTAAGCCCATCTCCAGCTGTATTTTGTCAATCTTCCCCGTCAGCGTCGTTTGGCAGGTGCTGATTGCTTGCATCAGTGCGGTAAAGTGATCAGCGTCCTGGATCTCAGGGTCCGCTTCCTCAGTTTGTGACGCTATATTAGAAGTCTTGTTGATGTCGGTCTTCCCGCCACGGGGAGTGGGGGGCTTCTTGTGCGCGGTGGTGCGGCGGTTATAGGGCATACCAGATCTGGGGGTCCTTAGCTGTATCTGGACAAGTCCAGATTTATGAAGGTCCACAGGGAATCAGGATTGTTAGCAGGCAGGGTGTCGTAGCTCCTCAACTATGCGTCCATTCCGGTCGCCATCTTGGACACGCCCCCAGCTGTTAGATTTAATTGGTTACTAGAACACTGTCTACAACGCTCCTCCTTACCGGATTCAATGATGGAAGCATATATGATTCTTTTACCAAAACCAGGGAAGGACTTGACTGACTGTGCATCCTACCGCCCCATTGCTCTCCTGAATACAGACCTTAAAATTCTAACCAAAGTATTAGCAACCAGACTTGCCCAAGTTATACAAACAATAGTTAATATAGACCAAACGGGTTTCATGCCAGGCAAATCGACAGACACCAACCTCAGGAGACTGTTCACACACTTACAACTCCCCCCCAATGAATCTGAATCGAGAATTGTGGTTCCCATAGATATAGCAAAGGCCTTTGACTCAGTAGATTGGCAATTCATGAGTAAGGTACTGGAGGTCATGGGATTTGGCCCATACTTTCGGAAATGGATCTCCATGTTATTCAAGAATCCCAAGGTGGCTATACGTATGGGTAAGGCGGTGTCTCCTTTCTTTGCAGTCAGTAGAGGTACCAGACAGGGTTGTCCATTGTCCCCTTTCCTTTTTGCCCTGGTCATGGAGCCCCTGGCTATCGCCTTGCATGCCTCTGGGAGGATTCAGGATATTAGAGTGGGCACTATTCATGAAACAGTAGCATTATACACCGACGACATGCTCCTGTTTCTTAAAGACCCTGGGAACTCGCTGAAGGTGGTACTGGAAATACTGGATGAGTTTGCCAGGTTCTCGGGGTTACAGGTGAACTGGAGCAAATCCTCAATTCTCCTGTTAGATGTTAAGGCAAAAAATGGGGTGGATCCAGATCTACCATTACAATGGGTATCGTCAATGAAATACTTGGGGGTAAAGGTTACAGCTAATATAAATGACTACATGTCCCTAAACCTGCTCCCACTGGTGACTTTCCTTAAACAAAAAATTCAGGCGTGGACTAGACTCCCACTGTCTCTGATAGGCAGGATCAGTCTGCTTAAAATGAAGGTCCTCCCGGAAATTTTATACTTTTAGAGACACGCACCAGTGTGGATTCCAAATTGTATTTCAAACAATTGGACGGATTAGTGGGCTCATCCTTATGAGCCCCCAAACCTCCCAGAGTCTCAAGGTACTTCAGGAGCGGGGGGACAGGGGGGGACTAGCGCTTCCAGATTGGCACAAGTACTATCTGGCAGGGCAAATGGTTTTTGCCCGCAGATGGTTAACCATGGATGAGGGTGACCCGCCACGGTGTTGGAGGCGGCTCACTTGGGGTCTTTCGAAAGCTTGCGTATGGCACTATTTAGGGGTCTTAAATATGAATTACCATTAACAACTACTATGAAGGCCACGATTAAAGCGTGGGAAATGGCGGTGCACCTCGCATCTCCTAGCTTTCAGGGCTTTTCGCCCATGACCCCGCTGTGGATGAACCTTACGCTGTAACATTTCTATAACATACCTGATCCCATGTTGTGGGCGGTAAAGGGAGTTAAGACATTAGGAGACATAACTTCTTTTGATGACCTTCTAACATTTCCCCAGTTGAAGACGAGACACGACTTGGAGAATACATACCTTTTCTGTTACTTACAAATTAGGCACGCATATCAGTCGCAATTCAGGGACTGCAAAGTGGAATAACTTCCAACAACTCTTGAGTCCATGTTATCGGAGGACGTTCTAGAAAAACCCCTATCTAAATCATACAAAGAGTTTTTTAAAACCACACCTAAGGCAGTAGCTAAATCCAGAAGTAGATGGGAAGCAGACGTTTCAGAGTTGCAGGGAGAGGATTGGGATGAGGTGTGGAATCAACCGTTTCGGCATCTGGTATCAGCCAGGGACAGGCTAATTCAATTTAAATTCCTCCACAGGAGCTACTATACTCCTGCCAGGTTGGCAAAGATTTTTGGGACAGTCTCAGCGGAATGCTGGAGATGTACATTTTCCCCTGCAGATGCTGGTCACATTTTCTGGCACTGCCCACACATCAAAAGATATTGGGAGGAGGTCCTATCATGTGTTTCGGACCTTCTCACAATTCCTATTCCGCTAACTATAAGGGTCTGTCTGTTGGGATTGGTGGAGGAGGTGGTTCAGACTAGGGCTTTAAGAACATTGCTCACTATTTTGCTGTTTTACGCAAAAAAAGCCATATTACTTTAAGGGGTTGTAAAGGTAAACGTTTTTTCACCTTAATGCATTCTATGCATTAAGGTGAAAAAACTTCCGACAATACCGCCGCCCCCAGCCCCCCCGTTTTACTTACCCGACCCCTCGCTCCCGACATCCTCTTCACCGCTCAGCCTGGCCGCTGATTGGCTACAGTGGATGGATTGAAAGCAGCGCAGCCATTGGCTCGCGCTGCTGTCAATCACATCAAATGACGCGGCGCGCCGGGGGGCGGGGCAGAGTGATACAGCGAGCGGCTAAAGCCGCTGGCTGCATCACGGGAGCTCGCATTAAGGTGTTGAGTCCTTGCGGGGAGGAGCTGAAACAGCCGCCGAGGGACCCCAGAAGACCAGGTTCGGGGCCACTCTGTGCAAAATGAGCTGCACAGTAAAGGTAAGTATAACATGTTTGTTATTTTTTAAAAAAATACCTTTACAACCCCTTTAAATGAAAAGATCCAAGGGCTCCGGACGCATTTTGGAAGGCTCTGGTGAACAACATGATGCCCATTTATAAATCTACCTACCAAGCTAGAGGGTGTAGAAGGAACGTTACTTTAAGAAGTAGGTAGTGGTCTATGTTAGATTTATTTTTTTTTTCTTTTGGGCCCTGCGAGGCCACAATTGTTGGGTTACTGCCATGTTAGGCGGTCCAGAGGTTGTTATTTATATGCATGTTATAAAAACTGAATAAACAGAATTTTCAAAAAAAAAAAAAAAAAAAAGGAAAGAGCTGTGAATACTTTTCGGATGCACTGTACAACTGAATTAGCAGGATATCAAGTCAACACGTTAGTTCCTTTAAATTGGCAAAGAAACAGAATTGCCTAAAAATAGATTATATCTATATGTGCTACTGTAAATAGAAGCATCAATAGCAATGCAATGTATGATGGTGGGCTTGATGTTCTAGTACCTGTTCTATTAGGCAATGGTAATTACTGAACATTTCCAACATTGCCATAGTTGGTCAAAGTGATCAAAGTGATACTAAAGTCTCCTTTTTTTTAATTCAAAATAACAAACATGTTATACTTGCCTGCTCTGTGCAGTGGTTTTGCACAGAACAGCCCAATCCTCCTCTTCTCGGGTCCCATTTCTGCGCTCCTGGTCCCTCCCTCCTGTTGATTGCCCACACAGCAAGCAGCTTACTATGGGGGCACCCGAGCCGCAGCTTAGTGTGTCCATTCAGACACAGAGCCGCGGCCCAGCCCCGAAAAACTGGGTCTCTTGTGCAACATCGCTGGATCGAGAGGGGCCTCGGGTAAATATTGGAGGGCTGAGGGGGGCTGCTACACACAGAAGGCTTTTTATCTTAATGCATAGAAAGCACTTCTGCCTTTACAACCCCTTTAATTACATTATTACTGTTCTCACCGAATAGTGGCATGTTGTCATATTTTCCCATATCACAGAAAGTAACTGAAAGACATTGGTTGGTTATTGCAATGGAAAAGGATGAGTTCTCTGACCTTTCCATGCTATCTGGCAGAGTTGCTTGCTTGAGTATATCCTCAAAGAGTATTTCCACTTTTGCAGTCAAACTTAAAAAAAAACACTATGGGGTTGATTTACTAAAATTAGAGAGTGCAAAATCTGGTGCAGCCCTGCATAGAAACCAATCGGCTTCGAGTTATTTTTCAAAGCTAAATTGAACAAGCTTGAGTTAGTAGCTTATTGGCTATCACAGTGTTTCTCAACCGGTGTGCCGCGGCACACTGGAGTGCCGTGGGTTGTCCCCAGGGGTGCCACAGCAAAATGACCAAAAACTTGCCTAACTAAGCAGGCACCTGGAAAATGATTATTCTTGTCACCAGTTAAACCTTTTTTAATTACAGCTGTGCCGGTCCATTGTCCCAAACATGAATGCAGCTGCTATAGACACTAGAAAAAGGCTGTGCGGGCAGCCCGCCCATGTCGTTCCAACCGATGACATCATCAGTTGCTAAGGGCCGGTCTGACACCCACACAACTTGCTGGGATGCGCTCTCCTGGTTTGTGACATGGAATGCTTCCTGCTTCTGTCGGTGCACTGTAGCTGTGTGAGAAGGGAGAAGGAAAAGGACACTGTGAGGAGGCAGAGTTCCAAACTATCGGTAAAGCGAGAGTTAAAGAGCAAAGCTAACAGTGTACAGAGCCCTGGGTGGGGGAGTCTGGGGGCTTCCCCAAGACTGCTGACCTGCTCGGACCAAAGTCAAGCCATCAGACAGTTCCAAATTAGACAAGTTTTTTTGGTTGGATATTCAAAAAAGGAAAACGCGCAAAATATAACATAATGTAATATATAAACTAATGATTACACAGAGTTGTCACACATACATCACTCTATAACATTTACAATATGGTATGATTTTACTGTGGAAATTTAAAGATTCAGAGCCCCAAATACCAACCCATTGGCTGCAAACTGACATTTTTGCACTACTTAATGGGTTAAAAACAAACTCTCCCATTGGACCAATATGTTTACAATGCATATGTGTCATACACACCCCCCTCTATGATATCTTACAATATGGTATGATTTTACTGTGGAAATTTAAAGATACAGAGCCCCAAATTCCAACCCATTGGTTACACAGTGACATTTTTGCAATACTTCTAAATGGGTCAAAAACAAAATCCCCCATTGGACCAATACATTTACAATGCAGATGAGTCATACACACCCCACTCTATTAAATCTTACAATCTTACAATATAGTATGATTTTACTGTAGAAATTTAAAGACACAAAGCCGCAAATACCAACCCATTGGTTACACCAGGGATCTCAAACTGTTGGCCCTCCAGCTGTAGCGGAACTACAAGTCCCATCATGCCTCTGCCTGTGGGAGTCATGCTTGTAACTGTCAGGCTTGCCAAGCCTTAATGGGACTTGTAGTTTCGCAACAGCTGGAGGGCCACCAGTTTGAGATCCCTGGGTTACACAGTGACATTTTTGTAATACTTTTTAATCGGTCAGAAAGAAAATCTACCATTGGACCAATACGTTTACAATGCAGATGTGTCATACACCATCCCCCCCCCCCCCTCTATGATATTTTACAATATGGTATGATTTTACTGTGGAAATTTAAAGATATAGGGGCTGATTTGCGAACCGTTTGCGACATGAATTGAGGTGCACGCCGAGGCGCAACATACGTTTTGGTATTTACGAAACGTTTGCGCCGGTAACACATCGCTATTCCCCATTTACTATAGTAATCTCAGCGCACAGGAGGAGGTGATCAGTGCGCCACTATGGACATGGTGCAGGGCATCTTCAATTCAAAATTAAAAGAAGCTGGAAGTGCCAATATTTTGGGGGTGATGTGGGGTAATGTGAGGAAGTATAGTAATAACTAGGGATGAGCTTTGAGTTTGAGTCGAACTCATGTTCGACTCGAACATCAGCTGTTCGCCAGTTCGCCGAACAGCGAACAATTTGGGGTGTTCGCGGCAAATTCAAAAGCCGTGGAATACCCTTTAAAAGTCTATGGGAGAAATCAAAAGTGCTAATTTTAAAGGCTTATATGCATGGTATTGTCATAAAAAGTGTTTGGGGACCTGGGTCCTGCCCCAGGGGCATGGATCAATGCAAAAAAAAGTTTTAAAAACGGCGTTTTTTCAGGAGCAGTGATTTTAATAATGCTTAAAGTGAAATATTCCTTTAAATTTCGTACCTGGGGGGTGTCTATAGTATGCCTGTAAAGGGGCGCATGTTTCCCGTGTTTAGAAAAAAAAGTCATTTAAAACTACTCGTGGCTATTAATGAATTGCCGGTCCGACAATACACATAAAAGTTCATTGATAAAAACGGCATGGGAATTCCCCACAGGGGAACCCCGAACCAAAATTTAAAAAAAAAATGACGTGGGGGGTCCCTCTAAATTCCATACCAGGCCCTTCAGGTCTGGTATGGATATTAAGGGGAACCCCAGCCAAAATGTAAAAAAAAAATGGCATGGGGTCCCCCTCAAAATCTATACCAGACCCTTCAGGTCTGGGTTTTAAGGGGAACCCCGCGCCAAAATTTTTAAAAAAATGGCGTGGGGTCCCCCCAAAAATCCATACCAGACCCTTATCCGAGCACGCAACCTGGCAGGCCGCAGGAAAAGAGGGGGTGAGGAGAGAGCGCCCCCCCTCCTGAACCGTACCAAGCCACATGCCCTCAACATTGGGAGGGTGCTTTGGGATAGCCCCCCAAAACACCTTGTCCCCATGTTGATGGGGACAAGGGCCTCATCCCCACAACCCTTGCCCAGTGGTTGTGGGGGTCTGCGGGCAGAGGGGCTTATCGGCATCTGGAAGCCCCCTTTAACAAGGGGACCCCCAGATCCCAGCCCTCCCCCCTGTGTGAAATGGTATAGGGCACAGGTGTCAAACACAAGGCCCGCAGGCAAAATCTGGCCCTCCAAGCCATTTCATGTGGCCCTCATACCTCTCCTGCAACTGCAGGAGAGCTCCAGCCCTCCTCTGGTCCTCCTCCAGACCCATACTTTCTGCTTTCAAGCAATGCATTCAGCTTCTTCGAAGCAGCAGCAGAAGGAAAGGGGGTGCACTGTGATGTTAGGGAGAGTAGGGGACTCAACTTCTGATGGTGGGGTGGCTCTTGACATCTAACATAAAGAGAGGGGATGTGCTGGACATTTAATCTTACAGATACAACTGGCTCTTTTGAGGACAATCATAATGCTGATGCGGCCCACGATGAAATTGAGTTTGACACCCCTGGTATAGGGGGTACAAAAGTACCCCTACCATTTCACAAAAAAAGTGTCAAAAGTGTTAAAAAGACAAGAGACAGTTTTTGACAATTCCTTTATTTAAATGCTTCTTCTATATTCTTTCTTCTATCTTCCTTCGGTTTCTTCTTCCATCTTCTTCTTCTTCTGGCTCTTCTGGTTCTTCCTCCGGGGTTCTCGTCCGGCATCTTCCTCCGCGGCGTCTTCTTCCCTTCTTCTTCTCAGGCCGCTCCGCATCCACGATGGCATGGAGGGAGGCTCCCACTGTGTGACGCTTCTCCTCTTCTGACGGTTATTAAATAACGGGGGCGGGGCCACCCAGTGACCCCGCCCCCCTCTGACGCACGGGGACTTGACGGGGACTTCCCTGTGGCATTCCCTGTGACGTCAGAGGGGGCGGGGCCACCCGGTACGTAACCCCGCCCCCTTCTCGTCCGGCATCTTCCTCCGCGGCGTCTTCTTCCCTTCTTCTCTTCACCGGAGGAAGAACCAGAAGAAGAAGATAGAGGAAGAAACCGAAGGAAGATAGAAGATAGAAGAAAGTAGATAGAAGATAGAAGAAAGAAGAAGCATTTAAATAAAGGAATTTTCAAAAACTGTCTCTTGTCATTTTTAACATTTTTGACAGTTTGTTTGTGAAATGGTAGGGGTAGTTTTGTACCCCCTATACCATTTCACACAGGAGGGAGGGCTGGGATCTGGGGGTCCCCTTGTTAAAGGGGGCTTCCAGATTCCCATAAGCCCCCTGCCCGCAGACCCCCACAACCACCAGGCAAGGGTTGTGGGGATGAGGCCCTTGTCCCCATCAACATGGGGACAAGGTATTTTGGGGGGCTACCCCAAAGCACCCTTCCAATGTTGAGGGCATGTGGCCTGGTACGGTTCAGGAGGGGGCGCTCTCGTCCCCCCCTCTTTTCCTGCAGCCTGCCAGGTTGCGTGCTCGGATAAGGGTCTGGTATTGATTTTTGGGGGGACCCCATGCCATTTTTTAAAAAAATTTTGGCCAGGGGTTCTTCTTAAAATCCATACCAGACCTGAAGGGTCTGGTATAGATTTTGAGGGGGACCCCACGCCATTTTTTTTTTAAATTTTGGCCGGGGTTCCCCTTAACATGAAGGACCTGGTATGGAATTTAGGGGGACCCCCACATCATTTTTTTCTTAAATTTTGGTTCGGGGTTCCCCTGTGGGGAATTCCCATGCCGTTTTTATCAATGAACTTTTATGTGTATTGTCGGACCGGCAATTCATTAATAGCCGCGAGTAGTTTTAAATTACTTTTTTCCTTTGAAATGTCATTTTGCTGTCAGACTGTTCTAAACGCGGGAAACATGCGCCCCTTTACAGGCATACTATAGACACCCCCCATTTACGAAATTTAAAGGAATATTACACTTTTATTGTTTCACTTTAAGCATTATTAAAATCACTGCTCCTGAAAAAACAGCCATTTTTTAAACTTTTTTTTGCATTGATTCATGTCCCCTGGGGCAGGACCCAGGTCCCCAAACACTTTTTATGACAATAACTTGCATATAAGCCTTTAAAATTAGCACTTTTGTTTATTCAAGTTTGTGTCCCATAGACTTTAACGGTGTTCACGTGTTCGAATACATTTTTTGCCTGTTCGCAAGTTCTGGTGCGAACCGAACAGGGGGGTGTTCGGCTCATCCCTAGTAATAACTGCCCAAGTAACAAATATGCCCAAAATAGAATGAGAAAGTAACTTTTTCTGAACAAGCCTGCTGTGCCTGCAAGTACGTTTAGAACTGTGTGAGGTCAATTTATGCACTGCGTATGTGCAAACGGCATTTGTGCACGTTCAAATGCGTTGGCTCACTGCGCCGCCAAAATCTTAGTAAATCTCAAGCAATGTAAATGCATTTGCGTGGGTTGAACGGGCTCACCTCTAAACTTGACCTTTTTTTTTTTTTTTTACGCTGGTTCACTTTTATGTGTTTTTTTAAGAATATTTGCACACAGGTCATGTTAGCATGTTATCTCGCCAACATGTGACATGTACCTTTTTAAAATTATGTAAAAAGACTCTCGCTCCTCTAGCTCCTCCTAAAAGGGCATTTAACCTCCCCCCTCTAATGCATATGATTTCCTTGGGCTAGCTTTTGCTTTTAAAGGGGAACTCTACACTCCATTCTCCAATGCTCTTGTCTCCCCTTCTAATGCATATGTATTCTTTGGGCTAGTTTTTGCTTTTATATAAAGAAACGTGATTTTGCGCTAACCATACAAAAAATAAAAAAATTTGTGCTTCTGCTCGTGTTAGTCCATAAATACAAAAGACCCAAAAAATAAATAGTAAATAGTGTAACCAGCACGCATCATGTCTTAGTGTGTATTAAATATAAGTGATCCCGATAGTTATGACTACTACTGGTATACCACACTTAAAGCCATTTCAATCCAGCCAAAACTCATGAAAAACGTTATTACTATAGACATATATTTATTAAATCGTGAAATTGACTTATTTTCCTATATTAGGAACATTTAAATCCTATACTCACACCACGTGTTCAACAGTGAAACAAAACATGTGTTATTAATTACAATGTTACATATGAAAATCAATTCGCAACAATGTGGTGAACACCATACATATCCAAATTAGTGCTAAAAATGTTTATCAGTGGGACACTTATTCCCCTTGAACATCTTAGATGTAGAAACAATGATCAGTCCTTGATGGAAATATGCTAGGTTGATATTAGCACTAATCTTCTTTATAGAAAGAGACACACCGATATTCCTCCTTTTCACAAATATGGTAAAAAAGGCCGCTTACCGGATCAGATGGATCTCAGGTTAGTGAGATCAGATGAGCATGTTGCATTAGCCTGCCGGCCTTAGATTATCACCTGGGCGTTTTCCTGGGAGATTTCCTCAGCCACTGTGCTCCAATTCACAGGCAGATCTGGGCGTTTTCCTGGGAGATTTCCTCAGCCACTGCGCTCCAATACACAGGCAGATCTATCCTCACTGATACAATGTATCTGGTTTCAAAATATTAGTTCATCCATACAGAAGATACACCTCAGTGGGAATAAAACGAAAAGGGCTCCATAGTGCAAATGTGTTTTATAGATTTATTAAAAATCTCTTTCACAGTCACTTTAAAACAATTCTTTCCACTGCAAATGTTCACAGAAACACTCCACTGCACATCAGGCACTACTAATCAAAAAAACTCCCAAGTATACACCAAACGGAACTCAGGTAAAAAATGTGAACCAGATAAAAATCAGCATACATGCAGAGCGGGAGTAAACCGGCTGACTGCATGTAGAAAGACCAGACAAACGTGATGGCGTCACAGCCTCTAGCTCCACCCGACGCGTTTCCCCTAAACAGGCTTCCACTGGGAACAGAGACCGTCTCCGTTCCCAGCTGGTTACACTATTTACTAGTTTTTGCTTTTAAAGGGGAACGCTACACTCCAATGCTCTTGTCTCCCCCTTCTAATGCATATCATTCTTTAGGGCTAGCTTTTGCTTGTGGATATCATCATCCTCTGATGATATCCACATAGGTTGAAACATGTCAGGCTGGCCGATGCAAGTACGCTGAGAGCCACAGAGTATTCTTGTTCTGTGATGATTTTTACTTCTTACCTGTAAGTAGACTACAATAAACTACGTGTGTTTTACCTTACGGGCTTCACTATTGTTGCTTTTTTTCTTACTGGGTTTTATCCTGCTGGTGATTGCATCAATCATCCATCCCTTATGTGAGTCCTGAAGCTCATCTGATATGAGATGACCTGACTATTTTAAATGATCTGCCTGCCCATGATGGAGTGTGCCATTCGGATCTACTGTTAACCCTTTGCATCTTATGATTATATCGCCTGTTTTTCATATTTTTCTGGTAAGTAGATTGATAGCACGTGGGTGTGGTGTGCTTTTCCTTTGCACACTGAAGTTTGGTGGAGGCTTCACGTCATCTTTACTAGTTATTGATTTTTATGGACTATCACATTTATTTGTATATTTGTTTCACTTAAGTTCTGCATTTTGACTTTATACATTTGTGTTTGATGAAATCTACAAACTATGTTGGCTGCTTTTATTGCTTTTTTTAGTTAGCGCAGATATTTGTTCACTTGCTTCTTATAGAGATAGCCAAGGGTTCCATTGCCAAGGCAAAGAGCAAAAGAGCAAGGGAGACAATGGGCATCCCTGTCTTGTCCCCCTCTCTAATTCTATCCAGTCCGAAAATTTGTTGTTAATTTTTAATCTTGCCTTGGGCCTATCATAAAGCATTTTAATCCAACCAGTGAAAGAGGGACCAAATCCAAATTTCCCCAGTACCCGCCAAATATATCCCCACTCCACACTATCGAAAGCTTTAGTCACGTCCAGTGACAATATGGCTCTCGATCCCTCGTTCTCCGTTGGAGTTTGTAAATTTTAAATGCCCTTCTAATATTTGTATTTGTGGATCTATTAGCTATAAATCCTGCCTGATCTGGGTGGATCAGTTTGGGGATAACTCTATTTAACCTGGCAGCCAGGACCTTGGCCAGGATCTTGGCATCGGAACAAAGAAGAGACATTGGCCTATATGCAGTTACATCTAGGGGGTCTTTCCCTTCTTTCTGTAGAACTAGTTGCCTCTAACATTGAAGCAGGCAGATGTCCTACCCTAGCTGCCCCCTCCAATGCCTTTAGCAACTCTGGGATTAATATGTCACCATAATATTTGTACACCTCGGTTGGGAGCCCATCTGGGCCAGGGGATTTTTGGTTTGCCATACTACCTACTGCCTGTTGGAGTTCTGCAAGGGTTATTGGGTATTCTAGTTTGTCTCTTTCCTCTTGCGTAATGGCCGGAATTTCCAGGTTCCCCAGGAAGTCCTCCATCACACCCTCCACTCCCTTTTTCTGAGCAGTATAAAGATTTTTATAATAATCCCTAAGTATTTGCACTATCTTTGTAGTATTTGATATTATCTCTCCTCCTGTGGACCAAATAGTAACAATAGTAGATGGAGAGGAGTTGGACTTCACCAGCTGCGCCAGCATCTTTCCTACGCTTTCGCCCTCTACAAAGGAGGACTGCTGCTGGAGGAGTCGCCTATTCTCAGCATTCTGCATAATTGCTATCTTATACTCTTGTTGTTTGTCTGACCATATTGTTTCCCTCCCGGGTGTTGGATTTATTATATAGTTGTTTTCGGCCTCAAGCACCTCCCTTCGGATTTTTTCCTCCCAGACCCTAGCATCTTTATTATATTTGGCCACCTGTTGTATTAGGACACCCCTAAGAAAAGCCTTTAGGGTGTCCCATAGTATCCCAGCCGACACCGTACCTTCATTAAATTCTACAAATTCTCTCACCTTAGGTGGGACCCCATCCATTTTTTTTATTAATTCAAACCAATATGGGTTTATTTTCCACTCCTTCTGGGTTTTTTTTCCTTTTATTTTCAATGTAATCACTATTGGGGAGTGGTCCGATATCCCCCTTGGCCAATATATGATTTTTTCCGTAATCTGTAGCGCTCTATCATTTCCCAGGACCATATCTAGAGAGCTGGATAGCGTGGAATACGAGGCTGAATAGCAAGAGTATTGCTGGACTCCCGGATTCCGCACCCTCCACAGATCTATTAACCCCACTTCGTCCAGAAATTGGGTCAAACGGCACTTCTCCAAAGGGTCTGAGAGAGTCCGTACGTGGAATCTATCCAACTTTCTATCTAGGATCTCATTAAAGTCTCCTACCACTATAATCGGCACTCCTTCTTTGTCTAGCAAAAATTCATTTAGTCTAAGCATAACATCTATTTTGAATGGTGGAGGAATAAAAAACATTTGCTACAATGTACATACTATCATCAATTGAGCAGTACCAAAAAATATATCGGCCCAACTCATCTATGCTGGACTGTCTGCAGGCAAGAATTCACCCCGGTTTTCACCAAGACACTTACCCCCCTGTTAAAGGAAGAGTAAACAGAGTGGTATTGACATTGGAATTTCTTAATCTGTATTTGCTGGGCTGTATTTTTAGTTAGGTGGGTTTCCTGCAGGCAGACCAGCTCTACCCCGTATTTCTCCAGCATGGAGAATACTGCCGCTTTTTTGACCGATATCCCCAATCCCCTAATATTGCAGGATCCTATATTAAGTGTTTTAGTTTTCATCAAAAATCAAAAAATATATACAGAGCTGCAGGGAATATCTATTTAGAACTACATTAATATCTGATTCATATTTCAACTCCACTCTAATACTTATTATTTTGGGTTGTGATCCCCATAACCCAATCACTTTGGGTTATGGGGATCACAACCCAAAATAGTAAGTTATAAATAAATTATAATAAATTATGGGGATTGCTGAAAATGTTTATTTTCTGAAAAGTTCAACCAGCCACTTTTCTAGGAATTCTATAGGGTTAGAGCCCCCACTTTTTTCAGGCAGACCCACCAGCCTCACATTATCCCTTCGACTCCTATTCTCCATCTCCTCCATTTTGGACGCCTGCTTGGATATCTGTTCCTTCATACTTTTCATTTCTTTAATTAATGGGGTTATATCATCTTCTAACTGGCTGACCCTTCCTTCCAAGGCTGTTGTTCTCTCCGCTGTTTTTGTAAATCTTGTCTGACCAGTATCAGATCCTCTTTTACTCCCTTCATTTGCTCGCAAAGATCTTTAAGCGATCTGTTGCATGCACTCACTGCCATAAATACATCAGTTAAAGTTGGCTCTTTCTCTAGGGATGAGGTAGGCTCGCTTGTTACATCTGTATTTACATTTTGATTACTTGGCCCCAGACCTTTATTACTATGTGTTTTGTTGACTGAGCTGGCGGTGCTGTAACAGTTAACTGGTTCTGACTCTGACTTTGGCCCAGGCTTTTTCTATCCAGTATACCCCCCTGTTGTGCCTTGGACTGTGATCCTTTCTTTGGTGGGGTCTGAACAGGGGTATGCGCATATTGCTCCAATTTTGCTGCTGCTGTGACTGCTGCCATTTGCTGAGAGTTTCTCTCTTTGGAGGATCATAGGTGCTGCATCCTGTGCTCTCTAATTATCAGGGAGCCGTCCTAAGCTTATATTCCAGTACAAAACATCAATACAGTTGCAATTTTACCCAGTGCTAGGATGAACCCAATCACCGTACTGCTCACTTATCTACACAATGTACCCAGTCACTAGGGCAATAATTAGAACAATGACCAGCGTCCTATAGCAATGTGCACCTTTGCTGATTCATCAGTTAGTGGTACCTAACCGCCGATCTTCTCAGTAGGCACAAAATTCTGGGTCAGTGTTTAGCAATATGACCTTGTCTACACACAGTTTACTGGGATAGCGTTTAGCAGCATAGGACAATTCATAAAACATTACATCTCTCCTTTACTCACGCGTCCCTTATGTCTGTTAGAGGATGTCCGAAGCTTTAGCAATCAGGATGCATAAACTCTTGAAGGCTCTTAACGTCTTTTTTTTATGCACCTGTCCCCGGTCCCTTCACAAGGAGGATCCCACTGGACAGCTCGCTCCCCCCAGTAACTCAGTGTTTATGCCATATGCTGAAAACAGCACTCATACTCACTGCCCCTCCGGTGCCTTTTCAGTAACGATCGAGCTGTACAGCCTCCGAGCCCTTAGTTCTTTCTGCTGCAACAAGTACTACCAGGCATATTCTTGTCTGGCAGGAGAGGCAAAGGGAGAGGGAGATCACACAGCGTCCTCTCACTCCATACCGCAGCTCATCTCACTTCACGCACACACATCCGATCACACCCCAATTTAAGGACATCCTTAACAGGTGTACCCACTTTGAAGTTCTGTCTCTACATTGGGTGAACTTGCTTTTTGTGTGTTTCATGGACTGTGCATGTGTTTTCAATTGCCTCATTAGCACACAAACCTATGTTATATAAATCTTGCAGATAGCATTCTTTACCTTGCCCTGAAAAGAGGCAAGATTGTGTGATGGTCTGAATTTTACTTTGCTGAGCTCAATGGAGCGAAAGGATATTCAGAACACCCTGTAGTTTCAGATTATGCCTGGTAATTTGCATAAAGTAAGTTTGGAGTTCCTTGTTCAGGATTTGCTGGAGAAATCAGTTGGAGTGGAACCATGTCACATCTATTGTATCCAGGACCATGTAGCACCAAGGTACTATGATGTTTCTTTTGTGCATAGCAATTTTTGCATGGGAGTTATTGAGAAGTGTAAGGAATTGGAGAAAGCTAACCATGAGTCTATAAGGCCTTTCATAGTGGAACCCTTGTATGCTATGGAGGAGAAACCATTGGTTGTTCACCTGTTTAACCCCTTCACGGACATTGCCTTGGTAGTGGCCTTTTTGAAGAGACACTGCTCTGCAGTGAAGGGAGGCTTCAGGCTGACTAATCGTCTGGGGATCTTTAATGGCAAATTAAAGTTTTTTGTCAAGCTGAAGGTGGATTCTGAAGAGATTGGTGGAGTGCAGGAACCACCTGATTATTTTTCAATAGCAGGAAATAGAGGGTTTCACTTCTACCCTGGTCAACCGACACACTGCAGAAAATGTCATAAGTTTGGGCATACCAGAGGAGAGAGGAGAGAGTGAAGGAAAGAGCAGAAGTGCCACCCACCAGTGTGGAGCCATTAACAACAGGGAGTGGAGCAGAGGTAGAGAGGGTGGTGGAGGAGGCTATGGAGGTGTTGGCAGCAGCCTTACAGTGGGAGCCGGAGGTGCAGGAAGCCCAAGAAGAGGAGGTGGAAAAGATGGAGATACTGGGTGCCAAGACCAAGGTGGATGCTTTGGAGAGCCCTAAGAAGAGAAGGCAAAGAAATTGAAAGTAGAGACAGCTGGAATTGAAACAAGTAACCCCTTTGAGGTCCCGGGGGATGTTGGAGTGGAGGTAGAATCACCAGCACTAAGTCCGGGGACTCCAGAAATTTTTCAGCCGGCCACATTGTCACCTAGTCAGGAGTTTTTGGATGATGAAAGCGTTATGGCCCTGAGGAATGTATGTCAGTTTTATGGCTTAAAGTGGAGTTCCACCCACTTTTACATCTCTTCAGCATCCCTCAATAAACTGTCCACTGTAAACGAATTGGATTTTTAAAATTTTTTTTCTCAGCACCTACTGTATATCTGCTGTATTCATTTTTTACTTCCTCCTCCCTGGCCGTGGCCCATCGCATCATTTCCTGTTTGCAATGCTATCTGGGAAGGGGCGGCAACTTCCTCTGACACTGCCGTTGCTATGGAAACCTGACCTGAAACCTATTACACTGCTTGTGCTGCACTGAGCATGTGTGAGATCTGCAAGGATGAGATCCAGGAAGAAATACAGTCTGGCTTCAGATGCCCACACTTAAGATGGCCACGGCCTGCTGTAAGTTTATAAAATAACAATCTACTGCTGTAAACTAACAAAACAGACCTTAGTTTACAGACTAACTTTACTAGAATACATTAAGCTTGTGTATTATAGGGGTATTTTTATTTGAAAACTATAATTTTGGCCGGAACACCACTTTAAGTGATAGGTCTGGGGGTGAATGATTCACATCTTCATGTGAATGAGCATCAAGCTGGTGTCCCTCAATGTGAGGGGTTTTGGGTCTCCTGCTAGACAGTGTGCCATTTTTGAGGACTTGAAGGTCAATGGAGAAGACATCACCTGTCTACAGGAGTGTTTTTTTAATCGACCGCCCAAGCCTCCGGAGTGGGTGGTGGATTACATATGGTCGGCAGTTGGGGAAAATAGGAATGCTGGGGTAGGCATTATCATTACAAATTGAAATATTCGCATTATGTCTCATGTTGTGTTAGTGCCAGGAAGATTAATTATGACAGATTTAGTTTTGTTTAACCAGACGTTTAGGCCTTTTAATTTATATTCTCCTGTGAATAGCCAGAAACGTCTTGAGTTTTTTGAATTTACATGCAGTGGGAAGGAGACCTAGTGTGATCATGGGTGATTTTAATACGATCCGGTTTGTGAAAAATCGGATAGGAGTAGCGGAGACTAAGTTAGATGTAGCACTATGCTGAATGGGATAATTCAGGACTTGCATCTCAATGATGCTCATACTGTTCTGGGTTTGGTGGATCCATATTTCACTTTTTTTTCGGAGTGTGGGCTCACCAAATCCAGAATTGATTTATGTTTGTTTTCTGATGCGTTCAAATGTGCTAATGTTAAACACAGGCCGATAATTTTTTCAGACCATGTGGTAGTGTATGTTGATAGTATTAAGTTTGATTTAGGGGTATGGAGGTTAAAAAGTTTATTGTTGCAGGACGAGCATGTCAAAGCCCATTTTAGTAATGTATAGAGTAGATGGGTTAATAGGAAAAAAGATTTTAGTAATATTTTGGGGTGGTAGGATTGGGTCAAAAGGAAAATGAAATTATTTTTTTTAAAAAAGAGTAGGGATAAAAGTAGCAGTGAGAAAAGGAGATATTATCGGTTCCATAGAAAAAGAAATCCCCCTATGTTTGGGACTTTAACAGGCCACCAACTCCTTGAGTATAAAAATATAAATTTTATTAATATGGTTAAAACAGAAGTGAAAGCGTCTATAACATACAGACTAAAAAATAATTCCATAGTATATACACAATCAAAACTGAGAATATGTATAGGGTGACAAAAAATAGATGTACTCTCACAAGGGTAATGTACCCCGATACACGGCGCGTTTCCGGTATTCTGGTACCTTCAATGGGGGTTAGAGAGCTGTGGATATTCTATACATACATGAATTCCAAAAGGAATGACTCTGGGGTTAAATACCGTGATTTTCGTAAATGCCAAACCAGGACTATGTAGAACTAGTGTATACGTAGAGTTACCGGTATCAGGAGGTATAGTAGATGAGCCAACTAGGGAACAAAAACGTTCAAAAGAACCAATTGCATGTCGGCTGTATGCCGGAAGGATCAATGTCCAAACAGCAATCCCATATTGGTGGGCTCCTATGTAAGACCCTTAGGGTATGTGGGTCCTGTGAGGGGTGCCTTCCCCTGTCAGTGCTACCAGCTCTCTAACCCCTGATGAAGGTACCAGAACACCGGAAACGCGTCGGGTATCGGGGTACATTACCCTTGTGAGAGTACATCTATTTTTTGTCACCCTATACATATTCTCAGTTTTGATTGTGTATATACTATGGAATGATTTTCTAGTCTGTATGTTATAGACGTTTTCATGTCTTTTTTAACCATATTAATAAAATTTATATTATTATACTCAAAGAGTTGGTGGCCTGTTAAAGTCCCAAACATAGGGGGATTTCTTTTTCTATGGTTCATTTTGATAGGGATGAGACCACCACACTCTGTATTTGCTATGATGGAAGCCCCTCGTTTTGCCTAATATCGGTTACAAGTCAGGTTGGCTTCATTATATTCATTTAGAAAAATGGGCTTTGACATGGCCGATGAAATAGACCATGTTAGGAAGAGGATTAAAGAGGTATTAACTGAAAGAGGAAAACAAATTATTTTTCAAGCAAGACTTAAACACCTGGAGCAGGATGAAAATTGTTCTAGATTTTTTTTTCAAGAAGGTTTGTAAGGAAAAAGCAGTGTTTGAGGGTGTGTATGATGAAGAAGGGAGGGAATGTAAGGGAGAGAATGTGCTAGAATGCGTGACTAAATTGTATGAACGATTGTATGAGGGAGTGTGTGTTGATGAGTCAGATACTAGAATGATTGAAATGGTAGAGGACAACTTAGATGAGGATGATAAGGTTTTTTTGCAGAAAGCGGTGAACGAGGAGGAGGTGTGGGAAGCTGTGACAAGCATGGGGGCTAATAAAACCCCGGGAGGGGATGGCTTACCAAGTGAGTTTTTTTAATTGTTTTGGGATATTATTAAGCGGGATGTGGTTGAGGTATTTAGTTACATGATGAGGGAAGGCATTATATTCGAATCTATGAGAGAGGGGGTAGTAGTATTCATTTATAAGAAGGGGGATAGGATGGATGCAAAAATGGTGGCGAGGAGATTATCTAAGGTCATTAGTAGGATGGTTAGCGAGACGCAGGCCTGTGCAGTGCTGGGTCGAATGATCTCAGAGAATTTAATTAGTTAGGGATATAATTAATTTTTGTAAAGATAGGAATAGTTTGATTATTCTGACATCATTTGAGATTGAGAAGGCATACCATAAAGCGAATCATGGGTTTTTGTGGGAGGTTTTGAAGCGGATGGGTATACCACAGCTGCTCATTAATGTAATAAAAGGGTTGTATTGGGGGATCAGTATTTGGGTTCTGGTTAATGGCAGTTTGGGGCGGGCTTTTTTGGTTTAAATCTGGGGTGAGACAGGGGTGCCCCGTGTCCCCTATTCTCTTTATTTGTTTTATTGATCCACTGTTAAGGATGATACAGAGGGATACGGTGGTGAGGGGCTTTTTGGTGATTGGGAGTGGAGGGAAAATTGTGAAATGTTTAGGTTATATGGATGATGTGGTGGCAGTGTGTCAGTCGGTGGTGGGCGTAAGAAGGGTGAAGTTACTTTTGTCTATTTTTTGTGTATGTGCGGGAATGAGTGTGAATGGGTGTGTATGGAAGACAAGTGGAATGTGTGGATGATCAGATTGGGAAGGTTGAGGATGGAGTGAGGATTTGGGGTATTGTGTTTGACTATGGAATGAAAGGGGACGTGTGTTGGAATGAAGTGGGAGAAAAGATAGCCAAGAAGTTGAGGTTTTGGTGTCTAAGAAAATTGGCGATTTATGGGAAAGTTTTACTAGTCAAGGCAGTAATCTTACCTTTAATTTTGTATGCAAGTAATATCTTCCCTCCTGGGGAGATTAGATTGAGGAAAAACAAAAAGAAAGAACTGCGCTATGAGTGAAATTGCAAAAATGACTCGTGTGCAATAAATTAATGTGCACAATAAACCCACAAAGTGTATCTAAACCACATCAAATCATAATAATTGTGATATAAAATCCATAAGTGCAAGAGAGATGAGAGGAATCCTCTGGTAGTTCTCCGTGAGGGTCAGGTAAAAGAGTGGAATGACAGACACACCCTGTAAAATGATCCTCCACCACCAAACATATGTGCTTACTAGGGATGAGCTTCGTGTTCGAGTCGAACCCATGTTCGACTCGAACATCGGCTGTTCGATCGTTCGCCGAATTGCGAACGTTATGGGCCGTTCGCGCTAAATTCGTGTGGCGCGTCACGGCCCATAATTCACTGCGGCATCGCAGTGCATTGCTGGCTGATGATTGGCCAAGCATGCACTATGACCCGCATGCTTGGCCAATCACAGCGCCGTCAGTAGAGAGAGCTGTAATTGGCCAAAGCCAGGGTGGCTTTGGCCAATTATGGCTCAGGGGATTTAGTACACACCCCACACTATATAAGGCCGCCTGCACGGCGGCCCTGTGTAGTGTGTGTTCCGGTGTGCTGAGAGATAGAGATAGAGAGAGAGAGAGAGACAGTGTCATTTGATTTGAGTTAGATAGATTAGGCAGAACAGTCAGTCAGTTAGCTGCACTTACAGTGTATTGTGTATATATATGCATCCCAGGTGTTGCATATATATATATACACTGTATTCAGTTTAGCTAGATCCGTTCCTGTTATCTTCTATCTAGACTATTTACATTTAATGCAGTGCGTCCTGCTCACAGTGTTCAGCTAGATCCGTTCCTGCAATTTACATTTAGTGCAGTGCGTCCTGCTCACAGTGTTCAGCTAGATCCGTTCCTGCTATTTACATTTAGTGCAGTGCGTCCTGCTCACAGTGTTCAGCTAGATCCGTTCCTGTTATTTACATTTAGTGCAGTGCGTCCTGCTCACAGTGTTCAGCTAGATCCGTTCCTGCTATTTACATTTAGTGCAGTGCGTCCTGCTCACAGTGTTCAGCTAGATCCGTTCCTGCTATTTACATTTAGTGCAGTGCGTCCTGCTCACAGTGTTCAGCTAGATCCGTTCCTGCTATTTACATTTAGTGCAGTGCGTCCTGCTCACAGTGTTCAGCTAGATCCGTTCCTGTTATCTTCTAGACTATTTACATTTAGTGCAGTGCGTCCTGCTCACAGTGTTCAGCTAGATCCGTTCCTGTTAAATTCCTACTGCCAGGCAGGCTTGTCTGGTTACAGTATATAAAGCTACCTGAAGAAAATTACAGGTGTTCTATTTGATCCTATTAGTACCACGGTCAGGCAGCTAGACTATTTACATTTAGTACAGTGCGTCCTGCTCACAGTGTTCAGCTAGATCCGTTCCTGTTATCTTCCTACTGACAGGCAGGCTTGTCTGGTTACAGTATATAAAGCTACCTGAAGAAAATTACAGGTGTTCTATTTGATCCTATTAGTACCACGGTCAGGCAGCTAGACTTTTTACATTTAGTACAGTGCGTCCTGCTCACAGTGTACAGCTAGATCCGTTCCTGTTATCTTCCTACTGACAGGCAGGCTTGTCTGGTTACAGTATATAAAGCTACCTGAAGAAAATTACAGGTGTTCTATTTGATCCTATTAGTACCACGGTCAGGCAGCTAGACTATTTACATTTAGTACAGTGCGTCCTGCTCACAGTGTACAGCTAGATCCGTTCCTGTTATCTTCCTACTGACAGGCAGGCTTGTCTGGTTACAGTATATAAAGCTACCTGAAGAAAATTACAGGTGTTCTATTTGATCCTATTAGTACCACGGTCAGGCAGCTAGACTATTTACATTTAGTACAGTGCGTCCTGCTCACAGTGTTCAGCTAGATCTGTTCCTGTTATCTTCCTACTGACAGGCAGGCTTGTCTGGTTACAGTATATAAAGCTACCTGAAGAAAATTACAGGTGTTCTATTTGATCCTATTAGTACCACGGTCAGGCAGCTAGACTATTTACATTTAGTACAGTGCGTCCTGCTCACAGTGTTCAGCTAGATCCGTTCCTGTTATCTTCCTACTGACAGGCAGGCTTGTCTGGTTACAGTATATAAAGCTACCTGAAGAAAATTACAGGTGTTCTATTTGATCTTATTAGTACCACGGTCAGGCAGCTAGACTATTTACATTTAGTACAGTGCGTCCTGCTCACAGTGTTCAGCTAGATCCGTTCCTGTTATCTTCCTACTGACAGGCAGGCTTGTCTGGTTACAGTATATAAAGCTACCTGAAGAAAATTACAGGTGTTCTATTTGATCCTATTAGTACCACGGTCAGGCAGCTAGACTATTTACATTTAGTACAGTGCGTCCTGCTCACAGTGTTCAGCTAGATCCGTTCCTGTTATCTTCCTACTGACAGGCAGGCTTGTCTGGTTACAGTATATAAAGCTACTTGAAGAAAATTACAGGTGTTCTATCCCAGCTTAGTGCAGCTACAGGCCATTAGTATGTCTGGAAGGCCAAGAAGGAGAGGCAGACAGTCACAAGCCAATAAGAGAGGGCAAGCAGGCTCTGTGTCTAGTGCTGGTCGTGGAGACGGTGCATCCTCATCAGCACGTGGCCATGGGACACGCTTGGCCTTTTTTTCGGCAGCTGGCCGTGTTGAGCCGCAACATGCGGAAGACTTGGTCGAGTGGATGACCAAGCCGTCCTCATCCTCCTCATCCTCTCTCACCCATGCCCAGGGTGCTTTGTCTGGCAAAGCAGCGGCCTCTTCCCTCAGCTCAATGTCATCAGTGACTCCTTCCCTAGCTCCACCATGTCCTCATGAGGATTCCCTCGAACTGTTTGACCACAGTGTTGGGTACATGCTCCAGGAGGATGCCCAGCGTTTGGAAGGCTCTGATGACGATACTGAGCTCGATGAAGGCAGTAACATGAGCACGGACAGAGGGGGTGCCCAAGAAGGACAGCAATCTGGCAGTCATGCTCCCCCTGCTGCAGCATACTGCCAGGTTTGCTCCAGTGATGAGGAGGGAGGGGATGATGAGGTCACTGACTCAACGTGGGTGCCTGATAGGAGAGAGGAGGAGGAGGAGGAGGAGGAGGAGGAGGCGGCGGCACATCACCAACGAGGCAGGATGCCCTCCAGGGGCCAGCCTAAGGGCAGCACATTGACTGCATCACACCCCAAAGCTCCACATGTGCAGGGCGCTGCAGTCGCTGCGCGTTATTCAAAAAGTTCTTTGGTGTGGGCCTTTTTTGAGACGAGTGCATCAGATCGCACCGCTGCTATTTGCAACATATGTCTCAAGCGTATCTCGCGTGGCCAAAACATCTCCCGCTTGGGTACCACATGCTTGACCAGACATATGTTGACCTGCCATGCAGTTCGTTGGCAAGCGTATCTAAAAGACCCACACCAAAGAACAAAGAGGATCTCTCCTTGCTCCTCATCAGCTGAGATTTCCAACCCCACTAGACCTTCAGTCCTCTCTGAGACCTGCAGTGAGAGGAATGAAGGTGTAGAATTAGGTGTGTCACAGCCAAGTACTTGTGGGCAATCTGCTTTTGGTACACCGACGTCAGATTGTACCAGGCAAATTTCCCTGCCCCAGCTGCTGCACCGCCGAAAGAAGTTTGCTCCCAGCCATCCACATGCCCAGCGGTTGAATGCTAGCTTGGCAAAATTGCTAGCACTTCAACTGCTGCCTTTTCAGTTGGTAGACTCTGCCCCCTTCCGTGAGTTTGTGGAATGTGCGGTTCCTCAGTGGCAGGTACCCAAACGCCACTTTTTCTCACGGAAGGCGATTCCGGCTCTCTACCGGCATGTGGAAGGCAATGTCCATGCCTCGCTGGACAGGGCGGTCAGCGGTAAGGTGCATATTACCGCTGACTCATGGTCCAGCAGGCATGGACAGGGACGTTACCTAAGTTTCACGGCGCATTGGGTGACTCTGCTGGCAGCTGGGAAGGATGCAGGACAAGGTGCAGTAGTGTTGGAGGTTGTTCCGCCACCACGCCTCCAAAATGCTGATTGTGACACACCTCTCTCCTCCACCCCCTCCTCTTCTTCTTCCTCCATGGCCTCTTCCTCGGAACCAGCGGTGCTCCGTAGTCGTTCAAGGGGCTACGCAAGTACGCAGGCCAAAAGATGCCATGCGGTGCTTGAGCTGGTGTGCTTGGGGGACAGGAGCCACACTGGGCCAGAGGTTTTGTCAGCTCTGCAGGGGCAGGTTCAGAGGTGGTTGACGCCACGCCAACTTAAGGCAGGAATGGTGGTTTGCGACAATGGCACCAACCTCCTCTCTGCCCTCCGACAGGGACAAATGACCCATGTGCCCTGTTTGGCTCACGTCCTTAACTTGGTGGTGCAGCGGTTCTTGGGCAGGTACCCGGGCTTACAGGATGTCCTGAGGCAGGCCAGGAAAGTCTGTGTGCATTTCCGCCGGTCATATAATGCCAGTGCTCGGCTGACGGACCTCCAAAAGGAGTTTAACCTGCCCAAGAACCGCCTAATCTGTGACATGCCCACCAGGTGGAACTCAACGTTGGCCATGCTGCAGCGGCTGCACACGCAGCAGAGGGCCATCAATGAGTACCTGTGCGACTATGGCACCAGGACAGGGTCAGGGGAGCTTGGTTTTTTTTCCCCACGCCAGTGGGCCATGATCAGGGATGCATGCACTGTCCTTTCACCATTCGAGGAGGCCACGAGGATGGTGAGCAGTGACAGTGCATGCATCAGTGACACTGTCCCCCTTGTCCACCTGTTGGAGCACACGCTGCGTGGAATAATGGACAGGGCACTTGAGGCAGAACAGAGGCAGGAAGAGGAGGACTTCCTTAGCTCTCAAGGCCCCCTTTATCCAGACAGTGTTCCTGCGTGCCCGCCGATCACACAGGAAGAGGACGAGGAGGAAGAGGAGGAGGAGGAAGATTGTGTCAGTATGGAGGTGGAGCCTGGCACTCAGCATCAGCAGCAGTCTTTAAGGGATCAGTCCCAAGAAACACATGGACTTGTACGTGGCTGGGAGGAGGTGGCTGCGGACCATGTCGTTCTTAGTGACCCAGAGGACTCCGGACCGAATGCCTCAGCAAACCTACGCTGCATGGCCTCCCTGATCCTGCAAAGCCTGCGTAAGGATCCTCGTATTCGTGGTATCAAGGAGAAGGACCAATACTGGCTGGCAACCCTCCTTGATCCACGTTACAAGGGTAAGGTTGCGGACCTTATCTTGCCATCGCAGAGGGAGCAGAGGATGAAACATCTTCGGGAGGCCTTGCAGAAAGGTCTGTGCAACGCGTTCCCAGAGACTGGGAGGTTACAAACTCCTGTTTCTGGACAACGTGTTGCTGAGGCTTCGGTCAGTCAAAGAAGGAGCGGTGGAGAAGGTGGCCGTCTGACCGATGCGTTCAGACAATTTTTTGGTCCGCAGCCCCAAGGTATGATCGGTTCCAGCAACCATCGCCAGCGTCTGTTTTACATGGTGCAGGAATACCTAGGGGCAAGATCAGACTTGGACACCTTTCCCACCGAAAATCCTCTGGGTTACTGGGTCTTGAGGATGGATCACTGGCCAGAGCTTGCACAGTATGCAATTGAGCTACTGGCCTGTCCTGCATCCAGCGTTCTTTCGGAACGCACATTCAGTGCTGCTGGAGGCGTGGTAACCGATCACAGGGTGCGTCTGTCCACCGACTCGGTCGATCGGCTGACCTTCATAAAAATGAATGAGTCTTGGATCACCACCAGCTACCAAGCACCTGATGCTGATGTAACCGAATAATTTTTTTTGAAATCTCAGATCCCTTCAAAGACTGCCTATGCTGATGCTGAGTGACTATCCCTGAGTAATTATCCTCTTCCTCCTCAATCATCACGCTGATAGCTTGTAAGAACATTTTTGGTTCTGGGCGCCATCACCAGTGCCTAAGGCACAATTTTTCAGCCCCTGTTTAACAGGGGCGTGTAATTACAATTTTTGATGTAATACTTTGCAGCAGGGCTCGTTCCTGCGTTCCAACTAGAGTGTCTGTGAGGGGTTGCAGTGTTGTGGCACCAGCACCAGTGCCTAAGGCCCAATTTTTCTGCCCCTGTCTAACAGGGGCGTGTAATTACAATTTTTGATGCAATACTTTGCAGCAGGGCTCGTTCCTGCGTTCCAACTAGAGTGTCTGTGAGGGGTTGCAGTGTTGTGGCACCAGCACCAGTGCCTAAGGCCCAATTTTTCTGCCCCTGTCTAACAGGGGCGTGTAATTACAATTTTTGATGCAATACTTTGCAGCAGGGCTCGTTCCTGCGTTCCAACTAGAGTGTCTGTGAGGGGTTGCAGTGTTGTGGCACCAGCACCAGTGCCTAAGGCCCAATTTTTCTGCCCCTGTCTAACGGGGGCGTGTAATTACAATTTTTGATGCAATACTTTGCAGCAGGGCTCGTTCCTGCGTTCCAACTAGAGTGTCTGTGAGGGGTTGCAGTGTTGTGGCACCAGCACCAGTGCCTAAGGCCCAATTTTTCTGCCCCTGTCTAACAGGGGCGTGTAATTACAATTTTTGAAGCAATACTTTGCAGCAGGGCTCGTTCCTGCGTTCCAACTAGAGTGTCTGTGAGGGGTTGCAGTGTTGTGGCACCAGCACCAGTGCCTAAGGCCCAATTTTTCTGCCCCTGTCTAACAGGGGCGTGTAATTACAATTTTTGAAGCAATACTTTGCAGCAGGGCTCGTTCCTGCGTTCCAACTAGAGTGTCTGTGAGGGGTTGCAGTGTTGTGGCACCAGCACCAGTGCCTAAGGCCTAATTTTTCAGCTCCTGTTCAACAGGGGCATGTAATTACAATTCTTGATCTAATATTTCACAGCAGGGCCCTGTGAGGGCTTACAGTGTTGTGGCCACAGCAATACCTAAGGCCCAAATTTCTGCTGAGTATATAGGGCAGGACCCTACTTTCAAACATCTAACTTACAAATGACTCCTACTTGCAAACGGAAGGAGACAACAGGAAGTGAGATGAAATCTACCCCTAGGAAGGGAAATTCTCTCCTGTAAGAGTTAATATGGGAAAACAATTTCTCCTTTCCACTGATGCTTTCCAATCCTTGTTCCACAAAAAAACCCAAATTTTCAAAAAACATTTTTCATTGGGACAAAAAAGTGAGGTGAAATCTTCTGAAGAGGAGGAAAGACAGCAAAACAAATGTCACAGGGGTGATAACCCTTCCCTATGTTTTCCAAAAAGCTTAGAAAAAATTTTGGCTGGAGCTAAACACGTTAAAAATGTTCAAAATTACAAACAGATTCTACTTAACAACTAACCTACAGTCCCTGTCTTGTTTGCACTGCTGTTCAGAGTATATAGGGCCTGGTGGCCCCACTCCTTTCCTTATTTTAATTTGGGTGCGGGGTTCCCCTTAATATCCATACAAGACCCAAAGGGCCTGGTAATGGACTGGGGGGTACCCATGCCGTTTGTCTCACTGATTTTCATCCATATTGCCATGACCCGACATGACATTAAACCCGCAAGCAGTTTTAAATGAGATTTTTTCCTTTAAAAATGACATTTGGTGCAGGGACTGTTCTAAACATGGGAAACACGCGTCACTTTACAGGCATACTATAGACACCCCCCAGGTACGATATTTAAAGGAATATTTCACTTTTTTTTTTTTTACATTAAGCATCATTAAAATCACTGCTCCCGAAAAAACGTCCGTTTTTAAAAGTTTTTTTTGCATTGATACATGTCCCCTGGGGTAGGACCCGGGTCCCCAAACCCTTTTTAGGACAATACCATGCAAATTAGCCTTTAAAATGAGCACTTTTGATTTCGAACGTTCGAGTCCCATAGACGTCAATGGGGTTCCAACGTTCGTGCAAACTTTCGGTCCGTTCGCGGGTTCTGGTGCGAACCGAACCGGGGGGTGTTCGGCTCATCCCTAGTGCTTACCAGATGGAAGGCACAATAAGGCACATCTCAGGATAATATCCAGGTCAGGCGGTACAAATCTTTACTAGATGATGCTACGGATGTTGAGCCTGTAAACATGGGTCCTGATAACCAGCATGCGATCTCCCTCCATGAGCGTAGAAAGCTGTAGTTAAAAAGAGCATTCGCCAAGCCAGCAAGCGAGCGCCCGTTCAGAAATGAGTGCGAGGACATCAGAGTGTCAACCTCCTGACGTACGTTTCGTCCTGTCACTGATGTTGTCTGGGGAACGGGCGACGCTCTGACACATCGCACTAAAAAACAAAAAAAAGGCAACTCCCTGCTGTGTCGCCTCGGAGACACCAGGCACGCACAGCCAATCAGCTGTAAAAACGGAGCATAGAGACACCTAAACAATTGTTCGATACTAAGGCTGGAAACAGTCAAAAGCAGACCGGCCAAACTCGCAAACCCAAAACATATGGATTACAGGCATCGAACAGAAGATAAAACAAACAACGCATAGATTATGTGTCTGAATGGAGATTCACAGTAAAGTGAAGCCATGCTGTGTATATCTATAATAGAGAGCAACCAAATAAGTCTATAAGATTACGACTAGTGCCATCTTGTGGAGAAAGAATATAACACCCCAAAAGATATCAAATGAGAGCATAAAAAAGGGGATATCCATGGGCACATTAAACTACGGTTTAACACCATATAATTATAAAGATTTCCTCATATATATATCACTCGAAAGTTATATAACATGAAGGGAATCTTTTATAACCATATCCACATTTCATATATGAACTAGGGCCAATAATGGCATACTCTAAGGTGTAAGACATATGAGGGACAGTCCCACATTATTGTGCATGGGGCTGCCATCCAATAACAACAATGTAGTATAATTAAATAATTCCAATATAATTAATATAATTAATTAATTCCAATAGATGGGTAATCAATATCATACATTTCCCAGAAATTTGGAGATGGTGCATAAATAAATTATATCAATACACTCGGAAATGAAAAAAACAATAATAGGAGGTGCAAATAAAAAATTCAATATATCCATGCGCCTACAGCCATCTATACCGATTGGGTCTCCAAGATGTCACAACTGGTTCACAGAAACATAAATGGCAATATCAATATGGAAATCCAAACACACTTTTTAGAGAATACAACACCATTCAGTATGAATCCTACAATAATAAAAATGAATACTCAAAGACATACTGGGTAATATCTGCAAAAAACTAAAAAGATTTTTAAATGATGTGAAAAACAGCAATACTAAGCATTATCGATAAACACATTTAGGTCTACCTCTACGTTCAACCCAAATGGTGTATAGCTCTTAATTCGATAAATCCAAGCCATTTCAAGACGTGAAATTCCTCGGACCAAAGAGCCACCCCTCCAGGGACAGGTAAACTTATCTATCCCCAAGAATATAGTTTTATCTGGATTCCTATTGTGAACCTCTAAGTAGTGCCTAGACACAGGATGCTTCGGAAAGCCATTAATAATATTTGTCACATGCTCATCAAGTCTAACCATCAGGGGTCGTTTAGTCCTGTCCACATACTGCAGCCCGCATGGGCACTGGAGCAGGTACACGACCCCCTTGGTAGAGCATGTGATGAAGGGCTTAATCCGGAACTCAGCCTGAGTACTGTTAGATCTGAAGGAATGGGTTCTCCTATGAGGACAACCATTCAGCGAACAAATCCTACACCTCCTACATTGGTAAAATCCCGTGAGACTGTCGAAAAACCCTTTCTTAGAGGAGGGAGGGTCAATGATGTTATTGGCAATAGTATTTCTGAGATTAGATTGAGGAAAATTAATAAGTTATTGTTTTCCTTTTTATGGGGGTCAAAAATGGAACGAGTCAAGAGAGAATATGTGTGTAGACGTGAATGTAATGGTGGGTTGGGTTTTCCAAATGTGAGAGTGTTTTTGTTAATGCATTGTTAGTTTTGCGTGGTGAAAGTTTTGAGGAATGGTGGAGTGTGTGCTAGGATGATGGCTTTTTCGGGTGGCTTACGTGGTGGCATGCGACTACTGGGTATTGGAAAAGTTTAGGGTAGAGTTTATTAGGGTAGAGTTTAAGTTGGCAGATTTAGGAGAAGGGGAGAGGGATAAAGTGAAGGTGAGAAAGTGGTTGATAGAGGAGTATGTGTGTAACCTTAGGGGAGTTAATGCGTCAGTGGCTGGGGAAGTATGGAAGAAAATGAGAAAAGGAAAAGAAGTCTCCGCGCAAAGGAATAAGTACTGCTTGAGGTAGGAAATAGTTAATGGAACTGCTGTCTCTACCGATTACTTCCACTAGGTGGAGTACGTGAATTAAAAAGAAAACAAAGTAGATATGGCGCTGTTCGGTTGTTATAATTGGTTTGGAATTCAAATTGTACGCTGCTCCTTTTCAGCTATCACATACTCAGTTTTTACTAAACATTTTAACCAACTGTGCACATATATTTGAGTAAGATTCATCTAATTATTACTCACCAGGAACACATAATATCACACACTATCCGCTTTCCTACCTCAATTTCTTTTCCTATCAAAAGGAGCAGCGTACAATTTGAATTCCAAACTAATTATAACAACCGAACAGCGCCATATCTATTTTGTTTTATTTTTAATGGAAGAAAATGAGTATATATGGGGTGACAAATGTGCAGAGACAGATAGTATGGATGAGTTTGCATGAATGTCTAGCTACAAGGCTATTTATGAAAAGGAGGGATCCGCGTGTGTCTGATATTTGTCCAAGAATGAATTGTGGGGGTGTAGAAGACAGGGAGCATGTGTTCTGGGGGTGTGGTGTAGCGAAAGATGTGTTCAAATGACGGCGCGATCACATGTAAACAGACCGGCGTCATCTGCTGACGCCGGTTCCTCTTCTCCCCTCCTGTGTACCGATCGGTACACTGTGAGCGGAGAGGGGGATGGATGGATGGCTGCAGCGCTGTGGGCTGGATGTGTAGTGCCCACAGCGCTGCACAGAGACATCCAGCCATCCATCCATCCATGTTCAGCCATCCCCACTACTCTGCAAAGCCCCACATTACTCTGCAAAGCCCCCACATTACTCTGCCAAGCCCCCACATTACTCTGCAAAGCCCCGCCATACCCCGCCATACCCCGCCATACCCCGCCATACTCCGCCATACCCCGCCATACCCCCATACTCCGCAATACCCCGCCATACTCCGCCATACCCCGCCATACCCCGCCATACTCCGCAATACCCCGCCATACTCTGCCATACCCCGCCATACTCCGCCATACCCCGCCATACTCCGCAATACCCCGCCATACTCCGCCATACCCCGCCATACCCTGCCATACCCTGCCATACTCCGCCATACCCCGCCATACCCCGCCATACTCCGCCATACCCCGCAATACCTCGCCATACCCCGCCATACTCTGCAATACCCCGCCATACTCCGCAATACCCCGCCATACTCTGCAATACCCTGCCATACCCTGCCATGCTGAGCCATGCTCGGCTGTACTCGGCCTCTGTATGTGGCCAGGCTGTGGAAGTCTCACACATGTGGTATCGCCGTACTCAGGAGGAGCAGGAGAATCTATTTTGGGGTGTCATTTTTGGAATGTACATGTTATGTGGTAGAAATATTGTATAAATGGACAACTTTGTGTTAAAAAAAAAAAAAGCGTTTTAACCACTTCCCGCCCGCCGGCCGTCATACAACGTCCTTGACTTTGTGCGGGGATATCTGAATGATGCCTGCAGCTACAGGCATCATTCAGATATCAGCTTTTTCAGCCGGCGATTCCCTACACCATAAGAACAATTATAGTGGCTGTTCCACTGCTTGATCGTTCTTACGGGAGGCGAGAGGGGATGGTCCCCCCCTCCCGCACTTCTACCGACTCACCGCTACGATCAAAGCCAGGATCGTTTTTTTTTTTTTTTATTTCAGGCTTCCCAGCCTAGAGGTGAGATGTGGGGTCTTATTAACCCCATATCTCACTGTAAAGAGGACCTGTCATGCCATATTCCTATTACAAGGATGTTTACATTCCTTGTAATAGGAATAAAAGTGGTCAAAAATTTTTTTTTTGGAAAAAAGCATCAAACTAAAATAAATAAAGTAAAATGAACAATAAAAAAAAAAAAAAAAATTTTTAAAGCGCCCCTGTCCCTGTGTGCTCGCATGCAGAAGCGAACGCATACGTAAGTCCCGCCCACATATGAAAACGGTGTTCAAACCACACATGTGAGGTATCGCTGCGATCGGTAGAGCGAGAGCAATAATTTTGGCTCTAGACCTCCTCTGTAACTCAAAACATGTAACCAGTAAAAAATTTTAAAGCGTCGCCTATGGGGATTTTTGAGTAGCAAAGTTTGGCGCCATTCCACAAGCGCGTGCAATTTTGAAAGGTGACATGTTGGGTATCTATTTACTCGGCGTAACTTCATCTTTCACATTATGCAAAAACATTGGGCTAACTTTACTGTTTTGGTTTTTGTAAAGCACAAAACAGTTTTTTTTCCAAAAAAAAGCGTTAAAAAAATTGCTGCGCAAATACCGTGCGAGATAAAAAGTTGCAACGACCGCCATTGTATTCTCTAGGGTCTTTGCTAAAAAATATATATAATGTTTTGGGGTTCTATGTAATTTTCTAGCTAATAAATGATGATTTTTACATGTAGGAGAGAAATGTCAGACTTGGCCTGGGTGCTCCAGAACGCCTGAAGGTGCTCCCCTGCATGTTGGGCCTCTGTATGTGGCCACGCTGTGTAAAAGTCTCACACATGTGGTATCGCCATACTCGGGAGTAATAGCAGAATGTATTTTGGGGTGTAATTTGTGGAATGCATATGCAGTGTGTGAGAAATAACCTGCTAATATGACAATTTTGTGGAAAAAAAAAAGTAAAAAAAAAAACCTTGATTTTGCAAAGAATTGTGGGAAAAAATGACAACTTCAAAAAACTCACCATGCATCTTTCTAAATACCTTGGAATGTCTTCTTTCCAAAAAGGGGTCATTTGGGGGGTATTTGTACTTTTCTGGCATGTTAGGGTCTCAAGAAATTAGATAGGCCGTCAATACTTCAGTTGTGATCAATTTTCAGATATTCGCACCATAGCTTTTGGACTCTATAACTTTCAAAAAGACCAAATAATATCCACCGATTTGGGTTATTTTTACCAAAGATATGTAGCAGTATAAATTTTGGCCAAAATATATGAAGAAAAATTACTAATTTGCAAAATATTATAACAGAAATGAAGAAAAATGTATTTTTTTACAGATTTTTTGGTCTTTTTTTCTTTTACGGCGCAAAAAATAAAGAACCCAGCGGTGATTAAATACCACCAAAAGAAAGCTCCATTTGTGTGAAAAAAAGGACAAAAATTTCATATAGATACAGTGTTGCATGACTGAGTAATTGTCATTCAAAATGTGAGAGCACCAAAAGCTGAAAATTGGTCTGGTTAGGAAGGGGGTTTAAGTGCCCAGTTGTCAAGTGGTTAATAGATATCCATTTGTGGGTGCAGTACTTTTAACTCATGTTAACCATATTCTATTATTGTCTCAAATTAACATACATGTTTTCTTTTATGTTTGAGGGCGGATTGCAGGCGCTATTTTTAATGCTATAGCGCCTGCAAAACGCCCTCGGTGTGAAAGGGGTCTAAGTTACTTTCCTGGTGCCTTCATGGTAGCATATGCATGGATTGTGCATATGCTGCCATGGATAGGCACCAGGAAAGAAATTACAGAGAGGTAAGTATTCAATTCTCCATTTTAGTGCAGTGGTTTTCAGGCTCAGTTTTCAAGTACCCCCGGCAGGACATGTTTTGGGAATTTTATCTTGGCTAAAATAGCTGTCCAAAATACCAAGCCTTTGACTGATTTAAAGCACCTTTGTAAGATGAAGGAAAACATGCAAACCTGGACTGTTGGGAGTACTTGAGGACAGGGTTGAGAAGCACTGATTTAGAGCACTGAGCTAAAATCTAGCTCAAGATAATCCTATTCTAATTTTGGGCATTTGAGGGAAACCAAGTGAGTGTTACAACCCCTGCTTGTCTTTTTTAGGTTGGGCTTTGTGTCCCTTTTCTTAAAATTGGCTTCACTTCCTGTCACATAGCCAAACGGGAAGTGAGGGTAAAACCCTACCAATGCCTTTCCTTGGGGACACACAGGTCAATCTAACTAGTGTCCCCATTAGGCAAATTGCACTCTAGCACTTTGTTGTGTACACCCCAAATTCTTAGGTATTTTTGGGTTTATTAAAGGCAAATGCACTCTGCAATACTTGCAATAATTGTGTAGTCGCTGAAAATCTGAGGGGAAGCACTGGTGATTTTAACATCCAAACATCCAATCATGTAGAAGCAAAGATGGTGTTTTTTTTTTCCTTGCATGTCCTCCCTCGGATCTCCACCAACTGCACTTGTAGTGCAAAGTGGATTTGCCTTTAGTAAATAAACCCCAAAGTCCAAGATACCTAATAATTTGGGGTATACACAGCAAAATGCTAGAGTGCAATATACCTATTGGGGAAACTATCTATGTTGACTTGTGTGTCCCCAAGAAAGACATTGGTAGGGTTTTACTCTTACTTCCTGTTTGGCTATGTGACAGGAAGTGAATAAATTTGAAGGAGAAAGTGGCAACATTTGGGAGGTGTCTTCACCCTATCGGGGGTGCAGACATCCCTAAAAACTGACAAGACTTCTAATCCCTCTGCACTCTATCCCCAAGCAAAAATAAGAGGATTTCATTTAGTTTAACTTTGCAAAGACTCATTCCTAAGTAGAGATGAGCCGAACACCCCCCTGTTCGGTTCGCACCAAAACATGCGAACAGGAAAAAAGTTTGTTCGAACACGCGAACACCGTTAAGTCTATGGGACACGAACATGAATAATCAAAAGTGCTAATTTTAAAGGCTTATATGCAAGTTATTGTCATAAAAAGTGTTTGGGGACCCGGGTCCTGCCCCAGGGGACATGGATCAATGCAAAAAAAAGTTTTAAAAACGGCCGTTTTTTCAGGAGCAGTGATTTTAATAATGCTTAAAGTCAAACAATAAAAGTGTAATATCCCTTTAAATTTCGTAGCTGGGGGGTGTCTATAGTATGCCTGTAAAGGGGCGTATGTTTCCCGTGTTTAGAACAGTCTGACAGCAAAATGACATTTCGAAGGAAAAAAACCATTTTTACTCGCGGCTATTGCATTGCCGCTCCGACAATACACATAGAAGTTCATTGATAAAAACGGCATGAGAATTCCCCACAGGGGAACCCCGAACCAAAATTAAAAAAAAAAAATGACGTGGGGGTCCCCCTAAATTCCATACCAGGCCCTTCAGGTCTGGTATGGATATTAAGGGGAACCCCGGCCAAAATTTTTTAAAAAAATGACGTGGGGGTCGCCCCCAAGATCCATACCAGACCCTTATCCGAGCACGCAACCTGGCAGGCCGCAGGAAAAGAGGGGAGGACGAGAGTGCGACCCCCCCCTCCTGAACCGTACCAGGCCACATGCCCTCAACATTGGGAGGGTGCTTTGGGGTAGCCCCCCACACACCTTGTCCCCATGTTGATGAGGACAAGGGCCTCATCCCCACAACCCTGGCCGGTGGTTGTGGGGGTCTGCGGGGGGCTTATCGGAATCTGGAAGCCCCCTTTAACAAGGGGACCCCCAGATGCCGGCCCCCCCCTGTGTGAAATGGTAAGAGGGTACTTACCCCTACCATTTCACTAAAAAACTGTCAAAAATGTTAAAAATGACAAGAGACAGTTTTTGACAATTCCTTTATTTAAATGCTTCTTTTTTTTGCATCTAGATGCGCGACCGCTGTGCATGTGAGATGCGCAACTGCTGTGTGCGCACAGGTATGCGCATGTGGTTCTCGGAAAGCGGTGGCTAGAATGACATCATGCCCCTACAGGAAGTTGTAATGCTAAGTTCTCTGAGGAATCCTTATTTCCAAATTAAGAATTTTTTTTTTTTTAACCACTTTAGCCCCGGACCATTATGCTGCCTAAGGACCAGAGGTCTTTTTCCAATTTGGCACTGCGTCACTTTAACTGCTAATTGCGCGGTCATGCAATGCTGTACCCAAACGAAATTTGCGTCCTTTTCTTCCCACAAATAGAGCTTTCTTTTGATGGTATTTGATCACCTCTGCGGTTTTTATTTTTTGCGCTATAAACGGAAAAAGACCGACAATTTTGAAAAAAATGATATTTTCTACTTTTTGTTATAAAAAAAATCCAATAAACTCAATTTTAGTTATACATTTAGGCCAAAATGTATTCGGCCATATGTCTTTGGTAAAAAAAATGTCAATAAGCGTATATTTATTGGTTTGCGCAAAAGTTATAGCGTCTACAAATTAGGGTACATTTTCTGGAATTTACACAGCTTTTAGTTTATGACTGCCTATGTCATTTCTTGAGGTGCTAAAATGGCAGGGCAGTACAAACCCCCCCAAATGACCCCATTTTGGAAAGTAGACACCCCAAGGAAATTGCTGAGAGGCATGTTGAACCCATTGAATATTTATTTTTTTTGTCCCAAGTGATTGAATAATGACAAAAAAAAATATTTACAAAAAGTTGTCACTAAATGATATATTGCTCACACAGGCCATGGGCCTATGTGGAATTGCACCCCTAAATACATTCAGCTGCTTCTCCTGAGTACAGGGATACCACATGTGTGGGACTTTTTGGGAGCCTAGCCGCGTACGGGGCCCCGAAAACCAATCACCGCCTTCACGATTTCTAAGGGCGTAAATTTTTGATTTCACTCCTCACTACCTATCACAGTTTTGAAGGCCATAAAATGCCCAGATGGCACAAAACCCACCCAAATGACCCTATTTTGGAAAGTAGACACCCCAAGCTATTTGCTGAGAGGCATGTTGAGTCCATGGAATATTTTATATTTTGACACAAGTTGCGGGAAAGTGACACATTTTATTTTTTTTTGCACAAAGTTGTCACTAAATGATATATTGCTCACACAGGCCATGGGCATATGTTGAATTGCACCCCAAAATACATTTAGCTGCTTCTCCTGAGTATGGGGATACCACATGTGGGGGACTTTTTGGGAGCCTAGCCGCGTACGGGACCCCGAAATCCAATCACCGTCTTCAGGATTTCTAAGGGTGTAAATTTTTGATTTCACTCTTCACTGCCTATCACAGTTCCGGAGGCCATGGGATGCCCAGGTGGCACAAAACCCCCCCAAATGACCCCATTTTGGAAAGTAGACAGCCCAAGCTATTTGCTGAGAGGCATGATGAGTATTTTGCAGCTCTCATTTGTTTTTGAAAATGAAGAAAGACAAGAAAAAACTTTTTTTTTTTCTTTTTTCAATTTTCAAAACTTTGTGACAAAAAGTGAGGTCTGCAAAATACTCACTATACCTCTCAGCAAATAGCTTTGGGTGTCTACTGTCCAAAATGGGGTCATTTGGGGGGGTTTGTGCCACCTGGGCATTCCATGGCCTCCGAAACTGTGATAGGCAGTGAAGAGTGAAATCAAAAATTTACGCCCTTAGAAAGCCTGAAGGCGGTGCTTGGTTTTCGGGGTCCCGTACGCGGCTAGGCTCCCAAAAAGTCTCACACATGTGGTATCCCCGTACTCAGGAGAAGCAGCAGAATGTATTTTGGGGTGTTATTTCACATATTCCCATGGCATGTTTGAGCAATATATCATTTAGTGACAACTTTGTGCAAAAAAAAAAAAAAATTTGTCTCTTTCCCGCAACTTGTGTCACAATATAAAATATTCCATGGACTCGACATGACTCTCAGCAAATAGCTTGGGGTGTCTACTTTCCAAAACGGGGTAATTTGGGGGGGTTTTGAACTGTCCTGGCATTTTATGCACAACATTTAGAAGCTTATGTCACACATCACCCACTCTTCTAACCACTTGAAGACAAAGCCCTTTCTGACACTTTTTGTTTACATGAAAAAATTATTTTTTTTTGCAAGAAAATTACTTTGAACCCCCAAACATTATATATTTTTTTTAAAGCAAATGCCCTACAGATTAAAATGGTGGGTGTTTCATTTTTTTTTTCACACAGTATTTGCGCAGCGATTTTTCAAACGCATTTTTTGGGGAAAAAACACACTTTTTTAAATTTTAATGCACTAAAATACACTATATTGCCCAAATGTTTGATGAAATAAAAAAGATTATCTTAGTCCGAGTACATGGATACCAAACATGACATGCTTTACAATTGCGCAGAAACGTGCAGTGGCAACAAAATAAATACATTTTTAAAAGCCTTTAAAAGCCTTTACAGGCTACCACTTTAGATTTACAGAGGAGATCTACTGCTAAAATTACTGCCCTCGATCTGACCTTCGCAGTGATACCTCACATGCATGGTGCAATTGCTGTTTACGTTTGACGACAGACCGCCGCTTGCGTTCGCCTTAGCGCGAGAGCAGGAGGCGACAGGGGTGCTTTTTTTTTTCTTTATTTTTTTTTTGCTTTTTTATCTTATTTTTAAACTGTTCCTTTCATTTTTTTTTTTTTAATCATTTTTATTGTTATCTCAGGTAAATATCCCCTGTGATAGCAATAGGTAGTAACAGGTACTCTTTTTTGAAAAAATTGGGGTCTATTAGACCCTAGATCTCTCCTCTGTCCTCAAAGCATCTGACCACACCAAGATTGGTGTTATAAAATGCTTTCCCAATTTCCCAATGGCGCTGTTTACATCCGGCAAAATCTAAGCCATGAAATGCTCGTAGCTTCCGGTTTCTTAGGCCATAGAGATGTTTGGAGCCACTCTGGTCTCTGATCAGCTCTATGGTCAGCTGGCTGAATCACCGGCTGCATTCTCAGGTTCCCTGTTGAGACAGGAGAGCCAGAGAAAAACACGGAAGACAGTGGGGGGGGGGCATTCCATCCCACGGCTTGTAAAAGCAGTCTAGAGGCTAATTAGCCGCTAGGATTGCTTTTACATGAAAGCCGACCACTGGCTGAAAAGAATGATACCAAGATGATACCTAAACCTGCAGGCATCATTCTGGTATAACCACTCAAAGTCGTTAATGGCGTACCTGAAGACAAAAAAATGGTTAACAATAAAACACAGTAAACAGTAAAGTATAAAAAATTGCATACGTGAAAAACAAACATGTTAAAACATAATAACAATAAAACATTGCAGAATAGAATACAGTAAAAAAGAGCAGAACAATAGAGAGAGAATAGAGAGAGAGAGAGAGAGAACAATAAAACGCCAACTATTTTTTTTTATTTTATATATATTTTTTTTTTTTACACTTTTTTTGTAACTAACTTTTATAACTGTAACCGGTTTCAGGTTCGGGTCTCTCAAAATGCGATGGCATCTTGGGAGACCCTGTGAAAGTGTGTCTAGTCTGTGCAGTGCTGTACCCTACGCTAATACTCAACTAGTGAATGGTAAAAAACCAGGATTGTCAGGACAGGAGGGACAATAATTACGGGTGTCACGCCTATATCCGCGCTTGCTGCAGACACAACATCTTTTTTGGGGGGGTTCGTTGGGTAGGGGTACTCGGGAGGACATAAAGAAAATACCTCTCATGCAGCCGACTGCATTTGGTTGGGGATATGAATGCGGGAAGTACGGGCACTGCAGAAGTGGTGGGTTCCCAATTAGGATTGGCGAATACAGCAGGAAGGGCACTATGGGCACGACGGGCCTGTTTGTCTTCTTCTTGGTGGCAGCGGGACACTACATGTGCTTGCCACCTCACCAGCTTGAACTGCACTTATGGGACTCGCCACGTCACCAAGTGTTACTGCAGTGCTGGTTTGACTACGACCGGGTGTACTAGGCAGCTGGTGCTTGCCAGTTCACCAAAACGCTACCAAAAAAACTGTTAGCGATCGCAGGGATCAGGCCTGACTCTGCGAATGCTGCAGTTATGTGTTTAGTGTTTTGTAAGTGACAGTGATCGATCGATACTGCACTTGGGTGGGCTGGGCCGGGCGGAGGGGCAAAATGGAGGTGCTAGCAGGTATCTGGGCTGATTCTGCTAACACTGCGTTTTTGGGAACCCTAAACTGCTGGGGACGCTAGTATAGATCTGATCGGATCAGATATTGATCCGATCAGATACTATACCACTAAGGGAGGTGTACGGTGCGTGCGTGGGTGTTAGCGGTACTGGCGCTAACCTGACGCTGCCTGAGGCTGGTGCTTGCCAGTTCACCAAAATGCTACCAAAAAAACTGTTAGCGATCGCAGGGATCAGGCCTGACTCTGCAAACGCTGCAGTTATGTGTTTAGTATTTTGTAAGTGACAGTGATCGATCAATACTGCACTTGGGTGGGCTGGGCTGGGGCGGGCGGAGGGGCAAAACGCAAGTGCTAGCAGGTATCTGGGCTGATCCCGCTAACACTGCGTTTTTGGGAACCCTAAACTGCTGGGGACGCTAGTATAGATCTGATCGGATCAGATATTGATCCGTACAGATACTATACCACTAAGGGAGGCGTATGCTGCTTGTGTGGGTGTTAGCGGTACTGGCGCTTATCTGACGCTGCCTGGGGCGACGCATATCACCGCCGGACGATCAGGGGGCTAAACCTTTATTCGGTAATAAACGGCGGGTGCCCTGACACTATAAAAAATAAACAAACTAACCAGCGTTACCCGTAACACTTATACGGTGATCAGTGGTGAAAGGGTTAACTAGGGGGCAATCAAGGGGTTAAAACATTTATAAGGTAGTATATGGGGGTCCCTGTTGTTATAAAACGCTGACAGCGAACCTAAATATTTACGTCCCTAACTAGCGTCACCAGCGACACTAATACAGCGATCAGAAAAATGATCGCTTAGCGACACTGGCGACAGGGGGTGATCAAGGGGTTAAAACTTTATTAGGGGGGTACCCTAGACCTAAAGGGGGCTAACCCTAACTGCCCTAACACAATAACTGTCATAAACTGACACCATGCAGTAATCAGAATAAAAAAACAAAAAATTGGTGTCAGTGTGACAGGGGGGGAGGGGTGATTGGGGGGTGATCGGGGGGCGATTGGGGGGGGGATCGGGGGTGTTTTGTGTGCCTGGCATGTTCTACTGAGTGTGTGTGTGTTTGTGCACTCACATTGATGTCTTCTCTCCTCAGCGCCGGAACGGAAAATACCGAGCCGAGGAGAGATGACATCATTTCCTTTGCTGCTGTTTAGCATACAGCAGCAAAGGAATGTTCTGATTGGCCGGCGGCGATTGCGAGGGGGGGCCACGAATGGATGGCCTCCCCCTCACCTCCGATCACCGGGGGACAAAAGAGGACCGCCTCGGGCACCGGGGGGGGGTCCGATCGGACCCCCCACCCGCAGGAGGCAGATCACCTATATGTACGTGATTCTGCCTGCCCGTGCCTCCTTGCCGACGTATATAGGCGTGAGGCGGTCCTTAAGTGGTTAACATGGGGTGGTGTTTGTGCCTAACAAACATTCATACATATTAGGGCCAATTTACACAGGATCCAATTTACAGCATGTTTTTAGATTGTGGGAGGAAACCGGAGTACCTGGAAGAAAGCCACGCAGGTACAGGGAGAACATGCAAACTCCAGACAGATGGTATCATGGGCGGGATTCAAACCAGCGACCCTTTTTGCTGCTAGGTGAAAGTGCTAACCACTACACCACTGTGCTGCACAAATATGTACCTATAGATGTAGGTTCTTGTGTCCACTTATGAAAATACAAGTGGGTCATGGCACATCTACATTCCATATAAGTGAAACGTAGGTCTGGCGCTGTTCTTATTTGGGATAAGACACTTTTCGTAGTAAACCCGTTGTGTTACACCCTCTGCAGTTTTCCGGAACTTGAAGTGGGTGTGTAGGGAATATAATCAACATAATACAAAAAAGGTATATATATAAGATTTCAACAAAAAACATTTATACCTATGTGTGTGTTACACTCTCTGCAGAGTGTAATACCTTGTGAGGTGTTGTTTGAATATGTTAACCTCTAATGAAAGAGAAATACATATAAGGCTAGTATATGAGTCTGGATAGAGAAAAACAGCAATCTCTTAGTGTTTATTGGTGCTACACCCTCTGCATATGCTCAGTGTGGGTACTGTTAATTAGTGTGCATAAGTAACCCTGTGTGATAGGAACACAATAATGTACTAGAGGCTTAACTATAACAAGAAAAAGTTCCAGCATGTGTTACATCCTCTGTAAACCACTGCCCAAAAAAGTGTTAGCAAGCTGGTGTGTAGAGTAAAACAAAGTGTGTGAATAAATAGAAATGCCTATGAACTAGATGTATTCTAGTACAAATAGTGTGATGAGACCAAATGAGTGATGATACAAAATGGTGTAATTGAAATGTGTTATACCCCCTGGTACGTATAGACAAAATTGATTATGTGCAATAAATGATAAATGACATATTATAGTAGATAATACATATCCTAATAGATCAATATGCACAAAAAAGTGTCCAGTGCTTATTACAAAACAAAGTGACTTGTGCTCATAAAACATCCAGTGCTTAGAAAAAGATGATGTTTTTGAGAAACTTCTTATTTAGGTGACAGCTGGTGATTCTTATTCGTGCTCTTATTGTGAATGCACTCACCAAAAAGCCTCACCCCCCCAGGGGTACTGCACGGTCACAGTATCTGCCACTGTGCAGCAATCCTTGGTAGCTCTGGTCTTTACTGTAAAAGGTTTAGTCCAGAGTGGAGCTTTGGATGGGGTTGAGACATTATTGTAGTCAGGCAGGCCGGTTCAGCAAAAAAATCTTGGCACCAAGGTACAAAGTCAGAATCCAGAAGCGTGGTGGTCAGGGGCAGGCAGGGTCATTCACAGACTGGCAGAGTAATGTAGAATCATCAGGCAAAAAGAGTAATCCAGGAAACAGGCAGAGGTCAAAGTCCAGAAGTTCAGTAACTTAGCAGCATAAAACACACGCAGGCCCGGACTGGCCATAGGGCACACCGGGCGTTTGCCCGGTGGGCCGAGGGCCGCATATCTGGCTGTGACATGCAGGGTTCGCCGCGGATTCCGACATGCAGGGCCGGCCACTGATGTTCCACATATGCTGGTGGTGGTGGGAGCAGTGGAGGTATTCTCCGCCTACCAAGTCCCGTTACAGCTCAGTCTGGAATCTGGGCTGTGGGGACAGCAGCATCATTGCTTCTAAACACATACATTGCCAGACGGTGTACAGAAGATCTGAGTATCCTTTCTATCTCCCTGAGCAGTCTTGTGCACGCTCGCTCTGCACCCTCCAGTGAGGCCCGGAACGAAAGGACTGCAAGGAGGGATAGTGTAGGGCCGGGCATGACAGTGTGTCTAAGGGAGACACATATGGGGTTAATGTGGAAAGGAGTAATGGGAGTGGCAAGAAAGGGGAAGGTAAGAAAGAAGTTTTTGCCAAAGGGGAGTGGTTATATCTATAGAGGGGGCGGTGCAAAGGGTCAGTGTGAAGATGAACTTACAGGAGGAGGCAGTTTTTCTCACTGCTCCTCCATGATGGCAGAGATTGAAGCAATACCAGAGTGGCTGCAGAGACAGGCGCGGAGCTCATGGAGGATGAGGCAGACGGATCCCCGTCAGGTGAGGTGTCCCATCGCGGAGGTCGCGGCCTCCAGCGTGCTTTTCACCAGGGCCTGCATCTAGACCCATTCACCTCCCCAGAAGCCCGACAGAGGAGCGATCGCTTCCCCCGGCAAAACAGCATCAGCCACAGCTTTCAGCAGGCCCTGGGTGGTCCACACGCCGCCTGCCTAATCCAGTGGGTGGGGCCACGGGCCAACATGGCGCCGGTTCCCCGCACGGACATCGTGGGTCAGGAAGCAGGGCGGCATCCCCATCCGCACACAGCGATCAGAGGGGGGAGATGATGAGGGACGGAGAGCCGAGCAGAGACACGGAGGTGGTGGAGCGGGAGATCGGGAAGTCGGTGAGGGGGCGGAGCCTACCGGGACAGCGCTCGGTGGGACAAGATGGCGGAGGAAGAACAACACACGACAGCCAGGACATCGCCAGGTCAGGTCAGTGACGCCGGTCTGGAGAAGGAGGAATTTCGGGGGTGAAGCGGGCCCCACAACTGCCAAGCACCACGGCCTTAGGGATTTCATCTCCCGGGGGGCTTGCTATGCCACCCATCCTGGAACAGGAGGAGAGGTCAGAAGGGAAAGCATCAGGGGAGGAGGAACCACTAGTACCAGCGATGGAGAGCAACGCGGCGGCTGTTGGGGGAGCTCCTGGTCAGCCCGGTAAGTCAATGGTTAATTTGTCTTTGTCTGATGCATTGCAGGATGTGTTAGGGGTAGTAGCTGCGGGTACGGTTAGGCCAGCAGTTCCTTTGATACAGTCAGGGGGGGATACGCTGGGCCAGCAGGGGGCAGGGCACAGGCCTGCCAGTGCGGGGTCCGGTACGCAGCTGACGGATTTATTGGAGGGCCTGCGGGCGTTGTTAGGTAGATTTGAGGCAGTGGTTGGAGGAACTGGGGGATCTGGGGTGGAGATGCCCCGGGCAGCTCCGATACCCGTGCAGTCAGGGGTAGGAGTGGTCACCGAGAAGGCAGGGGAAAAAGGGGATACGGAGAAGGCGGAGAGGACCAATATGGTCAGGACTGCGAACGCGGCAAAGTGCGAGGTATACCTCTACTTCGAGGGCCTGCTGGGAGCTCATCTAAAACAGGAAGTCCGGGATAAGATTTACAAGGGCGAGTATGTGGAGATTTTTCGCTACTGCCATTGGAAAAAATTAACTTGGACAGGGTGAAACCTGATGATTCCAAGAAGGAGAACGAGGAAAGAAGGAGGTACAGGCTTATACCGTGTACATTTGTTAACTGGCTGCAAGCGTTTGCCATTATGGTGAACGTTATTGGTGAGAAGAACCCCGAGCATTGCTCGGCTTTGTTCTGTTACATGGACGCTATAGGAGGGGCACATAGGGTGTACGATGGTACTGCTTGGCTTAGATACAACGAGCAGTTCAGACAGCGCAGAGCAGTCCGCCCGTCTCTGCATTGGGATCATAAAGATATTAGCCTCTGGATGAGGCTTATGTCTTCAGAGAGGGCCCCGCCTCAGTTTTTGCAGGGGGAGGCCGGGGGTACACATTCCTCAGGACTGCCGGCCGGAAAGAAGTGGGGAGTATGCTGGCAGTGCAATGAGGGCTCCTGTAAATTTGGAGCAGCATACAAGTTCAAGCACGAGTGCTCTGGGTGAGGGGGAGCCCATATATTGTCCAGGTGTTTTAAGAGAGGGAAGCATGCCGGTGACTCTGCTCAAAAGAGGGACGACGCCGGTGAGGGTGGAAAGGATGCTTCCTTTTCTAAGTAAGTATCCAGACAGGGAAGCGGCAAAGTTATTGGCTTCGGGGTTTCAGGACGGTTTTAAGAACCCGTGTTCATTGGCGATGGTTCTGCCAAAGGCAAGGAATCTGACATCTGCTTTACAGCATCCGGGGGTGGTGGAGGACAAATTGGGAAGAGAAGTGGCCATGGGGCGCATGGGGGGGCCCTTTGCCAACAAACCCTGGCAGGATTTGGTGGTGTCACCATTGGGGGTGGTGCCCAAGAAGGAACCGAACAAGTTCCGCGTGATACACCACTTACCTTTTCCAAAAGCCATGTTCGCGGCTTTCAGCTCGTTTTTGGAGTGGGTGATTAGGGAGGTTTCCGGCTTAGGTTCAGTCATACATTATTTGGATGACTTTTTGTGTATAGGCCCCCCTGCTTCCTCTGTGTGTGCGATTCTACTTTCCACGTTGCAGCACATCGCAGGCAGGTTTGGTATACCATTGGCCGCAGAAAGAACGGAAGGCCCAACGGCTGAACTTAGCTTTTGGGGATAGTAATAGACTCAATGGCGATGGAGTGCCGATTGCCCAGAGGTAAGTTGGAGGACTTGCAGAAGGAAATTCGGGAAATCCACGGACTGCAGAAAGTTCAGTTGAGGACTCTGCAGTCGTTGCTGGGTAAGTTGAATTTTGCCTGCAGGATCATCCCCATGGGGCAGGTATTGCCGACGGCTGTCGGCAGCCACCGCGGGGGTAAAGGCCCCGACTCATTTTATTCGCCTGACACAGGGAGGATTTAAAGGTGTGGTATGAGTTTTTAGCCTCATACAATGGCAGGGCGGTGTGGATGTCTGGCCCGGTGAGTAATTTCGATGTAGAGCTGGTTACAGATGCTGCAGGCTCCACGGGCTATGGTGTATTTTTCCAAGGGCAGTGGATCGTGGACCCCTGGCCGCAGTCTTGGGAGAGGGCGGAGTTCCTTAAGAATTTAGTGCGACTGGAACTTTTCCAGTGGTGCTGGCTTTGGAACTGTGGGGGGAGGCATGCCAGATTCTAAAGTTGAGAATAAATTGTGACAACATGGGAGTAGTGCAGGTGGTCAATCGCATGTCTGCGTCACCACAACCAGTTATACGGCTTTTGCGGAAACTGGTGTTGAGGTGTTTGAGATTAAATATTTTATTTATGCGGTGCACATCCCGGGTGTCGACAATTCGCTAGCTGACTCCTTGTCTCGATTTCAATGGAACAAGTTCAGGGAGCTGGCTCCGGGTGCACAAAAAGAAGGAGTTCCTTGCCCGGACTGGATTTGGGAGCTGCCCTTGGAGTCACCGCGGGATGGATTCGGCAGTCTAAGTGAGTCCACTTGGTCAGCCTACGCGAAGGTATGGAAAGAATGGTCAGGGTTGGTACAGGAGGCAGGGGCTGGGAAAATGGGGTCTGACGGGCGGTTACTGGTATTGTATTTTGTAGCTAGGAACATTGAAAAATGTTTTTTCGGTCTCTTCCATCGATAAAAAAATGGCGGGCTTATCGTTTCTTTTCAAATTAATGGGAGGGGAGGACTGGAAAAAAGATTTTGGGTGAAGCAGGCCATAAAGGGTTATCGAAAACAGCATATGTGGAAGGATGTGAGACGGCCTGTCACTTTTGCGAACCTGGGGTCCGTATGTGCGATGTTGGGTTCAATATGTAAATCGCGGTATGAAGCGTTGCTGTTTACAGCAGTGTTCTCGCTAGCATTTTTGGGGTTTTTCGGACAGGGGAGTTGGTTAGCCCATCGAAGTGTTTGGCAGTGGGCCTGTTGGGAGCAAGATGTGCAGGTGGAGGTGGATAGAGTGTGTTTGCGGCTGCGCAGGTCAAAAACTGATCACCAGGGTAAGGGTGTGGATGTGTCGCTGTTCGCATTACCTGGGTCTAGGGTGTGCCCTGTTGAGGCAGTGCGTGAATTTCCAAAGATTAGAACAGATGGGGCAGGGCCATTCCTGAGGCATGAGGATGGGTACTACTTGTCAAAGTTTCAGTTCATATCAATTTTTAGGAAATGTCGTAAAGCAGCTGGGTTGGACGGGGCAGGGTACGCTTCACACTCCTTCCGCATAGGGGCGGCTACAGAAGCTGCCAGATGTGGGTTGGATGAGGCGGCTGTGCGCAGAATTGGAAGATGGGATTTGTGAGATTTCGGTCTTATATTAGGCCTCATTTGGCCGTGGAATAGATATAAAAAAAAAAAAAAAAAAAAACTATCTTGGATGTTTACAGGAAAAGGAGGGTGCATGTGGGATTCGCATGTTGTGATATGGTTGTGTTAAGTTGACAGGTGTGTTGCTGCCTTTATGTTATTTGTTTGTCGTTTCAGATGGAGGTTCAGTACGCCTTGTCTGGATCATAGGGCACTCCTAGATGTGTTGGGGGGCCAGGAGAGGAGACGTAAGACCGGATGGCAGGCAATTGGGTATTTTCCAGGAGGGAGGCTTATCGGAGATGGTTGGGGATACCCGGGATGAGGTGGGGTAGAGTGATGGTGGAGGTGGAGAGGTACGTAAGGCTGGATAGACCACCTGACGTGTTAGTGATACATGAGGAATGATTTGGGGATCCGGACAGTCAGGGACCTGATCGCGGATATTAAATCCGATTTCACGCACTTGCGCACTAAATTCCCGGGTACCCCTTTTTGCTGTGGTCTGACATTGTGGCTAGAACGACATGGCGTTGGGCTAGATCTGTGGTGAGCATCAGTAAGACTCGTATCAACAAAGTAGTGGGTAGGTTCGTGGCACAGAATGGGGGTATTGTGATTAGGCACAGAGAGCTTGGAAAAAATGTGGGGCTCTACTTGAGGAGTGATGGAGTTCGTCTCTCTGAAGTGGGGATTGACTTATGGCTATGGGTTTACAGGAAGGGATAGAACGGGCCCTGAGGGTGTGGAGGTGCCCTCAAGGGTAAGGTTGTCACCCTTTCGGGCTGTGGCGGTGTTCTTCTGGTGGTCTTTGACGGTGGCAGTAAACGGAGGGATCAAAAAGGGGTGGGGGGCTCATCGTTTGTATGTGCCCCTCCGGTGTATTCCTGAACGGTGGATGGAATACTGGAATGGTTGCACTGTGGGAAGGGGTTGTCTCCGAGCGGTCACAGCTGGAGGCCTATCAGTTTGGAAAAGGTCCCACAGTGCATTGGTGTGGTATGTGGTTATACGTGGTTAAAAGGTGGGTCACCGTCAGAGACCATCAGACTGGGGTTAACAGGTTATGTTATTGTTTATTATATTTATATATACAGTATATATAATATATATATATATAGTGGTTTGGAGTTATTTAGTTGGTTTGTTTTAATAAAATAGGCTGTTATGGCCATTTTACTCCATAAAATATAAGTGTGGTCTCATTATTTGAGGTGGGTAAGGTACGGGTTGGAGATAAGTGGGTAACAGCGATAAGATTGAAGGGGACATTTAGACTACACTGGTCATGCACTTCGATCCTCCTCCCTTCCCCTCACCTCGATCTCCAGTGCCCTTCTGAGAGAAGCCGGAGCCTAGCTAATGCTGACACTGTGCAGCGTGGGAGCTGAGATGAACTGTGAAAAGTTTGTGAAGATAAGCTAATTAATGTCGGGACACAGGATGGATTTTCTTGTAGGACATGAAACACTGGAGAAGTCGAAACAGCAGGCGAGTGTGTGTGTGTATGGGGGGCTGCTAAGATTGCAGTTTCTGCCCCATAGCTGACACAAATCTCTCAAGCAGGCAGACATCACTGTATAAGCATCCCCCGGTCAGTCTGTATGTCCACATACTGTGAACTTCATTTTTGACCCTTCCATTTAACCCTGCGTTATCCAAACTTTATACAGTGAAAAGTATAAACTCACCACACAAACTAATAATAATCCCCAATAAACAGCAGAGCGCAGTGTTCACAGCTACCTGCATGCTAGCACTATTATATGAACACTTATTAATTTAGAGAATCGTTTCTGTTTATGGAGGATTGTTTTTTTGCGATTACTTACAAGCTCAGTTCACACATACAGGTGTGACCAAACATTATATTTTTCACGCATCATGTGTAGGGAATCCCAATCATTTCAATAGTAGTATGCCTTGCCTGCAAACAACTAAAAGTATGTCCACCATGTCGGTGCCAGTGTCCACGTCATCGCAATACATCGGCATTGCCATGATGTGGATCCTGGACTGCAACTGTGCAAAACCCATGAGCCATGCATGCATGGTAAACAGCGCCATCCAGGGAAATACAGCAGGGCAACAACAGCAGAACAGGCATTGTCCCACCCTAGTAGCCATAGACAAAGGAGACCCTTGTGTATGAAAGTGAACTTTTCTTAACAGGCCTAAAGCTGTGTAAGGGGCCCCAACATTTTTGATGGCCTCCCTGTACAAGGCCGATCCTGGGCGGGTGCTGAGGCAGGGGGGGTGGTGTCAGGCCGGCATCGCCCACTGTGACAGCTTATATTTGAATCACTGGGTGCCCACCCTCACACAAGTCCCGCCTCCTGGTTTGGCTCTCTTTGATAGACAGCACACTTGTCCAATGCCGGGACATGTGCTGTCTATCATAGGTAGGAGCCGATCCAGGAGGCGGGACTGGTATGACAGAAGGATGGCGGTGATTCAAATTAAAGCTGTCACAGCAGGCAATGCTGGCCTGTGTGATGACCTGGCTGGCTCTCCTCTCTGATCCCCTGCACTGGTGAGGTTGCATTGCTGGGCACTGGTGAGGTTGCATTGCTGGGCACTGGTGAGGTTGCATTGCTGGGCACTGGTGAGGCTGCATAGATGGGAACTGGTGAGGCTGCATAGATGGGAACTGGTGAGGCTGCATAGATGGGAACTGGTGAGGCTGCATTGCTGGGCACTGGTGAGGCTGCATTGCTGGGCACTGTTCAGGCTGCATAGATGGGCACAGCTGAGCCCTGCATTCTTTATGTAGCACACTCCTGGGCCATGCATTCTTCATGTAGCATGCTCCTGAGCGCTACTGAGCCCTGCATTCTTTATGTAGCGCACTCCTGAGCCCTGCATTCTTGATGTAGCGCACTCCTGAGTCCTGCACTCTTTATGTAGCACACTCCTGAGCCATGCATCATTCCATAAACACATACCACATACACTGCATATATAATTTGAGGAAAAAAATTCAGTTTAGTGGTGTGTACAAGGCTTAATACATTATAACGGGCTTTTCAGTAGTCACAAAGCCAGTTACTTACAGGAATTGGGGCTGATCTGAGCTGTGATGGAGCAAAGTTTAGTTGTTTCAAGTGGTTTACAGCATTTACTTAACTATAAAGATTGCTTTTCGTGTGAAGTTGACAGTTTATATTTTTTTGTATTATGTATCTGGCACTCTGAATTTCTTTGAAAGCATTTTTTCACACACTATGCCCAAAATGTTGCCCCTGGATTAGAGCAACCCTCATCTTGTGCGGCTTCATACTATTTTCAGTACTCCACCATCAAAACCGGAGTTAAAGTAATCGAACCCACACATCCTGGAACCCCACATCCCGCCATCAACCACCCCCGCGAATGCCCCCCCCCCCCCCACCTGGGCTGCTAAGTCTAAAATGCCCGGACCTATTTTTTGTCCCAGTCCAGGCCTGCACACACCCAGGGAAGCAGATCCAACAAATGGCCAGTTTATTGGATCTTCTTCCCTGGGTGTGTGTTATACTGCTAAGTTACTTCTGGATTTTGACCTCTGCCTGTTTCCTGGAGTATTCTTTTTGCCTGATGATTCTACATTACTCTGCCAGTCTGTGTACGACCCTGCCTGCCCCTGACCACCACGCTTCTGGATTCTGATTTTGTACCTTGGTGCCAAGATTTTTTGCTGACCCGGCCTGCCTGACTACAATAATGCCTCAACCCCATCCAAAGCCCCACTCTGGACTAAACCTTTTACAGTAAAAACCAGAGCTACCAAGGATTGCTGCACAGTGGCAGATACTGTGACCGTGCAGTACCCCTGGGGGGGTGAGGCTTTTTGGTGAGTGCATTCACAATAAGAGCACGAATAAGAATCACCAGCTGTCACCTAAATAAGAAGTTTCTCAAAAACATCATCTTTTTCTAAGCACTGGATGTTTTATAAGCCCAAGTCACTTTGTTTTGTAATAAGCACTGGACACTTTTTTTGTGCATATTGATCTATTAGGATATGTATTATCATTTATTGTACATAATCAATTTTGTCTATACTTACCAGGGGGTATAACACATTTCAAAGATTTCAATTATGCACTCTCTACCACTGCTTCTGACACTCCTGTCCTCTCTCCTCAAACTCTCTTACCTTCACCCCCCCCTCTCCACCTGCCTGCTTATACATATCACCCTGCCTTCTGTATTCTCCCTACTACTGCTCCTACCAACTCTTGCTCATTCTACATCCATACACTGATAAAACCTCCAGTACTCTGAGACATACCCCTTCACATAAATCACAATCCCACATTACCTCCCTCACCCTCCTGCTTCTCCTAATCTCTGGTGACATATCCCCAAACCCTGGGCCACCATCATCTGTCTTTGCCCATCGCTCCCATCCCCCTACACCCTCTGGCAGGAGCCGCAACCCACATAACTTGGTCTCTATTCCTCTTTCCAAAACTAGCCCCCCCTTTTCCAGTGCCCTGTGGAACGCAAGCTCTGTCTGCAACAAACTCACCGCCCTTCACGACCTCTTTATCACAAATTCCTTTAACCTACTTGCCATTACTGAAACCTGGCTTCATGAATCGGATACTATTTCTACTGCTTCCCTCTCCCACGGGGGCCTTCTCTGGACTCACTCCCCCAGACCAAGTGGACGAAAGGGAGGTGGAGTGGGAATCCTTCTAGCCCCATGCAGCACCTATCAGGTACTTCACCCACCTCCCTCTCTGACACTCTCCTCTTTTGAGGCACATTGCATTCGTCTATTCTCTCCTATTTCTCTAAGAATTGCTGTCATCTACCGGCCTCCTGGACCAGTATCAGCCTCTCTTGACGACTTCTCTGCCTGGCTACCCTACTTTCTCTCTGCTGAAGTCCCCACAATCATTCTTGGGGACTTCAACATCCCTGTTAACACTAACACTACTATTACTTCTAAACTTCTCAGTCTAACCTCATCGCTTGACCTGAAGCAATGGATACAGGCTCCTACCCACTCCAACGGCAACACCCTTGACCTTGTCTTCTCCTATCTGTGCACTCCGTGCAACCTTTCCAACAATCCACTCCCACTCTCTGATCACCACCTTATTAGTTTTGCTCTCTCCCTGTCTTCTACCTCTTCTCCCTCCAACCGCCTAACAGTTACCCGTAGAAACCTTCGCCACCTCAACCCTTCTCTTCTCCACTCTGCTACTGATCACCTCTATGACAAAATCTCACCTCTGTCCTGCCCCAACCAAGCTACTTTCATCTACAACAGCTCACTGTCTTCCTCCCTAGACAAGCTTGCCCCCCTCACTACGCGCAAAATTAGGCCCCGACTGCTACAACCCTGGCAAACAGATGACACCAGAAGTCTCAGAAAACGTAGCCGCGCTCTTGAGCGCCTGTGGCATAAGACTAAGACCCAGGCAGACTTCACACAATATAAATCTGCCCTCCTAAAATACTACTCCTGCCTTCACACTGCCAAACAGACCTACTTTATCACACTCATTAACACCTTCTCATCCAGTCCACGTCAACTCTTCTCTACATTCAACACTCTACTCTGTCCTCCACTCCCTCCACCCACCAACTCACTCACTGCCCAGGAGATTGCCAATCACTTCAAAACTAAGAATGATACAATTCATGAGGAGATCACCAATACGCAAAAACCTCCCCCATGCAACACCCCATGTCCACAGATACAATCATTACTTCCCTCATTCAACCCTGCTACTATTACTGAGGTTGCTAAACTTTTATCTAGCACCCACCTAACCACTTGCCCCCTGGATCCTGTTCCCTCGCAAATGCTACGCTCACCCTCTGACTCGATTCTACACTCTCTAACTCACATTTTCAACCTCTCCCTCTCTTGTGGCATCTCCCCAAACTCTCTAAAACATGCGCTAGTCATCCCCATACTAAAAAAGCCCTCACTGGATCCCACCAATCTCAACAACTTACGTCCCATCTCCTTACTCTCCTTCTCCTCCAAACTTCTTGAAAGACTGGTCTACAATTGACTAAGCGACCATCTGACCATGAATAAACTTCTTGATCCCCTCCAGTCCGGTTTTCGCCCTCAACACTCCACGGAAACTGCTCTCCTTAAACTCTCAAATGACCTACTAATGGCTAAAGCCAATGGACACTATTCTGTACTACTTCTCCTGGATCTCTCTGCTGCCTTTGACACAGTGGACCACCCCCTCCTCCTCAAAAAACTCCACTCCTTTGGTCTCCGTGACTGTACTCTTCGCTGGTTCTCATCCTACCTATCACACCGCTCCTTCAGTGTCACTTACAACTCTACTTCCTCCTCTCCTCTTCCTTGTTCCGTTGGGGTCCCCCAAGGTTCTGTTCTTGGACCTCTCCTTTTCTCAATCTACACCACCTCCTTGGGTCAATTGATTGCCTCCCACGGCTTTAAATATCATCTCTACGCTGATGACACCCAAATCTATCTCTCCACCCCCCAGCTCTCTCCATCTGTCTACTCACGCATTACCAACTTACTAGCAGACATATCAGCCTGGATGTCACATCACTTCCTCAAACTCAACCTATCCAAAACCGAGCTCATGATATTTCCTCCCTCAGGTGCCACTTCCCCTGCTTTCCCTGTCAATATCAACAGCTCAACTATCAACCCATCTCCCCACGCCAGGGTCCTAGGTGTAATCCTGGACTCTGAACTAACCTTTCGACCCCACATTCTATCACTATCCAAAGCTTGCCACCTCAATCTCCGCAACATCTCCAAGATACGCCCCTTCCTAACCAATGTCACCACAAAGCTTCTAATCCACTCCCTGGTCATCTCCCGCCTCGACTACTGCAACTCCCTCCTCATTGGTTTACCTCTAAATAGGCTATCCCCACTTCAGTCCGTCTTGAACGCTGCTGCCAGGCTCATCCACCACACAAACCGCTCAGCGTCTGCTACACCCCTCTGCCAATCCCTCCATTGGCTGCCACTCAGTCACTGAATTAAATTCAAGATACCAACTATAACTTACAAAGCCATCCACAACCTGGCCCCCAGCTACATCTCTAACCTAGTCACAAAATACCAACCTAATCGTTCTCTTCGCTCCTCCCAAGACCTCCTGCTCTCAAACTCCCTTGTCACCTCATCCCATGCTCGCCTTCAGGACTTTTCCAGAGCCTCCCCTATCCTCTGGAATGCTCTACCCCAATCCGTCCGATTTTCTCCTACTTTATCCACTTTCAGACGATCCCTGAAAACTCACCTCTTCAGAGAAGCCTATCTGGCCCCCACCTAACAACTGTACACTTATCTTCTCAATCAGCACATCACCCACAGTTATTACCTCTTGTATCTCTTGACCTTCCCTCTTAGATTGTAAGCTCTAAGGAGCAGGGCCCTCTAATTCCTACTGTATCAAAGTGTATTGTATTTGTACTGTCTACCCTCAAGTTGTAAAGCGCTACGTAAACTGTTGGCGCTATATAAATCCTGTATAATAATAATAATTACACCATTTTGTATCATCACTCATTTGGTCTCATCACACTATTTGTACTAGAATACAGCTAGTTCATAGGCATTTCTATTTATTCACACACTTTGTTTTACTCTACACACCAGCTTGCTAACACTTTTTTGGGCAGTGGTTTACAGACGATGTAACATAGTCTGGAACTTATTCTTGTTATAGTTAAGCCTCCAGTACATTATTGTGTTCCTATCACACAGGGTTACTTATGCACACTAGTAAACAGTACCCACACTGAGCATATGCAGAGGGTGTAGCACCAATAAACACTAAGGGGTTGATTTATCAAAACTGGAGAGTGCAAAATCTGGTGCAGCTGTGCATGGTAGCCAATCAGCTTCTAACTTCAGCTTGTTCAATTAAGCTTTGATAATAAAACCTGGAAGCTGATTGGTTTCAGTGCAGAGCTGCACCAGATTTTGCACTCTCCAGTTTTAGTAAATCAACCCCTAAGAGTAATATTGCTGTTTTTCTCTATCCAGTCTCATATACTAGCCATATATGTATTCCTCTTTCATTAGAGGTTAACATATTCAAACAACACCTCACAAGGTATTACACTCTGCAGAGGGTGAAACACACATATATAGGTATAAATGTTTTTTGTTGAAATCTTATATATATACCTTTCCTGTCGCATCATGGCAGCATACACTTTGGGGTTGTGACTCCGCCCCCACAACCTGATAGGACCACATAGCTATAAATTGTAGAGAGGGCCCCTGTCCCAGTATTCTCTTATTTTTCCTCACCTGTCAGGACCGAACGGATTAAGAAGCACCCCCTTACCGATTCGCCCCAGCCAGGTTCTAGCCTCTCCTGGGTGGAAGTCCTTACCTGTACAGCCTCTAAATGAGCTAGATGGAAGGAACCCCGCTCTGGTGATCTCAGGGGTATGTTGCGGCTCCAGTATAAGCCTTGAACAGGCTTAGTTGTTGTGCAGCAGTCTCCAAAATCTTTCACATCACTGTTTCTGTGTTTTTCCTGTGCCTTGTAGTCCCTCTATGGCTCCCCTCAGCGCGCTGAGCGTCTCGGCGCTTCCGCGCATGCACAGTACACAGCTTCAGGGCGTCCCTTCGTTTTTGCCAGGATCCAAGATGGCGTTGAGCCTTGCGCAGCGCTACTGCGCATGCGCGAGCGGGACGTGACCTCGGCGGCCATGGCAGCAGATTTAAAAAGCTCCTATTTCTCATGCTGGGCTCCTCCTTCTACCCTGGCAGTTTCCTAACTGCATTTCAGCGCTAATACATTGTTGGTGTACCCCCCTTCTGGGTAAGTGACTTTTATCTCAATGCACCTTTTTCTGGTCTCACTTTGCATGTTCTTACCTTCCTGTATCTCTATCAGGTGTACCACCCTTCTTTTCCTATGGAGGCCGCTGTCCCAGCAGATCACCATCAGCCTAATAGGTAAGGGGAGGGGATTCCCGTTGGTAAGTAGTGAAGATCGAAAAAGAGAGCAGGATTGTACTAACGCTGCCTAATTGGTCAGCCCTATCAGGACCTCAAGATCATCCAAATCAAGCTGAAGAGAGACCTCGCACAGAAAAAGCCACTCTGGCCACAGGCGAAGCCACTCACGCGGTAGAAGTCACTCAAGTCACAGGGGAAGCCGCAGAAGGAGTCGATCCTACTCTAGGCATAGCCACTCCTACCACAGGAGATCCCCTGCACGTAGACGCCAGTCACCTGTGCACCCCTCCCGCCCGGCTGGGAACGCTTGCTGGGTATGTGGGGCCACAGCCCTCCCAGGCAAACTGGCTTGTCGCAGATGTATTGAGGAGGCCACCAGAGAGAGAGAGCCGGATATCATAGAACCCACTGGAGTCTCAACTCCGCAAGTCTCAACTCCCGATGCAGAGTTTACAGCCCAGAGTGTATAACCTACCCATCCCAGTACATCAAGGGAACAAGAATTCCCGTCGGACAAAGAGGAGCTGGAAGCATCAGCCGGTTTTGATTTTTCGCTTATAGAGCATTTCGTTAGATCGGTCAAGGAAGCAATAAACTGGGAGGAACCTAAGGAGGTGCAGCAGAAACAAAGGACGTACTTTCCAAATCTGAAGAGAGTTCCGGAGGCTTTTCCGTTCATCGATGAATTAGAGGAGCTGATTAAAGAGGAATGGCAGAATCCTGAAAAGAAGACTAGTCTAACCAACAGACTTTCCAAACTATACCCACTTAGGGAACCCAAGGTATCCCCTTTGGTTTCCCCCCCAGTAGTAGACGCATCTTTGATGCGTCTAGCCAGACACGTGACGCTCCCTATTGAAGGCGCAGTGATGATTCCGGGACGTGCTTGATAGAAAGGTCGATACTGACCTTAAAAGGGCTTACCTATTTGCAGGAGGCGCCTGCAGACCAGCAGCGGCACTGGCTGTGGGCGGGAAGGCTATCTCCAGTTAGTCCTCTGGTACCGCAAAACTCGTTGCGGAGGGCGCAGATAATCAAGACCCTACAAGAACTCAGCCTTGCAGGGGATTTTGTAGCGGAGGCTTCCGTGGACACTATTAGATCCGCATCAAGGTCCATGCTGGCCACTGTAATGGCCAGAAGGGCGCTATGGCTTAAACCCTGGTCTGCTGACCCCGCATCAAAATCCTATTGGTGCCGAATTCCGTACGACGGGGTAAATCTCTTCAGGACGAAGTTAGATACGGCAATTTTGAAGGTGACCGGCGGAAAGTCAGGTCTTATTCCATCAGACAGAAGGCCGAAACAGCAGAGATCGCTTCCCTCTAGACGCAATCTCCCAGAGAGGAACAGGGATGCAAAGGCCTATAGACCCGGGAAAGAATACAGGAGTTGGAAGAACCCTCAGACGTCTTTCCTCAAATTCCAGAAACCCAAAATCCCTGCCTCCAATGACCAGAAGTCCTTTAGAAGGTACGCCCGCCCAACCAGCGGTAGTGGGTGCCAGACTCACAAAATTAAGGTTGGTCTAGGCGGGAACAATAAAAGACCCATGGAAAGTGTCCACTATTCATTTCAGGCACAGGTGGTCGTTCAAAGGTCATCCTCTAAGGGATCAATTTTGCTCAACCAAGCTTCCTCCATCCCGAGGAAAAAGGTTGTTTTTAGTCCAGTACATTCAGGATCTGCTCCAAAAGCAAGCGATGGTGGAGGTTCCGCTATCACAAAGAGGCAAAGGTTTCTACTCCCCACTTTTCTTAGTAAAAAAGAAGTCAGGGGATTTTCGTCCAGTCTTGGATCTGAAGAGCCTCAACCGGTCAATCCGGATAGTCGTTCAAAATGGAAAGCCTACAATCAATCCTCCAAGCAATAAACCGTGGAGATTGGATGCTTTCAATCAACCTCCAGGACGCATATCTACATATCCCTATCCACACTGCATTCCAAAAATACCTTTGTTTCACCTTAAACCATGGACACTTCCAATTCCGAAGTCTCCCGTTCGGGATTTCTACCGCACCCAGGACATTTACAAAGGTCCTATTACCCGTAATAGCCTACTTGAGAGAAAAGGGATTAAGGGTCCACCATTACCTGGACAACATCCTGCTTCTCTCAGACGGCCAGGAGTCTCTTATCCAACATCGGACAATTCTGGCCTCCATGCTGCAGTCCCTAGGGTGGCTGATAAATTGGAAGAAAAGCAACATCCATCCCACACAGAGAATGGTCTTTCTGGGGGCCGAGCTGGACACCAGGGTGAACACAGTGGAGATTCCACTGGAGAAAATTCCTCTCCTAATACAGAGGGTGAAGAGATCAATCTTAGCTACAACGTTACCGGCCAGAGTATCCTGGGCTCCTTATCGTTCACCATTCCAATGGTCCAATGGGGCCAATGGAACTCAAGGCCCTTCCAGATTTCCTTTCTGCGCCAGTGGCATGGCACGTCAATGTCCCAGCCGATCTCCATCTCTCAGGAGGTCAAACAGTCGCTACGTTGGTGGATTCAACCTCACAACTTGAAAAGATGCACGCACATAGTCACCCCTCATCAAGAGATAGTGACCTCAGATGCCAGTCTGGAGGGATGTGGAGCACACTATCAGAACTACGCGGCTCAGGGCAGCTGGCCATTCAGGTCAGCTGGCCATTCAGGTCACAGGACTCAGTGTCGAACATTCTGGAGATGAAAGCAGCATTTCAGGCCCTCCTGGCCTTCAGCCCTCACTTGAGGGGGAAGCATGTCCTTCTGAGAATGGACAACAAAGTGGCTGTCGCCTATATCAACAGGCAGGGGGGTACCAGAAGCAGGTCCATGATGCAGGAGGTCCGTCCTGTTCTAGAATGGGCACAGCTGAACCTGTCAGACTTAAGGGCGGTTTACGTTCCGGGGGTCCAGAACATCTTGGCCGACTCATTGAGCAGAAATTTTGCCTCCAACAACGAGTGGTCTCTGAGTCCCCAAACTTATGCTCTCATATCCCAGACCTGGGGATCACCGGAGATAGACCTTGCGGCAACACCAGCAAACAAAAAATGCCAAAGATTCCTGTCAAGGATTCCCTGCCCTTCAGCAGAGGGGACAGATTGCCTTCAACACCCTTGGGATTTCCACCTGGGCTACATCTTCCCTCCGACTCCCCTCATAGCGAGATTCCTCCTGAGGCTCAAGAAATCAATGGCATTGGTAATAGCAGTAATTCCTTTTTGGCCAAGGAGACCATGGTTTACCACCCTCATGCAACTGAACATGGCAGATCCCCTGCTCCTTCCGTTATCAACGGACCTGCTCTCCCAGGGTCATCTACTTCACCCGAATCCGGAGAGGCTACATTTGATGGCCTGGAGTAGGGATGAGCTTCGTGTTCGAGTCGAACCCATGTTCGACTCGAACATCGGCTGTTCGATCGTTCGCCGAATTGCGAACGTTATGGGCCGTTCGCGCTAAATTCGTGTGGCGCGTCACGGCCCATAATTCACTGCGGCATCGCAGTGCATTGCTGGCTGATGATTGGCCAAGCATGCACTATGACCCGCATGCTTGGCCAATCACAGCGCTGTCAGTAGAGAGAGCTGTAATTGGCCAAAGCCAGGGTGGCTTTGGCCAATTATGGCTCAGGGGATTTAGTACACACCCCACACTATATAAGGCCGCCTGCACGGCGGCCCTGTGTAGTGTGTGTTCCGGTGTGCTGAGAGATAGAGAGAGAGAGAGACAGTGTCATTTGATTTGAGTTAGATAGATTAGGCAGAACAGTCAGTCAGTTAGCTGCACTTACAGTGTATTGTGTATATATATGCATCCCAGGTGTTGCATATATATATATACACTGTATTCAGTTTAGCTAGATCTGTTCCTGTTATCTTCTATCTAGACTATTTACATTTAATGCAGTGCGTCCTGCTCACAGTGTTCAGCTAGATCCGTTCCTGTTAAATTCCTACTGACCGGCAGGCTTGTCTGGTTACAGTATATAAAGCTACCTGAAGAAAATTACAGGTGTTCTATTTGATCCTATTAGTACCACGGTCAGGCAGCTAGACTATTTACATTTAGTACAGTGCGTCCTGCTCACAGTGTTCAGCTAGATCCGTTCCTGTTATCTTCCTACTGACAGGCAGGCTTGTCTGGTTACAGTATATAAAGCTACCTGAAGAAAATTACAGGTGTTCTATTTGATCCTATTAGTACCACGGTCAGGCAGCTAGACTATTTACATTTAGTACAGTGCGTCCTGCTCACAGTGTACAGCTAGATCCGTTCCTGTTATCTTCCTACTGACAGGCAGGCTTGTCTGGTTACAGTATATAAAGCTACCTGAAGAAAATTACAGGTGTTCTATTTGATCCTATTAGTACCACGGTCAGGCAGCTAGACTATTTACATTTAGTACAGTGCGTCCTGCTCACAGTGTACAGCTAGATCCGTTCCTGTTATCTTCCTACTGACAGGCAGGCTTGTCTGGTTACAGTATATAAAGCTACCTGAAGAAAATTACAGGTGTTCTATTTGATCCTATTAGTACCACGGTCAGGCAGCTAGACTATTTACATTTAGTACAGTGCGTCCTGCTCACAGTGTACAGCTAGATCCGTTCCTGTTATCTTCCTAATGACAGGCAGGCTTGTCTGGTTACAGTATATAAAGCTACCTGAAGAAAATTACAGGTGTTCTATTTGATCCTATTAGTACCACGGTCAGGCAGCTAGACTATTTACATTTAGTACAGTGCGTCCTGCTCACAGTGTTCAGCTAGATCCGTTCCTCTTATCTTCCTACTGACAGGCAGGCTTGTCTGGTTACAGTATATAAAGCTACTTGAAGAAAATTACAGGTGTTCTATCCCAGCTTAGTGCAGCTACAGGCCATTAGTATGTCTGGAAGGCCAAGAAGGAGAGGCAGACAGTCACAAGCCAATAAGAGAGGGCAAGCAGGCTCTGTGTCTAGTGCTGGTCGTGGAGACGGTGCATCCTCATCAGCACGTGGCCATGGGACACGCTTGGCCTTTTTTTCGGCAGCTGGCCATGTTGAGCCGCAACATGCGGAAGACTTGGTCGAGTGGATGACCAAGCCGTCCTCATCCTCCTCATCCTCTCTCACCCATGCCCAGGGTGCTTTGTCTGGCAAAGCAGCGGCCTCTTCCCTCAGCTCAATGTCATCAGTGACTCCTTCCCTAGCTCCACCATGTCCTCATGAGGATTCCCTCGAACTGTTTGACCACAGTGTTGGGTACATGCTCCAGGAGGATGCCCAGCGTTTGGAAGGCTCTGATGACGATACTGAGCTCGATGAAGGCAGTAACATGAGCGCGGACAGAGGGGGTGCCCAAGAAGGACAGCAATCTGGCAGTCATGCTCCCCCTGCTGCAGCATACTGCCAGGTTTGCTCCAGTGATGAGGAGGGAGGGGATGATGAGGTCACTGACTCAACGTGGGTGCCTGATAGGAGAGAGGAGGAGGAGGAGGAGGAGGAGGAGGAGGAGGAGGAGGAGGCGGCAGCACATCACCAACGAGGCAGGATGCCCTCCAGGGGCCAGCCTAAGGGCAGCACATTGACTGCATCACACCCCAAAGCTCCACATGTGCAGGGCGCTGCAGTCTCTGCGCGTTATTCAAAAAGTTCTTTGGTGTGGGCCTTTTTTGAGACGAGTGCATCAGATCGCACCGCTGCTATTTGCAACATATGTCTCAAGCGTATCTCGCGTGGCCAAAATATCTCCCGCTTGGGTACCACATGCTTGACCAGACATATGTTGACCTGCCATGCAGTTCGTTGGCAAGCGTATCTAAAAGACCCACACCAAAGAACAAAGAGGATCTCTCCTTGCTCCTCATCAGCTGAGATTTCCAACCCCACTAGACCTTCAGTCCTCTCTGAGACCTGCAGTGAGAGGAATGAAGGTGTAGAATTAGGTGTGTCACAGCCAAGTACTTGTGGGCAATCTGCTTTTGGTACACCGACGTCAGATTGTACCAGGCAAATTTCCCTGCCCCAGCTGCTGCACCGCCGAAAGAAGTTTGCTCCCAGCCATCCACATGCCCAGCGGTTGAATGCTAGCTTGGCAAAATTGCTAGCACTTCAACTGCTGCCTTTTCAGTTGGTAGACTCTGCCCCCTTCCGTGAGTTTGTGGAATGTGCGGTTCCTCAGTGGCAGGTACCCAAACGCCACTTTTTCTCACGGAAGGCGATTCCGGCTCTCTACCGGCATGTGGAAGGCAATGTCCATGCCTCGCTGGACAGGGCGGTCAGCGGTAAGGTGCATATTACCGCTGACTCATGGTCCAGCAGGCATGGACAGGGACGTTACCTAAGTTTCACGGCGCATTGGGTGACTCTGCTGGCAGCTGGGAAGGATGCAGGACAAGGTGCAGTAGTGTTGGAGGTTGTTCCGCCACCACGCCTCCAAAATGCTGATTGTGACACACCTCTCTCCTCCACCCCCTCCTCTTCTTCTTCCTCCATGGCCTCTTCCTCGGAACCAGCGGTGCTCCGTAGGCGTTCAAGGGGCTACGCAAGTACGCAGGCCAAAAGATGCCATGCGGTGCTTGAGCTGGTGTGCTTGGGGGACAGGAGCCACACTGGGGCAGAGGTTCTGTCAGCTCTGCAGGGGCAGGTTCAGAGGTGGTTGACGCCACGCCAACTTAAGGCAGGAATGGTGGTTTGCGACAATGGCACCAACCTCCTCTCTGCCCTCCGACAGGGACAAATGACCCATGTGCCCTGTTTGGCTCACGTCCTTAACTTGGTGGTGCAGCGGTTCTTGGGCAGGTACCCGGGCTTACAGGATGTCCTGAGGCAGGCCAGGAAAGTCTGTGTGCATTTCCGCCGGTCATATAATGCCAGTGCTCGGCTGACGGACCTCCAAAAGGAGTTTAACCTGCCCAAGAACCGCCTAATCTGTGACATGCCCACCAGGTGGAACTCAACGTTGGCCATGCTGCAGCGGCTGCACACGCAGCAGAGGGCCATAAATGAGTACCTGTGCGACTATGGCACCAGGACAGGGTCAGGGGAGCTTGGTTTTTTTTCCCCACGCCAGTGGGCCATGATCAGGGATGCATGCACTGTCCTGTCACCATTCGAGGAGGCCACGAGGATGGTGAGCAGTGACAGTGCATGCATCAGTGACACTGTCCCCCTTGTCCACCTGTTGGAGCACACGCTGCGTGGAATAATGGACAGGGCACTTGAGGCAGAACAGAGGCAGGAAGAGGAGGACTTCCTTAGCTCTCAAGGCCCCCTTTATCCAGACAGTGTTCCTGCGTGCCCGCCGATCACACAGGAAGAGGACGAGGAGGAAGAGGAGGAGGAGGAAGATTGTGTCAGTATGGAGGTGGAGCCTGGCACTCAGCATCAGCAGCAGTCTTTAAGGGATCAGTCCCAAGAAACACATGGACTTGTACGTGGCTGGGAGGAGGTGGCTGCGGACCATGTCGTTCTTAGTGACCCAGAGGACTCCGGACCGAATGCCTCAGCAAACCTACGCTGCATGGCCTCCCTGATCCTGCAAAGCCTGCGTAAGGATCCTCGTATTCGTGGTATCAAGGAGAAGGACCAATACTGGCTGGCAACCCTCCTTGATCCACGTTACAAGGGTAAGGTTGCGGACCTTATCTTGCCATCGCAGAGGGAGCAGAGGATGAAACATCTTCGGGAGGCCTTGCAGAAAGGTCTGTGCAACGCGTTCCCAGAGACTGGGAGGTTACAAACTCCTGTTTCTGGACAACGTGTTGCTGAGGCTTCGGTCAGTCAAAGAAGGAGCGGTGGAGAAGGTGGCCGTCTGACCGATGCGTTCAGACAATTTTTTGGTCCGCAGCCCCAAGGTATGATCGGTTCCAGCAACCATCGCCAGCGTCTGTTTTACATGGTGCAGGAATACCTAGGGGCAAGATCAGACTTGGACACCTTTCCCACCGAAAATCCTCTGGGTTACTGGGTCTTGAGGATGGATCACTGGCCAGAGCTTGCACAGTATGCAATTGAGCTACTGGCCTGTCCTGCATCCAGCGTTCTTTCGGAACGCACATTCAGTGCTGCTGGAGGCGTGGTAACCGATCACAGGGTGCGTCTGTCCACCGACTCGGTCGATCGGCTGACCTTCATAAAAATGAATGAGTCTTGGATCACCACCAGCTACCAAGCACCTGATGCTGATGTAACCGAATAATTTTTTTTGAAATCTCAGATCCCTTCAAAGACTGCCTATGCTGATGCTGAGTGACTATCCCTGAGTAATTATCCTCTTCCTCCTCAATCATCACGCTGATAGCTTGTTGCAGTGTTGTGGCACCAGCACCAGTGCCTAAGGCCCAATTTTTCTGCCCCTGTCTAACAGGGGCGTGTAATTACAATTTTTGATGCAATACTTTGCAGCAGGGCTCGTTCCTGCGTTCCAACTAGAGTGTCTGTGAGGGGTTGCAGTGTTGTGGCACCAGCACCAGTGCCTAAGGCCCAATTTTTCTGCCCCTGTCTAACAGGGGCGTGTAATTACAATTTTTGAAGCAATAATTTGCAGCAGGGCTCGTTCCTGCGTTCCAACTAGAGTGTCTGTGAGGGGTTGCAGTGTTGTGGCACCAGCACCAGTGCCTAAGGCCCAATTTTTCTGCCCCTGTCTAACAGGGGCGTGTAATTACAATTTTTGAAGCAATAATTTGCAGCAGGGCTCGTTCCTGCGTTCCAACTAGAGTGTCTGTGAGGGGTTGCAGTGTTGTGGCACCAGCACCAGTGCCTAAGGCCTAATTTTTCAGCTCCTGTTCAACAGGGGCATGTAATTACAATTCTTGATCTAATATTTCACAGCAGGGCCCTGTGAGGGCTTACAGTGTTGTGGCCACAGCAACACCTAAGGCCCAAATTTCTGCTGAGTATATAGGGCAGGACCCTACTTTCAAACATCTAACTTACAAACGACTCCTACTTGCAAACGGAAGGAGACAACAGGAAGTGAGATGAAATCTACCCCTAGGAAGGGAAATTCTCTCCTGTAAGAGTTAATATGGGAAAACAAGTTCTCCTTTCCACTGATGCTTTCCAATCCTTGTTCCACAAAAAAACCCAAATTTTCAAAAAACATTTTTCATTGGGACAAAAAAGTGAGGTGAAATCTTCTGAAGAGGAGGAAAGACAGCAAAACAAATGTCACAGGGGTGATAACCCTTCCCTATGTTTTCCAAAAAGCTTAGAAAAGATTTTTTGGCTGGAGCTAAACACGTTAAAAATGTTCAAAATTACAAACAGATTCTACTTAACAACAAACCTACAGTCCCTGTCTTGTTTGCACCGCCTGTATACTGCTGTTCAGAGTATATAGGGCCTGGTGGCCCCACACCTTTCCTTATTTTAATTTGGGTGCGGGGTTCCCCTTAATATCCATACAAGACCCAAAGGGACTGGTAATGGACTGGGGGGTACCCATGCCGTTTGTCTCACTGATTTTCATCCATATTGCCATGACCCGACATGACATTAAACCCGCAAGCAGTTTTAAATGAGATTTTTTCCTTTAAAAATGACATTTGGTGCAGGGACTGTTCTAAACATGGGAAACACGCGTCACTTTACAGGCATACTATAGACACCCCCCAGGTACGATATTTAAAGGAATATTTCACTTTTTTTTTTTTACTTTAAGCATCATTAAAATCACTGCTCCCGAAAAAACGGCCGTTTTTAAAAGTTTTTTTTGCATTGATACATGTCCCCTGGGGTAGGACCCGGGTCCCCAAACCCTTTTTAGGACAATACCATGCAAATTAGCCTTTAAAATGAGCACTTTTGATTTCGAACGTTCGAGTCCCATAGACGTCAATGGGGTTCTAACGTTCGTGCGAACTTTCGGTCCGTTCGCGGGTTCTGGTGCGAACCGAACCGGGGGGTGTTCGGCTCATCCCTAGCCTGGAGACTGAAAGGGCTAGGTACTTAGAACAAGGCTGTTCCCAGAAGGTGGTGGACACCTTATTCCAGGCCAGAAGGCCTACCACCAATAACACCTACAGACGGGTCTGGCAGAAATGTATCGCTTTCACTCAACAGCAGGGCTGGGACTCATCCTCCCCTTCGGTTTCACAGATCCTGGAATTTCTTCAATCAGGCCTAGAGAAAGGCCTTAGGTCAAGCACACTGAAGGTGCAGGTGTCGGCCCTATCCGCCTTGACGGGAGTTAAGTGGGCACAAGATCCCCTTGTCATTCAGTTTCAAAGGGCCTGCCTAAAAATGAGGCCCCCCAGAAAACCTTCCTTCCCGGTCTGGGACCTCTCAGTTGTTCTGGAAGCGCTATCTAAAGAGCCTTTTTTCCCGCTTGAGAACATCTCCCTCTGAGATCTAACACTGAAGGTTTCGTTCTTGATAGCCATATCATCGGCTAAAAGGGTGTCAGAGATGCAAGCTCTACTGGCCACTGAACCATATCTGATTGTTTATCCTGACAGATTAGTCCTAAAGGCCTTCGGATCGTTTCATCCCCAAGGTATCCTCATCCTTTCATTTCAACCAGGAGATTAATCTCCCAGCACTCATCACGGATCAGGGGCCTCATCACCCTCATCCATTGGACGTCAAGGGTAACATCTTGGAGTATCTCTCAGCAACCAAATCCATCAGAAAGATGGAAAGTCTCCTAATCATCACTCATGGATTCAGGGGAGGTCAAGCGGCATCCTCACGCACCATTGCTTAATGGCTAGTAAAGACCATCAAGAAAGCGTATTCATTAAGTAACCATCAGATACCTGAGGGCTTAAGGGCACACTGCACCAGGGCAGTGGCAACCTCCTGGGTGGCCTACTGTAGAGTCTCGGTGGAGACAATTTGCAGAGCAGCTTCCTGGTTTCCAGGAACACCTTTATGTCTCATTATAAGGTGGATTCCGCTCGCTTATCCACAGTGGATTTCGCAAGAACTGTTATCCAAGCCAATTCTTCTATTCTTTGTTAATAAACTTAGTTTGCAATCCCACCCAGTTTTGCGAGTTATTCCCCAAAGTGTGTGCTGCCATGATGCGACAGAAAAACGGAAAATTGTATACTTACCTTTCCGTAATTTTCCTTTCCTGTCGCATCGTCATGGCAGCATACAATCTCCTACCCTTTTGAGGTGATATATACGGAAAATACTGGGGCGGGGGCCCTCTCTACAATTTATAGCTATGTGGTCCTATCAGGTTGTGGGGGCGGAGTCACAACCCCAAAGTGTATGCTGCCATGAAGATGTGACAGGAAAGGAAAATTACGGAAAGGTGAGTATACAATTTTCCATTTTTTTGTATTGTGTTGATTATATTCCCTACACACCCACTTCAAGTTCAGGAAAACTGGAGAGGGTGTAACACAACGGGTTTACTATGAATAGTATCTTATCCCAAATCAGAACAGCTCCAGACCTATGTTTCACTTATATTTAATTTCAGTACACTCCACCCTGGTGGTAGTGTATTTGTAGGGCAGCAGTTCACTTCCAGGTTAGTCTATTATATTTTTAGTCTAATTTTTCTGTACTTGTATCCTGTGCATGGATTTACCCACACACACTCACATCTACATTCCAAATTTGGCACTTAAAATGGTCATGCACTATGCAATCTGATTGTCCAATCCCTGTACAACTCGATATTTCTGCAAAAAAGGGAATAGGAATACGCACTTGAACAATTCAAATTTTTGGAAATCAAACAGGCTCTTGCCTAATCTAATTTTTCTATTTTTTTTAAGATTGCAGTGTATGGTCACCTTTTAAAGATCAAGATCTGAAAATATTAATTTTTGGGGTTTAGAAACACTTTTCTGTTCTTTTGTAATGTATTGAAATATTTGTGTAAAAATAGAAAAAAAAAACATTTCAAAGATATATTAGAAGTAATAGGAATGAGATTAGCATCAAAGGGGTTAATTAAGAACACCTACTAATTGCCTAACATGACACACCCAATGAGATGGGCGTGCGCTATTATCAATGAGAAAACATCAGTTACCCTGGCACCACTTGCCATTTACATATTTATTATCGTGTTGCGTGTGCCGGTTCGCACGCTCAATCAATGATTTATCCGGCGCAACAATTAAGGTATGAACCAGCGCACTGTTCTAAGTAAAATCAGCCCCATAGATATCATACATTTTTAGGCAATTCTGTTTCTTTGCCAATTTAAAAGAAACTACCAGGTTCACTTGATATCCTGTTTATTCAGTTGTGGTCTTCTCAACTTTCTTCAAAGATGCATTTCTCACCACCTAAGCAGCCAGTCACACAATTATCTTGGAATTGAATACAAAGCTTCCTTTGATTGGGTGAGGTGAAGAGGCAGGCAGATGAGATCATGATGTCCACCTCAGCCAATCAGAGGAAGCCTTGTATTCACTGATAAAAATGCAAGGCTTCCTCTAAATGACTGGCAAGCACTCAGACCAACTCAATATTGTTCCAGCCACAGACAGGAAGTTGCCGTACTGCTGCCGGAACACAGTGCTGTGGTGTACCTGAGCAGAAAGCCTAGCTACTTGCCAACCAGCCACCATCGTTATAAGGCTGCAGGTTGGCTCCCCTGCGTGAATCGCCGTAGATGTATGGCGGCCGCTTTAAGGGATATAGGGGGCACCTGCGGCGTGACACTGAAGCCGATGCACGTGGCCGGCGGCCGTGATGTCTGCCAGACACCCGCGATCGCTCCTGAGAGAGACAGAATGGGGATCTGTCAATGTAAACAGACAGATCCCCGTTCTGTTTGGGAAGAAGAGAAAGATCGTCTGTTCCTAGTGATCAGGAACAGCGATCTCTCTCTACTCCCCGTCAGTCCACTCCCCCCACAGTTAAAAACACCTCCCTAGGACACACTCAACCCCTTGATCGCCCCCTAGTGTTAACCCCTTCCCTGCCAGTGACGTTCATACAGTAATCAGTGGCTATTTTTAGCTCTGATCGCTGTATAAATGTCAGTGTCCAATCTGTTCGATTTGTCCGCCGCAATGTCGCAGTCCTGTTAAAAATCGCTGATCACGGTGATTACTAGTAAAAAAGAAAATAATAATAATATAAATGCCATAAATCTATCCCCTATTTTGTAGATGCTCTAACTTTTGCGCAAACCAATCAATGTACACTTATTGCAAATTTTTTATTAAAAATTTGTAGAATACATATTGGCTTAAACTGATGAAGAATTTAGTTTTTTTAAATTTTTTTGGATATTTATTGGGGTTTTTTTTCAAAATTTTTGGTCTTTTTTTGTTTATAGCGCAAAAAATAAAAGCTGCAGAGGTGATCAAATACCACCAAAAGAAAGCTCTATTTATGGGAAAAAAAGGCATCAATTTTGTTTGGGTACAGCATTGCACGACAGCGCAATTGTCAGTTAAAGTAACGCAGTGCCGTATCACAAAAAATGGCCTGTTCATTAAGAGGGCAAATTTTCCGCTCCTTAAAGTGGGAGTCCGGCGACCAATCTTTTTTTTTTTAGGTCATTAAGACACTTTGCTAACCCCAAAATAATACTCATGGTTTGGGTGTAATATTTCCGCCTCTGTCTGTTTTCGTACTGAAGAATAACTTAAAAAAATGTGATGCTGGCTGTTTCTATCTTGCTTGTGGGCATGTGAAGCCCACAAACATTGATTTCCTGGATGCGGTGAATGCTGTTCATTCACAGCTTGTACACACGCATGATCAATGTTTCCTCACTGAATCTTGGGAAGCCTGACACTAAGCTCCCAGGAGACAGTGCGGCGCCGGGAAAGGCAATAAACACGCCTACTCCTATGGGAGGAGAGACAGGAAGTGCCACAATAAAGTACAATATAAAGGTAATTACAGCGATAAAAAAAAATTTTGTGCGGCATTTGAACATCTATGCAATTAACTGAAGGGGTAAGATTAAGTTAAAAATTTGAGTGGAACCCCGCTTTAAGTGGTTAATGTACATGAAAAGAAATAAACAGTGATTAAAAAAGAATGTTTACCTATAAAATGGGCATTGGGCTCACTAAGATACTAAGGCTTCATGCACACAGGGCATTTTTACAGCTGCTTTTACCAGCGGCAGACTTTTTTTTTGCAGCTTAAAAACGCCTCTCCATGTTATTCTATGGCCTCATGCACATACAGGATTTTAAGAGCTATATTATTATACAGGATTTATATAGCGTTTACGCAGCGCTTTACAATATAAAAGGGAGACAATACAGTTATAGTACAATAAAATACAAGAGGATTAAGGGGGCCCTGCTCAGAAGAGCTTACAATCTAATAGGGTGGGGCAGGTGGTACAAAAGGTTGTAACTGTGGGGAATGAGCTGTTGGAAGTTGTAGGAGATTAGTTGGAGACGTGATAGGCTTTCCTGAAGAGATGAGTTTTCAGAGATTGCCTGAAGGTAGCAAGAGTAGGGGATAGCCGGACAGGTTGTGGTAGTGAGTTCCAGAGGATGGGAGAGGCTCTGGAGAAATCCTGGAGACGAGCATGGGAGGAGGAGATGAGAGAGCTTGAGAGCAGGAGGTCTTGAGAAGAGCGGAGAGGACGATTTGGGTGATATTTGGAGACAAGATTGGTAATGTAGCTTGGGGCAGAGTTGTGAATGGCTTTGAATGTTGTGGTTAGTATTTTGAATTTAATTCGCTGGGTGATTGGGAGCCAGTGTAGGGATTGGAGGAGAGGGTTGGCAGACATTGAGTGGTTGGTAAGGTGTATAAGTCTGGCAGCAGCATTCATGAAGGACTGAAGAGGGGATAGCCTATGGAGAGGCAGGCCAATGAGAAGGGAGTTGCAATAGTCAAGGCGAGAGATAACAAGGGAGTGAATGAGGAGCTTGGTGGTTTCATTTGTTAAAAAGGGGCGAATTTTAGAGATGTTCTGGAGGTGAATTCTACAAACTTTTGACAACGATTGGATTACACCTAGTACCCTGGCGTGAGGGGAGGGACTGATGGTTGCATTGTTGATTTTGATGGAAAAGTCATGGAGGGGGGCACGGGCGTGGGGGGGAATATTAATAGCTCAGTTTTAGAGAGATTTATTTTAAGAAAGTGGTGCAACATCCATGCTGATATGTCAGTTAGTAAGTTAGTAATGCGAGAGGAGACTGAAGGAGTGAGGTGAGGAGTAGAAAGATAGATTTGGGTGTCATCAGCGTATAAGTGGTATTGGAAGCCGTGGGCGGTTATCAAATGACCAAGGGAGGAGGTGTAGATAGAGAAGGGAAGGGGTCCAAGAACAGAGCCTTGGGGGACCCCCACAGAAAGGGGCAATGGAGAGGAGGAGACAGAGTTGTAGGTGACACTGAAGGAGCGCTAATAAATAGGCAGAGAACCAGGATGGAGCAGAATCTCGGAGGCCAAGGGAATGTAGTTTATTGAGAAGGAGTGGGTGGTCAATAGGGATGAGCTTCGTGTTCGAGTCGAACCCATGTTCGACTCGAACATCGTGTGTTCAGTCGTTCGCCGAATTATGAACGATATGGGCCGTTCGCGCCAAATTCGAGTGGCGCGTCACGGCCCATAATTCACTGCGGCATCGCCAAGGAGGCTTTGGCCAATTATGGCTCAGGGGGTTTAGTACACGCCCCACATTATATAAGGCCGCCTGCACATCGGCCCTGTGTAGTGTGTTTTCCAGCTTGAGAGAGAGATAGACAGAGAGACAGTGTCGTTTGATTTAAGTTAGATAGAGAAGGCAGGTCGAGTCAGTTAGCTGCACTTACAGTGTATTGAGTGTATATATATATATATATATATATATATATATATGCATCCCATGTGTTGTGTGTATATATAATATATATATATATATATATATATATATATATATATATATATATATATATATATATATTTATATATACACACACACACTGTATTCAGTTTAGCTAGATCCTGTTCTTCTCTTCCTAATATACTGATAGGCAGGCATTTTTACAGTATTTCCAGTTACTGTACTGTGTACCCCGCACAGTTGCACCTACAGTATAGCTACCTGCAGCCAGGTGCTTGTGTAGGCTCTTTGAAGTATTTCCAGTTACTGTACTGTGTACCCCGCACAGTTGCACCTACAGTATAGCTATCTGCAGCCAGGTGCTTGTGTAGGCTCTTTGAAGTATTTCCAGTTACTGTACTGTGTACCCCGCACAGTTGCACCTACAGTATAGCTACCTGCAGCCAGGTGCTTGTGTAGGCTCTTTGAAGTATTTCCAGTTACTGTACTGTGTACCCCGCACAGTTGCACCTACAGTATAGCTACCTGCAGCCAGGTACTTGTGTAGGCTCTTTGAAGTATTTCCAGTTACTGTACTGTGTACCCTGCACAGTTGCACCTACAGTATAGCTACCTGAAGACAAGATGCAGGTGTTATCATATCATACATACTAATAATACTACAGGCAGGCAGTTGATTCTGCTAGCTGCAGTATAAATCGGTATATACATATAGGCAGACAGTCACAAGCCAATAAAAGAGGGCAAGCAGGCTCTGGGGGTCATTTACTAAGATGAATGCACTGCGCTGGTTCAGACCTTAATTGTTGCACTGGATAGATCCTTAATCCAGCGTGTGAACCAGCGCACACACAGGAGTACCTGCACGCGAGAATTTTCCAACGCGATAGGATTGCGCTGGTTCTCGGCTAGGTACATCTCGCGCTCGCTGCAATAGGAAAAATACATCTTCCTATTAAAGCAGCGCAAGAAAAACCGGCATGGGTTCCCCCTTCCGGTGCATGCCAGGCCCTTTGGTCTGGTATGGATATTAAGGGGAACCCCCTATGCCACAAAAACGGCATGGGGGTCCCCCCAAATCCATACCAGTCCCTTATCCGAGCACGCAGCCCGGCTGGTCAGGAAAGGGGGTGGGGACGAGCGAGCGCCCTCCCCTCCTGAACCATACCAGGCCGCATGCCCTCAACATGGGGGAAGGGTGCTTTGTGGAAGGGGGGCGCGCTGCTAATAAGGGGGCCTGCTAATAAGGGTGCCCCCAGATCCCGGCCCCCCACCCTATGTGAATGAGTATGGATGAGTATGGGGTACATCGTACCCCTACCCATTCACCTAGGAAAAAAGTGTCAATTAAAAAAAAACACACTAGACAGGTTTTTAAACTAATTTATTAGGCAGTTTCGGGGGTCTCTTCCGCGCTCTCTGGATCTTCTCCCGGTCTCCGGTTCTTCTCTGTGCTCTCCGGCTCTTCTCCGCACTCTCCGGCTCTTCTGCCAGGCTCCTCCGCTATCTTCTGCTCTTTTGCCGCTCTTTTGCTAGCAGAGGAGCGCGGTCTTCTCCCGCCGTCCGGTTCTTCTGTCACTTTCCGGTTCTTCTGCCAGGCTCCCCCCCTATCTTCTTCCAGCTCTTTTGCTAGCGGTGGTCTGGTCGTCTTGTTCTTCTCTTCTCTTTTCTTCTCACACGATGCTCTCTCCCACTGTACTGCCGTCTGCGAGGTATGGGGCGTGGTCACCGTGTGATGTCACCGGGTGACTCCGCCCATTATGACGGCACAGTCCCGGGGCATGCTGGGACTGTGACGACATAAGGGGCGGAGTCACCGGGTGACATCACCCGGTGGCCACGCCCCATGCCTATATAATTGGTTACAGACCTCGCTTACGGCATTACAGCGAGAGGGAGAGTCGTGTCAACATCTCAGGTAGAGAAGAGGAAAGAAGACGTCTCAGAGGACTGGGCTCCTCCGCTAGCAAAAGAGCGGCAAAAGAGCAGAAGATAGCGGAGGAGCCAGGCAGAAGGAAGAAGGCATCGGAGAAGAACCAGAGAGCACGGCGACGACACCGGAGAGAGGGAGAAGAGGCCTGAGAGACCCCCGAAGTCGGAAGAAGAACGGGCTCCTCCGCTAGCAAAAGAGCAGCAAAAGATAAGAAGATAGGGGAGGAGCCCGACAGAAGAGCAGGAAAGCGCGGAGAAGAGCGCGGAGAAGAACCGGAGACCGGGAGAAGATATGGAGAGCGCAGAAGAGACCCTCGAAGTCGGAAGAAAACCCCCGGAGCTGTCTAATAAATTACTTTAAAAACCTGTCTAGCGTGTTTTTTTTAATTGACACTTTTTTCCTAGTTGAACGGGTAGGGGTACGATGCCCCCCCGCCTGCAGACCCCGACAACCAACAGCCAGGGTTGTCGGGAAGAGGCCCTTGTCCTCATCAACATGGGAACGAGGTGCTTTGGGGTGGGGGGGCCGCAGGGCACCCCCCTTGCCGCACAGAACCTACCCCCCCATGTTGAGGGCATGCGGCCTGGTACGGTTCAGAAGGGGGGGGGGGCGCTCGTCCCCACCCCCTTTTCTGACCGACCGGGCAATGTGCTCAGATAAGGGTCTGGTATGGATTTTGAGGGGGGACCCCACGCCGTTTTTTTGGGCGTAGGGGGTTCCCCTTAAAATCCATACCAGACCGAAGGGCCTGGTATGCCCCTGGGGGGAACCCATGCCGGTTTTTTATTTAAAATTTGGTGTGGAGTTCCCCCTCAAGATTCATACCAAACAGTGCCGGGCATTGACAGGGATCCAAGTCGGATCCTCGTTCAATACAGTCGGTACTCTGTCGGGTTGCTATGGAAATGGCAAACCGCAGCTAAACGCAACCGCAGCTAATCGCACTGTACCAATGCAGCTGATCGCAGTGCCTGGAGTCTTAAAATTCACAGAAAAAAAAACATGCTTTTAACTGCGGCAGAATAGCCATCTGTATGAAGGGCGCCTAAGGCCCCTTTTACACTGGGGTGTTTTTCAGGCACTATAGCGCTAAAAATAGCGCCTGAAAAACGCCCTAAAGAAGTGGCTCTATTCACTCCAGTGTGAATCGGGCTTTCACACTGGAGCGGCGTGCTAGCAGGACAGTAAGGCTCGATTCACATCTATGCATGTTGCTTTTGAGTGTTTCTCCAGTGCTTTTTGCAGTGCTTGCCGCGTTTTTGGACCGGCGTTTTTACAGCGATTTGCGTTTTTTTCTTTTTTTACACTGTATATAGCCAGTTGCTAAGGAGGGGGCCAGGAAGCCGGACGCCGTATCCTTAACAACCGATGAGTCATCAGCCGACTTCCCGCTCAATGTAAAAAAAAAAAATGCCGGCTAAAAAAAAAAAAAACAATCGAGAAAAAAACAGCGTGGGGTCCCCCCCATGTCCATACCAGGCCCTTGGGTCTAGTATGGATTCAGAGGGGACCCCCATGCCAAAATGTAAAAAAAAATGGCGTGGGGGTCCCCCCAAAATCCATTCCAGACCCTTATCTGAGCACGCAGCCCAGCAGGTCAGGAAAGGGAGGGGACGAGCGAACGCCCCCCCTTCTGAACCATACCAGGCCGCATGCCCTCAACATGGGGGGATGGGTGCTTTGGGGCAGGGGGGGCTCTGTGCCCCCCACCCCAAAGCACTTTGTCCCCATGTTGATGGGGACAAGGGCCCCTTCCCGACAACCCTTGCCCGGTGGTTGTCGGGGTCTGCAGGCGGGGGGCTTATCGGAATCTGGAAGCCCCCTTCGCACTGGTTCTCGGCTAGGTACATCTCGCGCTCGCTGCAATAGGAAAAATACATCTTCCTATTAAAGCAGCGCGAGAAAAACCGGCATGGGTTCCCCCTTAGGGTGCATGCCAGGCACTTTGGTCTGGTATGGATATTAAGGGGAACCCCCTACGCCAAAAAAACGGCATGGGGGTCCCCCCAAATCCATACCAGTCCCTTATCTGAGCACGCAGCCCGGCCGGTCAGGAAAGGGGGTGGGGACGAGCGAGCGCCCCCCCCCCCTCCTGAACCGAACCAGGCCGCATGCCCTCAACATGGGGGATGGGTGCTTTGTGGAAGGGGGCGCGCTGCTAATAAGGGGGCCTGCTAATAAGGGGGCCCCCAGATCCCAGCACCCTATGTAAATGAGTATGGGGTACATGGTACCCCTACCCATTCACCTGGGGAAAAAAAGTAGTGTAGTGTTAAAAAATACAGTAGACAGTTTTTGACAAGTCTTTTATTATGCAGCTCCGGGGTTCTCCACTCTCTTCTCCGCGCTCTCCGGTTCTTCTCCCGTTGTCCTGTGCCTTCTGCCGGGTTCTTCTGCTCTTTTGCCCGCTCTTTTGCTAACTCTTGCCAGGTCTTCGTCGTCTTCGCCCCTCTTCTCTTCTTCCGATGTTGACTCGTCGCTGTCTCCCGCTGTAATGCTGTGTGCGCCGTGCCCAAATACTTATAAAGGGATTGGAGCGGGGTCACTGGGTGACGTCATCCGACATTACACTACTTTTTTTACAGGTGAATGGGTAGGGGTACCATGTACCCCATACTCATTCACATAGGGTGGGGGGCCAGGATCTGGGGGCCCCCTTGTTAAAGGGGGCTTCCAGATTCCAATAAGCCCCCCGCCCGCAGACCCCAACAACCACTGGCCAAGGGTTGTCGGGAAGAGGCCCTTGTCCCCATCAACATGGGGGCAAGGTGCTTTGGGGTGAGGGGGCGCAGAGCCCCCCCGCCCCAAAGCACCCATCCCCCCATGTTGAGGGCATGCGGCCTGGTATGGTTCAGGGGGGGACGCTCGCTCGTCCCCTCCCTTTCCTGACCTGCCGGGCTGCATGCTCGGATAAGGGTCTGGTATAGATTTTGGGGGGACGCCCACGCCAAGGGCCTAGTATGAACCTGGGGGTGGGACCCCACGCTGTTTTTCTTCACGATTTTTTTTTAGCCTGCATTTTTTTTTTTTTTAGATTGAGCGGGAAGTCAGCTGACAGCTGATGACTCATAGGTTGTTAAGGACGCTTTCCGGCCCCCTTCTTAGCAACCAGCTATATACAGTGTAAAAAAAAGAAATTAAAAAAATGCAAAACGCGGTAAAAATGCAGTACTTGCATTTTGGATGCAGGTCCATTGAAATCTATTACAAGCAAAACAATGCATTTTGCGGGGAAAAAAGTCCCCGACCCTTTCCAAAAATGCAGACGCACAAAAATGCATTGATGTGAACATGCTCCATAGGAACCCATGTTTAAAAATTCACATGCATTTCTGCAAAATGCATCAAAAAACGCATTAGTGTGAATATAGCCTAAGGCCCTTTTTACACTGGGGCAGGGGGGCGTCTGCGGTAAAGCGTTGCTATTTTTAGCGCCGCTTTACTGTCGTTTTAGCGGCGTTATTCGGCTGCTAGGGGGGCGGTTTTAACCCCTCTGCTAGTGGCTGAAAAGGGGTTAAAAACGCCACTGGATCGGCATTTTGCCGGCGGTATCACAGCGCTGCCCTATTGATTTTAATGGGGAGGAGCAGTGAGTTCACCATTCCAAAGAAGCTGCTGGCAGGACTTTTTGTGACGCCCTGCCAGCGCACCGCTCCAGTGTGAAAGCCCTCACTGGAGTGAATGGAGCCGCTTCTTTAGGGCATTTTTCAGACGCTATTTTTAGTGCCGTAGCGCCTAAAAACGCCCCAGTGTGAAAGGAGCCTAAAAAAAGTCCTGATAGCAGCATCTTTGGAGTGGTGTATAAACCGCTCCTGCCCATTGAAATCAATGGGACAGCGCGGCTATACCACCGGCAAAACGCCACGCGGTAGCGTTTCGCGTGCAGATTTAACCCCTTTTCAGCCACTAGCAGGGGTTGAAACTGCTAGCGGCCGAATACCGCCGGTAAAGCAGCGCAAAAAATAGCGCCGTTTTCCCGCTGCTGCCCGCACCACCCCAGTGTGAAAGGGGCCTAAGGCTCCCCTCACACGGATGGACCTTTCAGGTCCGCCTCGGACCTGAACAGACACTCCATAGACCTCTATGGAGGGTTGGAGGTCAGTGGTGACATGTCTGCTGACATCAGACCCACCCCAATCCTAAAAAGTGTAACGGAGGAAAAAACAATTTTTCCATCCATCTGCGGATCGGATTAGGTGACGACGGACTCTACGGTCTCTCATCATCCGATCCCCCATAGAGGAGAGTGGCACTCTGACAGGTCTGTCCCTGCACAGTGTGCAGAGACAGACCTGTCATCTGCCTGCCCAGTGGGGATCGACGGAGCAATCCCCCGCTGAGCAGAGCGGGCTCCGTACACAGGGTACAAAGTCCCATCGTGTGTATGAGGCTTAAACACCAGAAATTCAAGTTTTCGTATCTTTAAAGGTCACCATACTCAGGCCAATCAGTTAGATCTTCCATAAATTAGATTCAGTGCAAGAGCCTGTTTGATTTTCTACAATTAGAAGTAATTCTTACAGTGCATCTTCCTATTACCGCTTTAGCCTTATGCTCTCTTTCCACTATTTCAACCCCAAAGTTGTGTGATTTACAATGTGCTTTTTTGGCTTGTTTTCCACTATTGCAACTTGTCATGCCACTAGGGACTAAAAAGTTGCATCACAAGTTCTACCCCATGATTTACAATGAGTACCGTTCATATGTGTGCGACTTCAAGTTGCAGCAACTTTAAAGTAGTCCCTGCACTACTTGGGTCCCACTTTGATGCGACTTGAGGTCCATAGACCTCAAAAATACACAGGCATTGCTTCAAGTTTTAGCAAAAAGTTGCGGGAAACTCGTGGCAAAAAACACGCAACTTTGGGCTTGCAATAGTGGAAACCGAGCCTTAATGCCGTGTCATGCGACTAATTCAAAACATCTGAGAAAAAGTCGCACTGAAGTTGGAACAAAGTAGTGCAAGAACTTTTTTTGGAGTTGCACCAATTAGAACGGGGGAACATTGAAATACATGTGTTTTGACTTGTCCTGCGACTTCACATGTGTCAAGTCGCACAACAACTCGCAGTAGTGGAAAGAGAGCCTAAGGCCACTTGGGACTGAAAAGTTGCATCACAAGTTGTACTCCATGATTTACAATGAGTACCGTTCATATGTGTGCGACTTGCTTATGCACATGCCGTATACACAGCGGGCACACATCTTTATTACAGAAATCCATATTTGGCATGGAAATTAACCACTTGCTTACTGGGCACTTAAACCCCCCTGCTGTCCTGACCAATTTTCAGCGCTGATCCATGTTGAATGACAATTGCTTAGCCAAATGTTTTTTGTTTTTTTTTAAATTCCCACAAATAGAGCATTCTTTTGGTGGCATTTGATCACCTGTGTGTTTTTTTTTTGTTCAAACAAAAGAAAAGACAGATTTTTATAAATAATTTTGTATATTTTTGTATATTTTGATATTAAATTTTGCAAACAGGTAATTTTTCTCCTTCATTGATGTATGCTGATGAGGCGACACTGATTGGTTACACTGATAGGCAGCACTGCTTGGGATCACTGGTGGACATTGATGGGTGGCACTGGCAGGTGGTACTGGTGGGCACAGATGAGGCAGAATTGCCTCTTTGGGACCAATGTCCCTTGCACCTAAGCCGGTGATCAACTTTTATTTTCATGCTCATGCTGTCAGCGTGAGGAGAAAAAATAAACAGATCGGCCCTTACTTCGATCTATGATCACCCGAGTCTCAGTGACTCAGTGCGTGCGCAGCAGGGAGCCCATTCTATGACAGCCTCCCAGAAATTCAGGTCCACGCTGTGGCCGTCGTTTGGCTATACCAAGTGGTTAATAGAAAAACAGATGCAGACTTCTAGGACTGGCCAAAAATAATGTTTAGAGTCAAAGGCAACTGATGACTTTCTATTAAAGGTCTAAATGGGCCATTAACATGCATCGCAATTGAACTTAAATGTGTCTTTGCAAAGTTAAACTCATTAAAATCCTTTCTTATTTTTGCTTGGGAATAGACTGCAGAGGGATTGGAAGTTTTGGGGGATGTCTACACCCCTGATAGGTTGAGGACACCTCCCAAATTTTGTCAATTTCTCATTCAAAATTATTCACTTCCTGTCACATAGCCAAACAGGAAGAGAGCGTAAAACCCTACCAATGTATGTCCTTGGGGACACAGGTCAATCTAAATAGTTTCCCCATTCGGGAAATTGCACTCTAGCATTTTGCCATGTACATCCCAAATTATTATGTATCTTGGGGTTTATTTACTAAAAGGTAAATCCACTTTGCACTACAAGTGCACTTAGAAGTGTAGTTGCTGGAGATCTGAGGGGGACATGCAAGGAAAAGAAAAAAAAAACAGCATCTTTGCCGCTACATGATTGGATGATAAAATCACCAGTGCTACCCCTCTGATTTTCATCAACTACACTTGTATTGCAGAAAGGATTTGCCTTTAATAAACCCCAAAATACCTAATAATTACACAACAAAGTGCTAGAGTGCAATTTGCATAATGGGGGCACTAGTTAGATTGACCTGTGTGTCCCCAAGGAAAAATATTAGGGTTTTACTCTCACTTCCTGTTTGGCTATATGACAGGAAGTGAAGCCAATTTTAAGAAAAGGGACACAAAGCCCAACCTTTAAAAAAAAAAATAAAAATCTTGATTTCCCTCAAATGTCCACAATTAGAATAGGATTGTCTTCAGCTTGATTTTAGTTCAGTTCTTTAAATCAGTGCTTCTCAACCCTATCCTCAAGTACCCCCCCCCCCCCCCCCCCCAACAGGATATGTTTGCAGGTTTTCCTTCATCTTGCACAGGTGCTTTAAATCAAAGTCAATGGCTTTGTATTTTGGACAGCTATTTTAGATAAGATAAAATTTCCTAAACATGTCCTGGCGAGGGGTACTTGAGGACTGAGGCTGAAAACCACTGCTCTAAAAGAAAATTGAATACTTACCACTCTGAAATATTACTTTCCTGGTCACTATCCATGGCAGCATATGCACAATCCATGCATGTGCTACCATGAAGGCACCAGGAAAGTAACTTAAAACAAAAACAAAAAAAAAATGAAAAAGGGATTTGTCTAAGGCCCCTTTCACACTGGGGCGGTTTGCAGGCGTTATTGCACTAAAAATAGCGCCTGCAAACCTCCCCTAAACAGCCTCCGCTGTTTGTTCAGTGTGAAAGCCCGAGGGCTTTCACACTGAAGCGGTGCGCTGAAATCAATGGGACAGCGCGGCTATAGCCGCGCTATACGAGGGGTTTTAACCCTTTTTCGGCCGCCAGCGGGGGGTTAAAACCGCACCGCTAGCGGCCGAATACCGCGGTAAAACAGCGCTAAAAATAGCACTGTTTTACTGCTGACGCCCCCTACCGCCCCAGTGTGAAAGGGGCCTAAGAGCCTATTCACACAGGGGCAACTTTGGATCCGACTTCAAGTCGCCCCTAGTCGCCTCAAGTCGCGCTACATGAAAAAATCAATGTAAGTGAATGGATCTGTCTTAATGCACACTACTGCAGTCGCTCTGACTTCAGAAAAGGTTCCTGTACTACTTCAATCCGACTTGAAGGCAACTTGTACCCATTGATTTCAATGGAAGTTGCCTCCAAGTCTGATCACTGTTCATACTGAGGCAACTTTACAGGAAGCAGAAAGGAAACACAAAGTAATTTCCTTCACTAAACAGCCAGCCCCCTCCTTCTCACACACAGCTGATAAGCTCTGATTGGCCACTTCAAGTTGTGTTGTAAGTTGCCCCAAGTCGTGCTGTGATTCATACTCAAGTCGTGTCCAAGTTGCCTCCCAAAGTCGTGCTGGAAGTCGTATTGCCCCTGTGTGAATGGGCTCTTAGACATGCCAATCAGCCTAGTTAAGCTGCAGCTGGGAAATCCGTTGCATGAAGAACACACATAAAACAAAGAATTTAAAACTTTTTTTTTGGACCAATAAAATAAACAGGACTTGGAAAAGAAGGAAAGCAAAACACACACATGTATGTTAATTTGAGACACAGAATAGGTTTGGTTTGAGGTTTGACCCTTTTGCAGTGTAAATTAAAAGGAGTGCACCCACAAATGGACATCTATTAAGGATTAAAACAACATTAGGCACAACATCTTGAGAAAGAATTTTAAAAATAAGGCAGCACAGACAGTTAAATCAAAGTGAACAACGTAAAAACAACAAAAATTGCCAACATAAAAAAGACTTCATGGTAAAATAACCACCACCCAAAAAAAAACCAACAAACCAAAGTAACAAATAAATTGCATAAAAACATCTGTTTTGCAACAACATAAAAAACAAAATACAAATAGAAAATACATGTGTTAGAAACTCGATAAGGACACCCAAATGTACTCCCTTGCCGGCCCCCCCACACACACACAATCTTGGCTCTTTTCAGAGCAAAGTAAAGATTAATATAAAATAGGTTTGTGTGCTAATGAGGCAATTGCAAACACATGTACAGTCCATGAAACACACAAAATGCAAGTTCACCCAATGTAGAGACTGAACTTCAAAGTGGGTACACCTGTTAAGGATGTCCTTATATTACTAACCCAAAAAACACACTCTGAGCATGAAAAAAACAAGACCTAAGGCCTGAGTGGGACTTTAAATGAGGCAATACTAACATTTACCTCCATCCCCAATACGTTTGAGCAAAAAAAGGAAAAATAATTGGTGGGACTTTATATGAAGCACATAACTAAGTCAGACGAGCCAATCCATGTAAAACATAATAATTTATTACAAAGGGTATACATACACATATAGGATAATAAAAGTAATACAATCATATAATATAATATTGAATCTCATTGGATAAATAGCATTCCTAGATAGTTCATGATAAAACAAATGTCTCAACATAATGTGCATGGTAATATGGTAATTAGGTCTCAGTATAAGAAACCTGAACAATACATAATATAAAGCACGTGTCGACATCTTGATACATGATAGTAGACTTATGGTGTGTAAACTACAATTGTAATGGTAGCATGTAGGTATAGTAACAGTGAAGAATTGGTTCGTTCTTATAGACTTCAATATGGTAAAAATTTGGCCTAGAAACTGTGACGTAGCATCGTAAAAAAGCTCTACGCGTTTCGTGGCTACATTACCACTCGTCAGGAGCAGATGCATGATTTTAGAGGTATCTATAATAAAAAATGCCAAAGGAAAAATATAAGAGATAATAATAAAAAATAGGGCAAAAAAGAAAGAAAGAGGGGGAACATAAATGTCCCAAACACTCTCACCTATCTATAACATATGGGTACGACTGGTGATGATATTAATGGTAGAAGGCACTGCAGGAAACGCTGTCCCCGGGAGCTGAGACGGTACCACTAGAAGCACGGCTTTGAAACTAACCACCAAGATAGAAAAGATACCAGATTCCAACTGGGGTATAGATGATTGATAGTGTGACCGGTTCACAATATGAGTGCCTGCCAGAGCTTATCTGTAAAAAATGATTATGGTAAGGTGAACTGAGACCACAGCTAATGTATTAGATAGAATGCAACCTAGTGTGTGTATGTAGGGGAAATGTCCATGGGTGTGAGAAAGAGAAAGAATGAATGAAAAAAAGAAATAGTTTAAAATGACCAAGAGTATGACGTGAGGATGAGGTTGTGTATAAAATAGAGTAGGTAGTGAAAAAGAGAATACCTATTTACCTTTGAGGATTTTGGGAAACTGACATAGATAATCCAGAGGTGCAAAAGTGTGTTACCTGATGGTTTAAACTAAAGTGTAACAGGGGGCATGTATGGTACTATATATCAGCCGCAGACCAATGAGAATCGGCAACGTCACGCGGAGTGAAGAGGGAGGGGCAGCGCCAACACCCGAGCCTAATGAACCGGCCCGGTGTTTGGCGCCAAAAATCCCCTCGTGGAACACGCAGATGGAGACGCATGTCGGCGGCGCGGCGTCACCAATGACGTCACCCGCTGGACGTGTGGGCGTGGCGTCGACTCGCAGCGAGCGCCCACCCCGCCCCCCAATGGGGGGTGGAGGGGGGGGCCCCGGTGCGAGTCGCAGCTCCCGGGAACAACGATGCAAAGCCCAACCCCATCTAACAGAGCTGGTCCCAATGAGAGAAAAGGAAACGTCTTGGCATGTACGAGTCACAGATAATAAAAAAAAAAGTAGTTAATGGTTTAGTTATGTGCTTCCATCCCCGGAACTTTGAAAAAAACAAGACCTAAGGCCTGAGTGGGACTTTAAATGAGGCAATACTTACATTTACCTCCATCCCCAATACGTTTGAGCAAAAAAAGGAAAAATAATTGGTGGGACTTTATATGAAGCACATAACTAAGTCAGACGAGCCAATCCATGTAAAACATAATAATTTATTACAAAGGGTATACATACACATATAGGATAATAAAAGTAATACAATCATATAATATAATATTGAATCTCATTGGATAAATAGCATTCCTAGATAGTTCATGATAAAACAAATGTCTCAACATAATGTGCATAGTAATATGGTAATTAGGTCTCAGTATAAGAAACCTGAACAATACAATTCTTCAATATGGTAAAAATTTGGCCTAGAAACTGTGACGTAGCATCGTAAAAAAGCTCTACGCGTTTTGTGGCTACATTACCACTCGTCAGGAGCAGATGCATGATTTTAGAGGTATCTATAATAAAAAATGCCAAAGGAAAAATATAAGAGATAATAATAAAAAATAGGGCAAAAAAGAAAGAAAGAGGGGGAACATATATGTCCCAAACACTCTCACCTATCTATAACATATGGGTACGATTGGTGATGATATTAATGGTAGAAGGCACTGGAGGAAACGCTGTCCCCGGGAGCTGAGACGGTACCACTGGAAGCACGGCTTTGAAACTAACCAACAAGATAGAAAAGATACCAGATTCCAACTGGGGTATAGATGATTGATAGTGTGACCGGTTCACAATATGAGTGCCTGCCAGAGCTTATCTGTAAAAAATTATTATGGTAAGGTGAACTGAGACCACAGCTAATGTATTAGATAGAATGCAACCTAGTGTGTGTATGTAGGGGAAATGTCCATGGGTGTGAGAAAGAGAAAGAATGAATGAAAAAAAGAAATAGTTTTTTTTATTATAGATACCTCTAAAATCATGCATCTGCTCCTGACGAGTGGTAATGTAGCCACGAAACGCGTAGAGCTTTTTTACGATGCTACGTCACAGTTTCTAGGCCAAATTTTTACCATATTGAAGTCTATAAGAACGAACCAATTCTTCACTGTTACTATACCTACATGCTACCATTACAATTGTAGTTTACATACCATAAGTCTACTATCATGTATCAAGATGTCGACACGTGCTTTATATTATGTATTGTTCAGGTTTCTTATACTGAGACCTAATTACCATATTACCATGCACATTATGTTGAGACATTTGTTTTATCATGAACTATCTAGGAATGCTATTTATCCAATGAGATTCAATATTATATTATATGATTGTATTACTTTTATTATCCTATATGTGTATGTATACCCTTTGTAATAAATTATTATGTTTTACATGGATTGGCTCGTCTGACTTAGTTATGTGCTTCATATAAAGACCTACCAATTATTTTTCCTTTTTTTACACTCTGAGCATGGCCAGAAACATCCAAGTAATGTTCACACACAAAAAGCACCACCAAAAAAAACAAAGTCCCTGAGCATGCCCAGAACAACCCAAATGCAGCTAGCACAAAATAAGCCACCCCACTGTCCAAAATTAAGCACATCATCCAGCATGCACCAAAATTACAGATGGGACAAAACACCCCCCAGTCCAGGGGGGCAACTAAAGAGCCTAACGTGCAAAAGTTATACAACAAATACCATTGCAGTCTGAGGGAACTGACTTGGCAATTTTACTAGTCCCCACTTGGCTGGCTTATCTTCTAGTTATTGGCCTTAAAATGAGTATGGGGCCCAGGTCCCACCCTAAGGGACATATATCAATGTCACCAATTGGACAACCCCAAAAACGAAACAAGGAGAAATGCCTTTAAATATGCCAAATTGTTTAAGGGCCAGTTCACACCAATGCAGTCCAGTGCATATTTTATGCATTAAAAATGCATGGAAATTTGGTTATATGGTTTGCAGTGGCATAGTTCACACCAGTGCTTGCCGTTCCAGTGCGTTCCAGTTCCAGAAAAAAAAGTAGAACAAGCTGCATTTTTTCTGCACTGGACTGTACTGGAAAGCTGTAAAATGCATCAAAAATGCACTGGAATGCACTTGTCCTTATTTAAGGTTAAGAAAAAAGAGGGGTGAAAAAAAGCACTGGACTGCAACAAAATTGCATCAAAAACGCACTGGAATGCATCAAAAACGTGCATGCAGAAAAGCACCTGGAACGCGTCCGGACTGCATTTCTATGGTGTGAACTGGCCCTAGGGGCCCTAATTGCCAGATCACACCATAGAAACGCAGTTCGGATGCGTTCCAGGTGCTTTTTGCATGCACATTTTTTATGCGTTCCAGTGCATTTTTAGTGCATTTTTGATTCAGTCCAGTGCTCCCCCCCTCTTTTTTCTTAACCTTAAATAAGGACAAGTGTGTTGCAGTGCGTTTTTGGAGCATTTAGGTGCGTTCCAGTGCGTTTTTGATGCATTTTACAGCGTTCCAGTACAGTCCAGTGCATAAAAAATGCAGCATGTTCTACTTTTTTGGGGGGGGAACTGGAAACGCACTGTAACTGCAAGCACTGGTGTGAACTATGACATTGAAAACCATATAACCTACTTTCCGTGCGTTTTTGATGCAGAAAAAAAACACACTGGACTGCATGTGGTGTGAACTGGCCCTTAAGGAATAAAAGTTATTTAAAACTACTCGCGGCTATAATGAAATGTCGGTCCGGCAATACACATAAATGTTCATTGATAAAAACAGCATTAAGAAAAAAAACAAAATTAAGAAAAAAAAATGTGTGGAGTTCCTCCGAAATTCCATACCAGGCCCTTAAGGTCTGGTATGGATATTAAGGGGAACCCCGCACCAAAATAAAAAAAAATGGCGTGTTGGTCCCCCTCAAAATCAATACCAGGCCTTCAGGTCGGGTATGGATTTTAAGGGGAACCCCACGCCAAAAAAAAAAAAATGGCCTGGGGTCCCCCTCAAAATCCATACCAGGCCCTTCAGGTCTGGCATGGGTTTTAAGGGGAACCCCGCACCAATATTTTAAAAAAAAATGGCGTGGGGTCCCCCTAAAAATCCATACCAGACCCTTATCCGAGCACGCAACCTGGCAGGCCGCAGGAAAAGAGGGGGGGGCGAGAGAGCGCCCCCCCCTCCTGAACCATACCAGGTCACATGCCCTTAACATTGGGAGGGTGCTTTGGGGTCTCCCGCAAAGCACCTTGTCCCCATGTTGATGAGGACAAGGGTCACATCCCCGCAACCCTTGGCCGGTGGTTGTGGGGGTCTGCGGGCGGGGGGCTTATCGGAATCTGGAAGCCCCCTTTAACAAGGGGACACCCAGATCCCGGCCCTCCCCCCTATGTGAAATGGTAAGGGGGTACAAAAACACCCCTACCATTTCACAAAAAAATTGTCAAAAATGTTAAAAATTACAAGAGACAGTTTTTGACAATTCCTTTATTTAAATGCTTCTTCTTTCTTCTATCTTCTATCTTCCTTCGGTTTCTTCCTTCATCTTCATCTTCTTCTTCTGGTTCTTCCTCCGGTGTTCTCGTCCGGCATCTTCCTCAGAGGCACCGAAGTCTTCTTCCCTTCGTCTTCTGGGCCGCTCCGCATCCGACCATGATGAGAGGCTCCTCGTCTTCTGACGGTTCCTAAAAAATGGAAGACGGGGCCACCCGGTGACCCCGCTCTCCTCTGACGCAAGGGGACTTCCCCAAAGCTTTCCCCGCGACGTCAGAGGGGGCGGACAGGGAAGTCCCCATGCGTCAGAGGGGGCAGGGTCACCAGGTGGCCCCGTCTTCCATTTTTTAGGAACCGCCCTCCGTTATTTAAGAACCGTCAGAAGAGGAGAAGCGTCACACAGCAGGAGCCTCCCACCATGCCATCATGGATGCGGCGCAGCCCGAGGAGAGGGAGGGAAGAAGACGCCAAGGAGGAAGATGCTGGACGAGAACACCGGAGGAAGAACCAGAAGAACCAGAAGAAGAAGAAGATGAAGATGAAGGAGGATACCGAAGGAAGATAGAAGAAAAAAGATGGAAGAAAGAAGATGGAAAGAAGAAGACTTTAAATAAAGGAATTGTCAAAAACTGTCTCTTGTCATTTTTAACAGTTTTTTTGTGAAATGGTAGGGGTACTTTTGTACCCCCTTACCATGTCACACAGGGGGGAGGCCGGGATCTGGGGGTCCCCTTGTTAAAGGGGGCTTTTGGATTCCGATAAGCCCCCCGCCCACAGACCCCCACAACCACCGGCCAGGGTTGTGGGGATGAGGTCCTTGTCCTCATCAACATGGGGACAAGGTGTTTTGGGGGGCTACCCCAAAGCACCCTCCCAATATTAAGGGCATGTGGCCTGGTACGTCCCCCCCTCTTTTCCTGCGGCCTGCCAGGTTGCGTGCTCGGATAAGGGTCTGGTATGGATTTTTAGGGTGACCCCATGCCATTTTTTTTTTTTAATTTTGGCACGGGGTTCCCCTTAAAATCCATGCCAGACCTGAAGGGCCTGGTATGGATTTCGAGGGGCATCCCACGCCATTTTTTTTTTTGGCGTGGGGTTCCCCTTAATATCCATACCAGGATATTATTATGTCAATTTTTTTCTGAATTTTGTTTGTTTTCTTAATGCTGTTTTTATCAATGAACTTTTATGTGTTTAGTCGGACCGACATTTCATTAGAGCCGCACGAAGGGAACCAGCGTTAAAAAAAAAAAAAAAAGTCTAGAGGTGAGCCCATTCAACCTATGCAAATGCTTTTACGTTGCCTGACATTTACTAATATTTTGCCGGCGCAGTGAACCAAAGTATTTAAACAAGCGCAAATGCCGTTTGAGCATGCGCAGTATATAAATTCACCTCCCGCAGTTTAAATGTATTTGCCGGCGCTTCCGGCTTGTTCAGAGAAAGTCACTTTCTCATTCTATTTTTCCCATATTTGTGACTTGGGCAGTTAGTACTACACTTCCCCACATCACCCCACATCACCCCCATATTATTGGCACTTCCAGCTTGTTTAAATTTGAAGTTAAAGATGCCGTGCACCAGGTCTATAGTGGCGTACAGATCACCTCTTCCCGTGCGCCGGGAAGAGAATAGTAAATGGGGGATCGCGCTGTGTTACCGGCACAAATGCTTTGTAAATACGAAAATGTAATTTGCGCATCGGCGTGCACCGCAAGTCATGGCGCAAATGCTTCATAAATCAGCCCCTCTGTGTCTAGAGGCAACAGTGCTGGTCGTGGACATGGTGCATCCTCATCAGGACGTGGCCGTGGGACACACTTGGCTTTTTTTCGGCAGCTGGCCGTGTTGAGCCGCAACATGCGGAAGACTTGGTCAAGTGGATGACCAAGCCGTCCACATCGTCCTCATGCTCTCTCATCCAGACTCAGGGTACTTTTTCTGGCAAAGCAGCTGCCAACGCGGCCTCTTCCCTCGGCACAATGGCATCAGTGACTCCTTCCCTAGCCCCACATGTCCTCCTGAGGAGTCCCTCGAACTGTTTGACCACAGTGTTGGGTACATGTTCCAGGAGGATGACCAGCGTTTTAAAGGCTTCGATGATGGTACTCAGCTAAAGGAAGGCAGTAACGTGAGCCCAGACAGAGGGGGTGACAAGAAAGACAGCAATCTGGCAGTCATGTTCCCCCAGCTGCAGCATACTGCCAGGTTTGCTCCAGTGATGAGGGAGTGAGTGGATGATGAGGTCACTGACTCCACGTGGGTGCCTGATAGGAGAGAGGAGGAGGAGGAGGCACATCACCAACGAGGCAGGATGCCCTCCAGGGGCCAGCCTAAGGGCAGCACACTGACTGCATCACACCGCAGAGCTCCGCATGTGCAGGGCGCTGCTGTCTCTGCGCGTTATTCCAAAAGTTCTTTGGTGTGGGCCTTTTTTGAAATGAGTGCATCAGATCCCACCTCTGCTATTTGCAACAAATGTCTCAAGCGTATCTCGCATGGCCAAAACATCACCCACTTGGGCACCACATGCTTGACCAGACATATGTTGACCTGCCATGCAGTTCGTTGGCAAGTGTACCTAAAAGACCCACACCAAAGAACAAAGAGGACCTCTCCTTGCTCCTCATCAGCTGGGCTTTCCAACCCCACTATACTTTCAGTCCTCTCTGAGACCTGCGCTGAGAGGAATGAAGGTGTAGAATTAGGTGTGTCACAGCCAAGTACTTGCGGGCAATTTACTATCGGTACACCAACGTCAGATTGTACCAGGCAAATTTCCCTGCCCCAGCTGCTGCACCGCAGAAAGAAGTTCGCTCCCAGCCATCCACATGCCCAGCGGTTGAATGCTAGCTTGGCAAAATTGCTAGCACTTCAACTGCTGCCTTTTCAGTTGGTAGACTCTGCCCCCTTCCGTGAGTTTGTTGAATGTATGGTTCCTCAGTGGCAGGTTCCCAAACGCCACTTTTTCTCACGGAAGCCTATTCCGGCTCTCTACCGGCATGTGGAAGACAATGTCTTGGCCTCGCTGGACAGGTATGGTCAGCAGTAAGGTGCATATTACCGCTGACTCATGGTCCATCAGGCATGGACAGGGACGTTACCTAAGTTTCTCGGCACATTGGGTGACTCTTCTGGCAGCTGGGAAGGATGCAGGACAAGGTGCAGTAGTGTTGGAGGTTGTTCCGCCACCACGCCTCCAAAATGCCAGTACTGGTGATTCTGACACACCTCTCTCCTCCACCCCCTCCTCTTCTTCTTCCTCCATGGCCTCTTCCTGTGCTTTGTCCTTGGAACCAGCAGTGCTCCGTAGGCGTTCAAGGGGCTACGCAAGTACGCAGGCCAAAAGATGCCATGCGGTGCTTGAGCTGGTGTGCATGAGGGACAGGAGCCACACTGTGGCAGAGATTCTGTCAGCTCTGCAGGGGCAGGTTCAGAGGTGGTTGACGCCATGCCAACTTAAGGCAGGAATGGTGATTTGCAACAATGGCACCAACCTCCTCTTTGCCCTCCGACAGAGACAACTGGCCCATGTGCCCTGTTTGGCTCACGTCCATAACTTGGTGGTGCAGTGGTTCTTGGGCAGGTACCCGGGCTTACAGGATGTCCGGAGGCAGGCCAGTAAAGTCTGTGTGCATTTCCGCAGGTCATATAATGCCAGTGCTTGGTTGGCAGACCTCCAAAAGGAATTTAACCTGCCTAAGAATCGCCTAATCTGTGACATGCCCACCAGGTGGAACTCAACGTTGGCCATGCTGCAGCGGCTGCACACGCAGCAGAGGGTCATCAATGAGTACCTGTGCGACTATGGCACCAGGACAGGGTCAGGGGCGCTTGTTTTTTTTCCCCCACGCCAGTGGGCCATGATCAGGGATGCATGCACTGTCCTGTCACCATTTGAGGAGGCCACGAGGATGGTGAGCAGTGGCAGTGCATGCATCAGTGACACTGTCCCCCTTGTCCACCTGTTGGAGCACACGCTGCGTGGAATAATGGACAGGGCACTTGAGGCAGAACAGAGGCAGGAAGAGGAGGACTTCTTTAGCTCTCAAGGCCCCCTTTATCCAGACAGTGTTCCTGCACGCCCGCCGATCACACAGGAAGAGGATGAGGAGGAGGAGGTGGAAGAGGAGGATTGTGTCAGCATGGAGGTGGAACCTGGCACTCAGCATCAGCAGCAGTCTTTAAGGGGTCATTTACAGTCCCAAGAAACCCATGGACTTGTACGTGGCTGGGAGGAGGTGGCTGCGGACCATGTCGTCCTTAGTGACCCAGAGGACTCCGGACCGAATGCCTCAGCAAACCTACGCTGCATGGCCTCCCTGATCCTGCAAAGCCTGCGGAAGGATCCTCGTATTCCTGATATCAAGGAGAGGGATCAATACTGGCTGGCAATCCTCCTTGATCCACGTTACAAGGGTAAGGTTGCGGACCTTATTTTGTCATCGCAGAGGGAGCAGAGGATGAAAGATCTTCGGGAGGCCTTGCAGAAAGGTCTGTGCAACGCGTTCCCAGAGACTGGGAGGTTACAAACTCCTGTTCCTGGACAACGTGTTGCTGAGGCTTTGGTCAGTCAAAGAAGGAGCGGTGGAGAAGGTGGCCGTCTGACCGATGCGTTCAGACAATTTTTTAGTCCGCAGCCCCAAAGTATGATCAGTTCCAGCAACCATCGCCAGCGTCTGTTTTACATGGTGCAGAAATACCTAGGGGCAAAATTCTGACTTGGACACTTTTCCCACTGAAAATCCTCTGGGTTACTGGGTCTTGAGGATGGATCACTGGCCAGAGCTTGCACAGTATGCAATTGAGCTACTGGCCTGTCCTGCATCCAGCGTTCTTTCGGAATGCACATTCAGTGCTGCTGGAGGCTTTGTAACCGATCACAGGGTGCGTCTGTCCACTGACTCGGTCGATCGACTGACCTTCATAAAAATGAATCAGTCTTGGATCACCACCAGCTACCAAGCACCTGATGCTGATGTAACCGAATAATTCTTTTTTAAATGTCAGATCCCTTCAAGACTGTCTATGCTGATGCTGAGTGACTATCCTGTTATGCTGAGTGATTATCCTCTTCCTCCTCAATGATCATGCTGATAGCTTGTAAGAACATTTTTGGTTCTGGGCGCCGCCACCAGTGGCTAAGGCCCAATTTTTCAGCCCCTGTTTAACAGGGGCGTGTAATTACAATTTTTGATGCAATACTATGCAGCAGGGCTCGTTCCTACGCTCCAACTAGAGTATCTGTGAGGGGTTGCAGTGTTGTGGCACCAGTGCCTAAGGCCCAATTTTTCAGCCCCTGTTCAACAGGGACATGTAATTACAATTCTTGATCTAATATTTCACAGCAGGGCCCATTCCAGCGCCCACCAAGAGTAACTGTGAGGACTTACAGTGTTGTTGCGGCACCAGCACCACCACCAAAGGCCCAATTTTTCTGCCCCTGTTCAACAGGTGCATGTAATTACAATTCTTGATCTAATATTTCACAGCAGGGCTTAGAGTGTTGTGGCAACACCTAAGGCGACAATTTCTGCAGAGTATATAGGGCAGGCCCCTAATTTAAAACATCCAACTTACAAACGACTCCTACTTGCAAACGGAAGGAGAAGACAGGAAGTGAGATGAAATCTACCCCTAGAAAGGGAAATTCTCTCCTGTAAGAGTTAATATGGGAAAAACGTTTCTCCTTTCCACTGATGCTTTATCATCAATCCTTGTTTCACTAAAAACCCCAAATTTTCTAAAAACATTTGCCATTGGGCCAGAAAGTGAGGTGAAATCTTCTGAAGAGGAGCACAGACAGCAAAACAAATGTCACAAGGGTGGTAACCCTTCCCTATGTTTTCCAAAAAGCTTAAAATAGATTTTTTGGCTGGAGCTTAACACGTTAAAAATGTACATTAAAATCACTGCTCCCGAAAAAAACGGCCATTTTAAAAACTTTTTTTGCATTGATACATGTCCCCTGGGGCAGGACCCTGGTCCCCAAACCCTTTTTAGGACAATACCATGCAAATTAGCCTTTAAAATGAGCACTTTTGATTTAGAACGTTCGAGTCCTATAGATGTCAATGGGGTTCTAACGTTCGTGCAAATTTTCGGTCCGTTCGCAGGTTCTGGTGCTAACTGAACCGGGGGGGGGGGGGGGGTGTTTGGCCCATCCCTACTCAAACGTATCTCGCATGGCCAAAACATCACTCGCTTGGGCACCACATGCTTGACCAGACATATGTCGACCTGCCATGCAGTTCGTTGCCAAGCGTACCTAAAAGACCCACACCAAAGAACAAAGCGGACCGCTCCTTGCTCCTCATCAGCTGGGATCTCCAACCCCACTATACCTTCAGTCCTCTCTGAAACCTGCACTGAGAGGATTGAAGGTGTAGAATTTGGTGTGTCACAGCCAAGTACTTGCAGGCAATCTGCTATCGGTATACCAACGTCAGATTGTACCAGGCAAATTTCCCTGCCCCAGCTGCTGCACCGCTGAAAGAAGTTCGCTCCCAGCCATCCACATGGCCAGCGGTTGAATCCTAGCTTGGCTAAATTGCTAGCACTTCAACTGCTGCCTTTTCAGTTGGTAGACTCTTTCCCCTTCCGTGAGTTTGTGGAATGTGCGGTTCCTCAGTGGCAGGTTCCCAAACGCCACTTTTTCTCACAGAAGGCGATTCCAGCTCTCTACCGGCATGTGGAAGGCAAAGTCTTGGCCTCGCTGGACAGGGTGGTCAGGTGCATATTACCGCTGACTCATGGTCCAGCAGGCATGGACAGGGACATTACCTATCTTTCACCGTGCACTGGGTGACTTTTCTGGCAGCTGGGAAGGATGCAGGACAGGGTGCAGGCGTGTTGGAGGTTGTTCCGCCACCACGCCTCCAAAATTCTACTAGTGGTGATTCTACCACACTTTTCTCCTCCACCCCCTCCTCTTCTTCCTCCATGGCCTCTTCCTGTGCTGATTTGTCCTCGGAACCAGTAGTGTTCCGTAGGCGTTCAAGGGGCTACGCAAATACGCAGGCAAAAAGATGCCATGAGGTGCTTGAGCTGGTGTGCTTGGGGGACAGGGGCCACACTGGGGCAGAGATTCTGTCAGCTCTGCAGGAGCAGGTTCAGAGGTGGTTGATGCCATGCCAGCTTAAGCCAGGTATGGTGGTTTGCGACAATGGCACCAACTTCCTGTCCGCCCTCTGCCAAGGACAACTGACCCATGTGCCCTGTTTGGCTCACGTCCTTACCTTGGTGGTGCAGTGGTTCTTGAGCAGGTACCCGGGCTTACAGGATGTCCTGAGGCAGGCCAGAAAAGTCTGTGTGCATTTCCGCAGGTCATATAATGCTTGGCTGACCTCCAAAAGGAATTTAACCTGCCCAAGAACCGCCTAATCTGTGACATGCCCACCAGGTGGAACTCAACATTGACCATGCTGCAGTGGCCGCACACACAGCAGAGTGCCATCAATGAGTACCTATGCGACTATGGCACCAGGAGAGGGTCAGGGGAGCTTGTTTTTTTGTCCCCATCGCCAGAGGGGGCGGGGTCACCAGGTGGCCCCACCCTCCATTATTTAAGAACCGTCAGAAGATGAGAAGCGTCACACAGCGGGAGCCTCCCATGGATGCGGAGCGGCCCGAGAAGAAGACGCCGCGGAGGAAGATGCCGGATGAGAAACCGGAGGAAGAACCAGAAGAAGAAGAAGATGAAGATGAAGGAAGAAACCGAAGGAAGATAGAAGATAGAAGAAAGAAGATGGAAAGAAGAAGACTTTAAATAAAGGAATTGTCAAAAACTGTCTCTTGTCATTTTTAACATTTTTGACAGTTTTTTAGTGAAATGGTAGGGGTACTTTTGTACCCCCTTACCATTTCACACAGGGGGGAGGGCTGGGATCTGGGGGTCCCCTTGTTAAAGGGGGCTTCCAGATTCTGATAAGCTCCCCGCCAGCAGACCCCCACAACCACCGGGCAAGGGTTGTGGGGATGAGGCCCTTGTCCTCATCAACATGGGGACAAGGTGCTTTGCGGGGGGACCCCAAAGCACCCTCCCAATGTTGAGGGCATGTGGCCTGGTACGGTTCAGGAGGGGGGGCGCTCTCTCGTCCCCCCCTCTTTTCCTGCAGCCTGCCAGGTTGCGTGCTCGGATAAGGGTCTGGTATGGATTTTTAGGGGGACCCCACGCCATTTTTAAAAGAAAATTTTGGTGCATGGATTCCCTTAAAATCCATACCAGACCTAAAGGGCCTGGTATGGATTTTGAGGGGCACCCCCACGCCATTTTTTTTGGCGTGGGTTTCCCCTTAATATCCATACCAGACCTGAAGGGCCTGGTATTGAATTTCGGGGGAACCAAACGCATTTTTTTTTTTCTGAATTTTGTTTGTTTTCTTAATGCTGTTTTTATCAATGAACTTTTATGTGTTTTGCCGGACCGACATTTCATTATAGCCACGAAGTGAACCAGCGTTAAAAAAAAAAAAAAAAAAAAAAAGTCTAGAGGTGCGCCCATTCAACCTATGCAAATGCATTTACGTTGCTTGACATTTACTAAGATTTTGCCGGCGCACTGAACCAAAGCATTTGAACAAGCGCAAATGCGGTTTGAGCATGCGCAGTGTATAAATTCACCTCCCGCAGTTTAAATGTATTTGCCGGCGCTTCCGGCTTGTTCAGAGAAAGTCACTTTCTCATTCTATTTTTCCCATATTTGTGACTTGGGCAGTTAGTACTACACTTCCCCACATCACCCCACATCACCCCCATAATATTGGCACTTCCAGCTTGTTTAAATTTTAAGTTAAAGATGCCATGCGCCATGTCTATAGTGGCTTACCGATCACCTCTTCCCGTGCGCCAGGAAGAGAATAGTAAATGGGGGATCACGCTGTGTTACCGGCGCAAATGCTTTGTAAATACGAAAATGACATTTGCGCATCGACGTGCACCGCAAGTCATGGAGCAAATACTTTGTAAATTAGCCCCATGGTGTGGGTGGATTTCTGCTAGTCACAGGCTGGGTCACATCCATCCAGCCTGTGTCTTAGAATAAGAGGGAGGTGAAGTCTCCATTAAAGGATAAGTTCACTTTTAAAAAAAATAACATAAATTAACATTTTTTGCAGGTAAAAAAATGTGCATTTACTATTTATTTTTATTTTTTCTAGGAGCCTGGAAAGCATTGCACCAGCAATCAGCAGATTGCTGATGCCATGCAGGTCTCCTGCAGACTGTCAGTGTGTGCTATCTGTACGGCCAAGCAGTTTCTCAGTGACAGGAAGACTCAATGAACTCAACAGCACCATGGTAGTTCATTGAAAACTACAAGCCGACAGCTGCAAAGGATGTCAGGACTTGTAGTTAATTCAAACACAGGACTCTGTGTATAAATGACTCGGCTGTGTGGGTGGATCCCCACACAGCCACGCTGTTTTCAAAAAGTGACAGACTGTTAGGGGGAACATGTTCCCAAAGGTGAACTTATCGTTTAATCTACATGTAATATCCTGCTCCCATTGTGTTTAGCTGGTGAGTGGGCATGGAGGAAGAGGGAGAGAGTGGGCTGTCATTTATCACTGCGTATAAGCCCACATGTGTGACTCTATAGTCACATGGGCTGCTCAGATGTAAAAGGGAGGAAATGCTCAGCATAGATACTCACTGAAAACTGAGCATGTGCAGATTTGCCACTACAGCTGCAAAATCCCTAGCTGAATTGGGGACTTGGACAACAGGCGGAGAAAAAAAGCAGCAGGATGAACCAAGTTTTTGGCAGAATACAGAAAAAGAAATCTCATAGTGACTGAGTATGAACATCATGTAATACAGTATTTAATGATAGTTTTATATGATGTGGGTTTATTGACACTATAACTGACCATAATAAACCGCTGATGGCTATCATAATATCAATGCGAATAACAAGAGATCAGCTAATGAGACCTATTGTGTAACCCATCACACTATGTTTATAAAACCAGATTCTTTTTAATGCAATTGGAGAGGATATGTGGAAACCAGACCTAAGTAATTACATCTGTTGCACTACCCACGCAGGGGCTGCAGATGACAGGTTTCCCACCTCCTGCACAGCCAGGCGACAAACATTTTCCACTCATCCAGACACAATGAACAGTCTTTGAGCTTGATTTTTGATGTTTTATTAGGGGTAATAGGAATTATGGGATGCCCAGCTTCACTAAAAAATAACCAGGGACAACTTCCTCCCTACGTACAAGATCTTGAACTGTCCTCCTTCCCAGACACTGACAATCTCTGAGGATGAACTGCATAAGCCCTTTAAGGACAGGGAACTCAGTCCCTTATAAAGTAGTACTTTTTATAGTAAGCAGCATACAGGAATATCTCCCACTCCACTGTAGACACTGATCCCAGCTTTAAATATAGGGGGGCTGGGTTTGCACTTCGCTATCAGTAATTGGACTGCTGTAGTGTAGTGAATACCCTACTACACAAATACTGTAAAGAAGATAATAAATGTGCTGTCCCCAGATTGAATATATGATTTTTATATCTCAGGGTATTCTATGTATGCAATTGAAACAAAAATCGATATTCCTTTCCTTATTGTGATGTAAACCAATAGTGCAAGATATGCAGAAAAGAAGAAAAAAGGAGAAAAGTGCCGTCACCACTAGCTCCACCTGACGCGCTTCCCCTAAACAAGTGTCATCTGGGATTGAAGACTCCAATTCTCCTCCTTGCTTTTCATACATATATCAATTGGAGATGAATGGTTACAGTTACCTGGACTATTTGGAATCAGTCGGGAGTGAGCTGTGGCTTCCTGGGGGAGTATACCATACAGCACTTTTAATTCCTTTGGGATCAGTGGTTCTGGTAAGCAGGCTGTCTGTTCATATGAGCACTGAGGTGGAAGCTTGGTGAAGCTCCTTTAAGGGACACTACAACATACAGCACGGAGCATTTTTTACTTTTCTCACTGGATATATGATTGTTATATCTCAAGATAATCCACCTGGAGACAGCGGACTTCTTCTTTACTATTTTTGAACAAGTAGAAGAAAAGGAATTTTTATGGTGCCACAAATATTTTATAAAAACATCTTTATTGGACTCCAAAATGTTAAAAGAAATGAGGGGGACAGCAAATGTTGCCCACATTTCATAAAACGGTTATATGCACATACAATATACACACAGACTAGCTACTATATCAATTGTAATGCTTGTTGCTTGACATGTTTCTCTTTACAGCTTCTTCAGGATCTATGAAGCATATGTAGCTACAGAAAGACAGATACAATCAATATAAATAAAGAAACAACAATAATTCAAAAACTTATGAACATTTGTTAGTATGCATAGCTTTAAATAAACATGTGTGTTACCAGAACCAGATATATGTCAAACAAATATATCAACATAGATGGTATGTTTAATTGATATCAATGAAGATCTGAGTATTATACAAAGGGACACATAACATAAAACACTCACCACGTGTATAAATTGTAATCAGGCTAATGCGCGCTGCTAGAGATTCTAAAACTGACATAGGGAGGAGTGCCAACATCAGCGGCGACAATTGATCGTAGGAGGAGCACAATAGGGCCAGTAGGGCTGTGGGAATGTCAATATATATATTCTGTATACTACTGTATGTGGAGAAGGATATATCAAGGACATATAAAAGCCTCAATCAATTGTATATACAGTCTTGATTTACCTTAAATCTGTTTTAAATATTCCTTCCACAAGATGTAAAAAGACAGCAAAAGACCAATCCAGAGATAGCTTTTCCAGGGTGGTAAGAATCATTACCATAAGGCAATGATGAATAAGGACAAACCAGATCAATAATGTCCACCCAAATATTCACATTCTAGTAACAAGCAAATAATCATGAAAGTGCTGATTGCACAAAACAAATATACCATTGGTCCTGGGGGGGGGGTTGTTTGTCTGGGCTGGAGTCATCCCGCCCTGTTCCTCTCCCTTAGACCATGGGTGGTTTCATCACTGACCCTCCCCATCTGGGGGAGGTTCAGAGTCATGGATGGATCTTCCAAGATGGTGGCTAGGGAACGCGGTGCGTGTGACGTTCAGGCATGCATGGCAGGGAAAGCATGTCCGCAATCTGCTGGTGACGTCAGATTAAGCTGATCGGGGGGATCATATAAGGCAGGACTGATGCCGATTGCCACAGTGCCTGCTTGAGCTGGAAGTTATAAAAGAAAAAACCCAAGATAGAGTCGAAGCTGCGCTCAGACTAAAAACATGTATATAAACAATGGTGTAAGAGAAAAGAGCTGCCAGCACCTATAAAAGTCCCGTATCTGACTCTCAAGATATAATAAGCAAAAAAGGATGCAGCGCTATATATATAAATAAAACATAATAAATGAGAACCCACCAAGTGACAACATATCAAAATAATCGATACATAAGTTGAATCATATAAGCAAAAGGAACTTTAACATGTGAAAAAATTATTTTTTAAAACCAGTGATATGCAATAGTCCAAAAACTTATTAAAGTCCATAGACAGAAAAGAAAAAAAAAAAAAAAAAACCCTCATCCAGGAGAGGTGTGATGAAGAGTAGATAATCCACCAAAAAGTGTATAAGTAAGGCCTGCTTACCAAACAGCGATGACTACTATTACAGCAGTCTCGCCCAGCACAGGGATTAAGGTCTCCCTAAACCACAGGTAAAAAGCGGGACCAATGTCTTTAACCCTCGACCATAACCGGAAATAAAAAACAGAACAGATCCATAGCGCAATAACGTATGATAAAAGGTTGTTTAATTGAGATAAATAATTGCACTTACAATATAGCTGAATCAATGAGGCATAAAAGGCATCGATAAACACTGCAGCGGTGTCTCTGTGTGCCGCGGATCGCTTCCTGTATTGCAAAGCCCGTCTACGAACGTGATGACGTCACCGTCGTAGGCTCCTCCCTACGCGTTTCGTCACGAATGGACGTCGTCTGGGGATTGGCCGGATGACAAGTCATCACGCTTGGGCTTATAAATACATGGGAGACGCCATATTAACTATTGGCAAAAATGGTATATCTAATGGAGATGAATCCAAAGGAGCCATATTGACTTCTGGCCATTGATATTAGAACCATATGTATAAACAGGAAGTGACAAAAAAAACAACATCGCCATCTTGTGGAAATAAAAGAGATATACGGACAAGGCTTTGTATAGGAAGCAAAACGAGGCACAAACAGATAAAAATAGACAAATTTATATCTAATCAATATAAAAAATTCTAATAAGGAAGAGAAAATAATATAAATACTAAATGAAAAATTTTTTATAATAAATAAAAAATTTAAAAACCTCAAAAAAATGACAAAATAAATAATAAAAAATACAATAAAAAATATAAAAAATATTTTTATAGAAAAGGAGAATTTATTTTAAACAATGTATAACTGGGATGAATGTGGAAGGTAACAATGTGGAAGGTAACAAGAAACCGCCCATCATGCATTATTGATGAAGCAGTTTATATCCCACTCCACATTTAACCCTTGTGGTCTAGAGGATAACATGTTAAAGATCCATCTGGTTTCAAGTCTGGAGATGGATCTGACCATGTTAGTTCCTCTCCAGTGTGGACGTACTCTGTCAATGGCCAAAAACAAGGTACCTTGTAATTTTTTGTTGTGATATTTGGCGTAATGCCTAGAGAGGTTGTGTTTCGTAAATCCTCGTTTAATGTTAGCGACATGTTCTGAAAGGCGCACATGTAGCTCGCGTTTGGTGCGTCCAATATACTGCTTTGAGCAAGGGCATTGGATTAGATAAACAACATACTGAGTAGAGCATGTTATAAAAGACTCTATGTTATATACCTTGTTTGTGACTGTTGAACTGAAGGTTTCACATTTTCTACCCCTGAAGGAGTTAATCTGGCAGATTTTGCATCTGCGACAGGGAAAAAAACCCTTCATATTTTGAAAAAAAGAGACCGTTCGCGGAGGATCTACAACATTTGAAGCCACACTATGTGTCAGGTACTCACCAAGGCCGAGTTGCTGAGAGAGGCTCCCCCTGCAGCTGGGCGCACGATACCCTCTGGAAGTGGCACAGCGGGTATTGGGCACGAAGAAGCACGGGTCGCCAGCAGGTATTAGAGGAGCTGGGCGATTCTTCAGGCAGGGAAGAGATCTGTGCTGGGTAGCTGAGCCGGGTACTGAGGGTCAACCACAAGGCAGACGTCTGGAAGTAGGCCGAGGGTCAAACACCGGTATGCAAGTAGGCAAAACTCCAACACTGGATAAGGTTGAGACAAAGTCCAAGAACAGGCCGGGGGTCAAACACAGGTAATCAGGCAGGCAGATAATCCACAGTGGGGTGAGGCAGAAGCAAGTCCAGGAACAGGCCGAGGGTCAAACACAGGTAATCAGGCAGGCAGATAATCCACAGTGGGGTAAGGCAGAAGCAAGTCCAGGAGCAGGCCGAGGGTCAAACACAGGTAGTCAGGCAGGTAGCGAAGTCCAGAAGGCAGCCGAGGGTCAAGCACAAGAGAGGTTCAAGCAGAGTCGGGGTTGGTCCGGGTCACAACGGGTAGGCACAGGTACACAGATTCAGGAGCAGGTTACAGGAGCTGAAAAGACAAACCAGCAACAAAACACAGGCCATGGCCGTCTTATATAGGCCCGCCAGGGGGACGTCCCGATGTGCGTGCACGCGTTCGTAACGATGCGCTGCGTTGTGCACCCACGTGAGCGGATCCGATCGGAACACGCGCTCGTACCCGCCGACTGTGAAATGGTACGTGCCGATGTGCAATTCTACCACGCAGGCGCATGGGGAAATGCCTATATTGACAGGCCCTGATTCTGGCATTTCCCTGACAGTGCCCCCCCCCAAGGGGCAACCTCCGGGTGCCCAACCTAGCTCGGATCCCAGGATGTCTTCTGTGAAACTCTCGCACAAGACGAGGGGCATGAATATTGCTGGCGGGCTCCCAGGAATTGTCCTCCGGGGGGTACCCTTTCCATTTAACTAGATACTGTTCCTGCCCCCCCCTCCATTTGTGATCTACTATTGCCTCCACTTCGAATTCTTCCTCCCCTTCAATCCGGATTGGTGGAGGAGGTAGTTCTTCCCGTCCTGGAAAAGAGTTAGGAGTGACCGGTTTTAATAAGGAGGCATGGAACACCGGATGTATCCGATAAGAACCAGGTAAGGTCAGTTCAAAAGCCACGGGGTTTACAACTCTCTTAATTTCAAAAGGACCAATGAATTTTGGCCCTAATTTGCGTGATGGGCAAGGCAATTTGAGGTTGATGGCTGATAGCCAAACTTTATCTCCAACCTTGAAACTTGGGTTACTTCTTCTTCCCCTGTTATAGAATTTTTCATAACCTTCTTGAGCTTTCTTCATCGTTTCCTGAATTTGCAGAAAATTTGTTTGAATGGCACGTATACGGTCTTGTACTGCGGGAGTAGTGATTTCGGGAATAGAATCCGGGAGAAAGGAAGGGTGAAAACCATAGTTTGCCCAGAAAGGTGTTTGGTTGATGGAGGAATGTACCGAATTGTTGTAGGCGAACTCTGCGCACGGTAAGAGGGAAGACCAGTTGTCCTGGGACCAGGAGCAGAAACATCGAAGGTATTGCTCTAAGGATTGATTTGTTCTTTCTGTCTGGCCATTACTTTGTGGGTGATAGGCGGAAGAAAGGGATGTCTTGATTTCTAAAGACTTGCACATATCCTTCCAGAATCTTGACGTGAACTGAATCCCCCTATCTGATACAATGTTGTGGGGAACGCCATGGAGTCTCACTACTTCTTTTATAAAAACCTCTGCGGTTGTGGAAGCAGAGGGGGTACCTACTAATGGCAGGAAGTGGGCCATCTTTGAAAGGCGGTCAACAACCACTAAGATGGTAGTAAACTTCTCGGAAGGAGGCAGATCGACAATAAAGTCCATAGAGACCTCTGTCCAGGGACGTTCTGGTATAGATAAAGATTTTAAAAGTCCCCACGACTTGGCATTAGATCCCTTATTGCGTTGGCAAATGATGCAAGATTGTATATATCTTCTGCAGTCTTGTCTCCACCCCGGCCACCAGAACGAGCGATTAATTAGTTCGGAGGTTTTTTGTATACCAAAATGTCCTGCCAACTTGTGATCGTGGAAGGTTTGAAGAATCTGAAGTCTTACTGGTAGTGGCACAAATACCTTGTCCTGGGCCCAAAGTAGACCATCCTTCTTTTCTAGGGCGGATACTTCAGGTTCTGTACATTGACTGGAAGCCTGTATGATAATTGACCTAAGGTTGGGCTGAACCAGGCTGAGAAAGTGGTGAGGAGCTAGGATGGTTCCGGGTTCTTCCGGTCCACTGGTTTCTGGGAACATACGGGAAAGTGCGTCCGCCTTCCCGTTCTTGGAGCCAGGTCGAAAGGTAATATGGAAGTTAAACCTGGAGAAGAATAAGGCCCAACGGGCCTGACGAGGTCGGAGGCGTTTAGCTGTTCGAAGATATTCTAGGTTACGGTGGTCAGTGAAGATCATGATGGGTTGGGAAGCCCCTTCCAGCAGATATCTCCACTCTTCTAAGGCAAACTTTATAGCAAGTAATTCCCGATCCCCGACATCATAATTCTTCTCAGGAGGGGTGAGCTTGCGAGAGGCAAAGGCCACCGGATGGAGCAAGGCTTTTTGGCCACTTCTCTGAGACAGGATTGCCCCTATTGCAGACTCCGAAGCGTCCACTTCAAGCACATAGGGTAGGACTGGGTTGGGATGTTGGAGGACGGGAGCCGATGTAAACAGTCTCTTTAGTTCATCGAAGGCTTCTTGAGCATCTGGGGACCATTGGAACCTAGTCTGCTGGCGAGTTAGTTGAGTAATAGGGGAGATGATAGAGGAGAAACCCTTAATAAATCTGCGATAGAAATTGGCGAAGCCAACGAATCGCTGAATTCCCTTTTTATCTATGGGAGCTGGCCATTCCTGGATGGCCCTAACTTTCTGCGGATCCATTGCGACCCCTCCTACTGAAATAATGAATCCGAGGAACTGGATGGTGGTTTTCTCGAAGTCACATTTTTCCCCCTTTAAGTATAGGCCATGTCTTCTGAGGACCGAGAGTACTTTCTTCACATGGGTACGATGTGCTTCTAAAGTGGTGGAAAAGATCAGGATGTCATCGAGATAAACAATTACAAAGTTATCTAGATACTCACGGAAGATGTCATTGACTAGATGTTGAAATGTAGCCGGGGCATTGCAGAGACCAAAAGGCATCACCAAATATTCGAAATGCCCGAATCTGGACCGGAAAGCTGTCTTCCATTCATCTCCTTCTCGTATCCGAACCAAATTGTACGCCCCCCGGAGATCTAATTTAGTAAAGATCTGGGCGGTTCGGAGACGCTGGAACAGTTCAGGAATAAGAGGGAGCGGGTACCTGTTCTTGATGGTAACTTTGTTAAGCTCCCTATAGTCCACACAAGGTCTCAAGGATCCATCCTTTTTCTCCACAAAAAAGATTCCCGCTCCAGCTGGAGAAGAAGAAGCCCGGATGAATCCCTTTTCAAGATTTTCATCGATGTAGGAGCGAAGAGCTTCTAGCTCGATTTCTGATAGAGGGAAAATGCGGCCGAAGGGGATCTCGGAACCGGGTAGGAGGTCGATGGGGCAATCATAGGGTCGGTGTGGAGGTAGACTGTCAGCTTTCTTCTTATCAAAGATGTCCAGGAATTCATGGTATGCTGCTGGGACATGTTGGAGATTATCCGGTACTGGTTGTAACGTCAGACATGGAACCGTTCTGTCGTTTTTTGGTGAAAAGCAGTGTTGAGAGCAGTATATGGAAGAGAAGAGGACTTCTTTCTTGCTCCAGTTTATCTGAGGATCATGGGCCTGCAACCATGGAAACCCCAAAATGATGGGAAACATCGGTGAACTTATAATGTCAAAGCAAAGAAATTCGGAGTGATCTGAGTCTATATGAGTGAGGATAGGCTTCGTTTCCTGTGTGACAGGGCCAGAACAAGGTAGGGATCCATCTGCCAGATGGATTTGTAGCTGTTGCTCCTTAACTCGGAGAGGGATGTGCAGATTTTGGGCCAAAGATGCATCCAAGAAGCAACTGCAGGCTCCTGAGTCAACGATGGCTGGCAACCGGACCTTCTCTTCCGCCACCTGTAATGAGATCATGAGGACAAGATGAGACTGGCTTGAATTAGCGACTTGAAAGTTGGTGGCAGACCGAGTGCGGTACTTACTGGGTCTCACAGGGCAGTTGTTTAGGAAGTGACCGGCTCCTCCACAATAAAGACAAAGGTTGGCCTGGCGCCGGCGGAGCTTTTCATCAGGAGAGAGTGGGGGTCGAACTAGACCCAGTTGCATGGGCTCACCATGAGAGGATGATGAAGAAGTTGTAGGGGGTGCAGGAACAGGTGGTACCCGTGGCATCATCCAAGTGGGCCTTGGAGACTGGAAACGCTCACTGCGACGTTCCCGGAGGCGTCTGTCCAGTTTAGTAGCGAGCTGGATCAGGTCTTCTAGAGAGGCCGGGGTGTCCACTCGAGCCAGTTCATCCTTTAGGATCTCAGAGAGTCCCTGGCGATACTGATATTTTAATGCAGCTTCGTTCCAGCTGGTGTCCCCTGACCATTTTCGAAATTCCACAGTGTAATCTTCCACTGGTCTCTTTCCCTGGGTCAGGGTATGCAGGACGGACTCAGCTGTGGCAGTACGCTGAGGATCGTCGTATAGCTGGGCCATGGAAACAAAAAATGCATCTGCAGAGTCAAGGAGGGGACTCTTCTGCTCAAGGAGGTTGTGAGCCCAGGATTGCGGTTCGTCAGAAAGCAAAGAGATAATGAACCCCACTTTCACAGTCTCAGAATAAAAAGTCCTGGGTTGAAGGGCAAAGTATAGTAGACAAGCGTTTCTAAATGCCCTGTACTTCTTCCGGTTACCGGAGAATCGTTCCGGAATGGGAACCCTGGGTTCAGGTAAGGCCATTACTGCTGCAGAAGCCGGGTTGGCTTGATCCCGAGAAGGAGATGTTCCACTAGCAGATGCTGATGCGGCGTCTGAGGGGTTAGGAAATGTGGTTAGATGTTGCAGACGACCCTCAATCTGAAAGTAGCCGTCTTGGAGTCTCTGGACAGCCTGGGTGAGGGCTGTGACTTGCTGGCAGAGTGCGTCAAGGGGAGAGCCAGCTCTGTCGGCCTCGCTCATGGCTGGTTTGTACTGTCAGGTACTCACCAAGGCCGAGTTGCTGAGAGAGGCTCCCCCTGCAGCTGGGCGCACGATACCCTCTGGAAGTGGCACAGCGGGTATTGGGCACGAAGAAGCACGGGTCGCCAGCAGGTATTAGAGGAGCTGGGCGATTCTTCAGGCAGGGAAGAGATCTGTGCTGGGTAGCTGAGCCGGGTACTGAGGGTCAACCACAAGGCAGACGTCTGGAAGTAGGCCGAGGGTCAAACACCGGTATGCAAGTAGGCAAAACTCCAACACTGGATAAGGTTGAGACAAAGTCCAAGAACAGGCCGGGGGTCAAACACAGGTAATCAGGCAGGCAGATAATCCACAGTGGGGTGAGGCAGAAGCAAGTCCAGGAACAGGCCGAGGGTCAAACACAGGTAATCAGGCAGGCAGATAATCCACAGTGGGGTAAGGCAGAAGCAAGTCCAGGAGCAGGCCGAGGGTCAAACACAGGTAGTCAGGCAGGTAGCGAAGTCCAGAAGGCAGCCGAGGGTCAAGCACAAGAGAGGTTCAAGCAGAGTCGGGGTTGGTCCGGGTCACAACGGGTAGGCACAGGTACACAGATTCAGGAGCAGGTTACAGGAGCTGAAAAGACAAACCAGCAACAAAACACAGGCCATGGCCGTCTTATATAGGCCCGCCAGGGGGACGTCCCGATGTGCGTGCACGCGTTCGTAACGATGCGCTGCGTTGTGCACCCACGTGAGCGGATCCGATCGGAACACGCGCTCGTACCCGCCGACTGTGAAATGGTACGTGCCGATGTGCAATTCTACCACGCAGGCGCATGGGGAAATGCCTATATTGACAGGCCCTGATTCTGGCATTTCCCTGACACTATGTCTCAGAGAGGGAGCCCCTCTATAAATCAGAACTGGTTTATCTGGAATAACTGTACGGAGCACTGGGTCATTCTGAAGGATGCCCCAATGCTTCCGAAAAATTTTTTTAATAGAATAATGCTGATTAGAGAAACCCGTAATCATGGACCATTCAAATTTATTAGTAGGCCCCGGATTACGCTCTCTATCTTGATTCAGCATCTGAGATCGATCCATAGTGGCAACTTTATTAATAGTGATGTCGATATCATTCTCCAGATACCCTTTGTCCAAAAACCTTTGTTTTAGTACCAAAGCTTGTGAGTGGTAATCTGAAGTATTAGTGCAATTCCGTCTTATACGTTGAAATTGGCTTAGAGGGACAGAGTTCAGCCATGATGGATGATGGCAGCTGGAGAGCGGTATGTAAGCATTTCTGTCCGTCTCTTTGAAGTGTGTACTGGTGAAAAGACTACCATTAGCAACCATGATGTTTAAATCGAGGAAATGTATTCTCGATTGGCTAGCCTCAAACTGCAAAGAGATACCCCTATTGTTAGAGTTGAGTTGGGAGAAGAAGTTCTCTAGAGATGGCATATCTCCGTCCCACACAAGGAGAACATCATCGATATATCTTCTCCATAGGCGGAGTTCCTTGGGGGGATTGGTGTCGATGACTTCTTTTTCCCACCTGGCCATAAATAAATTGGCCAGGCTGGGCGCAAATTTAGCGCCCATAGCCACTCCACATATTTGCAAGAAGAAATCACCCCCAAACCAGAAATAATTATGGCTTGTGGCGAAATTGAGAAGCGCCATAATAAATTGTTTCTGTAATTCCGGTAAGGTGGGGTCCAAATCGAGATAATAGTTGACAGCCTCAAAACCCTGTTGGTGGGAAATAATAGTGTAGAGAGAGGCCACATCCGCTGTAGCTAAGATGTAGCCATCTCTCCACTCCAAACCCTCCAATAAATTAATAACTTGGGTAGTGTCTTTTAAATATGAGGGAGTCAGACCTACTAGGGGTTGAAGGAAGTTATCTACATACTTTCCAATTCTCGCTGTGACAGACTCAATGCCACTAATGATTGGGCGGCCTGGTGGGTGAGTCAAATTTTTATGTATTTTTGGTAGATAGTACATAACTGGTACCCTTGGAGCTGAGGGGACCAGGTATGCCTTTTCTTTTTTGTTTAGGATTCCCTGCTGATATCCTCTATTAATAAGGTTCTGCAATTCTCTCTTAAATTTGGTTGTGGGATTACATGCTAGTGGCGAGTATGTAGTACGATCTGACAAAAGTCTATGCATTTCCTCCAGGTATTTAGATTTATCTAAAATTACTACCCCCCCACCTTTATCTGCAGGGCGTATAACTATCTCATTACGTTCGCAGATTTGTTTAAGGTGGTGTTGAAGGTCATTATTAGTATTATTACTTGAAATATTAAGTGCTCTGAGATCTCTAATGACCATTTCCTTAAAGACCTGTATGGAAGGGGCGGTAAAACCTGGGGGATTAAATAGCGAAGCATTAGAAAAAGTGGTATGTCTGATGGAACTATCAATGGTGTTTATTAAAGAATTAGAATTAGGAGGGGGTATGTTGGTGGAAAGAATCTGACTTCGATTACCAACAGGGTTAAGGATAAAATGTCTTTTGATGTTAATCTTCCTTATGAATTTGTGTATATCAATGAAGGTTTCGAATTTATTCAACCTGTGTGGGGGTGCAAACTTAAGACCCAGGCTCAGAACCCTCTGTTCTCCTTCAGAGAGCTGAACCTGGCTTAGGTTGAAAACTCCACTGATATCTACTGTTTTCTTTTTTTTGGACCTGAGCCTCCTCCCCCCTCTGATGCCTCTCTTTCGTCGTAACCCCTTTTGGTTTTGTAATTGCCCTGGGGAAAAAAACGACGAGTCTGATGGGCTTCTGTATAGTTGTGAGGGGAGTCCTGAGGAGTGTCTTGATAGTCATTTCTAGAAGGACCTGTAAATTGGTTAGGATGTCGAGAGATAACTGGGTTATCCTCGAAATAAGGATCTGAGTATTGTGAAAGAGGTGCAAACCTGTTCTGTAAGGGGATCTGCCTCTCCTGAGGATAATAATAATCTTGTGAAATGGATGGAGAGTTAGCATATGTTGCCCTATTACCATAAGAATTCTGGTAATAATCTCTAGGGTCACCTCGGGAATCCCGTGATCCCTGTCGGGGGTAGTCAGTGCTGGGATTTCTCTTATGAGGGAAAGTCCCTTGACTGTAACCCCTGAAAGGTGGTTTTCTATGTTGTGATCTCTGGGGGGTGCTTTGAGGGGGGTTCCTATATGTCATAGGTCCCTCATTGTTTCTGAAAGTCTTGGGCCTACTGATGGACTGTCCTCGCTGATTAGCCCGAGGGGAAGAAATATTATGGGGCCTCCCTCTGTTATTATCAACCAGAGGTGGGGGCCTTACATCACCATCAAAAGAGGGCGGTGGAGGTTGTAATGGAAAGGGGTGATGGTTTGCTATTTCAGTATCACCTGTGGAATTCCCTATAAGGGTCTGCCATTTGAAAACTGTTTTGTTGGAATAATCAGCAAGGTCACGGTTGTATTTTTTCTTTTTTTTGTTTTTTTGATCATTATCCTCCTTTTCAAGCGTTTGTCTTAAATGATCCGATTTTTGTTTATATATTTCATGGTCCTTATAGGCCATGAGTTTATCCTTAACTGCAGAAACCTCATCATTTAAATTTTTAAGTTTGATCCGTTTCTTATCCAACAAAAAGCATAAAAATTTAATACCAGTGTCATTAAAATAAACAAACCAGCCTTCTAGATCAGTTTCCCCCTTCTGGGGATTAACCTCCCATCTGAGACTGCGGGGTACCATCTTTAATGCAACATATTGTTCAAGGTAAGCTATATCCCAGCTAGTGTGTAGTTCTGATATAAGTAGGTTCTTAAGTCTGAGAAACAGACCACTTAATTCATCCGTCTGTTCTATCTGACCATTAAAAACTCCCTCAGTGTTGATACTGTGTTGGGATCTGTATTCGAAAATATCCATGACAACTGTCTAGCAGCAGCTTTTTGATACAAAAAAGTGTAAATTATAAAAGAAAAAACCCAAGATAGAGTCGAAGCTGCGCTCAGACTAAAAACATGTATATAAACAATGGTGTAAGAGAAAAGAGCTGCCAGCACCTATAAAAGTCCTGTATCTGACTCTCAAGATATAATAAGCAAAAAAGGATGCAGCGCTATATATATAAATAAAACATAATAAATGAGAACCCACCAAGTGACAACATATCAAAATAATCGATACATAAGTGGAATCATATAAGCAAAAGGAACTTTAACATGTGAAAAAATTATTTTTTAAAACCAGTGATATGCAATAGTCCAAAAACTTATTAAAGTCCATAGACAGAAAAGAAAAAAAAACCCTCATCCAGGAGAGGTGTGATGAAGAGTAGATAATCCACCAAAAAGTGTATAAGTAAGGCCTGCTTACCAAACAGCGATGACTACTATTACAGCAGTCTCGCCCAGCACAGGGATTAAGGTCTCCCTAAACCACAGGTAAAAAGCGGGACCAATGTCTTTAACCCTCGACCATAACCGGAAATAAAAAACAGAACAGATCCATAGCGCAATAACGTATGATAAAAGGTTGTTTAATTGAGATAAATAATTGCACTTACAATATAGCTGAATCAATGAGGCATAAAAGGCATCGATAAACACTGCAGCGGTGTCTCTGTGTGCCGCGGATCGCTTCCTGTATTGCAAAGCCCGTCTACGAACGTGATGACGTCACCGTCGTAGGCTCCTCCCTACGCGTTTCGTCACGAATGGACGTCGTCTGGGGATTGGCCGGATGACAAGTCATCACGCTTGGGCTTATAAATACATGGGAGACGCCATATTAACTATTGGCAAAAATGGTATATCTAATGGAGATGAATCCAAAGGAGCCATATTGACTTCTGGCCATTGATATTAGAACCATATGTATAAACAGGAAGTGACAAAAAAAACAACATCGCCATCTTGTGGAAATAAAAGAGATATACGGACAAGGCTTTGTATAGGAAGCAAAACGAGGCACAAACAGATAAAAATAGACAAATTTATATCTAATCAATATAAAAAATTCTAATAAGGAAGAGAAAATAATATAAATACTAAATGAAAAATTTTTTTATAATAAATAAAAAATTTAAAAACCTCAAAAAAATGACAAAATAAATAATAAAAAATACAATAAAAAATATAAAAAATATTTTTATAGAAAAGGAGAATTTATTTTAAACAATGTATAACTGGGATGAATGTGGAAGGTAACAATGTGGAAGGTAACAAGAAACCGCCCATCATGCATTATTGATGAAGCAGTTTATATCCCACTCCACATTTAACCCTTGTGGTCTAGAGGATAACATGTTAAAGATCCATCTGGTTTCAAGTCTGGAGATGGATCTGACCATGTTAGTTCCTCTCCAGTGTGGACGTACTCTGTCAATGGCCAAAAACAAGGTACCTTGTAATTTTTTGTTGTGATATTTGGCGTAATGCCTAGAGAGGTTGTGTTTCGTAAATCCTCGTTTAATGTTAGCGACATGTTCTGAAAGGCGCACATGTAGCTCGCGTTTGGTGCGTCCAATATACTGCTTTGAGCAAGGGCATTGGATTAGATAAACAACATACTGAGTAGAGCATGTTATAAAAGACTCTATGTTATATACCTTGTTTGTGACTGTTGAACTGAAGGTTTCACATTTTCTACCCCTGAAGGAGTTAATCTGGCAGATTTTGCATCTGCGACAGGGAAAAAAACCCTTCATATTTTGAAAAAAAGAGACCGTTCGCGGAGGATCTACAACATTTGAAGCCACACTATGTCTCAGAGAGGGAGCCCCTCTATAAATCAGAACTGGTTTATCTGGAATAACTGTACGGAGCACTGGGTCATTCTGAAGGATGCCCCAATGCTTCCGAAAAATTTTTTTAATAGAATAATGCTGATTAGAGAAACCCGTAATCATGGACCATTCAAATTTATTAGTAGGCCCCGGATTACGCTCTCTATCTTGATTCAGCATCTGAGATCGATCCATAGTGGCAACTTTATTAATAGTGATGTCGATATCATTCTCCAGATACCCTTTGTCCAAAAACCTTTGTTTTAGTACCAAAGCTTGTGAGTGGTAATCTGAAGTATTAGTGCAATTCCGTCTTATACGTTGAAATTGGCTTAGAGGGACAGAGTTCAGCCATGATGGATGATGGCAGCTGGAGAGCGGTATGTAAGCATTTCTGTCCGTCTCTTTGAAGTGTGTACTGGTGAAAAGACTACCATTAGCAACCATGATGTTTAAATCGAGGAAATGTATTCTCGATTGGCTAGCCTCAAACTGCAAAGAGATACCCCTATTGTTAGAGTTGAGTTGGGAGAAGAAGTTCTCTAGAGATGGCATATCTCCGTCCCACACAAGGAGAACATCATCGATATATCTTCTCCATAGGCGGAGTTCCTTGGGGGGATTGGTGTCGATGACTTCTTTTTCCCACCTGGCCATAAATAAATTGGCCAGGCTGGGCGCAAATTTAGCGCCCATAGCCACTCCACATATTTGCAAGAAGAAATCACCCCCAAACCAGAAATAATTATGGCTTGTGGCGAAATTGAGAAGCGCCATAATAAATTGTTTCTGTAATTCCGGTAAGGTGGGGTCCAAATCGAGATAATAGTTGACAGCCTCAAAACCCTGTTGGTGGGAAATAATAGTGTAGAGAGAGGCCACATCCGCTGTAGCTAAGATGTAGCCATCTCTCCACTCCAAACCCTCCAATAAATTAATAACTTGGGTAGTGTCTTTTAAATATGAGGGAGTCAGACCTACTAGGGGTTGAAGGAAGTTATCTACATACTTTCCAATTCTCGCTGTGACAGACTCAATGCCACTAATGATTGGGCGGCCTGGTGGGTGAGTCAAATTTTTATGTATTTTTGGTAGATAGTACATAACTGGTACCCTTGGAGCTGAGGGGACCAGGTATGCCTTTTCTTTTTTGTTTAGGATTCCCTGCTGATATCCTCTATTAATAAGGTTCTGCAATTCTCTCTTAAATTTGGTTGTGGGATTACATGCTAGTGGCGAGTATGTAGTACGATCTGACAAAAGTCTATGCATTTCCTCCAGGTATTTAGATTTATCTAAAATTACTACCCCCCCACCTTTATCTGCAGGGCGTATAACTATCTCATTACGTTCGCAGATTTGTTTAAGGTGGTGTTGAAGGTCATTATTAGTATTATTACTTGAAATATTAAGTGCTCTGAGATCTCTAATGACCATTTCCTTAAAGACCTGTATGGAAGGGGCGGTAAAACCTGGGGGATTAAATAGCGAAGCATTAGAAAAAGTGGTATGTCTGATGGAACTATCAATGGTGTTTATTAAAGAATTAGAATTAGGAGGGGGTATGTTGGTGGAAAGAATCTGACTTCGATTACCAACAGGGTTAAGGATAAAATGTCTTTTGATGTTAATCTTCCTTATGAATTTGTGTATATCAATGAAGGTTTCGAATTTATTCAACCTGTGTGGGGGTGCAAACTTAAGACCCAGGCTCAGAACCCTCTGTTCTCCTTCAGAGAGCTGAACCTGGCTTAGGTTGAAAACTCCACTGATATCTACTGTTTTCTTTTTTTTGGACCTGAGCCTCCTCCCCCCTCTGATGCCTCTCTTTCGTCGTAGCTGGAAGTTGTTGCTATGTCTATGTTCCGATTTAAGTGGTGAGTTTTGAGGATACCCATTGCGGGTTTGGCCACTATGTGTGTTGTTTTGTGCAATCAGCACTTTCATAATTTTTGCTTCTTACTAGATGGGACATTGTGGATATTTTGGTGGACGTTATTGATCTGGTTTGTCCTTATTCATCAGTGCCTTATGAAGCAAGGTCCCGGGCCTCCAGAAGCCTAATGGTGACCTCAAGAGTTAGGGAGAGCTGACATCCTTCCATGTAGAGTGGGTTAACAGGCATGGTGGGTGTAATGCAAGATGAAATGATGGACGCCAATGACTTTTTAAATGCGAACAAGAGATTTATTGTCTCTTAACAAGAACTGTGGGAGAGCAGGTTAGGGCCAGGACACCCTTGAGTAGATGCAATGATAATTGACAGACTAAGAGACTCTATAGGTAGACAGCTATACAGGAAAAGGTCTTCAGCCTTATGCCACATCTGTATAGGTAAGACCACTGTCTCCTATGGCAACTGAACTTGTAACAGTCACTAAAGGTATTTGCACATAACTCTTGGTAACACAGAATAGTTCTTCTCTTATCTCACAGTATCCCACTGTAGATCTTCACTCACTGAGCTCCCAGTCTCTCACTAGACTTCCAGATCCAATCGTCACTGAATCTCCAGAGCTCTTCCACAGCTATCCCGCTGTATACTCCTCAAGCGTCAACCCCGCCAACCTGCTGGGTCCCTAGCTTGGCACTCACTGAAGCTTTCCCACTTCTTCACCGTCCCCGGCTGGTGAGAAGACTGCTCTGGTACTTGCTCAAGCTTACTCACAGTGGTCTCCAGTAACAAGGTGGATGGTCCCTTAGTGGCGACTGCTTCCCTTTTACCTCCGACCACAACTGGTTCCCCGTCTGGCTAAACCTTCACAACTCAGTTGGACTCCAATCCTGCAGTCCCAACCCTACCCTGCTTCTCCTGCTCCTGGATAGGCTTCGGGCAGCCTAGCAGCCAGGTGTCCACGGGATAGGCCTCAGGCTTCCGACCTAGCAGCCTGGGGCGACATAACACATGTCCACCCAGACAGCCGTCCAGGTGGCACAGAACCCCGATCACCTGACTCCAACCCCATAAATAGGCTCTCCCAGCAGGCCAAGGGACTAAAGAAACCCCTGCCAATTGGCTGAGATGCCCATCCATTTATAATCTGACCTTGTGGAGCCCTTGTCAATCTAATGCCACCAGCCACAGTGGCACCTAGTGACAGAAGAGAAAAGGAGCAGCAATCTAGAATTAGAGGGGAATCACTAGATCTACTAACAATTGACCAGGACAATTACTACCTGGCAAACTAAATTTGTTAGCAACCCTGCCTAAACATCAGGATGCTACACCCTACTCCTGCCTCGGAAACGACGTCTCAAAGTTTGCGGAAAACAAAAATGTACTCTCAAGCCTGAGAGTGGATTTCCTGGCAAAAACTTGGATAGGTGGGGAAACAGGGAAAAGAAATAATAACAAAGCATGTGGAGTACCACATGAAATAGACAACAGTATACATATACATAGGCAAGTGGCATTTCAAACAAGGGCAGGTAAATAGCAGACAATATGTACAATTTTACATGTGGCGTACCACCCGAACAAATAAAAAGGGGAAATATAAACAGTAGTCTTAAATCTTAACTATCTATCTACTATATACACCTGGGGGAAAAAATAGAAAATGTAAGCATTGTTATACAAGCTGAAGTCACTGTCTCCTTAGCCAAGGAAGACGCAATGGGTGCAGGAACACCTGAAAGAGAGAAAATAGACAGCATAAAAACACATTCTATCCCAACAATAACACAGTGCACGATATACAGTCAGGTCCATAAATTTCATCCCTGGTGATGCTCTGCCAGGCCTCTACTGCAACTGTCTTCAGTTCCTGCTTATTCTTGGGGCATTTTCCCTTCAGTTTTGTCTTCAGCAAGTGAAATGCATGCTCAATCGGATTCAGGTCAGGTGATTGACTTGGCCATTGCATAACATTCCACTTCTTTCCATTAAAAAACTGTTTGGTTGCTTTTGCAGTATGCTTCGGGTCATTGTCCATCTGCACTGTGAAGCGCCGTCCAATGAGTTCTGAAGCATTTCGCTGAATATGAACAGATAATATTACCCGAAACACTTCAGAATTCATCCTGCTGCTTTTGCCAGCAGTCACATCATCAATAAATACAAGAGAACCAGTTCCATTGGCAGCCATACATGCCCACGCCATGACACTAACACCACCATGCTTTACTGATGAGGTGGTATGCTTTGTATCATGAGTAGTTCCTTTCCTTCTCCATACTCTTCTCGTCCCATCACTCTGGTACAAGTTGATCTTGGTCTCATCTGTCCATAGGATGTTGTTCCAGAACTGTGAAGGCTTTTTTAGATGTTGTTTGGCAAACTCTAATCTGGCCTTCCTGTATTTGAGGCTCGCCAATGGTTTACATCTTGTGGTGAACCCTCTGTATTCACTCTGGTGAAGTCTTCTCTTGATTGTTGACTTTGACACACATACACCTACCTCCTGGAGAGTGTTCTTGATCTGTATAGAACCAAAAAGATTTGAATTGTGTCGATGTCCCAATATTTATGGACCTGACTGTACATGAGTGAATGTTAATTAATTGTTAATTACCCTAAGCCGAGAGCAGCAAAAACAGTGCAAATGCACATTATAGCATATATGAAAATGGGCCCCACCCCCTCGAGGGTGCCACCCCTTTTCCATAACAATTCTAGAAATAAACTTACTCTAGCAATTCCTATCTAACATTTGCATAATATGAATAAGAGCTTACTCAGGCTGGCACTCTCATGCCACCTGTGTCAGAAACCATGAAATCAGACCGAGACAGAGGTACAGATAAATCACACTTGTTTAATAATAAAAGTAAATAGAACAAACGTAATTAAAACATAGCCAAAGTTCGGTAACCGGAACATATAGTCAGTCAAGCCAGAAAGTCAGGGATCAGTGTAGTGGAACAGCAAGCAGATCTGGAGCCAGAAGGGATGTCAGCCAAGCAAGTCTTTAAACGGGAACGTAGGAGATAGTCTCTGTGATGTTGACTAAGGCGAAGGCAGAGATCCTCCGGGCTGGATGGATTTAGTAGGTAGGTATCACGTACCTGGTAGGTAGAGCCCGGAATGCAGTGAACGGCCTCCCGTATACCTCTTACTTGGGAGCCCCTGGTAGTGTTGACAGGGGCTCGAGAGTACAAAGGGGCACAAGTGCCTGACTGGAAGGCTGGAGTAGAGGGCTGGATCCTGTAATCAGCAGGGAGGTGCACTGTAGTCCAGCAGCCGGATGCAGACAGTAGGGAGGTGCACTGTAGTCCCGTAGCAGGATGCAGACAGCAGGGAGATGCACTGTAGTCCCGTAGCAGGATGCAGACAGCAGGGAGATGCACTGTAGTCCAGCAGCAGGATGCAGACAGCAGGGAGGTGCACTGTAGTCCAGCAGCAGGATGCAGACAGTAGGGAGATGCACTGTAGTCCTGTAGCAGGATGCAGAAAGCAGGGAGGTGCACTGTAGTCCAGCAGCAGGATGTAAAGGAAAGTTAATTAGGGGTAGATGGCGCTACCTTACCAGGGTACCTTGATTTATAATATAATGAACCTCAAAGGAAAAATAAAATTAGAAATATAAAAGTGCTAAATGCAACCCCTTAGTCACTCAGATTCATTAGGTAGTGGATATAAGTGTCCAGCATTACCTGAATGGACTGTACTAGCATGTCAGTCTCATACCTCCATGCAGGTGTACACCGTGTGACTAATCATCATAAATTGATTTAAGTGACAACTTGTAAAAATTAATATATGACAATGCAAAAAATAAATAAAATAAAACACCACGGTCTAAGTCCTATGTTGATTCCCAATTGTGTCCAAATGTGCTTTTATGCATAGGGTGGGTTAAGTATAAATACATGTATCATAAATAGTCCCAACTTAGACAAACAGTGCAGGACTGCACATTGAAATTTATAGAAAAAATGGTGAAAAATTAGTGAAAAAATGGTGAGAAAGATATATATTAACCACTTAAGGACCGCCTAACGCCGATTTACGTCGGCAAGGCGGCACGGGCAGGCAAAATCACGTACATGTACGTGATTTGCCTCTCGCGGGTGGGGGGTCCGATCGGACCCCCCCCCGGTGCCCGAAGCGGTCCCGTTCTGTTCCCCGGCGATCCGAGATGAGGGGGAGGCCATCCGTTCGTGGCCCCCCCCTCGCGATCGCCGCCGGCCAATGGGAACACTCCTTTGCTGCTGTATGCTAAACAGCAGCAAAGGAAATGATGTCATCTCCCCTCGGCTCGGTATTTTCCGTTCCAGCGCCGAGGGGAGAAGACATCAATGTGAGTGCACAACACACACACACACAGTAGAACATGCCAGGCATACAAAACACCCCGATCCCCCCCCCGATCGCCCCCCGATCCCCCCCCAATCACCCCCCCCCCCCTGTCACAAACTGACACCAGCAGGTTTTTTTTTTTTTTTTTTTTTTTTCTGATTACTGCATAGTGTCAGTTTGTGACAGTTACAGTGTTGGGACAGTGAGTATCACCCCCCTTTAGGTCTAGGGTACCCCCCTAACCCCCCCTAATAAAGTTTTAACCCCTTGATCACCCCCTGTCACCAGTGTTGCTAAGCGATCATTTTTCTGATCGCTGTATTAGTGTCGCTGGTGACGCTAGTTAGTGAGGTAAATATTTAGGTTCGCCGTCAGCGTTTTATAGTGACAGGGACCCCCATATACTACCTAATAAATGTTTTAACCCCTTGATTGCCCCCTAGTTAACCCTTTCACCACTGATCACCGTATAACCGTTACGGGTGACGCAGGTTAGTTCGTTTATTTTTTATAGTGTCAGGGCACCCGCCGTTTATTACCTAATAAAGGTTTAGCCCCCTGATCGCCCGGCGGTGATATGCGTCGCCCCAGGCAGCGTCAGATTAGCGCCAGTACCGCTAACACCCACGCACGCAGCATGCGCCTCCCTTAGTGGTATAGTATCTGATCGGATCAATATCTGATCTGATCAGATCTATACTAGCGTCCCCAGCAGTTTAGGGTTCCCAAAAACACAGTGTTAGCGGGATCAGCCCAGATACCCGCTAGCACCTGCGTTTTGCCCCTCCGCCCAGCCCACCCAAGTGCAGTATCGATCGATCACTGTCACTTACAAAACACTAAACGCATAACTGCAGCGTTCACAGAGTCAGGCCTGATCCCTGCGATCGCTAACAGTTTTTTTGGTAGCATTTTGGTGAACTGGCAAGCAAGCACCAGGCAGCGTCAGGTTAGCGCCAGTACCGCTAACACCCACGCACGCACCGTACACCTCCCTTAGTGGTATAGTATCTGATCGGATCAATATCTGATCCGATCAGATCTATACTAGCGTCCCCAGCAGTTTAGGGTTCCCAAAAACGCAGTGTTAGCGGGATCAGCCCAGATACCTGCTAGCACCTGCGTTGTGCCCCTCCGCCCGGCCCAGCCCAGCCCACCCAAGTGCAGTATCGATCGATCACTGACACTTACAAGGCACTAAACGCATAACTGCAGCGTTCGCAGAGTCAGGCCTGATCCCTGCGATCGCTAACAGTTTTTTTGGTAGCATTTTGGTGAACTAGCAAGCACCGGCCCCAGGCAGCGTCAGGTTAGCGCCAGTACCACTAACACCCACGCACGCAGCATACGCCTCCTTTAGTGGTATAGTATCTGAACGGATCAATATCTGATCCGATCAGATCAGATCTATACTAGCGTCCCCAGCAGTTTAGGGTTCCCAAAAACGCAGTGTTAGCGGGATCAACCCAGATACCTGCTAGCACCTGCGTTTTGCCCCTCCGCCCGGCCCAGTCCAGCCCACCCAAGTGCAGTATCGATCGATCACTGTCACTTACAAAACACTAAACGCATAACTGCAGCGTTTGCAGAGTCAGGCCTGATCCCTGCGATCGCTAACAGTTTTTTTGGAAGCTTTTTATTGAACTGGCAAGCACCAGCGGCCTAGTACACCCCGGTCGTAGTCAAACCAGCACTGCAGTAACACTTGGTGACGTGGCGAGTCCCATAAGTGCAGTTCAAGCTGGTGAGGTGACAAGCACAAGTAGTGTCCCGCTGCCACCAAAAAGACAAACACAGGCCCGTCGTGCCCATAGTGCCCTTCCTGCTGCATTCGCCAATCCTAATTGGGAACCCACCACTTCTGCAGCGCCCGTACTTCCCCCATTCACATCCCCCAACGAAATGCAGTCGGCTGCATGAGAGGCATTTTTATGTGCTCCCGAGTACCCCTACCCAACGAACCCCCCCCAAAAAGATGTTGTGTCTGCAGCAAACGCGGATATAGGCGTGACACCCGCTATTATTGTCCCTTCTGTCCTGACAATCCTGGTCTTTGCATTGGTGAATGTTTTGAACGCTACCATACACTAGTTGAGTATTAGCGTAGGGTACAGCATTGCACAGACTAGGCACACTTTCACAGGGTCTCCCAAGATGCCATCGCATTTTGAGAGACCCGAACCTGGAACCGGTTACAGTTATAAAAGTTAGTTACAAAAAAAGTGTAAAAAAAAAAAAAATATATATAAAATAAAAAAAAATAGTTGTCGTTTTATTGTTCTCTCTCTCTATTCTCTCTCTCTATTGTTCTGCTCTTTTTTTACTGTATTCTATTCTGCAGTGTTTTATTGTTATTGTTATTGTTATTGTTATTATGTTTTATCATGTTTGTTTTTCAGGTATGTAATTATTTATACTTTATTGTTTACTGTGCTTTATTGTTAACCATTTTTTTGTCTTCAGGTACGCCATTCACAACTTTGAGTGGTTATACCAGAATGATGCCTGCAGGTTTAGGTATCATCTTGGTATCATTCTTTTCAGCCAGCGGTCGGCTTTCATGTAAAAGCAATCCTAGCGGCTAATTAGCCTCTAGACTGCCTTTACAACCCGTGGGAGGGAATGCCCCCCCCCCCCCCCACCGTCTTCCGTGTTTTTCTCTGGCTCTCCTGTCTCAACAGGGAACCTGAGAATGCAGCCGGTGATTCAGCCAGCTGACCATAGAGCTGATCAGAGACAAGAGTGGCTCCAAACATCTCTATGGCCTAAGAAACCGGAAGCTACGAGCATTTTATGACTTAGATTTCGCCGGATGTAAATAGCGCCATTGGGAAATTGGGGAAGCATTTTATCACACCGATCTTGGTGTGGTCAGATGCTTTGAGGGCAGAGGAGAGATCTAGGGTCTAATAGACCCCAATTTTTTCAAAAAAGAGTACCTGTCACTACCTATTGCTATCATAGGGGATATTTACATTCCCCGAGATAACAATAAAAATGATTTAAAAAAAAAAAAAATGAAAGGAACAGTTTAAAAATAAGATAAAAAAGCAAAAAAATAATAAAGAAAAAAAAAAAAAAAAAAAAAGCACCCCTGTCGCCCCCTGCTCTTGCGCTAAGGCGAACGCAAGCGGCGGTCTGTCGTCAAACGTAAACAGCAATTGCACCATGCATGTGAGGTATCGCCGCGAAGGTCAGATCGAGGGCAGTAATTTTTGCAGTAGACCTCCTCTGTAGATCTAAAGTGGTAACCTGTAAAGGCTTTTAAAGGCTTTTAAAAATGTATTTATTTTGTTGCCACTGCACGTTTGTGCGCAATTGTAAAGCATGTCATGTTTGGTATCCATGTACTCGGTCTAAGATCATCTTTTTTATTTCATCAAACATTTGGGCAATATAGTGTGTTTTAGTGCATTAAAATTTAAAAAAGTGTGTTTTTTCCCCAAAAAATGCGTTTGAAAAATCGCTGCGCAAATACTGTGTGAAAAAAAAAAATGAAACACCCACCATTTTAATCTGTAGGGCATTTGCTTTAAAAAAATATATAATGTTTGGGGGTTCAAAGTAATTTTCTTGCAAAAAAAAAAAAACTTTTTCATGTAAAAAATAAGTGTCAGAAAGGGCTTTGTCTTCAAGTGGTTAGAAGAGTGGGTGATGTGTGACATAAGCTTCTAAATGTTGTGCATAAAATGCCAGGACAGTTCAAAACCCCCCCAAATGACCCCATTTTGGAAAGTAGACACCCCAAGCTATTTGCTGAGAGGCATGTCGAGTCCATGGAATATTTTATATTGCGACACAAGTTGCGGGAAAGAGACAAATTTTTTTTTTTTTTTTTTTTTTTTTGCACAAAGTTGTCACTAAATGATATATTGCTCAAACATGCCATGGGAATATGTGAAATTACACCCCAAAATACATTCTGCTGCTTCTCCTGAGTACTGGGATACCATATGTGTGAGACTTTTTGGGAGCCTAGCCGTGTACGGGACCCCGAAAACCAAGCACCGCCTTCAGGCTTTCTAAGGGGCGTGAATTTTTGATTTCACTCTTCACTGCCTATCACAGTTTCGGAGGCCATGGAATGCCCAGGTGGCACAAAACCCCCCCAAATGACCCCATTTTGGAAAGTAGACACCCCAAGCTATTTGCTGAGAGGTATAGTGAGTATTTTGCAGACCTCACTTTTTGTCACAAAGTTTTGAAATTTGAAAAAAAAAAAAGTTTTTTCTTGTCTTTCTTCATTTTCAAAAACAAATGAGAGCTGCAAAATACTCACCATGCCTCTCAGCAAATAGCTTGGGGTGTCTACTTTCCAAAATGGGGTCATTTGGGGGGGGTTTGTGCCACCTGGGCATTCCATGGCCTCCGAAACGGTGTTAGGCAGTGAAGAGTAAAATCAAAAATTCACGCCCTTAAAAACGCTGAAGGCGGTGATTGGTTTTCGGGGCCCCGTACGCGGCTAGGCTCCCAAAAAGTCCCACACATGTGGTATCCCCATACTCAGGAGAAGCAGCTAAATGTATTTTGGGGTGCAATTCCACATAGGCCCATGGCCTGTGTGAGCAATATATCATTTAGTGACAACTTTGTGCAAAAAAAAAAAAAAAAAAAAAAGTGTCACTTTCCCGCAACTTGTGTCAAAATATAAAATATTCCATGGACTCAATATGCCTCTCAGCAAATAGCTTGGGGTGTCTACTTTCCAAAATGGGGTCATTTGGGGGGGGGTTGTGCCACCTGGGCATTCCATGGCCTCCGAAACTGTGATAGGCAGTGAAGAGTGAAATCAAAAAGTTACACCCTTAGAAATCCTGAAGGCGGTGATTGGTTTTCGGGGTCCCATACGCGGCTAGGCTCCCAAAAAGTCCCACACATGTGGTATCCCCGTACTCAGGAGAAGTAGCTGAATATATTTTGGGGTGCAATTCCACATAGGCCCATGGCCTGTGTGAGCAATATATCATTTAGTGACAACTTTTTGTAAATATTTTTTTTTTTTTTTTTTGTCATTATTCAATCACTTGGGACAAAAAAAATAAATATTCAATGGGTTCAACATGCCTATCAGCAATTTCCTTGGGGTGTCTACTTTCCAAAATGGGGTCATTTGGGGGGGTTTTGTACTGCCCTGCCATTTTAGCACCTCAAGAAATGACATAGGCAGTCATAAACTAAAAGCTGTGTAAATTCCAGAAAATGTACCCTAGTTTGTAGACGCTATAACTTTTGCGCAAACCAATAAATATACGCTTATTGACATTTTTTTTACCAAAGACATGTGGCCGAATACATTTTGGCCTAAATGTATGACTAAAATTGAGTTTATTGGATTTTTTTTATAACAAAAAGTAGAAAATATCATTTTTTTTCAAAATTTTCGGTCTTTTTCCGTTTATAGCGCAAAAAATAAAAACTGCAGAAGTGATCAAATACCATCAAAAGAAAGCTCTATTTGTGGGAAGAAAAGGACGCAAATTTCGTTTGGGTACAGCATTGCATAACCGCGCAATTAGCAGTTAAAGCGACGCAGTGCCAAATTGGAAAAAGACCTCTGGTCCTTAGGCAGCATAATGGTCCGGGGCTCAAGTGGTTAAAATGTATTAAAAAATGAATAGGTATATCAAAGTCCAGCATCAAGAAGTAAAAACGTCTGTGGTAGTGACTTTCGTGAAAACAGCTGATCAGATCCAGTGACTTGCGGTGCTCCCCCTCAAAGATCCCCACTCACCAGCTCCCTGCACCCCTGCAGGGGTAGTCGGCATGTAGTACCAGGCAGCGATATGATGTATATGGGTCCTCAGGGTCCCCCGCTCCAGCTGTGAAGTATCCTTCAGTATATCTATGTGAAGGATACCGAATGTGGAAAATGGACCATAAGGGTCAGCTTTGTTCCTGGAGGGTGCTGTGATGGGCTCACTCTCTCTGCTTCCTCCTCCCCCTTCTTTTGAACGCTAAATGCAAATACACCATATGTCACAGGGTAGCACAGAATTTTGTGGAGGGGCTCGAGAGTACAAAGGGGCAAAATTGCCTGACTGGAAGGCTGGAGTAGAGGGCTGGATCCTGTAATCAGCAGGGAGGTGCACTGTAGTCCAGCAGCAGGATGCAGACAGCAGGGAGGTGCACTGTAGTCCAGCAGCAGGATGCAGACAGCAGGGAGGTGCACAGTAGTCCAGCAGCAGGATGCAGACAGCAGGGAGGTGCACTGTAGTCCCGTAGCAGGATGCAGACAGCAGGGAGGTGCACTGTAGTCCCGTAGCAGGATGCAGACAGCAGGGAGGTGCACTGTAGTCCCGTAGCAGGATGCAGACAGCAGGGAGGTGCAGACAAGCCGGGTCAAAACACAGGCGGGCAGATCAGGTACAGAAGGGCAATCCAAAAGAGTAGTCAAAGTCCAAGCCGGAATCGGGGCAGGTAAACAGGGAAGTCAGGAACAGGCCAAGTTAGATACTAGATTAAGGTAACAAGGTAACAGGGCAGCAGGGGTCTTCAGGAAATGCTGTAGACCAGACAGCAAGGAAGCAAGGCATCAGTCTCCTTTAAATAGCCCATCTTGGCGCCAAGTGCTGTCACAAGGAGCACGCGCTCCTGCGTGCCGCTATTTGTGCTATTGCAGATGGCTCTTTTGTGCACAGATGTTCTTCTAGTTCTAATATTGCTAGGACGCTTGCTGGAAGGGATTTCCTGACAGAAGGTCTGACGAGCAGGATATCATCAACAGGTGAGTAGCTGTGGAGAGATAGGAGCTGGCAATTAGCCGATTGCTGAGCGGCCAGTTTAGAGAAGGAAGGGCTGAGCCCAGCCCCGACAGTACCCCCTCCTCAACGACCCCTCCCCCTCGGAGGACCACCAGGCTTGAGGGGAAAATGTCTATGGAAACCACGGAGGAGGACAGGAGCATGTACATCTGAGAATGAGACCCAAGAGCGTTCCTCCGGACTGTACCCCTTCCAATGCACCAGGTACTGTATGCACCCACGGAACCTACGGGAGTCAACAATGGACTATACATCATACTCCTCATGGTTCTCAACCTGTACAGAGTGAGGACGTGGCATGAGGTGGTAAAGCGGTTGCAGACCAAAGGTTTTGAAATACATTTGAGATACGCATATTAGAAGGAAGGTCTAATGCGTAAGCCACTGGGTTAATCCTGCCAAGAATACGGAAAGGCCCAATAAACCGAAGGTGCGAACTGCAGAGAGGGAACACGAAGTCGGAGGTTGCGAGATCACAGCCATACCCTGTCCCTTACCTGGTAGGAAGGCACAGGCAGGCGTCTGCGGTCAGCATGGAGTCAGTACCTATCATTAGCATGTTGCAAAGCCTCCTGGACTTGTACCCAAGTGGAACGAAGACCACGGAGATGCTCCTCTAATGCAGGAATACTCTGCGGAACAAATGAGTCAGGCAACATGGAAGGTTGGAAACCATAGTTCGCCATAAACAGGGACAATCGGGAAGCAGAATACAAGGCACAATTGTGAGCAAACTCTGCCCACGGTTAGGTCTGACCTAACTGGTCAATAGGTCTGACCAGTTGTTATGATGGTCAGAAATATAGAAACATAGGAATTGCTCCAAGGACTGATCGGCTCGTTGCATGGCCCCATTAGACTGTGGGTGATACGCAGAGGAAAAAGCAAGCTGAATTCCCAACTTTGCACAAAAGGCTCGCCAGAACCGGGACACAAACTGACTATCCCTGTCCGAGACAATCACTTTGGGTAGCCCATGTTAGCGAAAGATCTCCCAAGCAAAAATGGAAGCCAGTTCAGCAAGACAGCAAGCAGGATCTGTAGCCAGAAGGGATGTCAGCAAAGCCAGTCTTTAAACAGGAACACAGGAGATAGTTTCTTGTGATGTGACCAAGGCGAAGGCAGAGCTCTTCTGTGCTGGACAGCTTAAGTAGGCAGGACTGAAGAGCAGGATTAGCAACAGCTGAGTAACTGTGGAAAGAGATGGGAGCTGGCAATTAGCCAACAGCTGAGCGCCAGCTCAGAGAAGGAAGGACTGAGCCCAGACCTGACAGTAGCTGACTGTTCCGTGTGTGCTCAGAGTAAGAATCCAGTGGGCCTCCTACAACCCATACCCAATGGAGAGAGGCCCTGGACCTACCTGTCTATGGATTTAATTGTGGAGTTACCCAACTCCCAGGGCAACACGGTTATCCTTATGGTGGTTGACCAGTTCTCAAAAATGTCTCATTGTATTCCACTTAAGAAGTTGCCCATTTCTAAGGAATTGGCTTTCATTTTTGCTTGGGAGATCTTTCGCTTACATGGGCTACCCAAAGTGATTGTCTTGGACAGGGATAGTCAGTTTGTGTCCCGGTTCTGGCAAGCCTTTTGTGCACAGTTGGGAATTCAGCTTGCTTTTTCCTCTGCGTATCACCCGCAGTCTAATGGGGCCGCAGAACGAGCCAATCAGTCCTTGGAGCAATTCCTATGTTGCTATATTTCTGACCATCATAATAACTGGTCAGACCTATTACCGTGGGCAGAGTTTGCTCACAACAGTGCCGTGAATTCTGCTTCCCGATTGTCCCCGTTTATGGCGAATTATGGTTTCCAACCTTCCATGTTGCCTGACTCGTTTGTTCCGCAGAATAATCCTGCGTTAGAGGAGCATCTCCGTGGTCTTCATTCCACTTGGGCACAAGTCCAGGAGGCTTTGCGACATGCTAATGATAGGTACAGACTCCATGCTGACTGCAGACGCCTGCCTGCGCCTTCCTACCTGGTTGGGGACAGGGTCTGGCTGTCATCTCACAACCTCCGACTTCGTGTTCCCTCACTGAAGTTCACACCTCGGTTTATTGGGCCTTTCTGTATTCTTCGCAGAATTAACCCAGTGGCTTTTGCATTAGACCTTCCTTTTAATATGCCTTTTTCAAATGTATTTCATGTCTCCTTATTAAAACCTTTGGTCTGCAACCGCTTTACCACCTCGGTGCCACGTCCTCACCCTGTACAGGTTGAGAACCATGAGGAGTATGAAGTACATTCCATTGTTGACTCCCATAGGTTCCGTGGGGGCATACAGTACCTGGTGCATTGGAAAGGGTACGGTACGGAAGAACGCTCTTGGGTCTCATCCTCGGACGTACATGCCCCTGCGTGATTTCCATAGATGTTTTCCCGTCAACCCTGGTATTCCTCCGAGGGGGAGGGGTCGTTGAGGAGGGGGCACTGTCAGAGCTGGCTCAGCCCTTCCTTCTCTGAACTGGCCGCCCAGCTGTTGGCTAATTGCCAGCTCCTATCTCTCCACAGTTTCTCAGCCATTGCTGATATCCTGCTCGTCAGTCCTGCCTACTTAAGCCATCCACTTCTGAGGAGCTCTGCCTTCGCCTTAGTCAACATCACAGAGACAATCTCCTGCATTTCTGTTAAAAGACTTGCTTGGCTGACATCCCTTCTGGCTCCAGATCTTGCTTGCTGTTTTACTACGCTCATCTTCAGCTCCCTGACGTTTGGCTTGTCTATGACTACGGATTCCTGAACTCTGGCTATGTTTTGACTACATTTGTTCTATTTACTTCTAAACAAGTGTTATTTAACTATACTTCTGTCTCGGTCTGATTTCATGGTTTCTGACACTATGGCTACTTTCATACTGGGGCGTTCAAGGTAAAGTGCCGCTATTTTTAGTAGCGCTTTACTGTCGTTTTTGTGGCCCTTTTCGGCCACTAGCAGGGCACTTTTAACCCCTGATAATGGCCAAAAAATGCAACAGCGCTTTGTCGGCACTTCGGGAACGCTGCCCATTGATTTCAATGGGCAGGGGTGCTGTAGGAGCGGTATATACATCGCTCCTACAGCACCTCAAAGATGCGGCTTGCAGGACTTTTGGCATCCTGCCAGCGCACCACTCCAATGTAAAAGCCCTCGGGCTTTCACACTGCAGTGAGAGGAGGCTCTTCGCAGGCGCTATTTTTAGCTCTATGGCGCCTGTAAAGCACCTCAGTGTGAAAGCAGCTTATGTAAGAAGCAGGCTCAAGTGTCTCGGATTCAGGTTAGTACATACTATAGTAGAGGCATGTGCTTTATTTTATTTCTGAGGTGTACAACCATTTTACCCCTTGGGATTTGGGTCTGTGGAGGGCTCAGTGACCATGCTACAATATCCAGAAAAAGCTGCTGCATCACCAGTCTGGAGCACTTGTCAAAAATGAAGAACATCTTCCCAGTTTTTAACCAGTTCCCACCTGGCCAGCATTGTTCTACAGGCCAGGGGGGAACTGGTTAAAGACTCCGGGCAGATATTCATGTTCCCCTGCTCTAGTTCTGGGTGGAAACAATATGCGGTCCTCTCCAGAATGCACTACAGGATGCGTTGCGATCCCATGGGACAAAAAAAGAGCAGCACTGTTCTGCCTTTTTCATGCCTAAAGGACAGGCCATCAGGATTGATAGTTATGTGTCTGTAGCACCCTCTGGTTAGTGAGTGCTAGAAGTGAGGATTTGAGACAGGGTAGGACAATTTGGGCAGGCCTACCTGGTGGCTAGGCCAGCTTGTTTTCATTCTGGGCTGGGACTGGCTCAGGGAGAGTCGGGTGACTGACAGGTGGAATCACCATCACCATCACCCCCCTTCCTTCTACAAGGTCCTGGAAGGAGAGACAGGGAGAAGAGGTGGAGCTGCTTGAGGCATCTGAGGAGCCTTGACCAATCCCCAACTCGGATTGGCAAGGGGCAGGCCTCCTTAAATACCTGTGGTCAGCCCAGCTGGGGGAGGAGTTGTTGGGTGGAGGAGCTGGAGTGAGAGGCGGCTGTCAGGCCCATGGGGAGCTCCCCAGTCTGGGGCTCAGATGCATCCAGGAGTGAAGAAACCCTGGAATCAGAGGCACATGAGAGAGGACAGCAGAAGAGAACACACAGTCTCCAGGAGGACTACTGGTCGCAGCCAGGAGGGCTGGTGAGTGAGCACAGTCAGAACGACTGTAGAGACACACCTGAGAGAACTGGGAGATTGCAGTTTGAGAGATGGGTGCAAAACCAGTGGAGAGAGGACTGTATAGAAGGGCAGTGGAAAGGGGTCTTTGCAGACAGGCTAGCAGGGCCTGAAGAGCGCTATCTGGGAGTGGTAGCTGAGCAGAGGACAACTAGCACGTGAACTATTCTACACCACAGGGGCCCAAGGTCCCTGCCTGAAAAGGCAGTTCATTGAGGCCTGGCTAGAGCAGTGTCAGGCCTACCCACACGGTGCCAGCTGGTCTGGAGGAGTGAGTCTGCAGCAAGGAAGTGCTGGAAAGATGGAGATGCATGTACAGGGAGTGTACTGAGTCCCAATTGTAGATTCACAATTTAATTGTTTGTTCTAAAGTCCTGGGCATCCCATAATTCCCATCCAAGTTTAACCCTCAACAAAACAAGCTATGGACTGGTCTGTGTTACTGAGTGACTGTAAAATGGACATCAGGCTGGACAGGGTGACAGGTTGTCAGAAACCATGAATCAGACTGAGACAGAAGTACAGTTAAATCGCACTTGTTTAATAATATAAAGAAAAAAGTAAAACGTAGTCAAAACATAGCCAGAGTTCAGGAACCGGAACGGTTGGTCAGTCAAGCCAAAAGCGTCAGGGAGCCAGAGAACAGCAAGCAGGATCTGAAGCCAGAAGGAATGTCAGCCAAGAAAGCCTTTAACAAGAACACAGGGTCTCTAGAGATGTGACCAAGGCGAAGGCAGAGATCATCTGGACGGCTTAAGTAGGCAGGATATCAACAGGTGAGTCACTGTGGAGAAATAGGAGCTGGCAATTAGCTAACAGCTGAGCGGCCAGCTTAGAGAAGGAAGGGCTGAGCCCAGCCCTGAACCATTACAGGGGCATGGCTACATACACAATGTTAAATTTTGACATCAAAGTTCAATTTAGTGTTAGTCATCTGGAGTTGTTTTAGTTGTATTTTACTCTACTAAAATCCCCAGTACATTAGGGGCAAAGATGAATGCAATTTATACTCTGGGGGAATCTAGGATGGAAAAAGGACCTGGGGGACCTAGTAAATGATAGCATCAGCTTGGCATTGTATGCCATTGCTGAGCCTAACAAAGAAAACAGAATATTGGCATGCATTAAAAAGGGGGACCAACTCCAGAGATAAAACAATAATTCTAGTGCTCCACAAGACTCTGGTCTGGCCGCACCAGGAGTATGGTGTCCAGTTCTGGGCACCAGCCTTCAGGAAGGATGTACTGGAAATGGAACGAGTACAAAGAAGGGCAACAAAGTTTAAAGGGTCTGGAGGATATTAGTTATGAGGAAAGGTTGTGAGCACTGAACTTAATGTCTCTGGAGAAGAGAAGCTTGAGAGGAAATAGGATTTCAATTTACAAATACCATACTGGTGACCCCACAATATTGATAAAACTTTCGTGTAAGGTAGTTTAACAAGACGTGGCCACTCATTAAGGTTAAACCACTTTTCTTTTAAGCTACGTAGAGTCTTTACTGTAAGAGCAGCAAGGATGTGGAATTCCCTTCCACAGGCAGTGGTCTCAGTGGGGGAGCAGATCGTTTTTGAAACCTATTAGATAAGCAACTGTATGACCACAACTTACATAGATATACAACGTAATACTAACATAATCATACACATAGGTTGGACTTGTGTCTTTTTTCAACCTTACCTACTATGCAACTATAGTCAACTAAAATCAGACTTGTTTAGTTACATTTTAATGCAAAAAAATTTCATATGGATACAGTGTTGCATGACCTCACAATTGACATTCAAAGTGACAGCTGAAAAATTGGGGGTGAAAGTGTCCAGTATTGATGTGATTAAAAGAGGCACAGACCAATCCACTAAACTTTGCTGGAAACCCCCCCCCCCCCCCCCCCAGTACATTTAATCTTTTTTGGTTTTGCTGTTGTATAGCTTCTTTATAAAGACCTTCAAATTCATTATTGTGTGTGAGAGACAGAATTGTATTGTGTGAAATAGAATTGGACTTCACATATGGCTGAATGTCAAGTCTGGCAAAATGTAATTGTGGCCTACTATATGGTCTGTGCCCATTACTGGGGTATACATATTTTGAACACTTGGAAATTGCTTTTTGTTCCCTGGGGAGGCTGCACAACTAGGATTTGATTTCATTAGTGAATCTGTATGTTCTAGGATAAGTGTTTATTAAAGTTACTTTTCATTGTTACATGGGTCAGGATACTTTCTGGGTCCCCTACATATACACATCCATTTAAAAGATACAAAAATATATAATGTATATTGGAGGTTGAGCTCAGTCTGAATTTTATATATTTTTTCCCTTTTATGTTGGTGTACTGTAAGATTCATGGGCACCAGACACTTCTGTTCGAGAAAATAAAATCTCTTTGCATTCAAGAATAGTGGGAGAGAAGGTTTAGGGTTAGGACACACTTAACCACTTCCCAACTAGCCACTGCACATATACAGCTGGGTGGGCGCTCAGGAGGGGAATTGTGTACGTGCCCGCACAGCGGCTTGATCCTGATGCGCTCGTGTCACCTGCACATGGCCCTTCTCAGATCTGCAGGAGGGCTCTGACTGGCCCTCCTGATCACATGATGGCTATGATTGACACAGCCATCATGTGAATTAAATTGAAAGCTGGTTGCTAGGAGATTCCCTCTCCTCCTCACTGACAACTTCCATGTGAGGAGAAGAGAGCCAGAGTGGATTGCTGCAGCCAGCTCTCAGTGTGTATGAGTGTCCCCCACAGAGTAAAACACCTGTTCCCCACATGTTCAAATGATCTGCACATCATATGGCGATGATCACACAAAAACAATTAGACACTTAGCAGAATACTTTGATACACATCTATCAAATAAATACCACCAAAATAAAGCTCCATTTGTGTGAACAAAATAAAAATTTAATTTGGGTACAGTGTACCATCACCGCGCAATTCAGTGAAAGTGCGAGAGCACGGAAAGCTTAAAATTTGTCTGGGAAGGGAGTGAAAATGGCCAGTATAACAGCGGTTAGGTAGTTGCAATGTCAATTGGCAGACTTCGATACTTCTACAGTTAGACAGCCATCCAGCAAGGACACCACATTTGCAGGTGTATGAGCGCAGTCTCATAGGACAACAGTCTTACAATTTGTTAGGAACTGTTCTAACAAACTCCTTTACTTTTATTCGTTTCTTGCAGACTCTCAGCCCACTGTGCTCCCAGTCTCATTAGACTTGCTGATTCACCGCCACTGAATCCCACAAACTTTTCCAATCTTCACTTGAGCATCTTCCTCAAGCCTTACCCCCACTTCTCTGCTGGGTCCCTAGCTTGGCATTCCAGATACCTCAAGCTTCACCTTCACTGTCCCCGGTTGGTGAGAATACTGCTCCGGTACTTGCTTCAGCTACTCACTGTGGTCCCTGGTAATGAGGTGGTTGGTCCTGTAGTGGCGACAGCTTCCCCTCTACCTCAGACCACGACAGATTCTCCAGTTGGCAGAACCGTCACTTCTGGTTGGACTGCAAGCCACAATCCCAGCCCTGCGCTGCTCTCTTGCTTCTGGATAGGCCCAAGACACTGGCCTAGCAGTCTGGACAGTACAACACATCTACCCAGATAGCTGTCCAGGTGGCACAGAACCCTAATCACCTGACCTCACCCAAATTAATGGGCTCTCCCAGCAGGCCAAGGGACCCAAGAAAATCCCTGCCCATAGGCTGAGATACCCTATCCCTAACTTGTCCTTGTCTAATGTCAGCAGACACCCGGCCATCTAGCAACAGAAAAGAGAAGTGCAGCAATTCCAGACTTAAGGTGAAGTCAATTGATCCCTCACAATTGGCCAAAGCAAATACACCTGGCAGGTAAATTTAAGAGCAAACCTGCCTAAACATCAGGGTGCTACAGAAACAAATATATGAAACAGCAAGCATGTAGACGTGACAAAAAAATAACTAAAGTAAATCTTATGGCGATATAAAAACAGTCTACCATTAACAGGCCGTACCAAGCAAGTTAAACTCATTTTTGCAAACATTTCACTTTTTTAAAGTTCAACTCCAATCTAAAAAATGTTTTGGATGAAGTTGGGCTTTTGGACCAGAGCTCTTGAAAGAACACAACTAATTTCCTTTGTGCAAAATGTTTATTTTATTTGATGAAGACTGGAGCTGGTAGGTTATTCAGAAAGACACATTAATTGGCAACATCCCCTTAATGTCACTGAACTTCTTAGAGCGCAAGTCCACCACGACACACCTTGGGCCACCTCTGTAAGGGATGATGTTGATATTGGTCACAGATTGCTGATTTTTCTTCAGACAAGGTATTCTGTAAAAGAAAACAGTGGCTTTGGTGAGATAAACACCACATTTTATGAGTGCATCAGCCATGTTTACAGGTCTTAGTGCTATGCATTCAGAGCATGGTGGGGATTCAAACCAAATAAAAGACGAAGCCTGATGCCCTTAGCAACCAGTCAGGGATTTTTAAAGGCATATGTAAAACCCAAGGGGAAGAACCCCCCCACCCCACTGATAAACATAGTTTACTAGTACGTAGATGTGGTGGCTTGGGGGGGGGGGGGGGGGGGGGGGGGACTACAGAAACCTACCCATCTGCTCTAACATGGGGGGAATTCTGTAACCCAGGACATAGTTTATACAGCTGAAAGCATTGTTGCCAGCCAACAGGGATCAAATATGTTCAGGTTAAAGTGTATATGTAAAACACCAATGATCTACAATGACCGAAACCTGATCTGGTTGCCATGTGCAGCAGCCAATACCTTTCTGGAAGGTTTGACAACTGTCAATAGCCTGCCACTCAGTGTAAATCCCATGGCTCATGAAGCTCAGCAATGGTGTAGGTATAGTAACAGGAATGTTAGAACACCCAAAAACTTCTTGCTCAAGACAATTTAACATGACAGGTTGTTCAGCTCCACACTGCCTTCCTCAAGCATGTTCAAATAGTACACTTAAAATTCTGACCTAATAAAGCACTTCTTTTGAAGTGAACCTGCACTTTGTCAATACTAGGTGTAACAACTCTGCCTTAAAAACAGAAGTGTATTTGAGTTTAGTTTTTGCTAGGCTGTAGTCAGCCTGAGCTGGGTTCAAAATTCAGCTTTCGGGTGTCTTGTGGGCACCGCTTATTGTATGCTTATGCCTGCTGCTGTGTGTATATCCCTTGTAATTATGCGAGATGCCGCACTAGTGAGAGCTATGAGTATTTAAATCTTCCTGACCAACCACTAGGTGTATTGCCAGTGGTGCACACTGGGAGGGGGTGTAAATATACAGGAAATACTAGGAAAGTCTTCCTCCCACCAACCTCCTGCCTGGGGGATGAATGCAGGTGGTTGTCCCTCTGCTGCCTAAAGAGGGTTTCAAGAAATTTTACCATTGTGAGTTTTGCCTTTTCCTGAACACAACTGTACGGAACCTGATCTGAGAGATTAATCATGGTATTCATGGTCTACAGCAAGACCTGTTATGAGACCTTCAGATTTTGGGAGGGGGTCATTAAGGGTGAGCGCCAGTCCCTAGAGTGTGGCACAAGGTGGTAAAGAGTTTGGAAACACTTGGTAGCAGATAAAAGTTGGATTTACTCAGTCCCAACTTTTATCACATTTTCATCTCTTTATTTCCATAAAAGCTGCAGGGTTTACTGTCCAGGTCTTCAACACCTGGCTCACAGCCAAGCACACATTCACTCCAGTCTGGGGACGTTGGAGAACGTGAAGTGATGAGAGAAGTGGGATACTCCAAAGATAGCCATGTACAACCGAGGACTTGGTTTTCCTTTAGGAAAAGCTATGATGAAGTCTAGGCTTGTAACAGTAGACTATAGCTTAAAGCAATATTAAAGCTTTGGTTTTTGTTTTCTTTTTAAACAAAAATGTTACTTACCTGCTCTGAACAATGGTTTGACAGAGCAGCCCAGATCCACTTCCTGGGTCCCTCACCGGCACTCCTGGCTCCTTCCTCCTGCTAGATACCTCCACAGCAAACAACTATCAAATCACATCCAGTAAGCCAATCAGGAGTGAGTCTCTGGAGAGGCAAAGCCCTCACAGACAGCACTGGATCGAGAGGGGACTCAGGCAAGAATGCATGAAGGTAAAAACCTTGTGCCTTTACCACTTTAAGTAAAAGCCATTACAGGAAAAGTTCCTTCAAGTACGAAAAAGGTCTGCACAAAATCCCTTCAGAACACCAGCTGGCGTCCCCTTTGATAGGTCCACAGTTGACTAAGGCACCAGATGTGTAGCTAAAGCACAAGTCTCCACAATCTTGCAATGTCTTTACTCACAATCCCCAAGGACAGATGGTGTCTCCATACAATCCATGCTCTCCAGTGATACCGGACAGATCTATGGCAGAAAGCTCCTTAGTCAGCTTCCTTCAAGCACTTGGGTCATAGTAGTCCACCCTCAAGTTGCCCACCTGAGGTCTCCTCTCTAGCTTGTGCCCAAAAGGTCAGCATCCCCTGTCAGGCTGGATAACTCCACCCTGGGCCAAGATCCAGAGCTCCGTGTCCCCAGAATACAGTTTACGTCAGAGCCTGCCTCTGGGATAGGCTGGGGCTGTATTAATATTCATACTGCTATCTGCATAGCTCCACACCCATAATCCAGAAACTGCGAGTTTACCTGGATACAGAAGGAGCTATAGCATAGCACACAGATCAGGCCTAACTAAAACAATCACAGCTCACTGGGTACAGGGAGCCAAACTGCTTTTACCTTACCCAAAATTACAGTGCGACAACTAAATCTACCAATCAAGAATACAGATCCAACTTTCCTAGCACTTACCTAGGAGCGTGCTACATCTATACATTTTGAAGGTCTGCATCTACATTTCTCATTTTGGGGATTTTTGGTGCTTCCTCTATGGTGTTAGTGAAAATAGTCTTCCCACCAAGTAAGACATCAAAATTAGACTCCAACCTCTATGCGAATACCCTTCAAAATCAGAGGGAACCTGAACCATTCTGATTCGGCATAAAATATGCCTGGTTTAGGGGCGTGGTTTGACCTCGCTGGAAGATGGCCGCATAAGACCAGAGCTCCTGCCGCCACAGGTCTCTACTCAGTGTTAATTTTGGCAGCACATTTTGATTTAGTTTTAATCTTAGGACTAAAATGGCATTTTAGTTTTAGTCCCATTTTAGTCTTCTGCAATTGTTTTAGTTGTATTTAGTCAACTAAAGCTCCAGTACATTTTAGTTGACAAACTCATTTTAGTCATCTAAAATCTGATGGTGTAGTTAAAATTCATAACATTTCTCTACAATTTCCAAACTCACTGCTGGAAAGAAAAATCTCATTTAAAAAAGGTATTTTGGTATGAACATGCACTACAGACCAGTGTTAATTTTGAAGTCAAATTTCAATTCAGTTTTAGTCTTGCTCTTTTGACTAAAATGCAGTTTTAGTCGTAATTTAGTCATCTCAATTGTTTTAGTTGTATTTTAGTCAACTAAATTAACCCTGTCGCCACTATCCTACATTGGAGGTTCTGTGTATATTTGCTTTTTTTTTTAACAAACTTTTCTATGAGTTTGGAAACAAAATCAGGAAAATTGTTGGCCAGAGCCCTTCAAACTAAAAAGGCAGTGGCAATGGTTCACACAATTACCGACCCCCTGGGAAATAGCTAACTTAGAAGGTAATGCTGAATAATTTGTCCAATTTTACGCTAAACTCTAACTTAGCAACCCCAACTACAATTAAGACAGTGAAAGAAGGGAGATGATCAAATTCATGAACCAATACAGCCCAAACCCATAACCTCATCAGAAGCCTCCGAACTGGATCGTCCAATCTCCCTGGAAGAAACCAATAAGGTTTTAAAACTAAAGCCAGGTAAAAGCCCAGGCCAATGGACTATCGGTTATTACAAAACCTTTGACACCCTTCTACCACATTTCCTGAAAATTTTTTTTAACCCATTACCTTCCACATTTCAAACAAAGATCTTCTGGAGGCCCACATAAAGTGATACCAAAGCCAGCCCAATACAACTCCATTGTTTCAAATTACAGAGCCATATCACTTCTCAACGTAGATGCGAAAATCTATGCAAAAATGCCTGCAAGCCGACTATTGCCCTTACTCCCCAAGTTAGTATCTTTAGACCAAGTTGGCTTAATCCCTGGTAGAGAGGCAAGGGACAACATGCTGAAAGCTATTAGCATAGCTCACTGGTTATCCTCTCAAACCTGGCTTCTTCCTGTCACTCAATGCGGAGAAGGCGTTCAAGAGGGTGGCCTAGGACTACATGATAGAAGCCCTCAAGATGAGCATGCACAACCGTAAGCTCCAGTTCACCCTGGCCCTATACTCCACTCCTACAGCAAGGATGCGAGTCAATGGTCACCCGTCAGGCACCTTCAGTGTTGAACGGTACATGCCAGGGGTTGCCCCTACTCATATTTTTGCCAACCTTAGAACCGTTACTGAAGACCAAGAGCCACCACATCAAAGGAGTCCAATTAATAGACCACCACTACAAATTGGCAGCCTATGCAGGCGACATTCTGATGTTACTTACTGACCCCATTACTTCAATTCCCAATCTACTGAAGGATTTCCTGCTATTCACACCATCAACCTCCAAATTAATTTCTCAAAATCCCAGGCACTTAACATATCCCTCCTTCAATCCTCTTTAACACAAGGCCAAATTCTCTCCCCCCCCCCCCCCCTTCGCATGGGACCCCCACACCATCACTAACCTCAGGGTACAGCTCCCAACAAAGATAATCCGATAGGATTGGGAGGAAGTTTCTCAAGTATGAGAGTCATACAAGAACTAGAAAAATGGGCTACAGGTCCTCTTTTGGTTTGGGAGAGAAGCCATCAAGATGAATGTCCTCCCAAGACTCCTACAAACTCTACCAATTACAAGCCCCCCCCCCCCCCCCCCCCAGTATTTTGTCTCAGATTTGCAGGCACTTCATATGTCTCTCCAAACATCCCCAGCTGGGATAGATTAGTAACCCCCAAACATGTACAAATACTACTGGCCTTGTCATCTGACCAGAGTGGTTGACTGGCATGTTCACAGTAGCACCAAAGACTGGGTCAAACTAGAAAAATCGTTCTCTCAAATCGAATTCCGAAGGAAAGCGCAAACCATCCCATACTAAAAGTTTTAGGGCAGCGTATATAATAAAACACACAAAAACTAAACCTGGGTTCCTTCCCTGGGCCTCTGACCCCAATTGACTAATCCAGCATTCTCTCCACAGGTCTCCCTGATCATTGCACATGCCACATAAACCCAAGATATCTGGGCAGAACACTTTGACAAAAGGGAAACTTACAATTCAATGCTCTCACCTCAAACCACCAGTCAAAAACTATAGCCTTCAAAATTCCGACAGATTAGGCATTTCCTGAACAGCTCCAAACCATTATCTATTTGGATTAGAGATCGCACCACATTTGAAGCATTTGATATCTATCCATGTTTGTATTCATTTTAGGAGCACAGTTCACAATCATCCAAGGCTGGGAAGGGGGAACTAGCGGTAGACCCATCAGTAGAGGACTGGGAACATTTACACACATCAAGTATTGACAAACATTTCCACATAAGAAAATGGATTCAAAATATACTCCAGATGGTACAGGACCCCAAACTCGACAAATATCACCCCAATGTTTCTCCACGTGTTAGAGATGTAACAAGGCTCAGGGTTCCTTACTCCACATCTGGTGGGACTGCCTGCTGATACAGCCCTACTGTAAAGTACACCACCTCATCTCCAAAATAACTACTAATGCTGGCCATACACTATACGAAAAGGCGACCGAACCCATTTTCAAAAAAACAAACGCTCGGCCGTGAGCGCAAACGATGGTGCCATCATGTAATGACCGATAAATTGTTCGGTGGACATACAATTGTTAGTTTTTACATATACCTAGTGCAGACGGGAAACACATAACCTTTCATCGTTCGTTTTCTCACCTCAAAAATGTCCAAACGATTATCGATTTTGTGCCCATTAACTGGCTGAAAAACGAACAGTCTAAATGACTGAATTTCAGCTGATTTTTCGTATAGTGTATGGCCAGCATTACTGTCCAGAATACACCCCAGCACAACTCCACCACACATCCCTACCCCAATCGACATAACGATCCTTGACACAGGCAAAATGTGTTTACTTAAAAGAAAAAAACCCCCCCACCCCCCCTCACACTCCACATCTAATGGATATACAATTGATAATGGACACCTTCCCCTTTAGTCTTTGTATAAGCTTTGCAGGATCACATTTCACACTTACTCAATATGGATTGGCTCTTTTACTAGCCCACTGCCTTCCACTGTCAGAACAGTGTTGTCAATGTCCTGGGAAATGGGATTGGTGAAACTAATCTCCATCTGAAGAGGCTGATTCACATGTGCTTCACCTGTTGTCTGTAAAAGAGGGGGGGGGGAAAAAAAAAAAAAAAAAAAAAAAAAAAAAAAGTTATTCCACCCAAAAATAGAATTCATTTAATTATAGATACAATAAGCTGGGCTGAGTCACTCATGGCTTCCTCTTTTTATAGAATCTGAGTTATCCTGCATGGTCTAGCCCTTGGGGTTTTGGATGCTGGGTGTGCCTCCCCTTGGAGAATCCCCAAAAGATATAACTAAATAGTGTGGTGTTCATAGACCAGGTAATTCAAGGTCACACATTTTGCCTCTGGAAAGACAAAAAACCCACAATTTTTGGGTGGACAGACCCTTAATTGACAGGAGTTTTAGGTTATTATACCTTTATCACAATGGGTTCAGACCTCAGCTTCATCACTGAATCCACCAGTAGTTTTCCTCCTTTTTCATCTTCACACAGCACAACAGCTTTGATCATATTATCTGTGGTTATGGCAGTTTCATACTGAAAATACGTTATTGAAAAAGGTATTTTTTTCTCTAAGGATGAAAGAAGAGATTTAATGCATTCTACAGAAGAGATACAAAAAAAAAAAAAAAAAAGTTTGTCAGTAAATTTTGTAATATAGTTTTTCACCTTCGCTGATGAGGCACCAATAGCCAGCACAGACTGGCATCACTAATGGACATTGATGTTGCTTTTGTAATCAGGGCACTGATGATCAGTGCCCTGATTACATGTGTAGATGTTTCCTGTGAGGAGATTCTGCTGATCAGCTCTCACCACACACCGTCAGTGTGAAGCGAGGAGCACCGATTACCGGTGGTGTTTACATGTGACCGGCTGTGATTGGACAGCTCTTTACAGAGATCAGGTCATGCTGTGTTCTAGCAACACAATGCGGCCACCGCGAGAGCGGCCATTCTGGGATGCCATCATGACACTGTCCCAGAATGAGAGCCGCACTGCCCTGCCGTCATTTGATGGTGGGCGGCTGGCAACTAGAGATCCTGCCTCCAGACCACCAATCATGTCAACAAATCTTCTATTAAGATATGCATTCAACACTAGGCATGGTTTTTAACCACACAGGCAGGGGGGCGCGCATGCTATATTTTTGATAAATCATCAAGGAGTAGATTTCTACACAATCTCTACATTATCCTTCAAAAGCAAGGCTGAGATTTGAACTGTGTGGGCAGGCTGAATGTACCAAGTTGAGCAATCAACTTGGTACAACCAGCAAGCCAGGTTTTACCTACAATTCGCGCTAGTAGCTGCTATAGCCATTAGATATAATCAGTCTTCTCCTGGCAGGGGCGGCTTTCCTCTCCCCACCGGAAGAAAATGGCCTGGCAAAAATGATTCCCACATTAACACCGTCTGAGAGAAATTTGCTGTGTCTGGCTGGCCTTAAACATGGGTTTCACAGTCTAGCACTGCGTCTTATGCATCTGACAGACATGCAACCCATAAGCCAGGAATCTTACAGCAGACCATCACAACTGAAGTTTAATGTTCTAGCCATTTGCGCCATGCGTTTTATAATTAAAGAAACTGTAGCAGTGGCTAGATTTGATGAAGCGCAGGGCCTACCAGCAAAATAGTGCGAGGGAGTCCAACCACTTAACAGCTGGGTCCTTAAAGACAAATATATCCTCCAGTGCGGCTGTTGATTTGTTAATGCAGGACAGACCCACGGTCATTTCTTTAAATTTCCCTCACATTGTGAGCGCAATTCACCAGGGGCCACAGGTGCAACATCCAGCCCCCTGCCTGCAGTCTATCAAGTCTATGGCAGGCTGAAAGACTGTAGATTGAGGGGGCTGTACTTAGTACTTGTGTTAAGGGATGCATGCCCGGAAGGCAGGTCATTTTCAGTACTGATGCTGAATGCAAGAGTTTTGTTTTTTAAACAGTGCCCGCAAGAATCATAATCTTCTCGAATTGTCATTTGACCAGCTCAACCATCTGGTTTTACCACCTCAAATGCAAGTGTAAAATAGGGAGATTGTATGAAAACGGGCTGCCTGTCAGTTGTCATTTGATCCACCAGACAGATGGAAAATAGGGTCACCATCCATCTGAATTTCACAGACAGGATTGGAAAGCAGTGGGTGTCAGCAGACCTGTCAGCGCTGACATCCGCCGCTCCATAGGAGTGAATAGAGCGTCCGATCACGTCGACCTGAAAAACTGACAGGCATCCTGATTGGAAAGCCTGTGTGAAAGGGGTTTAAGCGATGGCTGAAAAAAGGACCAAGTGGCCCATCAGGTTGGCCCCTTGTTTAAGACCCCTTTCACACCAAGCTGCCCATAGCTTTGGCAGTAAAACGCTGCTATTTTTAGCGGCTTTTACAGTGCATTTTGGCCGCTAGCAGGGCACTTTTACCCCCCGCTAGTGGACGAGAAGGGGTTAAAACGCACAATAGCGGCATTTTGCTGGCGGTATCGCAGCGCTGCCCCATTGATTTCAATGGGAAGCAGCGGTAAACACACCGCTCCAAAGAAGCTGCTGGCAGGACTTTTCCTGACGTCCTGCCAGTGCACTGCTCCAGTGTAAAAGCACGAGGGAAAATGGAGCAGCTGTTTGAGGGCAGATTGCAGGCGCTTTTAACGCTATAGCGCCTGCAAAACACCCTCGGTGTGAAAGGGGTCTAACTGTAAATCTAGGTTTGTCCCATGTATGGTTTGAAGAAACCAGGTTAACACATCCGTGTGGCTTTCTATAAACTGTGCAATGTGAAATTAAATGTAATATCAGTATAGCTAGCCCTCACATTGCCTCTTTGGTGGGGTGCATCTCAATGAAAACAGATTTTAAAGCACAGATAGGTGTACAACCAACAGGTTTGTGGGAAATTAAAGCAAATTTGTGACAGGCTGTGATTGGACACAGCCAATCATTGTTAAAGAGCCATGGATGTGGTGTCCAGATAAGAGATGTCGGTTGGAAACATTTTGGGGAATTTGCTCATTACTGCGTTCTACAAATATCTATAATCAGGATCAGTGTGCCTTTCCTGATTGGAGGTCAAGCACCCAAATTGACTTCTGTTTTTTGCTGCTGTCCATGTGCTTATTGGGAGCTTCTAAATCTCCTGGTTTCAATCAGGAAATAAAAATGCACAACTGAACGTGACAGTTTTACCTGCCAAAAGTTTTTTTTTGCATTTGTCCAGCCAGGTCTGAGCCTTACACAACCTTGTCTTGGAGACCCGACTTTACTTGCAGTAGAGCAACACTGTTAGATCATCTGCCTGACCACAACCTGTGATTGGTCAATGAAATCAACAGAAGCCTAAAAAAAGTTAATCACTTAGCTTCTCTGCTGCTGTCAGCACGTGCACACATGCAGGACAGGTGATTGTCTGCTAGTTCCACACTGAAAAAGGGGGGTAAACTAGGGGCTCATAGATTCAAGTATCGACATAAACAGCATACAAAAATGAAGGCAAATTTTTAATGTTTAGATAACCGCTCAGGCTTGTCCACCCTAAAGCAAAATTGTGCTTGGAGCCATGGATGTTCCAGAGATAACATTTTCAGAAGTAAAAGGTTATTTCTTGGGTGTCATGCCAACCCAAATTGATACTCGAGTCACATGCATAGAACAAACAAAATTAGAAAATGGCGACATCCCTCACCTCACTTTCTGCACATTTGTTAGTCTGCTACTTAAGGATTTAAGAGAATTAGCATGACTTCCAGGAAAACATTTTCCCAGGGAGGTCAAAATTCTGCCTCCAAATTTCAGCATAGGTTTGCCTTCTTGTAAATGCAGCAGTAGTCATAACCCCTGCTTAAAGGGTCATTCCACCCAAAGTTACCATTTAATACAAGTTGAAAATTGTTAGAGAGCTGGACAGGCCTGAGTTACCAATATTTGTAAATTGCCCATTTAGGTCTTCGCACATGGGTTGCCAAGTCTGGACCCCTACTGTGGTCATGTAGGGTTTCCACTCCTGTTGACTGTCCAAATATAAAAATGAGAAAAAGACTACCCACGGGAACAGGCTTGAGAACTATGGCAACTAACTCTTGTTAGTGGCGTATCTAAGACACGAGTCAGGGGCCCCAACAGGCTCCACACATTTAAAATGTTCTTTTGGATGGGCTGCTACTTAAATAAAATATATATCTGCAATCATACCTTCCTTAGGTTCCAGGGTTACAGATTGGGCTTCCCTTAGGATCTCCTTCACTTGGGCATTTGTATATATAATTACAGTAGCAGTCATCTTGAGCTGTAGACTTATCTTGACAGAACTTAGGCTCTTCAGTAAGAGTGAGAAAGTGATGTCCTGGCCAATCTGGGGGCCATTGTGTGTCAAAGCAGCCTCAAAATCTTTCTGCACTGGCTCTGTGTCATTGACTGAGAGGGCCATGAGTGAAATAATAGCATCATTAGTATTTCTGGACAGCATAGAGGAACAGATGGACTCTGCCTTATTAAAAATCTCCCTCTCGTTCTTACTTCCTGAAAGAAAAAGAAAATTCCAATGAACTGAATTAAAAGGCATTTCCCTCACTTGGCAGAAATTGTCTTCTGGTGGTGTCCAACCATGGGAGCGAATGATTGTACAGGTGTTCCATTGCCGTTTTACACAGGCATGCACTTTGAGTATTCCAACTAAAGAATTTTTTTTATTAATATATATATATATATATATATATATATATATATATATATATATATATATATATAAAAAAAGCAGATGCAAAAATCATTGGCATTTACCTAAACGAATCTGTGTACTGCCTCATTTATATGACTAGCTGTATGTACTACTTGTGGCTCCCAGGTGCAGAATAAGCTGGGGATTTATACACTGGCCATATTTGTGCCACAAGTGGTCTGTTGAAGAGGAAAGTGGTGTGAAGCCTAGATCAGTACTACATCATGGGGACCAGTGGCCAGGGTTGCTAACACCTTACTGAACCTCAAAACAGGCCCAAAACTTATTGCAAAGTGTGACTAAATATAATATCCACAAGTATACCCGTCTTGCTTCAGCATTCATTGCACACAGGCAACCAAGCCTATTAAGTACAATTCAGGCACATTTCTACCATGCAGGCAGCCCAGGTTCAGGATACAGCCAATAAATGGCTGTGCATTGGTGTACACACATACATATACACAAACAATTAGAAAAAAAGAAAAAAAAAAAAAAAAAAAAGCCACACACAATCTTAAATGCCAAAAGCAGTCGCAAAATACCCATTTCTCATGCATATGCAGACCCTTTCAGGCTCCATTTAAATCAGTAACTTGGGGAGGGTGGTGAAAATAGGTGGTTGAGCCATTTCTTCTCCAGACCAGATGCCTTGAGGTGAGGTCCTGCAATCTAACAAAGATCCATACCAGGCCCTCAGCCGACACCATCGAGACTTCTAAACAGCTGCATAGTCCATGGACTGCCTGGAGGCAGCAGCCCCACCAGGAGCTGGAACCCACCTGTGAAGAGAGCTCTGCAGTCCAGTGCTTTAGACTACCACCATTCCTGGGCACTCCCAAAGGTTTAGCTGGAATCTGAGGCCAATTTGCATCTCCCTCCCCAAGCCCTGGAGCTTCTTCCAGCCTGTGAAACTCTGAACAGATCAGGACAGACTATCACTGTTGGAAAAAAAAAAAAAAAAAAAAAAAAAAAAAAAGTGTACCTTCAGTATACTTATAGTTGTTGGTTATGTCGGCACGTCTACTTGAACCAATGGCCTTGGTGCTGATAAATTTTCCAATTGCACTAGTTTGTGTGTTTATTCTTCTTCGCTCATTAGAGTAAACTAACCAGTCTACTAGATCACCATTCACTTCACAAAAAGTAAAAGGAGCATCGTATGGCTTGTCAACATCACCTTCCTTAACTGCATTCACAGAGCATGGTCCCAAGCGATATGAACCTAAAATAGTAGGTACACAGACTGGTTAGAGGGTCTTCAATTAATGGAGTAATGTAGTCACACTTTTTTTGGATGGCCACTTTACTAATTAAAGTGGTTGTAAACCCTTACAATCTACTTTTTACTACAGGTAAGCCTACAGTAAGGCTTACCTGTAGCTACCCCGGATATCTCCTAAACCTGCACGGTTTAAGAGATCCCCGTTTCAGCATGTGCCGATGTAATCGGCGCACTGAAGCAATTGCTCGTTAATCCTGTTGCTTCAGCTAGTGTGCCAGTACTTCAGCCAATTACAGCACCGGAGCCTGCGATACTTAGAAATAACGCCAGCCGGAGCTGTGTACTTGACTGCTATAGGGGCTTCGATCCAAGGTGAGCAATGCATTTCATAATGAGCTAGTATAATATGCATACTAGCTCATTATGCCTTGGTCTTGCAGATTTTTGGTTAGTGGGCTTACAACCACTTTAAAGCCTCATTCACATGTGCTGTTAGGGGCTAGTAAAACCAGGCTGTTGAGAGAACAGAACCTGGCATGCAGCTGCTTAGGGCTATACATGTTCTGTAGCCACAATGCTGTGCTTTGTGGCTAAACGTGACCAATGCAGCTTTTCTATGCCGCAGCTGCCCTACATTGGTGTGCAGTGGCGATGTGGTAGGGCATTTACAGGGTTAAAGCAGCTATGTGGTGAGATACCACCTCAATGCTTTTCAAATGCCCTTTAACGTGTGAGCCAGAGCGGATTCTTAATGTAGCATTTACTTCCTGGAATAAGTTTGCCCTTAGCTTAAGCATGCAGAAGTGTGCCCAGCTGAGAAAACCCTTCCTCCCCTCCTGAAGACTCCTGGGATGCATCACATCATTTACCTAGACAAGAAACCATTTGAAGAAATGTGCTTTGACACAATGATACTATCCATTTACTAATACTAGCAGCATGAGGATTAATAACCAATGTTGATTGGGAGCGTAATGTGCCACTTGAGCTAAAACAGTTTTCACTTTGCTCCATCTGCTCATTTTACATTCAAAGCTGCAGCCTACCAGACTAAAAGCTTTTCAGCACTGGATGTCCATGAACATGGGGTCCCAATTGATTTGATTGAGGCTGTATAACACACACACACACACACACACACCCCCCCCCCAACACCTCTCTGCTGGCCCGGTATGGAACTGCTGCAACTCAAATCTTGGAAGAGATAAATAGAAATGGCTAATGGTGCACTGTTCCTTTAAATAGTGAACTGATGTGATAATGAACAAAATAGAAGTTAAAATATCTACCCAAGTGTTCAAACAGTATGTAGACAATGTGATAGCAACTTAGTGATGCAAATGACAGATGTCATAACAAATGCATTCAAAATATCAATGTGCAAAAAAATAAAAATAAAATACATTTAAATTGAAAAAGTTCAAAGTTCATAAGAGAATCCATACACTTAATGGGTGTGACAAGTGGAAATGGTATTCATCTCTGTGGCTACCAGTTTAAGAAAAACAGCAAAGTGTTCCATGCAGAAAAGAGTTGCCTCTTACCAGAGGTTATAGATCCCCATTACAGAGATCAAGGAAGCTTCTGCCAGGATGATCACAGGTGTGGAGATTTCAAACAGCGCGTCTTGATACACTTGCAGGGATGGCCTCCATGTGCTCAAAGAATATACACGCTTCAAATTTTCCACTCACATTTTGTGAGTGGAAAATGATGGCTGGCAAGGAGCTGGGCTGCCTGGGAGTGGGCACTGCCAGCGGGCGGTGTTGACTGGGAGCCAGTCTCCCAGTGGAAGAGTGTATGGGGTTAGTAACATCTTACATTGAAACTGTTTCTGCTCACACAGCCCTGCCTCCTAACCCCACACCTATAATAGACAGAACACGGGTCCAATACTGGGATGCATTCTGTCTATTACAGGCACGGGGTTAGGAGGTGGGGCTGTGAGAGTGAGCAGAGCCGAGACAGTTTCAATGTAAGCTGTTACAGCTTGTTTTACCGCTTGCTGATCCCGAGGCTCTCTAACGCCAGTCACATCCGGCCACCCCTCTCACTTCCTCCGCCCTGGCAAGGCTGCAATAGGGGAACTGCAAGGCACAGGTCACGATGTATTAATGGGCACAGGTGAGGCTGTGCTGAGGGGAACTGATAGTTAAAAATTTTTGTAACTTAATTCTGCATAACACATTTAGGGGCATTTCATGAGATAATTTATGACGGCGTGAGGCAACTAGATACAAACAATTTTTTTGCATAATCATTCATGCTGGAATTTAACCTTTATGCAAGTTCATCTATATATTTGATATGAAATGGGCTGAGGCTTCTCCCTTTTCATATATGATCTTTGAACACATGGAGCTCTTCCCTGCAATTGTATTAAGACAGTTTGAAGTCTCCACACCTGTGATCCCAGCACAGCTTCCTTTATCTCTGTAATAGGGATCCATCAGATCTGATAAGAGGCAACTCTTGTGGATGGAGCACTTTGCTGTTTTTCTTTAAAACTGTTTGCCATGGAGTTGAATACCATTTCCACTTGTCACACCCATTACATGTATGGATTCTCTTATAGACTTGGAACTTTCAACTTAAAAATTTTTCAATAATGCATTTATTACAATATCTGTCATTTGAATCACTAAGTTGCTATTACATGGTCCACACCCCCATGCTTGAGCACTTAGTTTTGTTCATGGTCACATCAGTTCACTATTTTTTTTTTTTTTTTAAAGGGAACAGCACACCATTAGATATTTTCCTGTATACCAAAGAGTCTGGCTTAAAATAGGAAATAGGGAGTGTAGTTTAGCACACACTTTAATGTGTGTAAGCTAAACCTACTTACTACTTTGGTGCTTTCTGCCCTCTAAGTCTCAATTGGCTGGAGTATGTATGTATGTATGTATGTATGTATGTATGTATGTATACACACATATACACACAGGGTAGAGTTGCAAGCCAGGGTGTGTTCCCACCAGATCATGTAAAAGTTTGGACCCAAACTGCAAACCCTAATAAAGTCTTTGGCCATATAAAAAAAAAAAAAAAAAAAAAAAAAAAAAAAAAAAGGGAAGGCTATCCCCCCCCCCCCCCCCCCAGAAAATGTAATGCCCTGGGGGACATGCATCAGTGCAAAAAAGTTAATGGTTTTAATGCTTAAAGTGGAATAAAAATTAAGTGGTGCATCTGTACCATGTATAAATGCCTCAAGTGTCTGCTCCACCATTGGAGGTGGGGGCCAGGTAATAGCACACTACCCCCCTTTCCTGGCCAGGCTGCACATTTGGATAAGAGTCTGGTATGGATGGGGTGGACCCCCAATGCCTTTTTTTTACATTTATTCTATGAGCAGCAATAGTTGCAAATCGGGGGAATAGCTGGAGAAGGAGTGGGCAGGGTAGCAGAAGATTTTTCTGCAGAGGACAGGGGGTTGGGGCACACAGCATCATCAGGACAAGGCAGAGAGTAAACCCATTACCGAATGCTATAACCCATCTTCACGCTACCATAAAAAGGTCACCGGTGGAAATTTCCAGTTAGAGCAGAAAGGTAAAGCTCTTCCCAAATCTTTAAAGGGGTTCTAAAGCCAGGACATTTTACCTTAAGGCATTCCCAGCGTTTGTATCACCCCGATGTATTACTTACCAGAGTTCCATCTTGCTGTGCCTGTTGCAGCAGCTCTATCCGCTCAGAGACAGCAGCAGAAGCCATTAGCTCCTGCTGCTAATCAAGTCCTGTGAGCAGAGCGCATGAGGGTGGGGCTGAGCTGTACTGTCAAGTGAGACAGCCCAACTTGTCATTAAGTCCCCCCCTTCCCACAGGTGTTCCCTCATAGCAAGCAGCTTGCCAAGGGGGACATGAGGAGCCAAAGCCCTGGCAGGAAACCCAAGGAGAGAAGGTTTAGAGCCAGGAGTATACAGTCATTTTACAAAAGCTTTAAAGAGGCTCTAGCCCTTTAAAAGTACAACATCTGATTTTTTGCAAGAGAGAAATGTTATGTATGGTTTCCCCACCGTCGCTTTTTTCTTGTGGAGTTGCGTCCACAACTTGCCAGCCATCATATTTGGATCCAATATCTTTTCTGACAAACCAACCTTCATCCCACACATGGAAGTTCCTGTTAAAATTGAATTTAACATTTAAATATTTTTGCCCTCCATAAGACAATCACAAAAAGCAGTTAAAGATTCATGTTTACAACTTGCACTTACCCTTTTTAGGCACCCTGCTTTATGTTGGCACATTCCTAGTTATCTTTTGGCCTCATGCAGACATTAAATGCTGTTACAAGCCTACAGAAATCTATCCCCCACACAAAGCTGTTTTTGGAAGAGCTTATGTGCACATTTATTCTAGCAGCCAGAAAGCATTAATATTTTGTTCAGCAGAAGGAGTTAAATGCTCAGTGCCATGCTTGTAAATGTGCATAATCACAATAAAGTGTTTTTTTTTTTAACACTTTTTTCTGGCAGAAGGATAAACTTAGATAGGAATATTTTATTAGGCCCACATGCATGATGCATGTTGGCATTTGCTTCAACAGCTAGGCTGCAACCAAAACTGAGCTTGGCTTACATTATATGCTCTGCAGGGATTTTTTTTTTTTTCCCCCTCTTAATAAACTGGCACCACATTATACAATTTCCTTGTATAATTTTCTTTTAGCTTTTCCAAAAGCATATAAAAAAAAAAAAAAAAAGTCAAACCTAAACAGTTTCAAATTGTATGCAATCAGGCTGGCCCTTAAACTACATAATTGAAGGTAGAGCTAAAGGAAATTGAATAAGAAAATTGTATAATGTATGGCCAGCTTAACACTGGCCATACATAGTTCAGCTTCTTCATTCAGCCAGTGGGTTAAAATTCAGATTTACCCACCTACAGGTGGATGGGGCAATCCACCCCGTTGTGCTATGGAATTCTGACAGTGGAGACTCCCCTTGATGTTTGATTACATACATGACCACAGCTGCTGCCTGGTCCCAGGCATTGGTGAGAACACCCTTGGGCAAGGTGCTGCCCGTGACGGGGGGGGGGTCACGCATTGCAGCAGGTGGTTTGCACACCCCCCCAAAAACCAACAACTGGAGTTAGACTTACCAGTAAATCCTTTTCCAGTGGTCTTCCAGGACAGCCCTTGAGAGGAGTCCCTCCCATCGACCCAGGAAACACATTGCCAAACAGTTCAAAAGGCGGTCCCCTCAGGTCCCTAGTCATTTATTTACCAAGAACCGAAGGATGGAACTGCAAAAACATAACAGGTAATATTAGTACATTATCAAAAAAAGGGTGGGATCGTGTTGTCCTGGAAGACCACTGGAAAAGGAGTTACCGGTAAGTCTAACTCCAGTTTTCCCCATTTGTCTTCCAGGACAGCCCTTGAGAGGATCCCCAAGTACTCACCAGATTGGAGGGGAGGGGGGGGGGGGGGCGGCTTGGAGAACTTTTCTCCCAAAAGCCTGATCCTGACTGGACATGAACCCTTTCATGACTAAGCCTATTTTTGAAATTTGGTGTTTACAAGTTAAAATCCGTATTTTTTGCTAGAAAATTACTTAGAGTACATATACATATACATATACATATACATATACATATACATATACATATACATATACATATACATATACATATACATATACATATACATATACATATACATATACATATACATATACATATACATATACATATACATATACATATACATATACATATACATATACATATACATATACATATACATATACATATACATATACATATACATATACATATACATATACATATACATATACATATACATATATATATATATTTTTTAGCAGAGAATCAAATGGCGATTGTTGCAATATTTTTTATCACACGGTATTTGTGCAGCGGTGTTTTAAATGCAAATTTTTGGAAAAGTGACACTTTCATGAATTTTAAAAAAATCCAAACAGTAAAGTTACCAATTTTTTTGTATAATGTGAAAGATGTTACGCCGAGTAAATAGATACTAAACATGTCACCCTTTATAATTGCACGCACTCGTGGAATGGCGACAAACTACGGTACCTATGAATTTCCATAGGCGACGCTTTAAAATTTTTTTACGGTTAACAGGTTTGAGCTACAGAGGAGGTCTAGGGCTAGAATTATTGCTCTCGCTCTGACGATCGCAGCGATACCTCACGTGTGGTTTGAACACCGTTTACATATGCGGGCGCAACTTCCATATGCGTTTTCTTCGCTGCGCGAGCTCGCGGGGACAGGGGCACTTTAAAAATTTTTTTTTTTTTTTCTACTTTATAAATTGTGTTTAAAATTTTTTTTTTTTTACTTTTATTGCTGTCACAAGGAATGTAAACATCCCTTGTGACAGTAATAGGTGGTGACAGGTACTCTTTATGGAGGGATCGGGGGTCCCCTCCCGCTCCTCCGGTATAACAACCGAGCGGCTTTTAGCCGCATCGGTTGTTATACACGGGTAGCCGATCGCCTGCTGTAAACGGTACCGGGATGATGCCTGCAGCTGCAGGCATCATCCCAGTATAACCCCGGAAAGCATATCTGCGTACGGTCGGCGGGAAGGGGTTAAGTCTAGTTGATAATGCCTTGTAAAGGTGGAAAAGCTTGACCACGTGGCTGCTTTACATATTTGCTCCGGGGTGGCACCAGCTCTTTCTGCCCAGGATGCTGATAATGCCCTTGTGGAGTGGGCTTTAATACCCCCAGGGGGATCTTTGTTTACTGTCTTATAACCCTCTGCTATAGCTAGCCTAATCCACCTAGCTATGGTGACTTTAGAAGCTTTTTGCCCCTTACGTTGTCCGGAAAAACAAAAAGTGAATCTGAGATTCTGAATGGATTGGTTATCCTAAGATACACCTCCTCACATCTAATGAAAACGCTTTTCTTTCTTGTTTGAAGCCTTCTGACAAAGGAGGAAGGACAATATCTTGTGACCTATGGAAATTAGATGCTACCTTTGGTAAGAACCCAGGGTCTGTTTTTAGGATGACTGTCTTCTAGAATTTGGAGGAATGGCTCTGACAGGGCTTGGATTTCACTAACTCTGTGTGCTGAAGTGATTGCCACTAGTACTGTCTTGAAAGTGACCAGTCTTAGAGAGGTTCAAAAGGCGACCCCAAAAATGCCTTAAACGACTGATAGCCCCATCCTGGGATCTATGTTAACTCTAACTGGTTTGCGTCTGGAGATTGCTTTACAGAACCTAGCAATGAAAGGATCTTCTTGCAACCTTTTCTCCAAGTATACACTTAACCACTTGAGCCCCGGACCATTATGCTGCCTAAGGACCAGAGGTCTTTTTCCAATTTGGCACTGCGTCGCTTTAACTGCTAATTGCGCGGTTATGCAATGCTGTACCCAAACGAAATTTGCGTCCTTTTCTTCCCACAAATAGAGCTTTCTTTTGATGGTATTTGATCACTTCTGCAGTTTTTATTTTTTGCGCTATAAACGGAAAAAGACCGAAAATTTTGAAAAAAAATGATATTTTCTACTTTTTGTTATAAAAAAAATCCAATAAACTCAATTTTAGTCATACATTTAGGCCAAAATGTATTCGGCCACATGTCTTTGGTAAAAAAAATGTCAATAAGCGTATATTTATTGGTTTGCGCAAAAGTTATAGCGTCTACAAACTAGGGTACATTTTCTGGAATTTACACAGCTTTTAGTTTATGACTGCCTATGTCATTTCTTGAGGTGCTAAAATGGCAGGGCAGTACAAAACCCCCCCAAATGACCCCATTTTGGAAAGTAGACACCCCAAGGAAATTGCTGATAGGCATGTTGAACCCATTGAATATTTATTTTTTTTGTCCCAAGTGATTGAATAATGACAAAAAAAAAAAAAAAAAAATATTTACAAAAAGTTGTCACTAAATGATATATTGCTCACACAGGCCATGGGCCTATGTGGAATTGCACCCCAAAATATATTCAGCTACTTCTCCTGAGTACGGGGATACCACATGTGTGGGACTTTTTGGGAGCCTAGCCGCGTATGGGACCCCGAAAACCAATCACCGCCTTCAGGATTTCTAAGGGTGTAACTTTTTGATTTCACTCTTCACTGCCTATCACAGTTTCGGAGGCCATGGAATGCCCAGGTGGCACAACCCCCCCCCCAAATGACCCCATTTTGGAAAGTAGACACCCCAAGCTATTTGCTGAGAGGCATATTGAGTCCATGGAATATTTTATATTTTGACACAAGTTGCGGGAAAGTGACACTTTTTTTTTTTTTTTTTTTTTGCACAAAGTTGTCACTAAATGATATATTGCTCACACAGGCCATGGGCCTATGTGGAATTGCACCCCAAAATACATTTAGCTGCTTCTCCTGAGTATGGGGATACCACATGTGTGGGACTTTTTGGGAGCCTAGCCGCGTACGGGGCCCCGAAAACCAATCACCGCCTTCAGCGTTTTTAAGGGCGTGAATTTTTGATTTTACTCTTCACTGCCTAACACCGTTTCGGAGGCCATGGAATGCCCAGGTGGCACAAACCCCCCCCAAATGACCCCATTTTGGAAAGTAGACACCCCAAGCTATTTGCTGAGAGGCATGGTGAGTATTTTGCAGCTCTCATTTGTTTTTGAAAATGAAGAAAGACAAGAAAAAACTTTTTTTTTTTTCAAATTTCAAAACTTTGTGACAAAAAGTGAGGTCTGCAAAATACTCACTATACCTCTCAGCAAATAGCTTGGGGTGTCTACTTTCCAAAATGGGGTCATTTGGGGGGGTTTTGTGCCACCTGGGCATTCCATGGCCTCCGAAACTGTGATAGGCAGTGAAGAGTGAAAAAAAAATTCACGCCCCTTAGAAAGCCTGAAGGCAGTGCTTGGTTTTCGGGGTCCCGTACACGGCTAGGCTCCCAAAAAGTCTCACACATATGGTATCCCCGTACTCAGGAGAAGCAGCAGAATGTATTTTGGGGTGTAATTTCACATATTCCCATGGCATGTTTGAGCAATATATCATTTAGTGACAACTTTGTGCAAAAAAAAAAAAAAAAAAATTTGTCTCTTTCCCGCAACTTGTGTCGCAATATAAAATATTCCATGGACTCGACATGCCTCTCAGCAAATAGCTTGGGGTGTCTACTTTCCAAAATGGGGTCATTTGGGGGGGTTTTGAACTGTCCTGGCATTTTATGCACAACATTTAGAAGCTTATGTCACACATCACCCACTCTTCTAACCACTTGAAGACAAAGCCCTTTCTGACACTTATTGTTTACATGAAAAAGTTTTTTTTTTTTTTGCAAGAAAATTACTTTGAACCCCCAAACATTATATATTTTTTTAAAGCAAATGCCCTACAGATTAAAATGGTGGGTGTTTCATTTTTTTTTTTTCACACAGTATTTGCGCAGCGATTTTTCAAACGCATTTTTTGGGGAAAAAACACACTTTTTTAAATTTTAATGCACTAAAACACACTATATTGCCCAAATGTTTGATGAAATAAAAAAGATGATCTTAGACCGAGTACATGGATACCAAACATGACATGCTTTACAATTGCGCACAAACGTGCAGTGGCAACAAAATAAATACATTTTTAAAAGCCTTTAAAAGCCTTTACAGGTTACCACTTTAGATCTACAGAGGAGGTCTACTGCAAAAATTACTGCCCTCGATCTGACCTTCGCGGCGATACCTCACATGCATGGTGCAATTGCTGTTTACGTTTGACGATAGACCGCCGCTTGCGTTCGCCTTAGCGCAAGAGCAGGGGGCGACAGGGGTGCTTTTTTTTTTTTTTTTTTCTTTATTATTTTTTTGCTTTTTTATCTTATTTTTAAACTGTTCCTTTCATTTTTTTTTTTTTTTAAATCATTTTTATTGTTATCTCGGGGAATGTAAATATCCCCTATGATAGCAATAGGTAGTGACAGGTACTCTTTTTTGAAAAAATTGGGGTCTATTAGACCCTAGATCTCTCCTCTGCCCTCAAAGCATCTGACCACACCAAGATCAGTGTGATAAAATGCTTCCCCAATTTCCCAATGGCGCTATTTACATCCGGCGAAATCTAAGTCATAAAATGCTCGTAGCTTCCGGTTTCTTAGGCCATAGAGATGTTTGGAGCCACTCTTGTCTCTGATCAGCTCTATGGTCAGCTGGCTGAATCACCGGCTGCATTCTCAGGTTCCCTGTTGAGACAGGAGAGCCAGAGAAAAACACGGAAGACGGTGGGGGGGGGGGGGCATTCCCTCCCACGGCTTGTAAAGGCAGTCTAGAGGCTAATTAGCCGCTAGGATTGCTTTTACATGAAAGCCGACCGCTGGCTGAAAAGAATGATACCAAGATGATACCTAAACCTGCAGGCATCATTCTGGTATAACCACTCAAAGTTGTGAATGGCGTACCTGAAGACAAAAAAATGGTTAACAATAAAGCACAGTAAACAATAAAGTATAAATAATTACATACCTGAAAAACAAACATGATAAAACATAATAACAATAACAATAAAACACTGCAGAATAGAATACAGTAAAAAAAGAGCAGAACAATAGAGAGAGAGAATAGAGAGAGAGAGAACAATAAAACGACAACTATTTTTTTTTATTTTATATATATTTTTTTTTTTTTTTTACACTTTTTTTGTAACTAACTTTTATAACTGTAACCGGTTCCAGGTTCGGGTCTCTCAAAATGCGATGGCATCTTGGGAGACCCTGTGAAAGTGTGCCTAGTCTGTGCAATGCTGTACCCTACGCTAATACTCAACTAGTGTATGGTAGCGTTCAAAACATTCACCAATGCAAAGACCAGGATTGTCAGGACAGGAGGGACAATAATAGCGGGTGTCACGCCTATATCCGCGTTTGCTGCAGACACAACATCTTTTTGGGGGGGGTTCGTTGGGTAGGGGTACTCGGGAGCACATAAAAATGCCTCTCATGCAGCCGACTGCATTTCGTTGGGGGATGTGAATGGGGGAAGTACGGGCGCTGCAGAAGTGGTGGGTTCCCAATTAGGATTGGCGAATGCAGCAGGAAGGGCACTATGGGCACGACGGGCCTGTGTTTGTCTTTTTGGTGGCAGCGGGACACTACTTGTGCTTGTCACCTCACCAGCTTGAACTGCACTTATGGGACTCGCCACGTCACCAAGTGTTACTGCAGTGCTGGTTTGACTACGACCGGGGTGTACTAGGCCGCTGGTGCTTGCCAGTTCAATAAAAAGCTTCCAAAAAAACTGTTAGCGATCGCAGGGATCAGGCCTGACTCTGCGAACGCTGCAGTTATGCGTTTAGTGTTTTGTAAGTGACAGTGATCGATCGATACTGCACTTGGGTGGGCTGGACTGGGCCGGGCGGAGGGGCAAAACGCAGGTGCTAGCAGGTATCTGGGCTGATCCCGCTAACACTGCGTTTTTGGGAACCCTAAACTGCTGGGGACGCTAGTATAGATCTGATCTGATCGGATCAGATATTGATCCGTTCAGATACTATACCACTAAAGGAGGCGTATGCTGCGTGCGTGGGTGTTAGTGGTACTGGCGCTAACCTGACGCTGCCTGGGGCCGGTGCTTGCTAGTTCACCAAAATGCTACCAAAAAAACTGTTAGCGATCGCAGGGATCAGGCCTGACTCTGCGAACGCTGCAGTTATGCGTTTAGTGCCTTGTAAGTGTCAGTGATCGATCGATACTGCACTTGGGTGGGCTGGGCTGGGCCGGGCGGAGGGGCACAACGCAGGTGCTAGCAGGTATCTGGGCTGATCCCACTAACACTGCGTTTTTGGGAACCCTAAACTGCTGGGGACGCTAGTATAGATCTGATCGGATCAGATATTGATCCGATCAGATACTATACCACTAAGGGAGGTGTACGGTGCGTGCGTGGGTGTTAGCGGTACTGGCGCTAACCTGACGCTGCCTGGTGCTTGCTTGCCAGTTCACCAAAATGCTACCAAAAAAACTGTTAGCGATCGCAGGGATCAGGCCTGACTCTGTGAACGCTGCAGTTATGCGTTTAGTGTTTTGTAAGTGACAGTGATCGATCGATACTGCACTTGGGTGGGCCGGGCGGAGGGGCAAAACGCAGGTGCTAGCGGGTATCTGGGCTGATCCCGCTAACACTGTGTTTTTGGGAACCCTAAACTGCTGGGGACGCTAGTATAGATCTGATCAGATCAGATATTGATCCGTTCAGATACTATACCACTAAGGGAGGCGCATGCTGCGTGCGTGGGTGTTAGCGGTACTGGCGCTAATCTGACGCTGCCTGGGGCGACGCATATCACCGCCGGGCGATCAGGGGGCTAAACCTTTATTAGGTAATAAACGGCGGGTGCCCTGACACTATAAAAAATAAACGAACTAACCTGCGTCACCCGTAACGGTTATACGGTGATCAGTGGTGAAAGGGTTAACTAGGGGGCAATCAAGGGGTTAAAACATTTATTAGGTAGTATATGGGGGTCCCTGTCACTATAAAACGCTGACGGCGAACCTAAATATTTACCTCACTAACTAGCGTCACCAGCGACACTAATACAGCGATCAGAAAAATGATCGCTTAGCAACACTGGTGACAGGGGGTGATCAAGGGGTTAAAACTTTATTAGGGGGGGTTAGGGGGGTACCCTAGACCTAAAGGGGGGAAATACTCACTGTCCCAACACTGTAACTGTCACAAACTGACACTATGCAGTAATCAGAAAAAAAAAAAAAAAACCTGCTGGTGTCAGTTTGTGACGGGGGGGGGGGGGGGGGGGGGGGAATCGGGGTGTTTTGTATGCCTGGCATGTTCTACTGTGTTGTGTAGTGTGTTTTCACTCACATTGATGTCTTCTCCCCTCGGCGCTGGAACGGAAAATACCGAGCCGAGGGGAGATGACATCATTTCCTTTGCTGCTGTTTAGCATACAGCAGCAAAGGAGTGTTCCCATTGGCCGGCGGCGATCGCGAGGGGGGGGGGCCACGAACAGATGGCCTCCCCCTCATCTCGGATCGCCGGGGAACAGAACGGGACCGCTTCGGGCACCGGGGGGGGGGGTCCGATCGGACCCCCCACCCGCGAGAGGCAAATCACGTACATGTACGTGATTTTGCCTGCCCGTGCCGCCTTGCCGACGTAAATCGGCGTTAGGCGGTCCTTAAGTGGTTAAGGCCGCTATCTGGACCTTAATAGTACTAGGAGTTAGCCCTTTGTCTATCCCCTCCTGGAGAAACGAAGATATTTGCTGTATCCATGTTTACCTCATCTCGGCTGTTCAACCAGCTGTTAAATTTCCTCCAGACCTTCCTGTAAATGGCTTGAGTGACAGGTTTTCTACTCTGTAGCAGGGTCTGAATCACTGTCAGGCCCTTGCTCCTCAATATTTCCTCTTCAGTAACCACGCTGAGAGGTTCAGCATGGATATTTGTGGATGAAAGAGGTCCCTGAGACTGAGGCTTCCCTGCAGACCAGACCTTCTGAGGAGGCTGGTCTGTCAACCGTAGCAACGTTGTGAACCATGGTCTCTTGGGCCAAAACAGTGCCACTAAGATTAAACACGTTTCCGCCACTAGACACTTTGCTTCACCTCATCCCGAGGGTTTTAGCGGAATAAATGCATATGCCAAGCTGAAGGTCCATGGGGTCTGTAAGGCGTCTACTGCCCAGGGCTGATCTGGGTATAGCAAGCAAAAATTTGGAACTTTTGCATTCTCCTTGTTTGCAAACAGGTCCACTACTAGTTTTCCCCAGTAATCTGCTATGTAGTTGAACACCTCCGGGTTTAGAGACCATTCTTGATTTGACACTCGTTGTCGACTCAAGAAATCTGCAGTGTTGTTCAGCTCCCCTTTCAGGTGTATTGCAGAGATGGATGCCAGATTGGATTCTGCCCATTGAAATATGCGACTGGCCACCAACATTAGTCGATGACTTCTGGTGCCTCCTTGCTCGTTTAGATAAGCTACAGCCGTCATATTGTCTGAGTGGACCTGTAGATGATGACCTTGTATTGTATTCTGAAAGAATAGCAGAGCCCTGAGGACAGCTGTTAGCTCCTTCCAATTGGACGAGAGAAGCTTCTCCTGACGTCCACCTGCCCTGTGCCCAGTCTGAGTTGAGGTGGGCTCCCCAGCCCCAGCTGCTCGCATCCGTAGTTAGTATGGATGCGACAGGAGAGATCCAGAGAACCCCTTTGTTTAAATTCTCTGTCTCCTTCCACCAGAGGGAGCGCTTTATTCTGGTGGGTATTGAAATCTCTTCTTCCAGATCCCTGTCTTAACTGTTCCAACAGAAACCTCTGAAGGTCTCTTTGGTGGAACCTGGCCCATTGTACAGCTGGAATGGCTGCTGTCATAAGTCCCAAGACCGACATCACCTCCCTCACTGTACATTTGGCGCTGCTTTGAAGACATTCTCTGCTGCAGATTCAATATCTTTTCTTCCGGCAGGACTATCCTCTGCTCTACTGACAGGATCTTGTACCCCAAGTACAGAATTTCCTGTGTTGGGGTAGTCTTGGACTTTTCCAGACTGATTATCCACCCCAACTGACTCAGACTGAGCTGTGTCAACTCTAGGTCCCGACGGAGTCATTTCTCCAAATGGGCCGTGAGGAGTAAGTCGTCTAGATACGGACTAATCGAGACTGACTGTAGTCTTAATGGAACTAATGCCTCCGAGAACCCTGGTAAAGATTCTCAGGGAGGATGACAGTCTGAAGGGAAGTGCTCTGCACTGTAAATGATAAATTTTGGTGTCTATCTGGATCGCCATCCGAAGAAATTTCTGGCATTCCTTCCTTATTGGGATATGCAGATAGGTGTCCCTTAAATCCAGGGTAGCCATGAACACCTCTTTTTGGAGAAGATTCCTTATAGAGTAAGTGGACTCCATCCGGAATTTTTTGTATCGGATGGAGCAGTTCAGAGGTCGGAGGTTCATGATTAGTCTGAACTTTCAAGACTGCTTTTTTAACCACAAAAATGTGCGAGTAAAAACCATCCCCCGTTCCTTAATAGGGACTGGTGTCAATACCTCTTGATCCACCATTTCCCCTATTAACAGAGGTAAGGCCTTGGCCTTTTCTGAGTGTCTTGGAAGCTGTCACAAGAAACTTTGAGGGTGGATCGCTGTGAAATTCCAGCACATACCCTCTTTTTATAATGTTTAAGACAAACTAGTTTGAGGTCATCTTTTACCACTGTGGGAGAAAATTCACCAACCTTCCTCCCACCGGAACCCTGATGTCACTGGCGTTTAGGGTTTCAATTAGGGCGGTTAAAAAGTATGACCAATTTTCCCTTTCCCTTTTTGTCCTGTCCAGTACTTTTTGGGTTTGAACTCCTTCTGACTTGGAGGGTTCCTTTGAGGGATGAAAAAAATTCTTAGAAATTTTTTTTTTTTTTTTTTTTTTTTAATGGGAAAGGTTCTTTTTATCCGACATTCTTTCCAAGGTGGTATCTAGTTCAGGCCCAAAGACTAAGTCTCCTATAAAGGGGACACTGCACAGGCGTGTTTTAGATGCCGTGTCTCCCCCCCAAGTTTTCATCCATACTGACCTCCTGGCTGCAACAGAAAGCACCGCAGTTTTAACTGTAAATTTTATGGCATCAGTGGAAGCGTCAGATGAAACTTGTCGCCTTAAAAAGCATAGGGAAGGTTTTCAAGAGCTCCCCCCTAGGCGTGCCTGCCTTTAGGTGTTCTAGTTGAGATAACCAGAACTCCAGATTCCTGGCAACACAAGTGGCTAGAGCTGGTTTTAAGCCTGCCATAGAAGCATCCCAGGCCCTCTTTAAGACCATGTCTGTTTTCCGGTCCATTGGGTCCTTTAAATGACCCATATCCTCAAAAGAAAGGTCAGACTGTTTTGAGATAGGAGGGGCGTCTAGTTTAGGATTTTTATTCCAGACTGCCTCTGGGCTCCAATCAAAGGGGAATCTCCTTTTAAGGGAATTTGGAAAGAACACTTTATCTGGCTCGGTCCCCTCCTTGCGGACAAGGTCAGAAAGCACTTTATGTATAGGAATACCTTAGCTCTTTCCCCAGAGCCTAATACATTTTATCATGTCTGGTCAATTGAGTTTCTTCCGCATCAATTTCCAGCGCATCATAAATAGCGCTCAACAGCTCATCTACTTCCTCAAGAGACAGCTTGTATTTTGCCGCTTTGTTAGCTACAACCTGATCCTCCTCCTGATCTGAGTCTGCGTCAGAGGATTCAGGGCTAACCAACATGGGGCTATGCTCCCTGACTGTATGGGGCTCCCCAGAACTGGGTGTTGTAAGGCATGGTGAGGAGGGAATTGCAGCTGCTTTACTGGTGGAAGCAGACGTGCTTATATCTGCGATTAACGCGGAGAGATTTAAAGGTTGATGCTATCTCATCCTTAAAAGGAGCCAAGGAATTTCGCTAAGGGAGAGTCTGCCTCTGTTTTAAGTAAGCCTGCAATACACTGCTTGCATAAGGCTTTGTTAGAGCCTGAGGACAAACTTATTTCCACAATTAGGCCACAAAAAGTGCCCTGACTTGTCTTCCCTTGGGGCCTCCTTAGCCTGAAATAAAGAATAAACGATTTTTAGCATCAAAATCCTTTTAACCTTCACTAGAAAAACACCTGTGCTGCCACCACTGCTGCATAAACCCGGGACTGAGATAACCACCACCATGGGGTACTACCAATCCCAGCCTTACAACAAACCCCCAGAAATAAACACAGTAAGGGCTTGCCCAGCAGCCTACCTGTGTTTGGCTGGTGCCTGCATCCACCGGAGTGTCCTGGGGATTAGCCTCCATGGTCCCCCTCTCGAGCTCCGGATCCCGCCGCTAGTCCGGATTTGTAGGCCCAGCATGGGCTTTTCCATTCCTCTTTGTGCCTCCAGAGACCCGGAACCGGAAGTCTCGGCACACAGCGATGATGCGGTTCCGCCGGAAATGACGCTCTGCGTCTGACCCCCACCGCCATTATAGCATGGAGCTGAGATGGAAGAAACCATCTACACTGCTTCTTTGGGGGGGGGGGGAAACATGCAGCAAACGGGTCTGCTCCTGCCAGCCGGTACCCGAGCCCAGAAAAATGAAGTAGGACTAACCTGGAGACCTCTGGATAGGACCCGGTCCCCCTGTGCGGCTCCGCTCCCCTCAGGCAGCCCCTGAGAGATAGAGTCCTTCTGACCTGGTTCCTGGCAACATGTTCCTCCGAAGGAGGAAACACAAATGACTGACCAGGGACCGCCTTTTGAACTGTTTGGCAATGTGTTTCCTGGGTCGATGGGAGGGACTCCATCTCTCAAGGGCTGTCCTGAAAGACAACTGGGGAAAAAATAAAAATGCACCACTGGGTTAAATGTATGCCCAACATCATGTTAGTCTTACTGTGTGTGCTGATTTTATTAAGTGATGTACTGTTTTTTTACATCATGCTTTGGGAAGAAAAACAGCACATTGCTGCTGTCAGAAGAGAGTCCTGTGTAGATTTACCTGAATTTTGATCATTGTCTGGCCCTCTGACAGGAGAATTGTTGTGCTGTGTGGCAGAGGTATGCAAGTTTCAGGACTAGCTAGAAAGATATCAAATGTTTCAGGTCAGATGGCTCACCTGTAAATTCATTGGTGTATTTAAATTAGAACTTTAGGCAAAATTTATCTTCATTTTGCATAGATTAGGGAAAGGTTATAACCCCTGTAAGGTTTGTTTTTACCATCTGTCCCCCATTGGGGTGACTTACCTTGCTTCCTGCGCCATAGCCAACAAATGAAATCCATGAAATTGAAGGGAAATCTTAGGGCCCCCAGAACTACTGTCCCCATGGGAAGGTTTAACTTCTATTACTTTTCTAGGTACAACACAAAAGTTTGGGATATACTCTGTCAACGGTAAATACACACATGACAGATGTTTCCTCTGAGCAAAAAAAAAAAAAAAAAAAAAAAAAAAAAATATATATAGATATATATCACCACCTTAATGTGATCCTGAACCAAGGTTTTCATTAGTTGCATCAATCACAAATGCATAATGACTGTACATGAATTTGAGAAGTTTGTACAGTGCCATTAAACATTAAGTTATGTTGTATTCCATTCCAACTATAACCAATTCTGTTAGTGGTGCTATACCCAGAGCACAATACAAAAAGATCCCATCTTACCATACACTGTCTGCTGTATCAGGCAATTCTCTGCCATTCTCATCAAAGTACCGATCAACAATGAGATTTCCATCAGTGTCATGAGCAGAAGCAAAGTTTGTGACTACACGTGCAGGGATTCCAAGACATCTGAGCACTAAGAGAAAAACATGTAAATAGCCAGTTTCATTTCTAAGAAAACAGAGCATAAATCAATCCAGATAAAACATGTACATACTGCGTAGAAATTGACCTTATGTTCAAGGAGACAAAATCCACATTGGTATTTAAGTTTATTTTGGGTCATTGGGAAAAAAAAAAAAAAAAAAAAGCAGCATTTATTACTTTGTTGCAGGAGCCTGTAAAGCATTGCATTAGTGATCAGCAAATTGCTAATGCAAGTCGACTGCAGGCCTGTCAAGCATATCTGCTTCTTCATGGAAGCAGATTTTGATCTTCCATAACATTTAAAAGATAAACAGCAGTGGTTTTGTTCAAATGCCAGGATCGCCAACAGGCATAAATTGATAGGAGTTTATCCCAATTAAACCATAACTGATGTGCAGATGTTTTATTGCAGGACTTGTGTTAAAAAGCCCACACATGTACAAACCAGTGCAAAGGACTCCTGCATACACCCAGCATTGTCCATATCTGACAGGTCCACTTTCAGACCATTTACGTAGAATGTATGTGCTTCCATTCCATTTTGTGGGTTCTTCTCCTCCACTATAATCCCCACTCCAATTTCCAACAATAACTCCATTGTCACCTGGACTGTTAACCTAAAAAACAGGAGCGAAAAGGTTACATTTTGCTGAAGCCCAGAGCCCATGAACAGCCAAATTTCTAAATTTATATACACACCTAACATGTTTCTAGGCGTCTTTGCATGACATGGACCAAAACAAGAAATGGAGGTAACTGGCACAAAACACTGATCATATGCAATGGAAGCCCTATGAGTCATCACATGTATTCATGGGCAACTGAAAATAGGCTATAAAAAGTCTGAGACAGGAAAGAGTATGGAAATCAAAATAAGGAAAGCCAGACACATACTATCTATATCTATTAGGGCTGTTACTGATTAAAATTTTCACGTTTGATTAAGCGACTCATTTCAGTTAATTATAAAACGCACAGATCCAACTACTTTTAGCTGATTTAGCACCATTATGGCAACGGCCGAAGCCGGACGTCACACATCATAAACTCAGATTCACTGTGCCCATAATCGCAGCCTCACTGTAGTCAGTGCCTGGATTACACAGTCTGCGGGCATCTCCCGCTGTGTGTCTTGGAGCCAAGTGTGAAAACTTTGGCCGCGCTGTGAGAAAATGGACATTGTGCTGCACACAGAACACTGGTGCTGTGAAGCTAAAAGGCATCTAGGAGAAACCGGGAGGGCCAGGATACACACCAGAAGAGTCACTAGTGGACAGGCTACACACTGCGAGCTACAGCTCCTTCTAAAGGTGCGATGTCCGTAAGATAGACCGAAGCGCCCCCCCCCAGCTGAGCCTGTTTTATACATTGTTTCTGTGAGCGTTTTTAACCTTGCAGTTAAATCTGTTCATTCTTAAAACTACTCAGGTGGCGCTTCCTGTTTTTTTGCATGACATGGCACTGCTTCTTGCAGGATTTAGAGAAAGGCCCATGTTACGTATAGCTGCTCTGCAGCATTCTTCTGAAAGTCCATGGTCACTCCAAGGGGCAGGTTCTTGATGCCCTTGGCTCAAGGAACAGGGGTTGGATGATGGGCAAAAGGAGCAGTGTTGGAATTGCAGATTGCTCCAGTGCTGTCCAGACTTGCCATTTCCTTCAAGACCCTACCTAATGTTTTCATGCTTTAGGTCATGGGTGCCCAACCTGTGGCTCTCCAGCTGCTGCAAAACAACAAGTCCCATGAGGCATTGCAAGGCTGATAGTTACAAGCATAACTTCCAAAGGCAGAGACATGATGGGACTTGTAGTTCAAAGATAGCTGGAGGGCCACAGGTCGAGTACCCATGCTTTAGGGTCTACTAGCAGCAGTACAGTTTCCTATGGGTATGGTTAGGCCCTTCCAGCGTACTCACCATAGCACTTAGTATCCTTGACACATAGGCTGGGTCTCCCCTGCGAGAGATATCTTGAGCAGCACTTCTTCTGTGCTCATTACTACAATCCAGCATTTTTAAGCAGATGTCCAAAATGTCTTTTTCAAACTGAAAAAAATAAAAACCCACAAATTTTATAACAGAATGAAAAGTTTAAAAATACAAAATCATTTTCCCCAATCAATTCATTCCATTTTCTGATCACTGTATGTATTGGCTCCCTCCCCCTACCCGCGTTTAATGCATATGTAGCAAAGTCTCTAGCCTGCTCCAGTCTGATGAGAACTTTCAGGGCCAAAGATAGACATCCTTCTGTATGTGGTGGGTTGTGTGGCATACTGGGTGCAAGGTGGATAGAGTTAATGGGCACCAGACACTTCTTAGATGTAAAAGGGTTTTTCTCTGAAGTCCTTTTTATATTTTGAGGGGGAAAGGAGGAGGTTAGGGCCAAGATACCCTTAAACAGTTGCAATTTCAATTGGCAGACTTCAATAGGAGGACAGCCGTACAGGGAAAGGGCCCCCCCCCCCCCCCCAGCAAGGTGCCACATCTGCATGTGTGAGATTTCTGTCTCCTTTGGCAACAGTCTAACAGTTCCTAACACAAATCATTACAGTCCTCTTTACTACAACTTCTACTTGTAGTTCTTCAGCCCTTGAGCTCCTGGTCTCACTGGAACCTCCAATTTACTGACTCTGAATCCCTGGAGCTCCACAAAGCTTTGCAGTAGCATCTCCCTCAAGAGTCACCCACGTTTCCCTGCTGGGTCCCTAGCTTGGCACTCCAGATACTTCTCAAGCTTCACCCCGCTGACGGGATCAGTCCCCAGCTTGACTCACAGGGCTACTCGGCAAGCATCACTTCCGCTGGTTGGGTCCCTGACGTTTCTGATTCTCCGTGCCCATTCGGTTAAAATGCTGCTCTGGTACTTGCTTCGGGTACTTACGGTGGTCCCTGGTAAAGGCGATTGGTCCCTTCGTGGTGACAGCTTCCCTTCTACCTCTGACCGGTTCTCTTGCAGGCAGAACCGTCGCTTATGGTTAGACTGCAAGCCGCAAGCCCAACCCTGAGTTGCCCTCTTACTTCTGGATAGGCTATCACAGCCTGGCAGCCAGATGCCCCGGGATAGGCCCAATCTCCAGCCTAGCAGTACAAACACATGTCCAACCAGACAGCCGTCTAGGTGGCACAGAACACCTGACCTCACCCGAAATATAAATATAAATTCTACCAGCAGGCCAAGGGACTCAAGAAAACACTTGCCTGAGATACCCCATATCTGGACTTTGGGTTGCCCCTTATCACATCTAGTAGCACCAAGTACCTGGCCACCTAGTAGTAGAAGAGAGCAACAAGGCCAAACTTAGGGAGAAATCAATGGATCTCTAGCAATTGACCAGGGCAAGTACATTTGTGAGGAGCTCCCTAACTAACAGTACACTGGCATCCAATTCCTGTTCAAAACACCCCAATTATAGCCATGGACCCAGTCCTCACCCCCTGCCTCTGGAGGCATTATCCTGCCTTTAGACCAGGGGGCACTACATAGGTCAAAAGTACCCTGCAATTACAGCCAAATCCCACACGGGCCCTAAACCATTCAGTAGGCTACATCTGCCAGATTCAGACAACTGCATCTGGTGCAGGAGAGATGATCACTTATATCAGGCCAGCAGGTAGGATGAGTATACTTATTTGAAAGGGGACGCAACCTCAAAGTTAACCTACTTGGCTGCTATTGTCAATTTCCCCACTTGATAAGGCTGACTGCCTGGCTCTATCAAGCCAAGGGTAGATATTCACACTATGAAAAGTTCTCAGCTTTATTAAATGTATTCCCCACTGTGCTTGGATTGCAACTGCCTTAGCTTTTTGCAGGCTATTGAATCCAATTGCCTTGACTTCTACTTTAAGAAGCTGATGTTTGTCTTACGCAGACTGACTGAGGGAGCACCCCCCCAGTGCTCTCAATCATGACTATCTGCATCAGGGAAATTGCCCCCCCCCCCCCCCCCCCCAAAAAAAAAAAAAAAAAAAAAAAAAAAAACCCACTACTACACTGACGTGCCTCTGCCCGAGTCTCTCACATCAGCTGATCAGTGGCGCTGAGAGAGACTTGTCTAGTGTTATTACAGCTACGCCACACTGACCAGGAGCCAGAGGTGGGTGGAGCCTCTTCCCTGCACTCGTTGCTAGCGCCTAGCAACGAGTGACGTCAGGGTCACGTCGGACTCGAGTCTCGGAGCCGACATGACAGGAGCCATAAATAGGGGAACTGTTGTTGCTGCAGACAGTTTAGAGTTTTCACAGATAGAGTTAGATATAGTTTAGACAGACTAGTTAAAATGTGCAGCGTCCACTGTCAGTGGCAGAACGCCAGTATTATTCCTTCTCCGCCCCAACTTGTGGCAAGTGACAATCTGCGACGTGTGGCAGGTGATGTGGCAAGAGACACTCAGGGCTCCCACTAATTCTGCATTATGGTGAGTTGAACCATTTCATATTACAATGTAATATAACTAATGCTCTTCAATCATCCTGACACCATAACAACTATGGTGCCGTGATGATTGAAGCGCCAATACCAGCCATTTCCGATTAATTGGAAAAAAAAAAAAAAAAAAAAAAAAAAAAAAGTTCTGGCAGTGCCCCTCCGAGACTGGACTCTGGATCTGCCCCTGATCTGCATGTGGCACATACTTTGTGAAATCTATAAAAATGACCAGCATTTACTCAGGATTATAAACAAGTTTGTAAATGCCTGCAAGCATTCACAAGTATGGATTGGCTTATACACATGAATGGCCAGGGGGCAGTAAAAAGTATGACAAACCATACCAAAGACCACCACCTATTGTCTCGCCAGGTCAGAGCAAAAGCAGATATAGATAGATATAGGAAGCCCTTTTGATGAACTAAAGATCTTACACCCACCAAGGAAAGATGACCTAGCCTGATTTGTTCATCAGTCACAAGTGAAAGTCAGTTTTGAAACACAGGTTGTCAGCTTTTCAGGTGTTCTTGTAAACCACTTTAAAAAGCTCCTAAACCAATAGGTTAGAGATTGTGGGCCCCTAAAATGTTACCTGGCCAAAATCCCAGTGTCTCTGTGGAGGGTTTTCACTTGCATTTCCCAAGAAAATGGTTCCACTCTCATTAAGAACATACTCCTTCCTTGCAGCATCATCTTCCATGTACACTGGGTCATCTAGTGGAGGTAAGGAAAGTAATATTGAGGACATTACTACATGCAATTCAGCAATAACATACTTTGTGGTAGAGTGAAACCTTTAACTGAATGTTTTAGGTCTAATACCATGCCAAATATTTGACCGAATTACAAAGGAAATTCATTAAGTGTCATTGGCCTCTAGACATTGGTTGGTTTATTTCAAACAGGCTACTAAAGGATTCACTTATGATAAACTGAAGGCTGAATCTGAAAAATTGGAGACGGAGAACCTACTACACAGTCTGACAAGGCTGGATCTAGCAGAGCAGGAAAAAATAAAATTGGAGGGGCACAGTGTGAAAGTTTTGTGTCATCCATTCTCCTAGCTCCCTATATGGCTGCATCAAAGCACAATTATGGGGGAAGAAAGGAGAAGGAGGAGAACAAAGTTACACTATGCAGATTAGCGAGAAGAACTCCAGGAGCTTACTGAAGAGACATATCTATATCTATATTAGGAAGAGCTGATGTCAATCACAGGCTGTGTGCTGGAGATCCTTGCCCATTACCTTTTTCTTGGTGTCAGGAAAACTGAAAACAGAATGATTCATGCTGATAGAGGAGCAGACAGAAATGACAATGAGCCCTCATTCAAATTGGAGCGATTTGACAAGGCACAGCCCATTGCAGGCATTGGCACCGTTCCAATCGGTGCAATAGCAGTTCCTGTACTATTTTTGGACATGGCTTCAATAGACATCTGTGTATGAAGCCACACTGAAATTGTGCAATTTCAAAGCCACGTTCAATGTGAACAAGGGCTTGGTGCTCTTAAATTGTGCCAAGTGCAGACTACAGAGGGATAGGCTTTGTTCACATTTCATGCGTGAAGTTAACAAACCCTTTAAGTCCAACATATTAGGTTTCCTGTTGTACTAACACAATAATGAGTATATTTGTGAACTTTTAGGTGTGTGACTTAGATTCTGATGCTCTGCAGCTTCCTCCCTCTTACAACCTGTCATTGTTCCCTTACCCTGTTAAATGGTTAGCATAGAAAAAAGGGAACAGCTGCATAAATAACCCAGGGAACAATTACATATTTTAGTATAGAGAGCTTAACTAGATGTATGCATTTTGCACATACCTGCACACCAGGGGTTGAAAAGTAGCATGTATGCCCCACAGCTGTGGAATACATCACTCTCTCCACTCTTGCTCAGAAAACCCAGAAGGTAACGTCCAATAGCTGCATCAGCCGGTGACTTGATAGTGATTACCATGGAGTGGTCAATGTTGGTTTTGGAGGTAGCATGCCAAGATTTTTCATTGCTGGAGCCAAGTATTATTTTGGAGCTTGGGAGGCCTGTTAAATTACAAGATAACAGTAATTCTGTTGGTAGATGTTGAAGTTATTGTACACTTAATATTCTGCATTAAACTATACCTTATTCATTTGGAATATATATATATATATATATATATATATATATATCTCTATCTATCTCTCTCACACACATACACACATACTGGAAAAACAAACAAAAAACAAAAGAAAACAAACCACGCGAGAAAAAACACCCCACATACTTTGCATTGGAGTTGAGTTGCCAGTAGCGATGGGTGAACAGTTTGGCCCGAGCATTAGTTCAGGCCAAACTTTCATTGTTTGGACGTTCAGCGAACAGTCGAACAAACAGGTCATTCGACGGTGTGGTTTTGTACAATGCATTGCAAGCCCAGATTGGCTGAAGCAGTGAAAGCTTCAGCCAAGCAGGGCACAGCACCGTCAGTCATGATTGGACACTGTCTTCATGACTTTATCCAATCATGGCTCATTCCCACCCCACAGTATAAATGTATTCTTTCAATGGCAGCCAGTGTGATTTTGGTGTGGAGAGATAGAACAGGGCTCTGTTCAGTTAGTGTACCATACAGTGCTATTTTGCTTCAATTGTCAGTGTAGAATATTAGTTTAGTGTCAGTCTAGGATAGTGCGAGTGTAGGGAGGACCATCATTCAGCTTTGCATAGTGTCCAGCAGTAGGGACAGCTCAGATAGTTTCAGTGTAGTGAGACCGTGTCAGTAATCTTGACATTAGTATATAGCTAGAGTAGGGACAGTTCTGATAGCTTCAGTGTAGTGACATTTGAACACTGTATTTGATTGCGTTGTGACTACTCAAATTAAAGGGCACCAAACACCTCTTTACATTGATTAAAGTGCATCTACGTACAAATTTCATCTTCTTTACATTTGCTTATAAACACCGCCCCCTTCCAATAATGTCTGGGAGAACAAAGAGAGGCGGACGTTCCCTTGGCACTGTAAGGGGGCCAGCAGGCTGCTTAGCTTTGAGGGTGTTGAAGAATGTTTTTGGTATGGGTTTCATGGGCACAATTAACACCCAAAGACCAATTTTTCTGACAGGTGCATATCATTGCAATTTTTTTTTGCCTTCAAGGGCACCTATATAGGGTTAAGGTGGGAAGGCGCCCCAACACCCAAAGAGTAATTTTTCTGCACCTGTTCGACAGGTGCATATCATTGCAATTTTTTACAGCACAGCAAAGTCTTGCTTTCATCAAGATTATCTATATAGGGTTATGGTGGGAAGGCGCCACCGACACCCAAAGAGTAATTCTGCACCCGTTACTTCTATGCAAAATGACACCAGAACGTATCCAAAAAATCTCTAATCTTATTCCCAGTGCACTACATTGTGGCCTCATACACACTGGCTCCCCAGCTGTTGCTGAGCAGAATAAAGGCAGCTTGCAGGAAAAATGGCATTTTTGTTGGCTTTATAAATTCAATTATTGCTGCAGCAGATTCTAGGCATGGTACAGATCTGCCACTTTACAGTTAGACTAAGGGGACACCCCTGGCACTATATTGGATAGAATCATTTTTTTTTTTTTTTTTTTTTTTTAGAGCCTAAAAAAACACCCCACACGACACTTAAAAATGACATTTTTCACAAACTATTGATCCTTGTCCCCCTATAACCATTGTATGCCTAATTACTTGCATTTAAGCCTTAAAAATGGGCACTTGATATTTGACGTTCGGGTCCCATTGACTTTAATGGGGTCAAGTGTTCGGGTCCGAACATTTGCGATGTTCGAAAGTTCTGGTCTGAACCGAACAGGGGCCCGTTCAGACCATCCCTAGTTGCCAGCAGACTTGAGGGGGATGCCCTCAAAACACATGACAAACTGCTGACCACTGCAAAGGAGGGGCCTGCGACTCATGCTACCAGACCATTTTTTTGGATTGTCTCTCCATAGAGCCCTGCAGACAATCAGCAGGAATGGGACATTTGTGTGTGCAGCCTTGCTTTCCCATATCTGCTGGTAACAGTGAGCGAAGGGCTTCCAGGCATACTAATTATCTTAATGACAAAAGTTCAAGGTGCACACCCCACCAAGATTATGCATGCAATTCTTGTTTTTCTGAATACTTTAAGTCTCTCCCACCCAAGATTGCCCTTCATCCCTTTGTGCAGAACAGGGAAAGCTGCATCAGCATTAAAAATCTCCCCAAAACTCTGCCCCCCCCCCCCCCCCCCTCATTGCAGAGATTCCCCTTTACTTCCTCTCCTATAAGGAAACAGGAAGTGAGGGGAACCCCTGTAAATTAAGGAGATTCCTTGGGGGAATCTCAGAAATAGTGTCCCCATTGGATTACCCTCTTTTCTAGGGGCACCATTTTGGGATTTTGACAATTATAAAACGGGACAAAGAGTGCAGAGCCATAACAAAAAAAAAAACCATATACTTTGAGGTCGTACCACGCTCAGAAAAAGCTTTTGTGATTTGTCTTGATTAGGTGTTACAGTGCATGGATAGCCGAGACTTACATAACATAGAAAAGTAAAAACATCAGGTTTATTTTTTAGCTGTATGGATTCAGCTAGGGAGAGTTCCCTTGTCTTCTGGTCTTGAACATACAGGACGCAAGAATCTCCCCAAAATGAGATTAATTCCCATCTAAGGCACTTGTAACCAGAACATTTGTCCCCATTGAAAGATTTGCTTTCATCTCTCTCATGACAACTCTAAAATGTAGAATAACCCCACACTTTACAGTTTAAGCAGGCAGGACTACTGTACTTCCCTGCCCTCCTGTCATAGTTAATGATTTTAATCTGTTTGCATATTGTAATTTTTATAGCATTGACTACTACCAAATGCATTACCTGTCTGAGTCCACCATTTCAGGTTGTCTTCAGGTTGCACAGCCCTGTTGAACATGACTTTCATGCTGAATGGCTCACCTCTCCTTACAACAAGCTTTTCAGTCATGAACTCATTGGTCCTATGTGCAATAGTATTTGAGGCTCGTTGAAGGTCCAGGTGTAGAACCTGTAAGGCTAAAAAGCAAAAACATCCAATGTACTTTTTTAGAATGTTAAACAATTCTCACTGCACTCTGGTATCCCCAAAAATCCCAGGCTTTAATTAGCTACCAGGGTACATTTTTTCCCCCCTCCCCATTTGCCCCCCACATTTCTGTTGTCTTCCATATACATTGAAGGGGGAAACCCACTGGGCAACAGGAAGGAGGCAGGCCAGAAGAGCAACCAGAGAGCTGTAAAAGTTGGGGATTCTGGATGATCTTCTAAAAACATACCTCAAAGAATTAGAACTTTACTTCTTGCCCTCCGTTGAATAATGTCAAGAGGAAATATGAGCCACACTCCAAAACATTGTAAGCTATAAGCCAGGTAAGTTTCAGAACAAGTCTACATTTTAGAATTTAAGATTTAGCCCTCATAATGAGCCATTGCAAGAAATTCACCTTTTGAAGGGTATGTATGCATGTATGTAATAGGTTAGACTTGATGCACTGGTGTCTTTTTTCAACCTCACCTACTATGTAACATAATAGTAGCCGTCAGGGACCATTCACAGCATTGCATTGGAATGTGTTGCTCAATACAGAGTCAACACAATGACTGCATTGGGTAAGAGCAGAACATGCATTGGATCACAACATAATGCAGTGCTGCTTTAAGGTTAAGAATATAAAAGAGCTTTGAAAGAAAAAAACAAAAACACACACCACCTTAAAGGAGGGATGATAAACCCAGTTTGTTATTCAGAATTGTATTAATCTCACACCAAATTTGGTCTACCATATCAGACGCAGCTACTGTACATCAATCTATTCTGTGAGTTGGGAGATGTGTAGTGAGTATAATGCTCCTTGGGTTGAGAAACCTCTTTAGGTACAGGTATCAGCTAGTAGCGTCTTGGCAAATAGAGGCAAGTTTATTTGTGCAATTTACAGGTACACATCTATGTCAGACCCCGTCCACCCTCACCAACTTCAACTACCCAGACAAATAGCTGGACAAACTCACACTGCATTATCACTCAGTGCTTCATAGAAAAATATATTTTCAACAAAACCTAGCAATGCTTCAGCTCTTCCTACACCTTGGCAATCCTAGCTAACCTACTGCTAGACAACCTTCCCACAGTTTTTTCGCTTTACTAACCTTTCGTTACACCAGGCATGATTGCTTCACTCCCCAGGTTGCAGAGCACTGACTATGGGTGTTCCAGGTGAGCTTAAATTGCCTAAAATGGAGAGGTGCAAAACCTGAAGTGGAGCCTTCTAATCTTGAACAGGCGACCCGACTAACACATAAACGCATTTGACTCTTTTTTTCACAAAGAGTCCATTTAGTTTAATAAGAGTTTTACTGTGCCACAGTTGGCGGAGAACATGAGGTGTCGGTGCGTTTAACTATTAGCATTATGACATCCATCATTCTGACCCAGTGATATTTGCATAATTTGGGACTGTTTATCTCACTTGCATATTTATTTGGACTTTCCTTTTTTCACTTCATTTATTTATATGACTTATCACTGTTCATTATATACATCTTCATTTTTAGCGCAGCACTTTTTCACAATTTTGGCTGCTCAGGTGGTGCGAAATTAATTTTTGAAGAACGTTAAGAAGACCACAGGATTCCCCTACCTGGAAATACTGGGTATTTTTCAGGACTCTGGATCATAAACGTGATGCCAGGGTAGGGTTGCCACCTCATCCCTGTAAACCCCATCACATATTAATTACACAGGTTCTGTAGCTGATTAAGGTGGTAATTAAACTCACTTAGTGCCTTAAATGCAATAAATCAACCCCAGAACCTGTGTAATAAATATGTGTTCGGGTTTAAAGGGATGAGATGGCAACCATATTCCAGGGTGAAGTCAGAAGGAGGTATCTACAGTGCATCTGGAAAGTATTCACAGCGCTTCACTTTATCCACATTTTGCTAGGTTACAGCCTTATTCCAAAATTGAGTACATTCATTATTTTCCTCAAAGTTCTACAAACAATACCCCCAAATGACAACCTAAAAGAAGTTTGTTTGAACTCTTTGCAAATTTATTAAAAATAAAAAACAAAAAAATCACATGTACATAAGTATTCACAGCCTTTGCCATGACACTCAAAATTAAACTCAGGTGCATCCCGTTTCCACTGATCATCCTCGAGCTGTTTCTACAACTTGATTGGAGTCCACCTGTGGTAAATTCAGTTGATTGGACATGATTTGGAAAGGCACACGCCTGTTTATATAAGGTCCTACAGTTAACAGTGCATGTCAGAGCACAAAACAAGCCATGAAGTCCAAGGAATTGTCTGTAGACCTCCAAAACAGGATTGTTTTTTGACACAGATCTGGAGAAGGGTACAGAAAAATCTCTGCAGCATTGAAAGTCCCCATGAGCACAGTGGCCTTCATCACCTGTAAATGGAAGAAGTTTGGAACCACCAGGACTATTCCTATAGCGGACCGCCCGGCAAAACTGGGCAATCGGGGGAGAAATGCCTTAATCGGGGAGGTGACCAAGAACCCGATGCTAACTCTGACAGAGCTCCAGCGTTTCTCTGTGGAGAGAGGAGAGCCTTCCAGAAGAACAACCATCTCTGCAGCACTCCACCAATCAGGCCTGTATGTTAGAGTGGCCAGATGGAAGCCACTCTTCAGTAAAAGGCACATGACAGCCCACCTGGAGTTTGCCAAAAGCCACCTGAAGACCATGAGAAACAAAATTCTCTGGTCTGATGAAACAAAGATTGAACTCTTTGGCTTGAATGGCAAGTGTCATGTCTGGAGGAAACCAGGCACCACTCATCACCTGGCCAAAACCATCCCTACAGTGAAGCATGGTGGTGGCAGCATGATGCTGTGGGGAACTGGGAGACTAGTCAGGATCGAGGGAAAGATGAATGCAGCAATGTACAGAGACATCCTTGAAAACCTGTTCCAGAGCGCTCTGGACCTCAGACTGGGGTGAAAGTTTATTTCCAACAGGACCACAACCCTAAGCACACAGCCAAGATAACAAAGAAGTGGCTACGGATCAACTCTGTAAATGTCCATGAGTGACCCAGCCAGAGCCCAGACTTGAACCCCATTAAACATCCCAGGAGAGATCTGCAAATGGCTGTGCACTGACCCTCCCCATTCAACCTGATAGAGCTTGAGAGGTCCTGCAAAGAAGAATGGGAGAAACTGCCCAAAAATAGGTGTGCCAAGCCTGTAGCATCATACTCAAAAAGGCTGTAATTGGTGCCAAAGGTGCTTCAACAAAGTATTGAGCAAAGGCTGTGAATACTTAAATACATGTTATTTTTTTTTTCGTTTTTTATTTTTAATACATTTGCAAAGATTTCAAACTAATGTCTTTCACATTGTCATTATGGGGTATTATTTGTAAAATTTTGAGGAGAATAATACATTTAATCCATTTTGATGCACTGTACAACTGAATTAGCAGGATATCAAGTGAACACATTAGTTTCCTAGTTGGCAAAGAAACAGAATTGCCTAAAAATATATTATATCTATATGTGCTACTGTAAATAGAAGCATCAATAGCAATGTAATGTATAATGGTGGGCTTGATTGTAATGTTCTAGTATCTGTTCTATTAGGCAATGGTAATTAGTGAAAATTTCCAACATTGCCATAGTTGGTCACAGTGATCAAAGTGATACTAAAGTCTCCTTTTTTTTTTAATTCAAAATAACAAACTCGTTATACTTGCCTGCTCTGTGCAGTGGTTTTGCACAGAACAGCCCAAATCCTCCTCTTCTTGGGTCCCACTTCTGCACTCCTGGCCCCTCCCTCCTGTTGAGTGCCCTCACAGCAAGCAGCTTACTATGGGGGCACCCGAGCCACAGCTTGGTGTGTCCATTCAGACACAGAGCCGCGGCCTGGCCCCGAACAGCTGAGTCTCTTGTGCAACATCGCTGGATCGAGAGGGGCCTCGGGTAAATATTGGGGGGCTGAGGGGGGATGCTGCACACAGAAGGCTTTTTATCTTGCATAGAAAGCACTTCTGCCTTTACAACCCCTTTAATTACATTATTACTATTCTCACCCAATAGTGGCATTTTGTCATATTTTCCCATATCACAGAAAGTAACTGAAAGTACTTCAAGGCATTGGTTGGTTATTGCAATGGAAAAGGATGAGTTCTCTGACCTTTCCATGCTATCTGACAGATTTGGTTGCTTGAGTGTATCCTCAAAGAGCTCTTAAAGTGTATTTACACTTTTGCAGTCAAACTTAAAAAAAAAAACACTATGGGGTTGATTTACTAAAATTAGAGAGTGCAAAATCTGGTGCAGCTCTGCAAAGAAACCAATCGGCTTCCATTTTTTTTTCCAAAGCTTTATTGAACATGCTTGAGTTAGTAGCTTATTGGCTACCACAGCATTTCTCAACCGGTGTGCCGCGGCACGCTGGGGTGCCGTGGGTTCTCCCCAGGGGTGCCGCAGCAAAATGACCAAAAACTTGCCTAACTAAGCAGGCACCTGGAAAATGATTATTCTTGCCACCAATTAAAACTTTTTTTATTACAGCTATGCCGAGCCATTGTCCCAAACACGAATACAGCTGCTATAGACACTGGGAAAGGCTGTGCGGACCGCCAGCCTGTGTCATGCCAACCGATGACATCATCAGTTGCTAATAGCCGGGTCTGACACCCGCACAACTTGCTGGGATGCGCTCTCCTGGTTTGTGAAATAGAATGCTACCTGCTTCTGTCGGTGCACTGTAGCTGTGTGAGAAGGGAGAAGGAAAAAGATACTGTGAGGAGGCAAAATTCCAAACTGTCGGTAAAGCGAGAGTTAAAGAGCAAAGCCAACAATGTACAGAGCCCTGGGTGGGGGAGTCCGGAGGCTTCCCCAAGACTGCTGACCTGCTTGGACCAGGGTCAAGCCATCAGACAGTTCCAAATTAGTGGTCAAGCCATCAGACAAGTTTTTTTGGTTGGATATTCAAAAGAGAAAAACTAGATGGTGCAAAATATAACATAATGTAATATATAAACTAATGATTACAAAGAGTTGTCACACATAAATCACTCTATAACATTTACAATATGGTATAATTTTACTGTGGAAATTTAAAGATACAGAGCCCCAAATACCAACTCATTGGCTACAAACTGACATTTTTGCACTACTAAATGGGTTAAAAACCAAATCTCCCATTGGACCCATTGGACCAATATGTTTACAATGCATATGTGTCATACACACCCCCCTCTATATTTTACAATATGGTATGATTTTACTGTGGAAAAGATACAGAGCCCCAAATTCCAACCCATTGGTTACACAGTGACATTTTTGCAATACTTCTAAATGGGTCAAAAACAAAATCTACCATTGGACCAATCCATTTACAATGCAGATGTGTCATACACACCGCTCTCTATGATATCTTACAATATGGTATTATTTTACTGTGGAGATTTAAAGATACAGAGCCCCAAATTCCAACCCATTGGTTACACAGTGACATTTTTGCAATACTTCTAAATGGGTCAAAAACAAAATCTCCCATTGGACCAATACGTTTACAATGCAGATCTGTCATACACCTCCCACTCTATTAAATCTTACAATCTTACAATATACTATGATTTTACTGTAGAAATTTAAAGACACAGAACCCCAAATACCAACCCATTGGTTACACAGTGACATTTTTGTAATACTTCTAAATGGGTCAGAAAGAAAATATACCATTGGACCAATATGTTTACAATGCAGATGTGTCATACACCATCCCCCCCTCCCTTTATGATATCTTACAATATGGTATGATTTTACTGTGAAAATTTAAAGATATAGACACCCAAATATGAACCCATTGGCGACAAACTGAAATTTTTGTACTTCTTCTAAATGGGTTAAAAACAAAATTTCCCATTGGACCAATACGTTTACAAAGCAGATGTGTCATACACACCCCCCCTCTATGATATCTTACAATATGGTATGATTTTACTGTGGAAATGTAAAGAGTAAGTGCCACAAATACCAACCCATTGTTTATAAAAGCAACACTTCCAGTACTGGGATCCTTTGGAGATCCAGGACAACGTGCTATATTGCTGAGCCTGTATATCCTCTGAACAGAGGGAAATTCTTCAACTAGTCTCCCAGTCAGTTATGCTACAGATCTGCTGCCTGATGCGTGCATCCATTGGACATTTGGTGGACCACACCGAAGCTCATGTCATGAAGCCCAGGATTAATCAATTGGGTGCAGCCGGCTTGTCGCAAATGCACCACCCGCACCCTACATAAGGCATCCCTGGAACAGACCACACAAAAATCTCCACATCAGAAGTCTTTGCTGTCGTTATACTCACTAAAGACCAAACCACAGTCACCATGGCTAAACTTTTCTAGAGCCATGCGGCACAGCCTTAAATTTGAATTGCAAGTGTTCTCTGAACTATGTTGGCTCAGTGGGATTTTCAAGTCTCACACTACACCATTATCATCATCAGGGTAATGGGGCCTGTGAGCATTTCAACTGCACTCTGCTGAACATGCACTCTAAGAACCCTGGAGCAGAGGCATCAGGAACGCTGGTACTAACATGTGGGCAATGTTGTTTGAGCCTAAAACCATACTGTCCACCAGGCCATGGGATACACAACTTTTTTTCTGATGTCCGAGTGTAGTGGTCGGCTGCCTGTGGACTTGGTTTGGGTCCAGGGGCAGTGGGATTGGCTGAGGAGGGCCAAGTAGTTGGACTTTGAATGTCATAGAGACTTGGCTGACGAAGCTACCCTTGATCTGCTACTGTTACGACTGGGGGACCGGGTGCTGGTCAAAAATCCGAAGTTGAAGAGAGGTAGGAAGTTGAATCCCCGGGGGGGAAGCTTGCCCATACTGGGCTGAAAAGCAATCATTCCTGCCCTCACCTCTGTATAATGTAGTGGTTGAGGGTCCGAAACACATCCAAAAATGCCTTCACTGAAACTTGCTAAGGCCAGTGTGTGGAGCGAGGACTGGTCTGCTAAACTCACTGCTGACTGGAGGGAGGATGTACCATGGACATTCCACCATACAAGAAGTTTCTCTAAAGTGAACCCTATAGAGCTTGGACTCAGTTTCCTGATGAACCCTTTGGACATTCCTGTGGAACATCCTGCAGACACCTTTAAGGACACTGCTGCAAAACAAGTGAGAGTGTTGAGTGTCCTATTGAGTCTGTGGATACTAGTGGGGGCACTGTTTCTGGCCCAGATGAGGGTGTTATAGCTGCCAATGATAATGGCCAAACACCTAAGGACCCTGAACAACTTGAAGCTGTTGAGAACTCTAATGCCCCATACACACGATCGGACATTCCGACAACAAAATCCATAGATTTTTTCCGACGGATGTTGGCTCAAACTTGTTTTGTCTACACACGGTCGCACAAAGTTGTCGGAATTTCCGAACGCCAAGAACGCGGTCACGTACACCACGTAAGACAAAACTATAAAAGGGCAGTTCAGAACCAAGCACGGCACCCTTTGGGTTCCTTTTACTAATGTCGTGTTAGTAAAAGTTTGGTGAGAGACGATTCGCGCTTTTTCAGACTCGTGGTTTTCAGATAGTTTTCTGCTGTTCAGTTTGTGCTTGTGGGTTTGTATCTGGTCTTCAGTGCATGCAGCGAGTTACCTTTGACTTGTCATTGTGTTCTTGTTTGTTTGTTACTGATTTTCAGGTCGCTCTTCACAGGCCTTGCTGTTCTTCAGTGCGTTCTGTTACTCCGTTCTGAGCAGCCGACCGTTTTCTAGCCATGTTGCATGTACGTACTCCTCGTACAGTTCGCGCTGTGCGGGGGCTTGGTGTTGGGGTTGCTCCAGCGTGACAAGTTTTGTCATATGCCTTTGCTCCGTGAGATCCGTGAGAATAATCCTGACGATTTCAGGAACTTTCTCAGAATGGCGGACCTTGTCCTTCTTATATATTTGCCTTCACTTACCTCCCCAGCATGCTCTCCTGGCTCTATATTCACCTAGTGTAGTCACTTAACAATGTATTTTGTCAGCTTCATAGTAGTGCTTTACTCTAAATACCCCCTAAAATGTTTAAAATTGTGATTTGTGCTTTAAATTCAGGCAGAGTGCCAGAGGCTTTTTTTTTTAGGTCCCAAAATCATTTGGAACCCTCCCTCCCCCCCAGCTGCTAACTCAGCTGATACTAATCCTCTATCTGCTGACTTTGCTAAACCCATACACACTATATACCCACCTCTTTTGTGGTCAGATTTATGGATGAAATCCTCAAAGCATGTAGTGCAAGGGCCTGCCTGAATACTTTCAAATGGTACTTTTTTAAGTTTCTGTATCCTATTATTATCTTGATAGGTAATAGCAGAATATAAAAATGTGCTAAAATGTGTACAGTGTGTATTTATCTCTTTGTATTATGACACTTCTTACCTGTCCAGTGGGCTGCCAATAGTGTAAAGTAAGGAGGGGCTGTCCAAAGTAATACACATTATTTAGGCGTTCATCTCTCAATGAAGTGGAGAGGGTTACCTGTCCAAAGCATCCCCCCCCCCATAAAATGTATAAAATGGCCCATGAGGGGGGGGGGGAATCTGATAGGTGGACCTTTGTCTTTAAATATTCCCTAAAATAAATGTAATACTGATGTTGGCCAAGAATGTTTGTGTCTAATCTGCTTTCCATGATTATGTGCAAAATGATTAATTTTATTTTCTTGTTTGACTCCACAGTTTCCTTCCAACCCACAGGAATGGCAGACTGTGGCCTCCCACTTTGCCCAGCCGTGGGACATTCCTAACTGCAGAGGGGCAATTGATGGGAAACACGTCCACATCGTCCTACCACCCAACTCGGGGTCATACTATTACAACTACAAGGGGTTCAATAGTATTGTGATGTTGGCGGTGGTGTCGGCTACTTACGAGTTCCTGTATGTGGACGTGGGGAAGAATGGCCGGATGTCAGATGGTGGAGTCATCGCCCAGACGGAGTTCTACAGGCGTCTTCAGAATGGCAGCTTGGGCTTGCCACCTCCAGAAGACAATGTGGAAGGACTCCCATTCGTCTTCGTTGCGGATGAAGCGTTTGCACTGGGGGACCATCTTATATGGCCATTCCCTATGAGGACCCTCACCCCGGACCAGAGGGTTTTTAATTACCGGCTGGCCAGAGCCAGAAGAGTGGTGGAGAACACATTTGGAATAATGGCCAGCCTGTTCCGCCTATTTCTTACACCCATACACATGGCGGAGTATAAACTGAATCGCATCATCCTGGCTTGCTGTGTTCTCCACAACTTTTTAAGGAGAAATTCTGTGAACTATGCTGGCTCAGTTGGGCCTGAATCCGGAATTATTAATCTCAATGAACCAACCCTGACGGCGCTTGAAGCTGGCCGTCCTGGCTTGTCCCTCCTGAGTGCCTGCGAGGTCCGTCTAAGATACATGGAATACTTTGCGGGTAGGGGGGCCATCAATATGCCAGACAATGTCTGAGACATTTTTTAAATAAAAAAATAATTTTAACTACTAAAATATTTGCTGACATTTACTGCTTGTGTTTCTTTTAGCTGACCCTGACTGAAATTTGGGGAGTCCTGAAAATGGCGTGATTGTGTAACATTTGAAAGCACTGTTGGGTGTTATTTACTAAAGGCAAAGACACTTTGCACTAAAAGTGCACTTGAGACTGCACTGAAACTGCACTTGTAGTGCAAAGTGCATTTGCCCTTAGGAAATAACCCCCATTGTCACTGAAAACACCAATTTTACCACACAAAAAGTTTAGGAGCATTGAAAGAAGAAGCCACACATTGTTGGTTATCAATCTTTTTAATACAAGCACAATCACATGTGCATTTATAAAAGGTTTTTAAAACAAACCAACATCTTTGTTGTATAACAATTTTTTTGGTCACATTAATAAAAGTAGAAATGTCCATTTAAGGTAAAACAGGCATGTTTAAAACCAACACAAGAAATGCACAAATCTGGAACTTACAAAGTTCAGCTTTGTTAGAAATTGAAGGCAATATCAGACATGAGTATTTATAAACTGTGTTTGATATTGCATTCAGCAGATGGGGTGAAGTCACCCCTGGAAAAGCCACATTTTGAAGATGCACACAAATTGCCCAATGTCAACATGTGCTAGCTGCCATCACGGGGGATCAAGGGACATGTTTTGGGGGTGCAACACCTACCTCTCAGCTACTTTATTATTGAGGAAGGGGTTGAACCCCCAAAACACATCCCTTGACCCCCTGTGATGGCAGCTAGCACATGTTGACACACTGTGTGCATATTCAAAATTTGGCTTTTCGAGAATATGTCAAAAAATGAGAAAAATATTTTCTGTAAAAAAAGCAAACTAAGTACGGGATTTCCAGGGGTTTTTAACTCTCCCTAAAACATCAATGATGTTCTTCATTTTGTTTTGAACATCATTGATGTTTTGCTTGATATTTTCCAAGTCCCTATTACACTCCATGATCTCCCCGATCAGGATCTGGGCACTTTTACTGGTAAAATGAGCTTCATCCACATCATCACGATCACCTAAAAATATAGAAAGAAAACCACCATGTATTATAAATCCATCTCTTACCTGAGCCTGTGGTCGCAGACACTCACCTGTTGTGACTATTTTGATTACGTCTCCTTCTTCCTCCTCCTGTTGGCTTTTTGGGATTTCCACTTCCTCATGAGGTGGGGGGTCTCTTGTCTCCTCTGATGAGTGGTGTCCTTCGAGTCTTTTCTCCCCTATGTAAAAAAAAAAATAGGTATACTTAGCACACAGATATTTAATGGCAGAAATAGTAACATGAAACATTGCTTGGAAGTGGGGTACAATTGTCTGTTTTGGCAGAGTTCCAAGATGAAGAAATATTTATTTACTTTGTCAAGCTTGAATACTTACCTGTTTTGTACAAGCTTCACAGATGGAGTCACCCCTGTTCTGTCCACCAGATGTCTTGCTGCTGTTTTATACTGGTTATTTGTACCTGTGTTGTTAAATTTACATGCAAAATGTGTAATTTACTTAAGACAATCATATGTGGTGTGCAGGCTAGCGTTCCTTTTTGGTATTGCTGCAGTTCTGTTTATTTCTTTTAATGTATGTGTAATTAAGGAAGTTGTCAGCAAGCAGGGAATTCTGGGTAGAATCTTCACAGGAAGTGAAACAGCCACCATTCTGTGAGAAGACATTCAGGAAACAACACATGTATTTCTCTATCTATCGCCATCACCCCTTAAAAAACTTAAAAAGTAAGTTTTTACTATCCCATCTTGTACTGTATATCGTTGTTTATGCAATGTATGCTGTATTGTATGCAATATTATACTTATTGAGGTCTATTTCTGTTATTTTGTAGTTTCACCTGGCTTGTTCTAATAAAACTGAGATCAAAGAAATATGGTATCTATAGTTATTGGGATAAGAAGGTTTAGCTAGCTGTCTCAGAAACAGAACAGTGAAATTTTTATGCTGACCTCTGAAGGGAAGATAAGCCGACTTCGGAAGTCTGTACAGCCCGGTGCTTTGCAGTACCCATACAATCAGAAGCCTTAAAGATACAGGCCTGCGGCAGGCAAAGCAAGCAGCCACGCTACACAGAGATGCGCTCTGTCAAGCAGCAACGACACTAGAATGGTCTCTATACAGCAAGACAGCTTCTTCCCCGCACATGTCTCACAGTGGGACATCTTCTTACAAAACATGTTCACGAGCAAGCTCATCTAAGTCATCTGTCGCAAATGCAGCAGCTATCGCCCGTTCAAAAGCCGAAGCAGCAAAAGCCAGGGCCGCATTCGCAGATCAAGAGTTGCAGATGCAAAAAAAAAAAGGCCCGCCTTGATGCAGAAAAGGTGAGACAGGAACAAGAGAGAGAGAAGGAAAGAGTACGCTTGGAACAAGAGAGAGAGAAGGAAAGAGTACACATGGAACAAGAGAGAGAGAAGGAAAGAATACGCCTGGAAGAAGAGCTAGCCCAGCAGGAAGCATCTCTGAAATTGCAGCAAGCTATCTTAGAAGCTAACATGGAGAAGCTGGCAGTAGAAAGAGATGCTGCCACCGCCATTGCAGAAGTAGAAGCTTTAGAAGCAGCCGTCTACGATGAGCCATAACTAGGCAGCAGCATACCGGGTCTAGAAGAGGACCAACAAGATTCTTCACAACGCATGTCAGATTATGTCTACCAGCACTGGGACCCAAGCAGCATCCCACAACAAGAAATCAAACATAACGTCCGTGAGTCACATCAAATAAAGCAGCAACAAGACGACCTGGGAACCCAGCGCTACAAGCAAGAAAAATCTGACAGAGCTCCAGACTTTCCAGTTCCAACCAAACCTTCTACTCCACAAGGTACCCAGCCTTCATACAAGCATCAAACACCAGTCTTCACTCCAAAAGTGTATGCAACGAGCCGGTATGAACTGCCAACCTTAAGCAAGTTTTAACCCAGCACGCCTAAAGAAGAGACTTCTACCAGGTATGCCTTTACACCGCACCACAATACACCAGCAGCCTACCCCAATGCCAATCAGGCTATTGTAGACTTTGCCAAGTTCCTGGCCAAAAGAGAGTTAGTTACCCAAAGACTTGTCAAATTTAGTGATCACCCTCAACACTACAGGGCATGGCGATCCGCTTTCCAGAGTGTAATTCAAGGTCTAGATCTATCCTGCAGGGAACAGATAGAATCGTAAAGTGGCTTGGCAATGATTCTGCTGAACATGCCAAAAGGATCAGAGACATTAACATAAACCACCCTGAGATAGGCCTTGCAAACATCTGGAACAGACTGGACAGATGTTATGGCTGACCAGAAGCTATAGAAAGTACACTGTTTAAAAGGATAGAAGACTTTCCAAAAATACCTAGCAGAGGTTACCAAAGACTCAAAGATAGGGATGAGCTTCGTGTTCGAGTCGAACCCATGTTCGACTTGAACATCGACTGTTCGATCATTCGCCGAACTGAGAATGATATGGGCCGTTCGCGCCAAATTCGAGTGGCGCGTCACAGCCCATAATTCACTGTGGCATAGCAGTGCATTGCTGGCTGATGATTGGCCAAGCATGCTCTATGACCCGCATGCTTGGCCAATCACAGCTCCATCTGTACAGAGAGCTATAATTGGCCAAAGCCAGGGTAGCTTTGGCTAATTATGGCTCAGGGGGTTTAGTACACGCCCCACACTATATAAGGCCGCCTGCACGTCGGCCCTGTGTAGTGTGTTCCAGCGTTGAGAGACAGAGAGACAGTGTCATTTGATTTAAGTTAGATAGATTAGACAAGTCAGTCAGTTAGTTAGCTGCACTTACAGTGTATTGTGTATATATATATGCATCCCAGGTGTTATATATATATATATATATATATATATATATATATATATATATATATATATATATATATAGACTGTATTCAGTTTAGCTAGATTCATTCCTGTTATTATCTTTCTTCTGACAGGCAGGCAGGTGTTCTTACAGTATTTGAAGAAAATTGCTGGTGTTCTTCTGATCCTACTAGTCCTATTAGCTACAGTATTTACAGTTAGTGTAGTGCGTCCTCTGCACAGTGTGCACCTAAAGCTACCTGTAGAAGATTGGTGGTGTTTTTCTGATCCTATCACTACCGCAGGCAGCTACATTATTTTTTAGTGTAGTGCGACCTCTGCACAGTGTTCAGCTAAAGCTACAAGTTAGTGTAGTGCGACCTCTGCACAGTGTTCAGCTAAAGTTACAAGTTAGTGTAGTGCGACCTCTGCACAGTGTTCAGCTAAAGCTACAAGTTAGTGTAGTGTGACCTCTGCACTGTGTTCAGCTAAAGCTCCAAGTTAGTGTAGTGCAACCTCTGCACAGTGTTCAGCTAAAGCTCCAAGTTAGTGTAGTGCGACCTCTGCACAGTGTTCAGCTAAAGCTACAAGTTAGTGTAGTGCGACCTCTGCACAGTGTTCAGCTAAAGCTCCAAGTTAGTGTAGTGCGACCTCTGCACAGTGTTCAGCTAAGGCTCCAAGTTAGAGTAGTGTGACCTCTGCACAGTGTTCAGCTAAAGCTACAAGTTAGTGTAGTGTGACCTCTGCATAGTGTTCAGCTAAAGCTCCAAGTTAGTGTAATGTGACCGCTGCACAGTGTTCAGCTAAAGCTACAAGTTAGTGTAGTGTGACCTCTGCACAGTGTTCAGCTAAAGCTACAAGTTAGTGTAGTGTGACCTCTGCACAGTGTTCAGCTAAAGCTCCAAGTTAGTGTAGTGCATCCTCTGCACAGTGTTCAGCTAAAGCTACAAGTTAGTGTAGTGCAACCTCTGCACAGTGTTCAGCTAAAGCTACAAGTTAGTGTAGTGCGACCCCCGACAGTGTTCAGCTAAAGCTACCTGTAGAAGGTTGGTGGTGTTTTCTTGATCCTATCACTACCGCAGGCAGCTACATTATTTACACGTTAGTGTAGTGCGACCTCTGCACAGTGTTCAGCTAAAGCTACCTGTAGAAGATTGGTGGTGTTCTCATACTAATAATACTACTAGCAGGCAGTTGATTTTGCTAGCTGCAGTATCAGTATATATATATATATATATATATATATATATATATATATATATATATATTATATATATATCCCAGCTTAGTGCAGCTACATCTCACTGCAGGCCATTAGTATGTCTGGAAGTCCAACAAGGAGAGGCAGACAGTCACAAGCCAATAAAAGAGGGCAAGCAGGCTCTGTGTCTAGAGGCAACAGTACTGGTCGTGGACACGGTGCATCCTCATCAGCACGTGGCCATGGGACACGCTTGGCCTTTTTTTCGGCAGCTGGTCATGTTGAGCCGCAACATGCGGAAGACTTGGTCGAGTGAATGACCAAGCCGTCATCATCCTCCTCATCCTCTCTCACCCATGCTCAGGGTACTTTGTCTGGCACTGTTTGACCACAGTGTTGGGTACATGCTCCAGGAGGATGCCCAGCGTTTACAAGGCTCTGATGATGATACTGAGCTAGATGAAGGCAGTAATGTGACAGAGGGGGTGCCCAAGAAGGACAGCAATCTGGCAGTCATGTTCCCCCTGCTGCAGTTTACTGCCAGGTTTGCTCCAGTGATGAGGAGGGAGGGGATGATAAGGTCACTGACTCAACGTGGATGCCTGATAGGAGAGAGGAGGAGGAGGCACATCACCGACGAGGCAGGATGCCCTCCAGGGGCCAGCCTAAGGGCAGCACACTGACTGCATCACACCTCAGAGCTCCGCATATGCAGGGCGTTGCTGTCTCTGCGCATTATTCCAAAAGTTCTTTGGTGTGGGCCTTTTTTGAGGCGAGTGCATCAGATGGCACCGCTGCCATTTGCAACATATGTCTCAAGCGTATCTCGCGTGGCCAAAACATCTCCCGCTTGGGCACCACATGCTTGACCAGACATATGTTGACCTGCCATGCAGTTCGTTGGCAAGCGTACCTAAAAGACCCACACCAAAAAACAAAGAGGACCTCTTCTTACTCCTCATCAGCTGGGATCTCCAACCCCACTATACCTTCAGTCCTCTCTGAGACCTGCACTGAGAGAAATGAAGGTGTAGAATTAGGTGTGTCACAGCCAAGTACTTGCAGGCAATCTGCTATTGGTACACTGACGTCAGATTGTACCAGGCAAATTTCCCTGCCCCAGCTGCTGCACCGCAAAAAGTAGTTCGCTCCCAGCTATCCACATGCCCAGCGGTTGAATGCTAGCTTGGCAAAATTGCTAGCACTTCAACCGCTACATTTTCATTTGGTATACTCCCCCCTTCCGTGAATTTGTGGAATGTGCGGTTCCTCAGTGGCAGGTTCACAAACACCACTTTTTCACACGGAAGGCGATTCCGGCTCTCTACCGGCATGTGGAAGGCAATGTCTTGGCCTCGCTGGACAGGGCGGTCAGCGGTAAGGTGCATATTACCGCTGACTCAGGGACGCATGGACAGGGACGTTACCTAAGTTTCACGGCGCATTGGGTGACTCTGCTGGCAGCTGGGAAGGATGCAGGACAAGGTGCAGTAGTGTTGGAGGTTGTTCCGCCACCACGCCTCCAAAATTCCACTACTAGTGATTCTGACACACCTCTCTCCTCCACCCCCTCCTCTTCTTTTTCATCTATGGCCTCTTCCTGTGCTTTGTCCTTGAAACCAGCAGTGCTCCATAGGTGGGTTCAGAGGTGGTTGACGCCACGCCAATTTAAGGCAGGAATGGTGGTTTGCGACAATGGCACCAACATCCTCTCCGCCCTCCGACAGGGACAAATGACCCATGTGCCCTGTTTGGCTCATTTCCTTAACTTGGTGGTGCAGCGGTTCTTGGGCAGGTACCCGGGCTTACAGGATGTCCATAGGCAGGCCAGGAAAGTCTGTGTGCATTTCCGCCGGTCATATAATGCCAGTGCTCGGCTGGCAGACCTCCAAAAGGAATTTAACCTGCCCAAGAACCGCCTAATCTGTGACATGCACATCAGGTGGAACTCAACGTTGGCCATGCTGCAGTGGCTACACACGCAGCAGAGGGCAATCAATGAGTACCTGTGCAACTATGGCACCAGGACAGGGTCAGGGGAGCTTGTTTTTTTTTCCCCACGCCAGTGGGCCATGATCAGGGATGCATGCACTGTCCTGTCACCATTTGAGGATGGTGAGCAGTGACAGTGCATGCATCAGTGACACTGTCCTCCTTGTCCACCTGTTGGAGCACACGTTGCGTGGAATAATGGACAGGGCACTTGAGACAGAACAGAGGCAGGAAGAGGAGGACTTCCTTAGCTCTCAAGGCCCCCTTTATCCAGACAGTGTTCCTGCGTGCCCGTCGATCACACTGGAAGAGGAGGAGGAGGATTGTGTCAGTATGAAGGTGGAGCCTAGCACTCAGCATCAGCAGCAGTCTTTAAGGGATCATTTACAGTCCCAAGAAACAATGGACTTGTACGTGGCTGGGAGGAGGTGGCTGCGGATCATGTCGTCCTTAGTGACCCAGAGGACTCCGGACCGAATGCCTCAGCAAACCTACGCTACATGGCCTCCCTGATCCTGCAAAGCCTGCGGAAGGATCCTCGTATTCGTGGTATCAAGGAGAAGGAACAATACTGGCTGGCAACCCTCCTTGATCCACGTTACAAGGGTAAGGTTGCGGACCTTATCTTGCAGTCGCAGAGGGAGCAGAGGATGAAACATCTTCGGGAGGCCTTGCAGAAAGGTCTGTGCAACGCGTTCCCAGAGACTGGGAGGTTACAAACTCCTGTTTCTGGACAATGTGTTGCTGAGGCTTTGGTCAGTCAAAGAAGGAGCGGTGGAGAAGGTGGCCATCTGACTAATGCGTTCAGACTATTTTTTAGTCTGCAGCCCCAAGGTATGATCGGTTCCAGCAACCATCGCCAGCATCTGTTTTACATGGTGCAGGAATACCTAGGGGCAAGATCTGACTTGGACACCTTTCCCACTGAAAATCCTCTGGGTTACTGGGTCTTGAGGATGGATCACTGGCCAGAGCTTGCACAGTATGCAATTGAGCTACTGGCCGGTCCTGCATCCAACGTTCTTTCGGAACGCATATTCAGTGCTGCTGGAGGCTTTGTAACCGATCACAGGGTGCATCTGTCCACCGACTCAGTGGATCGATTGACCTTCATAAAAATGAATCAGTCTTGGATCACCACCAGCTACCAAGCACCTGATGCTGATGTAACCGAATATTTTTTTTTGAAATGTCAGATCCCTTCAAAGATTGCCTATGCTGATGCTGAGTGACTATCCTGTTATGCTGAGTAATTATCCTCTTCCTCCTCAATGATCATGCTGATAGCTTGTAAGAACATTTTTGATTCTGGGCGCCACCACCAGTAGCTAAGGCTCAATTTTTCAGCCCCTGTTTAACAGCGGCGTGTAATTACAATTTTTGATGCAATACTTTGCACCAAGGCTAGTTCCTGCGCTCCAACTAGAGTATCTGTGAGGGGTTGCAGTGTTGTGGCACCAACACCAGTGCCCAAGGCCCAATTTTTCAGCCCCTGTTTAACAGGGGCGTATAATTACAATTTTTGATGCAATTCTTTGCAGCAGGGCTAGTTCCTGCGCTCCAACTAGAGTATCTGTGAGGGGTTGCAGTGTTGTGGCACCAGAGCTAAGGCCCAATTTTTCAGCCCCTGTTCAACAGGGACATGTAATTAGAATTCTTGATCTAATATTTCACAGCAGGGCCCGTGTCTGCGCCCACCAAGAGTAACTGTGAGGACTTACAGTGTTGTGGCACCAGCACTCCACCACCACCACCACCAAAGGCCCAATTTTTCTGCCCCTGTTCAACAGGGGCATGTAGTTACAATTCTTGATCTAATATTTCACAGCAGGGCCCTGTGAGGGCTTACAGTGTTGTGGCCACAACAACACCTAAGGCCCAAATTTCTGCTGAGTATATAGGGCAGGCCCCTACTTTCAAACTTCCAACTTACAAACGACTCCTACTTGCAAATGGAAGGAGACAACGGGAAGTGAGATGAAATCTACCCCTAGGAAAGGAAATTCTCTCCTGTAAGAGTTAATATGGGAAAAACTTTTCTCCTTTACACTGATGCTTTATCACCAATCCTTGTTTCACTAAAAACCCCAAATTTTCAAAAAACATTTGTCATTGAGGTGAAATCTTCTGAAGAGGAGCACAGATAGCAAAACAAATGTCACAGGGGTGATAACCCTTCCCTATGTTTTCCAAAAAGCTTAAAATAGATTTTTTGGCTGGAGCTAAACACGTTAAAAATGTACCAGTTCAAAATTACAGATTCTACTTAACAACAAACCGACAGTCCCTGTCTTGTTTGCACCGCCTGTATACTGCTGTTCAGAGTATATAGGGCCTGGGGGCCCCACACCTTTCTTTTTTTAATTTGGGTGCGGGGTTCCCCTTAATATCCATACAAGACCCAAAGGGCCTAGTAATGGACTGGGGGGTACCCATGCCATTTGTCTCACTGATTTTCATCCATATTGCCAGGACCTGACATTACATTAAAGCCGCAAGCAGTTTTAAATTACTTTTATTCCTTTAAAAATGTCATTTTGTGCAGGGACTGTTCTAAGCACGGGAAACACGCGCCACTTTACAGGCATACTATAGATACACCCCAGGTACGATATTTAAAGGAATATTTCACTTTTTTTTTTTTTACTTTAAGCATCATTAAAATCACTGCTCCCGAAAAAACGTCTGTTTTTAAAATTTTTTTTTGCATTGATACATGTCCCCTGGGGCAGGACCCGGGTCCCCAAACCCTTTTTAGGACAATGCCATGCAAATTAGCCTTTAAAATGAGCACTTTTGATTTTGAACGTTCAAGTCCCATAGACTTCAATGGGGTTCTAACTTTCGTGGGAATTTTCGGTCCGTTCACAGGTTCTGGTGCGAAGCGAACCGGGGGGGGGGGGGGGGGGGGGTGTTCGGCTCATCCCTACTCAGAGAATTCAGTGACCTGTGTATGGAGTTACAAGTGGCTAAAGCAGAAGGAGACCTACCTGGCTTTTCTTATCTTGACTCTGCTAGAGGTATTAACTCCTTAGCACAACAACGTCCTTATGAGTTACACGAAAGATGGTTTACTCATGGCTGTAACTACAAACACAATGTGCCTTTTCCACCCTTTAGTGAGTTTGTGGACTTTGTAGACAGACAAGCAGGAATGAAAGATGACCCCAGCTTCATTTATCCAGTGTCTTATACCACTTCTTCTGGCCCTAAACAACTCAGAGCTCCAGTAGCAGTGCACAAAACTGACATTTCTTCCCACAGATTTGCAGAGTCTCAGCCAGAGGATCAAGAAAGCGACCCTACTAAGTTCTGCCCTCTACATAAGATGCCACATCCTCTTCTGGAATGCAGAGCCTTCAGGACAAAGACCATCCAGGATCGCAGAGCTTTCCTCAAAGAGAACAACATCTGTTACAAGTGCTGCTCTTCGTCCACACATTTCGTCAAGGACTTTAAGGTCAGTGTCAAATGTACAGAATGTGACAGCACATAGCACAACACAGCTCTACACCCAAGGCCTACTCCAAGAACTTTCCCACCTGTTCATAGGGACAAGGAGCAAGGCGGGGAGACCAAAGACTCTAGTACAGACGCCATAGCAATGACTTCACAGTGCACTGATGTCTGCAAAGGAAGTACAGGTGGCAGATCCTGCTCTAAAATCTGTCTTGTGAGAGTTTATCCAAAAGGACGCGGAGACAAAGTAGTCAAGCTCTACGTCATCTTGGATGATTAGAGTAACAAGTCACTAGCTAGATCTATGTTTTTTGACATTCTAAACCTTAAAGGCCCCAGCAGCCCTTACTCCCTTAGGACTTGTGCAAGTACAATGGAAACGGCGGGGAGAAGAGCTGACGGCCTACAAATTAAATCTATGGATGGTAAGACATGCCTACCCTTACCGACCATAATAGAGTGCAACCAGATGCCAGACAACAGATCAGAGATTCCCATACCAGACGCAGCAGCTCACCAGACTCACTTGAATCACATAGCACATCTCATACCAGAACTAGATGATCAGGCTCAGATAATCTTACTCCTAGGAAGGTATATCTTGCAAGTCCACAAAGTAAGAAAACTGATCAACGGTCCTAAAAATGCCCCATATGCCCAAAAACTGGATCTCGGGTGGGTCATTATAGGTAATGTTTGCCTGGGAGGTGCACACAAACCTGCATCTGTTAATAACCTGCTCACTAGTACCCTCGAGAATGGTCGTCCTTCTCTTTTCCAACCCTGTCAGAATCACGTCCTCATAAAGGAGCTACCACACAACATCCCTGTACCTTTTCCCTTCCTAAGTCCCATCTGTGACAGCAATACCTATGACGAAGACCAAAGTGACTTAGGAAGCACAGTGTTCAGGAGAACAAAGGAAGACAACCAGGTAGCAATGTCCATTGAGGATAGGCTCTTCTTAGAAGTTATGGAAAGGAGTATGGAGAAAGACGGGACTAATAGCTGGGTTGCATCTCTTCCCTTTAGACCACAAAGACGACATTTGCCTAACAACAGAGAAATAGCATATAAACGTCTCACTTCCCTAAGACACAATCTTCAATGGAAACCAGAGATGAAAGAACATTTCTTTTCCTTCATGGAGAAAATATTCCAAAATGGTCATGCTGAGATAGCCCCAAACCTCAAAGACTCAGAGGAATGCTGGTACTTACCCATATTTGGGGTCTATCACCCTAATGCCCTGTACACACAATAGGATTTTCCAATGTAAAATGTGTGATAGGACCCTGTTGTCGGAAATTCCGACCGTGTGTAGGCTCCATCACACATTTTCCATAGGAATTTCCGACACACAAAGTTTGAGAGCTTGCTATAAAATTTTCCGACAACAAAATCCATTGTCGGAAATTCCGATCGTGTGTACACAAATCCGACACACAAAGTGCCACGCATGCTCAGAATAAATTAAGAAACGAAAGCTATTGGCTACTGCCCCGTTTATAGCCCCGAAGTAAGTGTTTTACGTCACCACGTTCGGAATGATTGGATTTTCCGACAACTTGTGTGACCGTGTGTATGCAAGACAAGTTCGAGCCAACATCCGTCGGAAAAAATCAATGGATTTTGTTGTCGGAATGTCCGATTAATGCCCGACTGTGTGTACGGGGCATTAGAAGCCAGGGCAGATTAGAGTGGTGTTCGATTCTAGCGCAAAACATGAAGGTGTCTCTCTAAATGATGTCCTTCTCTCTGGCCCTAACTTTAACTACAGACTATTAGGAGTACTTCTTCGCTTTCGCAAGGATTCAGTCGCATTCATGGCAGACATAGAGCAAATGTTCTATTGCTTTCTTGTTAAAGAGGAACACCTTGTCAGGAAAGAGGCAAGTACCAGTCTCGCCAATATCGCTGCCTTCCTTCGCACATGGGCGGTAGAGCGGCACTCTGGTGCATCCCTGGGCACAATACAGCGAAACGGCTAATGCGCATGTGCAATTCGGTTAAACGGCTAATGTTTGTGTGCAATTCAGCGAATTGGCTAATGCGCATGCGCGAATTCAGCGGAACGGCGAACGCGCGTACGCAATAGCGCGCACAACATAAGCCTCCCACTGGCCTATAAAGGCCACTCTGTGCCATGACCAGATTGCTGGTTTGTCTTTCAGCTCCCCGTGTGTTTCCTGCTTGTATCCTGATTCTTGATTACCTGTTGTGACCCGGATTGACCTTGACCTGCTCTGATCTCTTCCTGCATCTGACCCTAGGCTTGCCTCTCAGACTTCTCCACTTGCTTCCTGTGATTGACCCTCAGCCTGCTCCTGGACTTTGCTATTGTCTTCAGTGCTCGACCCCTGGCTTGCTCACAGACTTTGCTTCCAGTTACCTGTGCTTGACCCTCAGCCTGTTTACGGACTTTGCTATCACGCTTCAGTACTAAGTCATCAGCCTGCTTACAGTCCTGCTAACAGTCCTTTGCACTAGACTGTTTTTGCCTATCTAGAGACTCTCACTAGTCAACGGTGTTTGACCCCCGGCCTGTTGTTGGATCAGCTGTTCATCCTCCTTCTTGAGCTTCAGCATCTTCCAGTCCTGCACAGCTGTCTCCCTACCGGTGACCTTCACGCAAAACCTGCCCAGCCTGCTGGTGACTCATGCCTCTTTGTGCCCTTCACCCCCTGTACCATCTCCAGGAGTGGAGTGCGCTTAGTCGCAAGAGGTTACTGCTCTCAGCATCTCGGCCTTGGTGATTACCCTTATCTGACACACCGTAACTTTTTGAGGTTTCTCTGGTTCAGGAACAACAACCCCTCTGGAGACATCACAGAATACCGCATGAGGGTACACATATTTGGCAACAGTCCTTCCCCTGCAGTTGCTATATATGGCCTCAGACACTCTGCTAGAGAGGGAGAGTCAGAGTATGGGTCAGATGTCAGACAGTTTGTGGACAAGGATTTCTATGCAGACGATTGCTTGAAATCACTACCCACAAATTAAGCCGTAATCAGTCTCCTCAAAAGAATTTTTTCCAACTTAAGACTCCACAAGATTGCTTCCAACAGTAGAGAAGTTTTAGAAGCCTTTCCTGTCCAAGATCGTTCTAATGAATTAAAGGACTTAGATCTAGGCACAGACTCACTTCCCATGCAACGCAGCCTTGGTTTGCTTTGGGACTTTCCAAGTAAACACAGAAGAAAAACCTTTTACCCGTAGAGGTGTCCTGTATACCATAAACAGCCTGTATGATCCCTTAGGCTTTGCAGCACCTGTCACCATCCAGGGTAAAGCACTACTGAGAGACTTAACCTGTGAGTCGCTAGATTGGGACCACCCTCTCCCCACTGACAAGAAAAACCTATGTGGAAGGAGTCACTAACAGCTCTATCCAACTTTAAAATTCCACAACCATATGCTCCTCTGTCATCTGCTGACGTTCAGATGCAAAGACTTTGTGTGTTTTCGGATGCTTCTGTTAAAGCAATTGCTGTTGTAGCTTACCAGAAAACCATAGACACTAAAGGACAATGCCACACAGGGTTAGTAATGGGGAAAGCAAAACTTGCACCACTTCTCAAACACACCATACCCAGGCTGAAAAAGCAAAACTGAATGTGGATCTTCAACCCACCTCACTCTTCTCACATGGGAGGTGTTTGGGAGAGGATGATAGGCATAGCCCGCAGAATCCTTGACTCTATCTTCCTACAAGTAGGAACTGCAAGGCTTACTCACGAATGTTTAGTGACATTTATGGCAGAGGTTACAGCTATCATTAACGCCAGACCTTTGACATCAAGTGACTCTGAGGATCCAGTGGTCCTCACACCTGCCATGTTACTCACGCAAAAGACTAGTCTTGCCGGTGCTCCAGCTAGAGAGTGTTGTGAGAAAGACCTTTACAAACGTCAATGGAGACAAGTACAAACCTTGCCAATACCTTCTGGAACCGGTGGAGGGAACAATATATATCTACTTTACAAGTAAGGAGAAAGTGGCACACTGAAAAGCCTAATCCTAAACCTTGTGATGTTGTGCTCATGAAAGATTGCCAGACACTAAGGAATATGTGGCCTTTAGGTTTGATCACCAAAGTACTGCCAAGCAAGGATAATTGTGTCCGTAAGGTCGAGGTCAAGATCTTTCAACAGAATGAGGTTAAAGTATTCTTGAGACCAGTAACCGAACTTATTCTGTTGCTTTCTACGGAAGACTCTGTTAGTGACATCACTTGATGTCAGGCGGGCAGTGTTCTGTCCACCAGATGTCTTGCTGATGTTTTATACTGGTTATTTGTACCTGTGTTGTTAAATTAACATGCAAAATGTGTAATTTACTTAAGACAAACATATGTGGTGTGCAGGCTCCATCTAGCGTTCCTTTTTGGTATTGCTGCAGTTCTGTTTATTTCTTTTAATGTATGTGTAATTAAGGAAGTTGTCAGCAAGCAGGGAATTCTGGGTAGAATCTTCACAGGAAGTGAAACAGCCACCATTCTGTGAGAAGACATTCAGGAAACAAAACATGTATTTCTCTATCTATTGCCATCACCTCTTATGCCCCGTACACACGGTCGGACTTTGTTCGGACATTCCGACAACAAAATCCTAGGATTTTTTCCGACGGATGTTGGCTCAAACTTGTTTTGCCTACACACGGTACACAAAGTTGTCGGAATTTCCTATCGACAACCACGCGGTCACGTACACCACGTACGACGAGACTAGAAAAGGCCGGTTCAGAACTAAGCGCAGCACCCTTTGGGCTCCTTTTGCTAATCTCGTGTTAGTAAAAGTTTGGTGAGAGACGATTCGCGCTTTTTCAGACTCGTGGCTTTCAGATCGTTTTCTGACGTTCAGTTTGTGCTTGTGGGTTTGTATCTGCTCTTCAGTGCGTGCAGTCAGTTCGTATCAGAGTTTTCTGTGTGATCTTGCCTGCTCGTTGCTGTTTTTCAGGTCGCTCTTCACAGGCCTTGCTGTTCTTCAGTGCGTTCTGTTACTTCGTTCTGAGCAGCCGACCGTTTTCTAGCCATGTTTCGTATACGTACTCCTCGTACAGTTCGTGCTGTGCGGGGGCTTGGTGTTGGGGTCCTGACCTTGACACAAGTCCAGTCCATGAACAGGGTGGGGAGGAGTTCATGGACCAAGAATTGGTTGCTTCAGCGTGACCAGTTCTCTCATATGCCTTTGCTCCGTGAGATCCGTGAGAATAATCCTGATGATTTCAGGAACTTTCTCAGGATGACGGACCCCGTATTTCACAGTTTGTTGGCTTCGCTGACCCCCTATATCAGCAGGCAGGATACCTGCATGAGGCAAGCCATCACACCGGAGCAGAGGTTGGTCGCTACCCTGCGGTATTTGGCGACAGGGAGAAGCCTGCAGGACCTCAAGTTCTCGACAGGCATCTCCCCCCAGGCTCTTCTTTGTGGACATTTACTGCTTGTGTTTGTTTTAGCTGACCCTGACAGAAATGTGTGGAGTGCAGAAAATGTCGTGATTGTGTAACCTTATACAAAGCACTGTTGGCTGTTATTTACTAAATGCAAAGACACTTTTCACTACAAGTGCACTTGCAACTGCACTGAAACTGCACTTGTAGTGCAAAGTGGATTTGCCCTTAGGAAATTACCCCCATTTTCTCATAAAACAACAATTACATCACCCCAAAAGTGTTGTAGTGTTGAGACAATAATCCACACATTCTTGATGAGCAATCTTTTTAATACCTGCACAATCACATGTGCATTTACCAAAGGTTTTTCTGACAAACCAACATGTTTGTTGTATAACAATTTTTGTGGTGTCATTATCCAAAATCAAAATGTCCATTTTATAGAAAACAGGCATGTGTAAAACCCACAAGAAAGACACAAATCTTGATCTTACAAAGTTCACATTTGGTAGAACTTGAAGGCAATATCAGACATGAGTATTTAGGAACTGTGTTTGATATTGCGTTCAGATGGGGGGAAATCACCCCTGGAAAAGCCAAATTTGGAAGATGCACACAAATTTCACAATGTCAACATGTGCGACCTGCCATCACGGGGGATCAAGGGACTTGGGGGAGAAAGCCCTTCCTCAACGCAACTTTATAATTGAGGAAGGGGTTGCACCCCCAAAACGCGTCCATTGATCTCCCGTGATGGCAGATAGCACATGTTGACACATTGTGTGCATCCTCCAAATTTGGCTTTGGGAAAAATCACAAAAACATTTCGCACATTGTAGCAGACAAAAGAAGAAAGTGATTTGGAGGGGCTTTAAACTCGCCCCAAAACATCAATGATGTTTTTATATTTTGGAATAACATCATTGATGTTTTGCTTGATGTTTTCCAATTGTAAATTACACCCCATGATCTCCCCGATCACGATCTGGGCACTTTCTGATGTGAAAGGATCTTCATCCACAACCTCACGATCACCTAAAAAGAGAGGAAACCCAAAATAAATTAGGCCATCCATATCTTATCGGAGCCTGTGGTCGCAGACACTCACCTGTTGTGGTGACTACTTCCACCACGTCTTCTTCCTCCTGCTCATCTTGTGTTGGGTGGATTTCCCCTTCTTCCAGAGGGGGGGGTCTCTGGTCTCCTCAGATGAGGGGTGTCCTCCGAGTCTTTTCTCCCCTATGTAAAACAAAAATGGTATAATTAGCACACAGATATTTAATGTCAGAACTAGAAAGATGAAACATTGCTTGGAAGTGGGGTACAATGATCTATTTTAGCAGAGTTCCAAGATGTAGCTTTTTTAGTGTCCTTTGTCAAGCTGCAATACTTTACCTGTTTGGTACAAGCTTCACAGATGTAGCTCCCCCTATAGTATACACTGGAGCACCTGTGTGGCCCCCCTAATAAAAAGGGTGTTCTGGGGTCCCACACTAGTGCTCCAGTGTCCAGATGTGAAAACAGCTGCTCAGTGTCCTCTCCTTACACAGAATCTAGTTTGCATTTCATTCTAGTAACCAAGCCATCTACACAACCCAATTCTTTGAAGACAAGTATAGGGCCTCAAAATGGTGGCCAAGAAAAGGGGGCAGGAGGCGGAGCCTAGCAGAGCAGACATGCATTGTTAGAGCTCCACACTGCTGAGGAGAGAAGAGAAGGACAAAGCGGAGCCTGCAGGCTCAAAAGGTATCCATTTGAACCTTTTTGCCCCAGGGAACAAACTGTGAAAGTTTGGGCAGGAAATATGGTACTGGGAGGAAACCGTGGCAGAAATAAAAATCACCTCACAAAGAGCTCACAGGCACTCACTGCAGCTGAAGCAGCTCCAGTCACCTCACAAGATACAGCATCCGGGCGCCCTCACAGACAGAAAATGTCACAGCAAGACATTCCATTTGAGTCAGATACAGAACAAATCCTCTCACAAACTTCTCCACAAGCCTCCTCAGTATCCCCAGTAATATTATTACAATTTGAAAAGATGCTTCATAAGGCTTTAAAACAAACCTCAGACCAAATAACAAAAAGCCTAACCAAAGAAATAAGAGAGCTGGGAAACCGCACCGCAGCCTTAGAAATAAAAATGGATGAAATTGAAATTACAACCCAAGAAAATATAACAGAATTGGAACAATTAAAAAAAGAGAATTTAATACTTCAAACTAAGCTCGAAGATTATGAAAATAGAGCCAGACGTTCAAACTTGCGCATAAGGGGAATACCTGAAACTGTGACAGACCTGCAATCTACTATTACTGCTCTATTACAAGAACTAAAGCCAGATATCCCTATTGAACGTTTAGAACTGGACAGAGTACACAGAGCCCTCACAGCCAAAAAGAAAGATGGACCCCCACGTGATATAATCACAAAATTTCATTATTACAGAACGAAAGAACAAATACTAATTGCTGCAAGAGAAAAAAAGGAACTTAATTTTCAAGGACACAATTATCAAATTTTTGCTGACCTATCCCAACTTACTATTACTAAAAGACGATCCATGAAACCCCAACTAATGGAACTGCAACGCCACAACATTATGTATCAATGGGGCTTCCCCTTTTCAGTCAGATTTAACCACCAAGGTACAATTTACAGAAGCAGATCAGCAGATGAACTACAACAAACCCTTTTAAAATTAAATCTGACAGAACCCACAAGCAGCAACACTCCCACACGCAGAAGAATGGCATCATCTTCACCTTCAGGCAGCACCCAGAAAATTCCAGAACAAAATGGGAATCATCATTCTCACAAAAGAGGCCGTTATGCCACATCATCCATGGACCAAGAAGATTCAATGGACTGACATTAAAATTCCTGATATCTCTTCATTTATTATACTAAGAGATGGTTCTCTATAAAAAACCTGTATTTATAACTGAATGTAACTGCATTCTGATAGTCACACACTGTGTGGGATCATGTTACATTCCAGTTATATTTCTTATTACTTCTGATTCATATAGCCTTAGAATATATAAGTGAAATAAGGAAATTCTTGTTCAGTTATATATTATCAGGTAATAACAATAGATGTATTACTTTTTAGGACAAATATGTTCAATAATCCAGAAGTAATGGAAGCTTTTTCTTTCTTTTCTTAAAACAAATATATTATTACCTAACTAGTTCCTAGAATTATGTTTTTGTTTATTCTAATCTGAAGCAATACAACCTCAATTTTATGAGTTAACATATCTAAACAGTTACATATGAATAAAATATGTAATTGTTTACTCTGGAGGGGTTAAAGTCCCAAAATAATTCAAACTATCTTCATCAATACCAAAGTTATTAACAGTACCTTTCTAACTGAATTATTTAGCCTAGGGCAAGACTAACCATATACAACCACCCTGGAATAAATAATTTCAACAAAAACTATATTCTGCACTCCAATTAATGAAACATCATTTTGATGTCTTTTGACATAGCACTTCTCTCCTGTAAGCGGAAGATCCGTGTACCCCCATTAGCCCTCCTCATTCTCCCAACCATATTATGTGGGAGTGTGACGAAGGCACTTATTCCCCTGAGAGAGATATTTATTCTCTTTCACGGGTAAATTGTGATTACTTGCAAAAAATAATTTATACAATGTATCATCTAATCTCATATGTTTTTTTGTTTACTCTTTACTCCAGAATTCACTGGTTTCTTTTCTATCTATTCATCTCTTCAGTCCACACAGGTTGATCTGCGCAGTCAGCTCTGCATAACAAAAAGTAAGTCAAAACTATTTGATCTATTGCCATGGCACCACTAAATATACTTTCCCTGAATGTTCAGGGAATAAATGTCCCTCAAAAAAGGACCAAAGCCTTCCGTACTTTCCATAACAAGAAGGCTCACATACACACTTCACCAAAGATTCTACTCCAAAATATATTTCTCCTTTTTATCAACAAATTTACACGGCTTCTGCCTGTACCAAGCAAAGGGGAACTCTAATTGCATTTCACCGATCCACACCATTCACCTTATCATCAGAAATTAAAGACGCAGAAGGTAGATACCTGATACTCATGGGTTATATAATGGATACAGCAATCACGGTGATTTCCTACTACTCTCCTAACAAACAACCTACACCATTCCTCTCACATATATTACAAGTGATTAATACACACAAAATAGGAACAGTGATAATGTGTAGGGATTCGAACCAGGTCCTCCTCCCATTTCTAGATAAATCACCTTTTACACCATCCAAAATAACCTCTAGATTACCTTTTTCTCAACTTCTTTCCAAATACAATCTGGTAGATTCATGGAGAGAAAGTAATCCAATGAAAAAGAAATTCACTTATTTCTCGCACCCTCATCAAACCTTCACCAGAATAGATCACATTTTTCTAACAATAGGAATGATACCAGAAATTATTGCATCAGATATAATTCCGATTCCGTGGTCTGACCATAATGCAGTATACACTACTATAGCCTCAGCCATACCAAAAGCGCATGACCCAACGTGGTACTTACCGGACATAATGCTCAAACACCCACTACATCAGATGGCCATTGAACAAGCTTTAAAGGAATACATATCAATTAATAATACAACAGACATCTCCCCAATAACACTGTGGGAAGCTCATAAGCCTGTCTTGCGTGGTACAATACAAAGACAAATGGCACTATTTAAACGGGAACGCAAAAATCTAGCAAAAAAACTAGAACTCAATTTTAATGCAGCCTACATATCATTTCAAGATAATCCATCTCAGAGTACAAAATCTCATCTGGAAAAATCTAGATTGGAATACGATCTATTTCTCACTGAGTCAGTTGATAAATCCCTCAAACGCTCCAAACACAATTTCTACATGAATACAAACAAACCAGGTACATATTTGGCTCGGGCATTAAATTCAACTAACAAATCTTTCAAACCAATACGTTTGAAATTATCAAAAAATGTTTACACTTGTAATCCAGTTAAAATAGTCCATAAATTTCACTCACATCTCGCAACTTTATACAAGACAAACAATGAATTTAATCCTACAGAGGCTGAATCCTTCTTCTCAAAAATAACCTTACCTGAATTATCTCAGAATCAAAAAAGCAGTTTGGATAAGCCTATAACTATAGATGAAGTTGCTAACGCCATAAAAGACCTAAAACTTAACAAAAGACCAGGCCCAGACGGCTACTCGGCTTTATACTATAAAACATTCTCAGAAATACTCTCTCCCATTCTCACTGAAACTTTTAACAATCTTCTAGATGGACATTCTTTTCGGCAAGAAACACTAATGGCAATTGTTTGTATGATCCCAAAACCCCTTTCTGATGATACTTCCTGTGTGAATTATCGGCCTATCTCTCTGTTAAACCTCGATATTAAATTATTAGCAAAAATAATAGCAAAACGCCTCAATAGCATTATAGGAAAATTAATACATAGAGATCAAGTAGGCTTCATGCCAAATAGACAGGCAGGCGATAATATACGCAGGGCAGTGTTATTGGCACATATTGCTAAAAAACGGAAAATCCCTTTATGTTTTCTATCTCTCGATATTAAGAGGGCATTTCACACAGTATCCTGGCAATATATGCAATATTCATTACAAAAATGGGGTTTTGGACCCCACTTTTTAACATGGATCAAAACATTATATAATAAACCCAAAGCCTATATAAAATATGCTGGATACAAATCTGAAGCCTTTAATATCGAAAGAGGTACCCGACAGGGTTGCCCATTATCTCCCTTATTATTTGCCCTTATACTCGAACCCATGGCCCAATACATCAGAACAAACCAAACTATAACTGGCATTGAAGTAGGAGGTATTACACACAAATTATGTATATTTGCAGACGATATATTACTTTTTCTATCATCACCACAGGTCTCTGGTCCTAACTTAATACCAGCTCTTGATGGATTTGCAGCCCTATCCGGCCTTATGATTAATCCTAAGAAATGCCTAGTGCTTAATATTTCACTCACAAACATGGAATTGATCCCGGCTAGGGCTGCACTCCCATTCACATGGGCAGAAAAATCAATCTCATATCTTGGAATTCATTTAACAGCATCTCATTCTGACTTATTCTCAACCAATTATCCTCCTGTATTAAGACAGATCACAAATCTAATAAAACAATGGTCGCAACTTCCTTTATCCTGGATAGGGAAGATTAATGCAATCAAAATGACTATTCTACCCAAATTGCTTTATCTATTCAGAGTCCTCCCTATTCCAATTCCTTCCTATTTTTTGAGAATAGTACAAAAAAGAGCAACTTCGTTTATATGGGGCTCTTCTAAACCACGTATACCTATACACACACTACATCTTCCCAAAAATAAAGGAGGCCTGGGATACCCTAATTTTACTAACTACTACAGAGCAGCACATTTGGCCAGTTTGTCCAAATACCATGCAAAACAGGAAATCCCATTATGGGTATTTATAGAGGCTTCAGAAAATGACCCTCTATTAATATCAAATTTATTATGGCTTGATCCTAAAGACCGCTTTAAAATTCATAATCCCATAACTAAACACTTCTTATCTCTCTGGGATAAACTAAAAACCAAATATCAGTTACAATCTCCACACAATCCTCTCCTTTCTTTTATCAGAAATCCGGCCTTTTATCCGGCATGGATCTACCCAAATTCTTTTAAAGCTTGGACAACATCAGGCATTCAGACACTAAATGACTTCATAGCATCTAAATCATTCCTTTCATTCCCATCGCTTAGAGAAAAATATGATCTACCAAACTCTGAGATATTTAGATATCTCCAAATCAAAAATTTCTATACACCATTCCTAAAGGGGGATACACCATTATCCCAATTATCCATTTTTGAATCAATCTGTACAAAAGATCCATTTGCTAAAGGTACAATTTCATCACTTTATAATCAATTATATGGAGTAGCAAATCTTAATAGACCCTCTTACGTTCAGAGGTGGGAGGAGGACCTGGGACGAACTTTAGAAGACACGGACTGGTCTAACATATGGCTCACATCTAAGTCATCTTCACCCAACATCTTAGCACTGGAGACAAATTATAAAGTCCTAACTCGCTGGTACCTTGTACCCGCTAGAGTGGCAAAATATTCACCTAATACCTCAGCTCTTTGTTTTCGAGGATGCCCAGAAATAGGCACATATTTACACATATGGTGGACGTGCCCAGTAATCCAAACCTTCTGGAAGGAAGTCTTCGTGATTGCATCTAAAATATTTAAAAAAATAATACAACCAGATCCATATTTAACTTTACTTAATCTAAAACCGGAATGGTTAACACTCTCTCAATTCAAACTTATGATCCAACTAATAACGGCTGCAAAACAAACAGTGGCCAAGGCATGGAAATCTCCTACATTGGTACTAGCAGAAACAATTCACAGAATGAATAATACAATGTCCCATGCTAAGATGGTAGCCATCGATCAAAACCAAATTCCAAAATTCGAAAAACTTTGGCATCCTTGGATAAAACAACAGTTCCTGTCAAACTTCAATGACTCTGTCCTGTTGCCATGGTAACAGATTAAATGACTTACAGAGACACCCATTCTAAGGCTTCAAAGAGAACTAAAAAGAATAATAAACTGACGAGCGGGACAACCTTGTGGACCATACCTCTACCTTTCAACCCTTTTTCTTCTTTCTCTTTCCTTTTCTCCACCTTACGATTAAAGCTCATTATCAGAATTTATTTGACCTATATACACTCTACTTGTAAACAATATGTATAGTAGGTATAAATCATTTAAATACCTACAAAAGTAACTAAGGAAATGATATATATCTTTAATTTAGGTTTACGTGAACCCAATGTTTAATATTTGAAATTTCATGATATTTACCCATATAAACCCTACTGTAAAACAATGAGCTTACTTTATAGATCCTTGTAAACTTACTTTATGTATCTTTATAACATTGTATACTCAATAAACTTCTTTTGACAAAATGGTGGCCAAATGCATATGGCCTAAACAATGGTATTTTATAGTCCGAAATAAAAATGTGTGATCCGAACGAATAATGTGCCCATGAACATGAAAGTTGCCATTTTAAACTGTACAACAGTTCCTAAAAGCACATGGAGCAGCACGAACGTAATAAACACAAGAACAATAGGAACACAGCACAACTACTTACTTTTTTGCAGCACTCTCCGGATCTTTCTGTACTGCTCATGTTCTCGTAATTTCAGGTCCGACCACCGCTTCCTGAGCTGATCTTTCGATCGTCGTACCCTGAATTTCCGGTGCAGACTTCTGACCACTTTCGCCATGATCTTGGCCTTTCGGACATTGTGGTTGGGGTAAGGCCCATACTTTCCATCATAGTCGGCCTTCTTCAGGATGTCCACCATTTCCAACATCTCCCCAAAGGACATATTTGAGTCCTTTAATCTCCTTCTGGATTGGGAAGTTTCAGGCTCCGGCCTTTCCTCCTCCTCCTCATTGCTCCAATTATCAGGATCCTGCTGTCTCTCCGCCATGTGCTCTTCCTCCACTGCGCCAAATGAAAAGGGGCGGGGAATAGAATAGAAAGAACATCAGGGGCGGGCGGAGTTATACGCATGCGCAGTGTGTATAAATCGTAACGCGCGCGTCTTACGTACGATCTGTGAGCGGAGGAAGGAACATCGGAGACGCCGATCGTGCTAACGAAGGTAGGATCTAAACTTGGGCCTATACTGCTTCGAAATGGAAGCCTATATTGTAACAAGATTAGGGGAGTTTGGCCTGACATTAGGGTTTGTCTTGTGTTGTGTCTTGCAGAGAAAATGGATGGGTTCAACGACCACAATTTCCTGCCCCTGTTCATAGACAAGTACAGGGAGCTGCCCTGTCTGTGGCAGGTGAGACACCCCCACTATAATCACAAACAAAAGAGGCAGGCAGCACTGGAGAAACTGCTGGAGTTGGTGAAGCCGGTGGTCCCCACAGCAACCATCCCTTATTTAAAAGCCAAAATTGGTGGCCTGAGGAGCACTTATCTTAGGGAGCGCAAGAAGGTCACAGATTCCCAGAGGTCCGGAGCTGCAGCAGATGACATTTATGTCCCCAGGCTGTGGTACTACGAGAGACTGCGATTTCTGTCAGACCACACTGAAGTCAGGGAATCCCTCTCTACTCTTCCTTCCACTCTTCCTTCCATCCCAGCTGAGGCTTCCGATGTCCAACCTGGGCCTTCCAGCCAGGAAGAAGTGGAGGAGCCCAGCTGGAGTCAGGTATAGCATTCTTCTACAGATTTCTGGGCAATAAATAAATGATGTTTACTAGATGTTATTATTGATCATTAATTGCTTATTAAAAAAAGTGTTTTACATATCAATAGACAGTAGTGGGCACCAAAAATTGGGACAAGAATGCAAAATGCTGGGCTCAGAAGGATAGTCTGTTATATTTGTTAACATTGAACTTGCAGCAGTCTGGAGGTGAAAATTGTGTGTGATTGATGTAAAAAAAACGAAAACTATGTCCCTTTTTCATACACAGGAAGACCTCAGCCAGGAGGAGGCTGTGGAATGTGGCAGTCAGGAGGAGGGGGGGATTATTAGTGTCAGCCAGGAGGAGGCAGGGATTAGTGGCAGCCAGGAGGAGGCGGGGCTAAGTGTCAGCCAAGAGAAGCCTGGGACCAGTCGCAGCCTGACTGAGTCTCAGGTTCCTCCCCTCCGCCTGCCACATAAACGAGCCAGGAAGGCCACTCCCAGTCCTGTGCAGGATTCAGCATACAGGCTGATCCAGGAGGCTTCTGCGTCCCTCAGAGCCTTCCCCAGTCCTGAAGAGGCCTTTGCCTGCATGGCTGTCACCAAATTGCTGGGCATGCAGGAGGGCCAACGCAAGATCTCTGAGGACCTGATTTATAAAGTCCTACGTAAGGGGGAGAGTGGGGAACTGACACACAAGACGGATGTCATTGAGATCGACGATCCTCCTCCTCCTCCTCCTCCTGCTGCCACAACTCCACCACCACAGCCAAAGGCTGGAAGGAAGCGTGGAAGGAAGACCAAAGAGTGATGACCCTGGGTTCAGTCTGGTCTGACAAAAGCTGCAGTCTCTCGTATGACCACAGCCTGGGGACACAGATGTCATCTGCTGCTTTCCGGATCTCTGGGACTTCTGGACCAGACTGCCCTCCCTTAGATAAGGACTCCTCAGGCCACCAATTTTGCTTTTAAATAATTGATGGCTGCCCTGGGGGTCCAAGGCTTCGCCCACTTCTGCAGTTTCTCCAGCGTTGCCTCCCTCTTTGTTTAGTTGTGAGCCCTTAATAAAAATTTTTAGGTAAATTCTACTCTCCTGTTTGTGTTTTCATCCAAAAAGGACAGTTTGTTGGTGACGATTCAGGTGAATTTCTAAAGTACAATGTTAAATTAACAAGGGACAACAACACCAAACAATCTCCTACAGATTAAATAGAACAACATATCAATGGTGTTGTGGGAACTTGTCACAAAAAACACACAAACATTTTCGGGAGTACAAATCAAAATCACCAAAAAAAAAAATTAAAAAAGAGAAACACAAAAAAAGATTCTACATTAAAGTAACAAAAAAAAAAAAAATTATGTTGTCAGATGTGAGAAATCAAAATATATTGAGGGAATCCCGATAAATAGTAACGAAAGAAGTTTGTGAGAAGTGTGTGTGAATATGAGCATCAAAACGACTTAATTCTTGTCACATTATAAAGAAGAAGAGAGTGCGCTGTATTAAACCATTTTGAACATTGCAGCGTGACGAAAGTGCTGTATCCATTGCGAACGCTAAGTTTACCAGAACGAGCTGTCCCGTGTCGGAATTTCTTCTGAGCATGCGTGGCACTTTGTGCGTCGGAACAGGCCACACATGGTCGGAATTGACGCGATCGGATTTTGTTGTCGGAAAATTTTATCTCCTGCTGTCCAACTTTGTATGTCGGAAAATCCGATGGAAAATGTCCTATGGAGCCCACACACGGTCGGAATTTCCGACAACATGCTCCGATCGGACAATGTCCATCGGAAAATCCGACCGTGTGTACGGGGCATTAGAGAACTTAAAAATTAAGTTTTTACTATCCCATCTTGTACTGTATATCGTTGTTTATGCAATGTATGCTGTATTGTATGCAATATTATACTTATTGAGGTCTATTTCTGTTATTTTGTAGTTTCACCTGGCTTGTTCTAATAAAACTGAGATCAAAGAAATATGGTATCTACAGTTATTGGGATAAGTAGGTTTAGCTAGCTGTCCCAGAGACAGAACAACCCCTATAGTATACACTGGAGCACCTGTGTGGGCCTCCTAAAAAAAGGGTGTTCTGTGTCCCACGCTAGTGCTCCTGTGTCCAGATGTGTAAACAGCTGCTGAGTGTCCTCTCCTTACACAGAATCTAGCTTGCATTTCATTGTAGTTCCAAACCCATCTAGACACCAAAATTTACTTAACAGAAGTATGCCTGAAAAAATGTATTGAACTGCATCTGGACAAAACATGGTGTTTTATTAGCCGAACGAACAATGTTTCCTACGAACGATTAATGTGTCCATGAACATGAAAGTTGCCATTTTAAACTGTACAACAGTAAAGAAAAGCACATGGAACAGCACAAACGTAATAAAGATAAAGAATAGGAACACAGGACAACTACTTACTTTTTTGAAGCACTCTCCTGATCCTTCTATACTGATCGTGCTCCCTTAATTTGAGGTCCGACCACCGTTTCCAGAGTTGATCCTTGGATCGTCGTACCCCAAAATTCTTCTGCAGACTCTTCATAACTTTCGCCATGATCTTGGCCTTTCTGACATTGGGGTTGGGGTAAGGTCCATACTTCCCATCATAGTCGGCCCTTTTCAGTATGTCGACCATCTCCAACATCTCCCCAAAGGATATATTTGATGCCTTAAATCGTCTCCTCCGTTTCTGGCACCAGGCTTTCCTCCTCCTTGTTGGTGTAATTAGCACGCACCTGCTCTGTCTCCACCATGTGCTCTTCCCCCACTACGCCGAACGAGAAGGGGCGGGGAATAGACTAGAAAGAACATCAGGGGCGGGCGGAGTTTCACGCATGCGCAGTGTATATAAAGCGTAACACGCGTGCGTAGTATGTACGATCTGTGAGCCGAGGAAGGAGTTTTGGAAGAGCCGATCGTGATCACGAAGGTAACATTTAAACTTGGGCCTATACTGATTCTAGATTGAGGCCTATATTGGGACAAGATTAGGAGACTTTAGCCTGACATTATGGTTTGTCTTGTGTATTGCAGATAAAATTAATGGCTTCAATGACCACAACTTCCTCCCCCTGTTCATAGACAAATACAGGGAGCTGCCCTGTCTGTGGCAGATCAAACACCCACATTATAATCATACAACATTGGTGAAGCCGGTGGTCCCCACAGCAACCATCCCTTATTTAAAAGCCAAAATTGGTGGCCTGAGGAGCACTTATCTTAGGGAGCGCAAAAAGGTCCAGGATTCCCAGAGATCAGGAGCTGCAGCAGATTACGTTTATGTCCCCAGGCTGTGGTACTATGAGAGACTGCGATTTCTGTCAGACCAGATTGAAGTCAGGGAATCCCTCTCCACTCTTCCTTCCACCCTATCTTCCACCCCAGCTGAGGCTTCCGATGTCCAACCTGGGACTTCCAGCCAGGAAGAAGTGGAGGAGCCCAGCTGGAGTCAGGTATAGCATTCTTCTACAGATTTCTGGTCAATAAATAAATAATGTTTACTAGATGTTATTATTGATCACTAATTGCTGATTTAAAAAAGTGTTTTACATATCAATAGACAGTACTGGGCAAAAATAATTGGGACAAGAATGAAAAATGCTGGGCTCAGAATGATAGTGTGTTATATTTGTTAGCATTCAATTTGCAACAGTCATGAGATGAAAATAGTGTGTGATTGATGAATAAAAAACTAAAACAATGTCCCTTTTTCATACACAGGAAGACCTCAGCCAGGATGAGGCTGTGGAATGTGGCACACAGGAGGAGGCTGTGGAATGTGGCAGCCAGGAGGAGGCAGGGGTTAGTGGCAGTCAGGAGAAGGCCGGGCCCAGTAGGAGCCTGATAGAATCACAGGTCCCTCCCCTCCGCCTTCCAAACAAAAGACCCAGGAAGGGGAGTAACGTGCAGGATTCAGCACTCAGGCTGATTCAGGAGGCTTCTGCGTCCCTCAGAGCCTTCCCCACTCATGAAGAGGCCTTTGCCTGCATGCCTGCCACAAAACTGAAGGACATGCAGGAGGGCCAATGCTTCATGTGTGAAGACATTCTTTATAAAACACTAACCAAGGGGGTGAGGGGCGAAATCACACCCAATACCCACCTGTGTGAGTTGGACCATCCTCCTCCTCCTCCTGCCACAACTCCACCACCACAGACACAGCGTGGAAGGAAGCGTGGAAGGAAGACCAGAGAGTGATGGCCCTGGGTTCAGTCTGGTCTGACAAAAGATGCAGGCTCTTGTATGACCACAGCCTGGGGAAACAGATGTGATCTGCTGCTGTTCATGATCTCCTGGACTTCTGGACCAGATTGAACTCCCTTAGATAAGGACTCCTCAGGTCACCAATTTTGCATGAAAATAATTGATGTGTGCTCTGGGGGCCAAAGGCTTTGCCAATTTCTGCTGTTTCTCCAGCGTTGCCTCCCTCTTTCTTTGGTTAGGACCCCTTAATAAAGAAATTTTTTTTCAATTATACTTGCCTATGTGTGTTTTCCTTCAAAAAGGACAGTTTGTTTGTGGCAGGTACATTTCAAAAATACAATGTCAAATTAACAAGAGACACCAAAACCAAGCAACCTCCTTGAGATTAAATAATACAAGATAATAATGGTGTTGTGGTAACTTGACACACAAAACACACCCAAAAATATTCTGGCGTAAAATAAATAAATAAATAAAACACAAGATCAGGCTTTAAAAAAATCTGATAAACCAAAAATTAATCTAAAAAGATCACAAAAAAATGATTGTTTGTTTAGGTAGATGTGACAAATAAAAATATTATATTGATGAAATTAAGAAAAATAATAAAGAAAGAAGTTTGTGAGAACTCTGTGTGAATATGAGCAGCAAAACAACTTCATTTTTCTAGCATTATAAAGAAGAAGAGAGTGCGCTGCATTAAACAATTTAAAACATTGCAGCGTGACGAAAGTGCTATATCCATTACGAACGCTAATTTTACCAGACCGAGCAGTTCCGTCTCGGAATTTCCTCTGAGCATGCGTGGCACTTTGTACATCAGAATTGTCCACACACGGTCGGAATTGACGCGATCGGATTTTGTTGTCGGAAAATTTTATAGCCTGCTCTCAAACTTTGTGTGTCAGAAAATCAGATGGAGAAAGTCCGATGGAGCCCACACACGGTCGGAATTTCTGACAACAAGCTCCGATTGCATATTTTCCGTCGGAAATCCGACCGTGTGTACAGGGCATAATGCTGATCCAGAGGATGGTGGCAAGGCCAGCCGTCCTATTAGATCAAACTAAGGACAGTTACCTGCCAAGTATTCTGATTACTTTGTGCAAAGTTACTTTGTTAAAATTGTATTATGTAAAGTTTTGTTCTGTGATTTGCATGCTACCAGTGTCAAGGACTGCATATGTTAACAAAGGGGGAAGGGGAGTGTAGGCAGGTTTAGTATGTTGTCCAATCTGTGGGTGGTGCTGTGTGATGTTATGCTGTACAGGTGGAGAAGAGACTGCAACAATGAGTGATCCTTGGTGGTCATCTTTCTTATGGGCAGTGTTACTATACTGTATACCAGTGCCCTGCTGGATTTGGTGTACATTTGCAAGTGGCTAGAGTAGGTAGGGACAGTGGATTTGTCTTAGGGAAAGGTTCCTGTTTGATAAATGAGAGACTAGGGACACTGCTGTATGCCCTGCTATTCTCTGACCTCTGGAATTACACTAATACCTGTACAGCCTCCTTAAGTGCCACTTGTGCTGCCACTCTGCCAGACAGCTACAGGGGACTGCAGAAGAGGAAGATCAGGGCTGCTCTGTGCACAACCATTGCACAGAGTAGGTAAGTATAACGTTTGTTGTTTAAAAAAAAGAAAAGAAAGCTGTACGTTTACTTTAGGCCCTCTTCCACACCTTTGAGTAAGAAGAAATGTAATGCAATTACTGTAATTAAAAGTTCACTGGGAGTGACTGGTCATGCTTTGCATGCTATTTTGATGTGTAATGTTAAAGAAAATGATTGCTTTTGTTCTGTTTTTTATAATTAGGTCTGATATCAAAGTATATTTTGTTCTGTTATTTGTACATTAGATACAGTACATACAAATAGTATTTAAAGACTGTGAGGAAGCCTCTTAAAGAATTGTGGTGTCATTTGTATTGATCTGATGACTGGTACAGTATTTCCCAAGTCATGGACCGCATGGTTCAGGATATGTTGCCCGCCTCCCCACAATGCTCTGCCTTGCTACAACCCAGCTCTTTTGCAGCTAGTGTGTGAGGTGGTGGGAAGGATGTGTGCTATTCACTGTGCAGTCACTGGCAATACTTGATTTCCTTCCAGTAAGGGCACCTCCATATCTATTAATACGCTCCATCCATCTATACAAACAGAAAAAGCTTCATAGTCAAATTTTCAGTAAGTCCATATATTATTTTGCTTTAAGTTTGCAGTGAATAACAAGGGTTGCACAGGTGATTTTAAACTATTGTTACTAAGGGAGTTAACAATTTGCTAGAGCCATAGATAGGATTTATAGCAGTTCAGTCCTGCTCTTAAAATTGCTAGCGGTATAATCATTAGGTGTAAAAAATGATCACTAAACAATTTGAACAAATGGTTACCTATGGACAGGGCCACTGATAGGGGGTACCACTGGGCCAATTCAAAAAAAGAAGGGGCTGGCAAATGACAATTACAGAACAATGCACTGTGTCTGTTTCTTTCACTCCAGCACCTGAAATCTGGTTTCTCCCCCTCTCCCTCCCACCAGCTTTCAGCTACTAGAGGGACAGAGAGACACAGAAACACAGTGAATCGTTCTGTAATTGTCCTCCCATCCCGCCGCACTGATCACCCTACCTGTACTGCCCCTACCCTACCTGTACTGCCCACATCTGATTCCCACGTGTGTGCCGCCCCTCCCCCCAACCCCCCACAGCGCTGTTGGCTTCCCTCTCACAGGGGAATGGAGAGTTGGGGAAGGGGCAGGTAAATATGTCATTTACCAGCCTCTTCTTTTTCTGAATTGGATGCAGTGAGTGACCGGTACTGATCACTCCTTTGTACATTAATAACTTGTTTATGGGTGAACAAGAGCCTCTGTCTCCTGTTCATTCATCTTCAGTGCAACTGAGGTTACAGAGAAGAGAACTGAAGAATCTGTGTCCTCAATTCCTTTCTCTGTCTCAAAGGTGAGACCCCTGATATGTTATCCAACCCCCCCCACCCACCCAAAAAATGTAAAAAATCATTTAAAAAATGTAAAAAAAAAGATAAAAATAATTTATAAAACTATAAAAAAAATGTTTTAAATAAGAAAAAGTTATTTTAAAAAAGTGGCAGCAAAAGAAATTGAATAAGGGGACCCTTTCATGTAGGCTATAGGGGGCCCCGTGATTTCCAACTGCAGTCCTGCATATGGAGGAAGCTACACAACTAAGGCTGGGTTCACACATGCTGAGGTTTGCAGTCCGGAGCTTTTCTGTTCACCGCTTCAGGTGCGATTCCAGTGCAAATTTTTACCCCTAAATTCGCACCTGCAACGGACCCAAAAATGCACAGGACCCTTTTTAAAATCTCACCGCGGCTGCCCCGCACATGTGTGAACTGACTCCATTGAAAGCCGGTCACATTCACATGTTATGCAAGTTGGATGCGGTTAAAAATGCATCCAATTCACATATATGTGAACCCAGCCTAACATGTAGTAGCAATCAGGATCTATTTATATCCCATGCATTGGGATGCAATGCATAATGCAGACCCAATGCAAGACAAGCTGAAATCTATTTTTGTTGTGACAGCAGGCTGTCTTTGTCCTGTTTATTGTATTGTGCATGTTCCTCTGTTCCCCTCATGTTTTGTCTTTAGATAGTAGTGTTCTACAGATAAATTCTTTGCTCCCTTATGCTGCTCAGTTTGCTGCTCAGTTTTGTTGTTTTATACTTCAAAATGCTGGAAAACAACTTTGTATTACACTTATCTGAAGTAAAACTATGTTGGATTTAACTTCTGTATTTTATTGAAGAGTTAAAGGGGTTCTAAAGTAGGAAGGTTTTTTATCTTAGTACATTTTATGCATTAAGATAAAAAGCCTTTTGTGTGCAGCAGCAAACCCATCACCCCCCCCCCCCCCAATACTTACCTGAGCCCCCTCTCTGTCCAGTGATGTCCGCAAGTGTCTCAGCCATTCAAGACTCTCCCTCCTGATTGGCTGAGACACAGTATCGGCGCCATTGGCACCCACTGCTGTCAGTCAAAGTCAGTTGGCCAATCAGGAGAGAGAGGGGGTGGGGCCAGATAGTGGCTCCGTGTCTGAATAAACACAGGGAGCTGTGGCTCGCTCAGGTGCCCCTATATCAAGCTGCTTGCTGTGGGGGCACTCAACAGGAGGGAGGGGCCAGGAACACAGAAGAGGCACCTGAGAAGAGGAGGATCCGGGCTGCTCTGTGCAAATCTATTGCAACAGAGCAGGTAAGCATAATGCCCCGTACACACGGTCGGACTTTGTTCGGACATTCCGACAACAAAATCCTAGGATTTTTTCCGACGGATGTTGGCTCAAACTTGTCTTGCATACACACGGTCACACAAAGTTGTCCGAAAATCCGATCGTTCTAAACGCGGTGACGTAAAACACGTACGTCGGGACTATAAACGGGGCAGTGGCCAATAGCTTTCATCTCTTTATTTATTCTGAGCATGCGTGGCACTTTGTCCGTCGGATTTGTGTACACACGATCGGAATTTCCGACAACGGATTTTGTTGTCGGAAAATTTTATCTCCTGCTCTCCAACTTTGTGTGTCGGAAAATCCGATGGAAAATGTCCGATGGAGCCCACACACGGTCGGAATTTCCGACAACACGCTCCGATCGGACATTTTCCATCGGAAAATCCGACCGTGTGTACGGGGCATCACACGTTTGTTATTTCTATCGAAAAAAAAAAACAAGACTTTACAATCACTTTAAAAGAGAGATATGGCCATACTTTTCTTCTGGGTCACACGAGTGCAGTCCTGCGACACAGAATCAGATGACAGTGGGCTAAAAGAGGGGGCAAAACTGGGACCCATAGCAGTGTCAAATATTTATCCCTTTCATGACTAAGCCTATTTTTGAAATTTGGTGTTTACAAGTTAAAATCCGTATTTTTTGCTAGAAAATTAATTAGAGTACCCAAACATTATATATATTTTTTTAGCAGAGAATCTAGAGAATAAAATGGCGATTGTTGCAATATTTTTTATCACACTGTATTTGCGCAGCGGTGTTTTAAACGCAAATTTTTGGAAAAGGGACACTTTCATGAATTTTAAAAAATCCAAACAGTAAAGTTACTCCAATTTTTTTGTATAATGTGAAAGATGATGTTACGCCGAGTAAATAGATACCAAACATGTCACCCTTTATAATTGCACGCACTCGTGGAATGGCGACGAACTACGGTACCTATGAATTTCCATAGGCGACGCTTTAAAAATTTTTTACGGTTACCAGGTTTGAGTTACAGAGGAGGTCTAGGGCTAGAATTATTGCTCTCGCTCTGACGATCGCGGCGATACCTCACATGTGTGATTTGAACACCATTTACATATGCGTGCGCGACTTCCGTATGCGTTTTCTTCGCTGCGCGAGCTCGCGGGGACAGGGGCACTTTAAAAAAAAATTTTTTTTTTTATTTATTTTAGTTTTTTTTTTACTTTATAAATTGTGTTTTAAAAAAAAATTTTTTTTTTTTTTACTTTTATTGCTGTCACAAGGAATGTAAACATCCCTTGTGACAGTAATAGGTGGTGACAGGTACTCTTTATGGAGGGATGGGGGGTCTAAAAGACCCCCCATCCCTCCCTTACACTTCAAAATATTCAGATCGCTGAAAACGGCGATTCTGAATACTGTGTACTTTTTGAATTCGGCGCCATTGGCAGCCGAGTAAACGGGGAAGTGACGTCATGACGTCGCTTCCGCGTTTACAACGAGAAGGCTGGAACGAAGCCGCTCACAGCTTCATTCCAGCCCGCCCCCAGCTTCCGAAGGTACCCGATCGGACACCGGGCCTCCCGATCGCACGGGAGGCCCGGTAACAGTGGCGGGAGGCGGCGGGAGGGGATGTCCCCTCCCGCTCCTCCGGTATAACAACCGAGCGGCTTTTAGCCGCATCGGTTGTTATACTCGGGTAGCCGATCGCCCGCTGGAAACAACGGTACCGGGATGATGCCTGTAGCTGTGGGCATCATCCCGGTATAACCCCGGAAAGCCGAGTACGCATATCTGCGTACGGTCAGCGGGAAGGGGTTAAAGAAAAAAATGGCTTGCAAAACTGAAATAATTATGATGCTGTATGAACCTAACAGCTTTCAAAAGATTTTCTTGTCAACTAGTTAAACTGTTAATCTTGGTAAATTGTATAGTAAGGTAGATAGTCCCATCTGATGAGGAATGGGCATGTAGAGTGACATAACATCTAATGAGATCCATACACAATTCTCTTCCACAGGGTGGTTTATGGTATCCAGCAGGTGGGCCTAGACTTTAATATATGCTGGTAGAGCATGAATTAAGGGTTATAATGCCGATTGGACTTTGATCGAACATTCCGACAACAAAATCCTAGGATTTTTTCCGACGGATGTTAGCTCAAACTTGTCTTGCATACACATGGTCACACAAAGTTGTCGGAAAATCCGATCGTTCTAAACGCGGTGACGTAAAACACATACGTCGGGACTATAAACGGGGCAGTAGCCAATAGCTTTCGTCTCTTAATTTATTGTGAACACGCGTGGCACTTTGTGCGTCGGATTTGTGTATACACGATTGTAAATTCCAACAACGGATTTTGTTGTCAGAAAATTTTATAGCCTGCTCTCAAACTTTGTGTGTCGGAAATTCCGATGGAAAATGTGTGATGGAGCCTACACACGGTTCCGACAACAAGGTCCTATCACACATTTTCAGTTGGAAAATCCAACCGTGTGTACAGGGCATAAGAAGCCTTCGACATACTCAGATAGAGACCCCTGTAAGAATATCCATTATTGCCATGATGGGTCTGCCTGGAGGATTCTCCTAACTCTTTTGGATTTTGGGAAGGTGATAGAAATACGAAGTGTTGTAGAACATCTGTTTCATCAGAATTCCTCAGTGCCTCTTCCACTAATTCTATCAACTCCTATTTGAATTAAGGGAGAGCATCTGTGGGAAGCAGCATGTAGGTATCAATGTCAGAAAGCATGACAAGTGTATTCCAGATGTACCCACTTATTTACCCTTACTGCTATACCATTTTTCCAACCCCATTTTCTTTATTTAAATTAACGAGACCACACCAATCTATTGGAGTATAAAATGGCCATAACAGCCTATTTATTAAACAAACTGAATAAATAACTCCAATAACCTTAAAATATATAAATAACATAACTTCAGTGCAAACAACATGTTATTAACTGCAATCTGTTGGTCAATGACGGAGCTACACCCTTTTTCCACAATCAAACCATACATGCGGGAACCATTTCCAACTTGATAGGCCTCCAGCTGTACCGCTCGGAGACAACCCCTTGCCCGCAGTGTAACCATACCGGTATTCCATTTCGGGAATACACCGGAGGGGCCATACTATCGATGACCCCCCACCCCTTTTTACCACATTTGTTTTACCGCTACCGTCACCGACCAACAGAAAAACACAGCCAAACCACAGCTGTCATGACGACCACTTCCTTCGAATCTGAAAAATAAACACACACATTAAACACCCTAACAACAAACCTAATAGGGAGGGAGGGTGGGAAAATCTGCCTCCTCGTGTCTCTTCCTGCTCCACTGACCCCGTCCCAGCTCCGCCCCTCCTCTTATATGGCCGCACCCCCAAAGTTTCCTGTTGTCTCCACCCCCACCAAACCTGGCCAGCTTAACCCTGTGTGTGTCACTAGACACACTGTCATGCCCGGCCCTACACTATTCTCTTTTCCTTCTTTTCGTTCCGGGCCTCACTATCTCTGGGACGCTTTCAAACTGTCAACCAGCTTTGAACCATAATGCTGCCACCCTTATTTGCTTTCTTAATGACAATGTCTTGACTTTGCTCTAAATTCTTCAGAGCAGCAGGTTCTGATTCAGAAAGATTGGAGCAGCTCCTCCTGGGCTGACAAAGCTTAAAGCGGTACTAGACCCAAAATCATAAATGTAATACATTGCAGCATACCAAACATTAGATGTGGTGATTGCATTTGTTTTCTTTTGTAGGGTTTTTTCCGCCTCTGTTTTCACCTGGTGATCTGGCCAATAATGCCTCTTCTATTAGTGTGCCCTCATTCTGGATAAAGGAGCAACAGAGACACCTTTGGAAAGCAACATTGTCAGTCTAGGGGTAGGGTGGTTTTAGATGGTCTATCAGATTTATATACACTAACAAATTGAAGTCACACTCCAGCTAACTGCATTACAGCCTGTTCTGTTGTGTTGAAAAATAGACTTACTGGCCAAATCACTAGATGACCATCCTTTGTGCTGATTTAAAAAAAAAATTCCTTTAACCACTTAAGCCCTGGATCATTTGGCAGGCAAAAGACCAGAGCGTTTTTTGCGATTCGGCACTGCGTCGCTTTAACTGACAATTGCGTGGTTGTGCGACGTGGCTCCCAAACAGAATTGACGTCATTTTTTCCCCACAAACAGAGCTTTTGTTTGGTGGTATTTGATCACCGCTGCGGTTTTTATTTTTTGCGCTATAAACAAAAAAAAACGACAATTTTGAAAAAAAGGCATTATTTTTTACTTTTTGCTATAATAAATATCCACAAAAAAATATATAAAAAAAACATTTTTTTTCCTCAGTTTAAGCCGATACGTATTCTTCTACATATTTTTGGTAAAAAAAAAATTGCAATAAGTGATTGCTTAATTGATTGGTTTGCGCAAAAGTTATAGCGTCTACAAAATAGGGGATAGTTTTATGGCATTTTTATTAATTTTTTTTTACTAGTAATGGCGGCGATCAGAGATTTTTATTGTGACTCCGACATTATGGCAGACAGATCGGACACTTTTGGCGCTATTTTGAGACCATTCACATTTATACAGCGATCAGTGCAATTAAAAATGCATTGATTACTTTGTAAATGTGACCGGCAGTGAAGGGGTTAACCACTAGGTGGTGCTGTAGGGGGTTAAGTGTGTCCTAGGGAGTGATTCTAACTGTGGGGGGCTGGGCTATGTGTGACACGACACTGATCACCGCTCCTGATTACAGGGAGTTGTGATCAGTGTCCTGTCACTAGGCAGAACGGGGAAATGCTTGTTTACATTAGAATTTCCATGTTCTTCCTCTCCGTGAGACGATCGCGGGTATCCCCGCAGACATCGAGCCCGCGTGACCTGCGATCACACTCACGGGGGGCATGCGCGTCGACAAACTGCTTCTTGAAGGGTAACGTACAGGTACATTAATCTGCCTGTTTGTGCCCTTCTGCCGACGTATATCGGCGTGACCCAGTCGGCAAGCGGTTAAAATAGAACACAGGTTCAATATAAAACCAACATTTCTTCTGTGTTCAGATGTGGTTGTGGTGGATACACAGTTATGCCCCGTACACACGGTCGGACTTTGTTCGGACATTCCGACAACAAAATCCTAGGATTTTTTCCGACGGATGTTGGCTCAAACTTGTTTTGCGTACACACGGTCGCACAAAGTTGTCGGAATTTCCGATCGCCAACAATGCGTGACGTCAAGCACGTACGACGAGACTAGAAAAGGCCAGTTCAGAACCAAGCGCGGCACCCTTTGGGCTCCTTTTGCTAATCTCGTGTTAGTAAAAGTTTGGTGAGAGACGATTCGAGCTTTTTCAGACTCGTGGTTTTCAGATCATTTTCTGCCGTTCAGTTTGTGCTTGTGGGTTTGTATCTGCTCTTCAGTGCGTGCAAGCAAGTTCCACGTGACTTTAAGTAGTCATTATGTTCTTGTGCGTTCGTTACTGTTTTTCAGGTCGCTCTTCACAGGCCTTGCTGTTCTTCAGTGCGTTCTGTTACTCCGTTCTGAGCAGCCGACCGTTTTCTAGCCATGTTGCCTATGCGTACTCTTCATAGAGTTCGTGCTGTGCGGGGGCTTGGTGTTGGGGTCCTGACCTTGACACAAGTTCAGTCCATGAACAGGGTGGGGAGGAGTTCATGGACCAAGAATTGGTTGCTTCAGCGTGACCAGTTCTGTCACATGCCTTTGCTCCGTGAGATCCGTGAGAATAATCCTGATGATTTCAGGAACTTTCTCCGGATGACGGACCCCGTGTTTCACCATCTGTTGGCTTCGTTGACCTCCTATATTAGCAGGCAGGATACCTGCATGAGGCAAGCCATCACTCCGGAGCAGAGGCTCGTCGCTACCCTGCGGTACTTGGCGACAGGGAGAAGCCTGCAGGACTTGAAGTTCTCGACAGGCATCTCCCCCCAGGCTCTGGGGATCATTATCCCAGAGACCTGTTCTGCCATCATCCAGGTCCTGCAGAAGGAGTATATGAAGGTAAGATTTTTATCCTTTAATATCACATTTTATTGTATTTAATGATTGATAATATATTATATTTCTTTCCTCATTCCCTAATGCCATGATTGTAATATGCTGTGAATGTCCCCTTTGTCCTCATGCATGCTGGATTTGTATGTAATTAATTTTTTAGTCCTTCATACAGATTGTCCTTCAATAACCTCCCCAGCATGTTCTCCTGCCCTATATTCACCTAATGTAGTCACTTAACAATGTATTTTATCATCTCCATAGTAGTGCTTTACCCCAAACAACCCCTAAACTGTTTTGAAATGTGATTTGTGCTTTAAATTCAGGCAGAGTGCCTGAGACTTTTTTTTGTGGTGTCCCCAAATCATTTTTCTTAACCCTCCCTCCCCCCAACTGCTAAGTCAGCTGATCCCAATTCTCTATCTATCCTCAATCATCTATCTGATGACTTTGCCAAACCCATACACACTATACCCATCTCTTTTGTGCTCAGATGTATGGATGAATTCCCCAAAGCATGTAGTGCAAGGGCCTGCCTGTATACTTTCAAATGGTACAGTTTGAAGTTTTTAGATCCTATTATTATCTTGAGACAGGTAATAGCAGAATGTTCAAATGTGCTCAAATGTGTACAGTGTGTATTTATATCTTTGTATTCTGACACTTCTTACCTGTCCAGTGGGCTGCCAATAGTGTAACTAAGGAGGGGCTGTTCCAAGTAATACCCTGTATTTAGGCATTCATCTCTCAATGAAGTGAAGAGGGTTACCTGTCCAAGATTTCCCCACCCCCCATAATGTTAGAAATGGCCCATGAGAGGGGGGGGAGGGGGAATATGATAGGTGTACCTTTATACTTTGGTGTTGTTAAATTCCCCTTAATAAATGCTATCTGGAGGTTGCCCCAGAATGTTTGTGCCTAATCTGCTTGCCATGTTTCTGAGCAAAAATATTAATTTATTTTTTTTTCCTCAACAGTTTCCTTCCACGCCACAGGAATGGCAGACTGTGGCCTCCCACTTTGCCCAGTGGTGGGACTTTCCTAACTGGGGCAATTGATGGGAAACACGTCCACATCATCCCACCACCCAACTCGGGGTCGTACTATTTCAACTATAAGGGGTTCAATAGTATTGTGATGTTGGCGGTGGTGTCGGCTAATTACGACTTCTTGTATGTGGACGTGGGGAAGAATGGCCGGATGTCCGATGGTGGAGTCATCGCCCAGACGGAGTTCTACAGGCGTCTCCAGAATGGCAGCTTGGACTTGCCAGCTCCAGAGGACAATGTGGAAGGGCTCCCATTCGTGTTCGTTGCTGATGAAGTGTTTGCGCTGGGGGACCATCTTATGCGGCCATTCCCTATGAGGACCCTGTCAGGTCCCACACTTACCAGACAGGTGAGTCCGCTTGGGCAGAGGGTAGGCTCCCTTACATATCCGATTCGGGGCCCCTGGTAGAGTAGACAGGAGGCCCACGAATGCGGAATGGTATGAGGGCCTGATGTCAGGGTCCTGGAGCAAGGTGGTCTGGCAAGCAACCGGTAGAGCTTCAAGACTGATGGAGCAGATGCTGAGCAGGAGCTAATCAGGCTGGTCACACACAGGCAGAGGTCGGCAACGGGCTGGCGGCAACGGTACAAGGGAGTAGGCAGAAACAAAGGTCAAACAAGCCGGGGTCGGGTTCAGGGAGCAATCAAGGGAGGTCCAAAGGCAAGCCGGGTAACAACGGGTCAACTACGGAAATACAGGAACACAGGAAGATCACGGAACAGGGTACAGAGCTGTTTGATCAGGCAGCACCGAATCAGGGCAGAGGCAGGCTTAAATAGGCTAATTGGCGCCAAACGCCGCGCTCGTGCACGCGCCGATTCGCCAAGGCACCCCGCGCCCCCGCACGCGCCCGAGCGCGCCCCCGACACCAGCGTGCACGCCCACACCACCTGGCACGCCCGCGGTAACGCCCATAGGCAGACGCGCGCTAGCGCGAACGCACGTCAGCGCGTACGCACGCACGCCCGGACGCCACCCTGCACACCACGGCTGGTCAGCCCAGACACTCCGGTGCCCCCAGGAACACGCGCCCCGGCACGCACAGAGACACGAGCGCCAACGCGCCCCGGCGCGCCCCGGCGCGCCCCGGCGCGCCCCGCCGCCCAATCAGGTAACCTCTCTGACAGACCCTCACCCCGGAACAGAGGGTTTTTAATTACTGGCTGGCCAGAGCCCGAAGAGTGGTGGAGAACACATTTGGAATCCTGGCCAGCCGGTTCCGCCTATTTCTGACACCTATCCATATGGCGGAGTATAAACGTAATCATATAATCATGGCGTGCTGTATTCTCCATAACTTTTTACGGAAACATTCAGCCAACTATGCTGGCTCAGTTGTGCCTGAGGCCAGAGTGATATCTGAAACAACACTGACGGCGCTTGAAAGCGGCCGTCCTGGCTTGCCCTCCCTGAGTGCCCGTGATGTCCGGTTACGATACCTGGAATTCTTTGCGGGTAGGGGGGCCATCAATATGCCTGCAAATTTGTGAAGCCTTTTTCAAATAAAAAAGCCAAAAAAAGAAATTCTTTGTGGACATTTACTGCTTGTGTTTGTTTTAGCTGACCCTGACAGGAATGTGTTGAGTCCAGAAAATGGTGTGATTGTGTAACCTTATACAAAGCATTGTTGGCTGTTATTTACTAAAGGCGTATACACTTTTTATACTACAAGTGAAACTTGTGAAACTGCAATGAAAATGCTCTTGTAGTGCAAAGAGGATTTGCCCTTAGGAAATAACCACCATTTTCTCAGAAAACAGCAATTACATCACCACAAAAGTGTTGTAGCGTTGAGACAATAATCCACACATTCTTGATTAACAAACTTTTTAATACCTGCACAATCACATGTGCATTTAGAAACGGTTTTTAAAACAATCCAACATGTTTGTTGTATAACAATTTTTCGGGTGGCATTATCAAAAATAGAAATGTCCATTTACGATAAAACAGGCCTGTGTAAAACCAACAAGAAAGACAAAAAACTTGAACTTACAAAGTTCACATATGGTAAAACTTGAAGGCAATATCAGACATGAGTATTTAGGAACTGTGTTTGATATTGCGTTCAGATAGGGTGATGTCACCCTTTGAAAAGCCAAATTTGGAAGATGCACACCAATTTACGAATGTCAACATGTGCTAGCTGCCATCACGGGGATCAAGAGACGTGTTTTGTGGGAGCAACCCCTTCCTCACAGCTACTTTATTATTAAGGAAGGGGTTGCACCCACAAAACGCGTCCATTGATCTCCCGTGATGGCAGATAGCACATGTTGGCACACTGTGTGCATCTTCCAAATTTGGCTTTTCGAAACCTTGCTAAAAAATTTAAAACATTGTACCACACAAAAAAAAAGTGATTTTGTGGGGTTTTAAATTTGCCCCAAAACATCAATGATGTTATTATTTTTTTGAATCACATCATTGATTTTTTTTAGGATGTTTTCCAATTCTAAATTACACCCCATGATCTCCCCGATCAGGATCTGGGCACTTTCTGATGTGAAAGGATCTCGATCCCTAACCTCACGATCACCTAAAAAGAAAGAAACCAAACAAAAACAGGTATCAAAAATCTACCAGCATCCATCTCTTGCCTGAGCCTGTGGTCGCAGACACTCACCTGTTGTGGTGCCAATTTCCACCACATCTTCTTCCTCCTCCCGCTTGTGTTGGGGGTATTTCACCTTCTTCCAGAGGTGGGGGGTCTCTGGTCTCCTCGGATGAGGGGTGTCCTCCGAGTCTTTTCTCCCCTATGTAAAACAAAAATGGTATAATTAGCACACAGATATTTGATGGCAGAACTATAAATAGAAAACATTGCTTGGAAGTGGGGTACAATTGTCAATTTTAGCAGAGTTCCAAGATGTCGCTTTTTTATTGTCCTTTGTCAACCTGCAATACTTTACCTGTTTTGTACAAGCTTCACAGATGGAGACCCCCCTATAGTATACACTGGAGCACCTGTGTGGCCCCCCTAATAAAAAGGGTGTTCTTGTGTCCCACACTAGTGCTCCAGTGTCCAGATGTGAAAACAGCTGCTGAGTGTCCTCTCCTTACACAGAATCTAGTTTGCATTTCATTCTAGTAACAAACCCATCTACACAACCAAATATTTTGCATCCAAGTAGGCCCTAAAAAATGTAGGAAAATGTATATGGCCTAAACAATGGTGTTTTAGAGGCCGAAAAAAAAAATGTTTGATACGAACGAATAATGGGCCCATGAACATTAAAATTGACATTTTAAACTGTACAATTAAGAAAAGCATATGGAGCAGCACGAACGTAATAAAGACAAAAAGAATAGGAACACAGCACAACTACTTACTTTTTTGCAGCACTCTCCGGATCTTTCGGTACTGCTCGGGCTCTCTTAATTTCAGGTCCGACCACCGCTTCCTGAGCTGATCTTTCGATCGTCGTACCCCGAAATTCCGGTGCAGACTTTTGACCACTTTCACCATGATCTTGGCCTTTCTGATATTGGGGTTGGGGTAAGGCCCATACTTTCCATCATAGTCGGCCTTCTTCAGGATGTCCACCATCTCCAACATCTCCCCAAAGGACATATTTGTGGCCTTAAATCTTCTCCTTCTGGATCGTGACGTTTCTGTCTCCGGGCTTTCCTCCTCCTCCTCCTCCTCCTCGTTGCTATAATTAGCACGCACCTGCTGTGACTCCGCCATGTGCTCTTCACCCACTGCGCCGAACGAAAAGGGGCGGGGAATAGACTAGAAAGAACGTCAGGGGCGGGCGGAGTTACACGCATGCACAGTGTGTATAAAGCGTAACACACGTGCGTATTACGTACGATCTGTGAGCGGAGGAAGGAGCATTGGACGCGCCGATAGTAAGAACGAAGGTAAGAGACATACTTGTGCCTATACTGCTTCTAGATTGAGGCCTATATTGTAACAAGATTAGGAGAGTTTGGTCTGACATTAGGCTTTGTCTTGTGTTGTGTCTTGCAGTGAACATGGATATCTTATTACAAGATAATGACTTCATGTCAATATTCATTGACATGTTCAGGGAGCTGCCCTGTTTGTGGGAGATCAACCATCCACATTACAGGAACCAAACAAAGAGGAAGGCAGCACTGGATCAATTGTTGGAAATTGTGAAGCCGGTGATCCCCACGGCAGACATCACATATTTGAAGATCTTAATTGGTGGCCTGAGGAGCACATATGTAAGGGAGCGCCAGAAAGTCCAGGATTCGCAGAGATCCGGAGCAGCAGATGACATCTACTGTATGTCCCCAGGATGTGGTACTATGACAGGCTGCATTTTCTGGCAGGCCAGACTGAACCCAGGTCATCCCTCTCCAGTCTTCCTTCCACGCTTCCTTCCCCTCCAGCTGAGGCTTCTGATGCCCAACCTGGGCCTTCCAGGCAACAACATGTGGAGGAGCCCAGCTTGAGCCAGGTATAGCATTCCTCTAAATATTTCTGCTTGTCCAATCAATGATGTTAACTAGATGTTAGTTTGGAGTACTAATTTAGGATTGTGATTGATGATGCAAAAAATAAAACCATGTCCCTTTTTCATACACAGGGAAGTCGCAGCCAGGAGGTGGCCGGGCCGAGTCGGCTGCCTGATATGCTGGTCCCTCCACTCCCCCTGGAAAGAGAAAGTGGCAGGAGGAGGAGTGCCGTAGAGGAGGCTGCCATAGGTCTCTTTTGGAGGGCTACAGAGGCCCTGGGAGCACCACACACCGTGGAGAAGGACTTCGCTGCCATCATTGCCTCTAAAATGCAGAGGATGGAGGAGGGACAACAACTCATGTGTGAGTCGCTCATATTGGAGGCTCTTAATAAAGGTATGAGGGCTCAAATTACATCTCAGACACACCTTTGCAAACTCACAGATGGTCCTCCTCCTCCTCCTGCAGGTCCTCCTCCTCCTCCTCCTTCTCCTCCAGGTCCTCCCAGTCCTCCTCCTCCTCCAGGTCCTACTTCTCCTCCTGCCACATCTCCAACAACACAGCCACAGCCCGGAATGAAGCGTGGAAGGAAGACCAGAAACATTAAAGTAGAACTACAGACAAAACATTTTTTTTATTTTGGATAGAGCAAGGGAGGGTTAAAAACCCTTTCAGATTTTTTTTTACTCTATCTGTGTGCCATTTCGGAGATTTCTCTTCACTTCCTGTCCCATAGCCAAAAAGAAAATGAGAAGAAATCCCTGTAAATTAAGCAAATTCATTGGGGACCCCCAGGTCACCAGAACTAGTGTCCCCATTGTAAGATTTCCCCTTTATTCGTTATCTGGGGTCAACCCAAAATTTGTGATTTTCTTTTGCGTTCAATGATAATGGTAAACCGGACAAATAGAGAGGGTGAATCTCCCTAACGGGGGGCACAGACAGCAATAAAAAATGAGTGTTCTAATCCATCTTCATTTTAAAACTAAGACAAAAAAAATAAAAATCGCCCCTTGTTATACTTTAAGCAAAACTTTTGAAAGTCTAACTATGAAATTGGTTGAACTTACTTGTCATTTTGCCTGATGTTCTTTTCCAGCTGTGAAATGATCTGAAACCCAAAAACTTAAGGGGCTTCTCAGCACTTGTATCCCATATATGATGACATTCTAAGCCCGTGCCTTAAATATTCAAATGATCTGGGAATGGGTCATCCTTATAATTGTTATACATTCTCCTTTAGTCTTGTACAAGGGTGTGTGTTGGAAAAGGTTTGACAAAGAATATGCCAATTATGATTACTCAGAGAAGCTCAAATTTGTGTACATTGTTTGCATCTACTGAGAGAAATTACATTTTACAATAAGAAATTAATTGAAAAGAAACAAAATGGGTGTAGGAGTTCAAATAGGCCAATAGGTTAATTAGCATCATTTGGTGCTTGTCATCCTAATTATTTCATGTAACTATCAAAATGTTGGATTGGGTGCTTGTTACAGATAAAAACGTCAGGGATTGATTTACTAAACACAACTAGGCTGTTCATTTTGCATGTGTAATACTATCCTGGCAGGGGTTGCAGGTGACTAGGTTTCCCACTCCTGCACAGCCAGGCAACAAGCATTTTCCACACAGGGAACAGTCTTCGAGCTTGTTTTTGTTGTTTTATTAGGGGTAATACTGGTAATTTAGATGGGGATGCCCAGGTTGTTTGCAACAAAACAGGAACAACTTCCTCTCTATGTACACGCTCCAGAACTGTCTTCCTCCTGAACACTGACAGTCTCTGACAATAAAAGATGCAAAAGCCCCTTAAGGAGTAGGAACTCTCAGTCCCTTAGAAAGTAGCACACAGTGTTGTAGGCTGCATTCCAAGATTCTACTGACTGCAAGAAATACCAGCCCACCTGGCTGCTTCTTCACCAGCCCACCTGGCTGCTCCAAAGATCTCCCAGGGCAAGGAAAAGGAAAGCTTTAAAGGGTAACTCCGCTTTCACAGGGAAAAAAAATAGCAAATAAAGAAAAAATAATATAGTGTGTACAATTGCGACACAAGTCATATTGTTATTGAACTTCTTGTGTGATTGGCTCGCTGATTTTCCCTGAAGTCTGCACTAAAATACAAGTCAGATTAAAGGCATCCCCTGCAACAAAAATGTAATTTTTGGTGAGATACTTTCAATAGGAAATCACATCTAAAGGGATGCAGATTCAACAGCTGTTCTCATTAGAGCTCTGCAGGTGCACAGCTGGTTGATAATTATGAAACCACTCTCATTAGACTCACTCAGAACATGGGCAAAGACAAAGACACAGGGATTTCTTCAGAATAACAAAAGGTAGAAAAGGTAGGAATCTGCAACAAAGTTTGTTAGAATCCCTGTAATGTACATAGATCATCCAGAGGGGAATATTTTTTTCTCAACAAAAGTGGAGTTACGCTTTAAGCACAATGCTGTCTTCCAGAAAGGTTTGCTACAGGTGGCAGTCTCTCCCCTTGTGAGTCCCTGAGTGTGCTGATGTACTACACTATCCTTCTTGCTTTCCTTTCAAACCGCCCTGCTGTCAAGATCCTCCCAAGCCAGCCCCAAGCTCCAGTCCGAGGCAGAGCCTCCCCCAAACCAGGGTCTCTCCTCCAAGGTCACAGACAGTCTCCTCAGCACTCCATCTTCCACCTGACTTCCCTGCTGGCCTGACTCATCTATATTTAAGGGCTGTTTCCACCACCATGTCAGCCCCACTTCCTGGGGGTTGGCTAAGCTCCCCTAAGTAAGCAGATCAACCCGCCTGGCCTCCCCCCTCCAGCTACTAGCAATTTCCAAACTTGCAGAACCAGGGGGAGGTCCCAGAGACCTGCCTGTATAAGTCATCCAGCCTGACCTGCAGTATGACCCAATTCAGACTCAAAATTTAACTAAACATAAACTTGACAAAACATAAATTTGCCTACACTCACACTAGTAGCACACTAGAGGGTGCTACACATGTGAAGTTGCACTTTGCAGGGGAATTTGCTCCAAAGCTTAGTGAATGTATTGAAGTTTTCACCCAGTCATGAGTATACAAAGGCAAGCAGTCACTTCCAGCGCTATGAGGTCTACTGTAGTGTAGAACAGTAAGGACAATGGTAATACCAAAGAACTAAGTGGATGCTGTCCTCCTCAGATGGTATAACCCGATTTGATACTACAAAGAAAAAATATAATGGAAGGCACACGCACCTAGTGCATTACCAAAAGAATATTTATTCAATAATAGGATCAATAAAAAATGAATACTCACAAAATGGCAAATAATTGTAGGCCATAAAAACACATAATGCTGGACAATGTGGACACACATGCCGTATTCACATCGCAGGGTACACAACTGATGCATTTTGGGGGTGCACCCCCTTCCTCAGAGCTCTTAGTAAATCAACCCCACTGTGCCCAGAGCAGAGCCATAGATGTGGGTCATAGAGGTTGTGGCTATTACTAGGCTTACAAGAAACCATCATCTATACCAAGACTCTGTTTCCACAAAACCAGAGAGCTTGTGCCCCCCCTCCAGGAAAAGGAATTGCAATAATTAAAAATATTTAGCTGTGAACAGCTTGAGCTTGGACCTTGACAGGAGAGTTTGAGAGGCTGCTGAAGGTATGCTAGGGTACCCCTGCAGTTTATTGCTGCAGCAGTTTTTGATTTTTTCCCCATAACAGAGTCTGTAATGCTCACGCAGCTTAAATTACACTATTGACAGCAGAGAAAAATTGCTCCTGCGCACAAGTGGATAACCAGACCAATGGTATAAAGACACAGGCCTTGCTGCCTCAAGGATGGGGAATCCTAATAGTCAACGATAAAAAAGAAAGAAAGGGCGCACCAGCCATGTGCATTATCGTTTGGATGTGAATTTATTAAAAGCGATCAAAAGAAACTACTCACAAACAGTCATAGAAGATCTCACAATGTAGAAAGTCATCGACTAACAGCATACAGTCTATGATGAACAGAGCTCTCCAGAGGTCACAAAGGAACTCACAGGGATCACTGCCAGCTGACGTGTTTCAAAGGGAACATCCCTTCTTCCTCAGAGCTCAGCAGTCTGCTGAGATTCTGAGGAAGAAGGGATGTTCCCTTCGAAACGCTTCATAGAAGATCTCGCAATGTGATTCTGTTTATTTAAACAAATTATAAAAACAATCCATAGATCACACTCACATTTCCTGGTACAAATGAAGGCATGTAGTACATAAATACTCCTCTTCCAGATGGCCACTGCTGGGAGCGACAAGTGGACAGGGAACATCCAACCTCCAAAATGCTGGATGGCAATTCACAAACAACTCGGCGTAACATCCGGCATGTGCTGCAGACCATGCATGCACCTGGACCAGCTGGAATGGCGCTGTGGTGATGAACCGATGGAATACTTGGTTCCTCAATGCATTTCACAGGATGTAACTTACTTCCTCAGTAAGATAGGGGAGAGTAATTATTCTGCAAGTATGTAAGTAAACATTTTTGATCATGGATAATTCAGAAACTGATATCCTCATTAGTGCATCACAATACACATAGATAAATTATTAGTACTCACTACATTTGTGCATAAAATCCCATATACATAGTATAGTATCATGTGGACAGAGTATCATAGTATCATGTGGACAGAGATGCTGGTTCTCCCCCCCCCTTTTATTTATTTCTACCTTCTTAGACTTTTGTATGTTTTATTAGTTAGGTAATATGCTCCATGACAATAAATAAATGATTGATGATACCGTTTGGTGATTTTTAGAAGTCTTGTGGGAAATACAATACATTATGGGGGAGATTTACTAAAACTTGAGAATGCAAAATCTGGAGCAGCTCTGCACAGAAACCAATCAGCTTCCAGATTTTATTGCAAAAGCTTAAGCTCTTCCTGCAAAATGACGTACCTGTATGTCATTTTGCTGAAGTGGTGGTACCAAAGTAATGTCTGCAGCTACAGGCATCACCCCGGTACTGTTTTTTAGAGCTGACGGTCGGCTTTTCTAGTAACAACAACCAATGCCGCTAAGCGGGGCCAGGACAAGGGGTGGGCAGAAGGGACGGATTTACCATTTACTGGAGGAAGGGGGGGCGCAGTAGAGGCCATGCTACAGGCCGCCTGTCCTGGGGCCGCTTTGATCTGTGGCTGCAGCGCTCCCCTCCCACCCCCTCCTTTTGTTTGTCACACAGCGCTGGGAGATGTGTGTGTGTGTTCTGCAGTGCCGTAACAAGGTCCCGTCCCCCTAGACCAGCTCATGTGGTAGCAGATTAAATCAGCGTTCCGCCTATCACACGAGCCAGTCTAGGGGGGTGGGACCTTGTTACGGTGCCGCCAAACACACACACACACAGACCCAGCTATGTGACACACAGTGCTGCGGGAGATGTCCGCTGTGTGATCCAGGGCAGGCTATGGTGAGTCTGCATTCATAGGCAAAGTGAGGCTGCTATTATGGGCACTGAGAGGCTGCGATTATGGGCACCAAGGGGCTGCGATTATGGGCACTGAGTGGCTGTGATTATGGGCACCAAGAGGCTGCAATTATGGGCACAGAGAAGCTGCGATTATGGGCACAGAGAGGCTTCAATTATGGGCACCGAGAGGCTGCGATTATGGGCACCAAGAGGCTGCGATTATGGGCACCGAGAGGCTGTGATTATGGGCACCAAGAGGCTGCGATTATGGGCACAGAGAGGCTGTGATTATGGGCACCGAGAGGCTGCGATTATTGGCACAGAGAAGCTGCGATTATGGGCACAGAGAAGCTGCATGTATGGGCACAGAGAGGCTGCGATTATGGGCACCGAGAGGCTGCAATTATGGGCACAGAGAAGCTGTGATTATGGGCACAGAGAGGCTGCGATTATGGGCACAGAGAAGCTGCGTTTATGGGCACCGAGAGGCTGTGATTATGGGCACCGAGAGGCTGCGATTATGGGCACAGAGAGGCTGCGATTATGGGCACTGAGAGGCTATGATTATGGGCACAGAGAGTGTGCTATTATGGGCACCGAGAGGCTGCAATTATGGGTAACGAGAGGCTGCCATTATGGGCACAGAGAGGCTGCGATCATGGGCACTGTGAGGCTGCGATTATGGGCACAAAGAGGCTGCAATTATGGGCACAGAGATGCTGCAATTATGGGCACAGAGAGGCTGCTTTATTAACCCTAACCGATGCTGCTAAGCAGGGCCGGTACAAGGGGTGAGCAGAAGGGACGGATTTACTATTTACTGGAGGAAGGGGGGCACAGTAGAGGCCATGCTACAGGCCACCTGTCCTGGGGCCGCTTTGATCTGTGGCTGCGGCGCTCCCCTCCCACCCCCTCCTCTTGTTTGTCACACAGCACCGGGAGCGCTGTGTGTCAGGGAGCTGGGTCTGTGTGTGTGTTCTGCAGCGCCGTAACAAGGTCCCGCCCCCCTAGACCAGCTCATGTGGTAGCAGATTGAATCAGTGTTCCGCCTATCACACGAGCCGGTCTAGGGGGGTGGGACCTTGTTATGGTGCCGCCGAACACACACACACAGACCCAGCTATGTGACACACAGTGCTGCGGGAGATGTCCGCTATGTGATCCAGGGCAGGCTATGGTGAGTCTGCATTCATAGGCAAAGTGTGGCTGCTATTATGGGCACCAAGAGGCTGCGATTATGGGCACAGAGAGGCTGTGATTAAGGGCGCTGAGAGGCTGCATTTATGGGCACAGAGAGGCTGTGATTATGGGCACAGAGAAGTTGTGATCATGGGCACCGAGAGGCTGCGATTATGGGCACATAGAGGCTGTGATTATGTGCACCAAGAGGCTGCGATTATGGGCACCGAGAGGCTGCGATTATGGGCACAGAGAAGCTGCGTTTATGGGCACAGAGAGGCTGCGATTATGGGCACAGAGAGGTTGCGATTATGGGCACAGAGAAGTTGAGATCATGGGCACAGAGAGGCTGTGATTATGGGCACCGAGAGGCTGTGATTATGGGCACATAGAGGCTGCGATTATGGGCACGAGAGTCTATGATTATGGGCACCAAGAGGCTGCGATTATGGGCACAGAGAGGCTGCTATTATGGGCACCGAGAGGCTGCGATTATGGGTACCGAGAGGCTGTGATTATGGGCACAGAGAGGCTGCGATTATGGGCACAGAGAGGCTGCGATTATGGGCACAGTGAGCGGCATTGATGGGCACAGGGAGGCGGCATTGATGGGCACAGTGAGGCGGCATTATGGGCACAGTGAGGCTGTCATTATGGGCACCGAGAGGCTGCGATTATGGGCACTGAGAGGCTGCTATTATGGGCACAGAGAGGCTGCGATTATGGTCACAGTGAGGTGGCATTGATGGGCACAGTGAGGCGGCATTGATGGGCACAGTGAGGCGGCATTGATGGGCACAGGGAGGCGGCATTGATGGGCACAGCAGTAGGCTGCATTTGATGGGCACTGGTGAGACTGCATTGATCTCTTGTATCACGTCTGCAGTCTCTGATCATCTTTAGTATGATGTCCTCAGTCTCTAACCATCTCTTGCCTTATATCATGTCTGCAGTCTCTGAGGGGAGTTTGCTTAATTAGCAATGGTATTGGTAATATGCAGCAGGAAGGGGGTTAATGCACTGTCACTGATGCATTAGTATAGATCCCATCGGCTATAGGCGCTGTAGCTTTTCACATCGGGGGGGGGCGTAGTTTTTCATCTTCGCCCTGGGCACCGAATGACCTTGTCCAGGCACTGCCGCTAAGTAGCCACTCAGCTGTTATTACAAGGAGCAGGAAAGGATGTCCCCACCCTCCCTCCACCTTCCGCCGCTCCACCATCTCCACTGGCTGGCCAGAGTCCCGATCAAAGCCAAATTCGACTGATCGGGTCTCCGATGTAGAAACCCAGAAGCGAGATCAAAATGTCACTTCCGGTTTAACTAAATAAAGTGGTCTCGTGCAAAAATTATATCACTGAATAACACTGTGATACAGTGTACACACTTAGTGGTATTAAATTAATATCCAAATGGGTAAAACATACAATGTGAAAAATCAATGTGCAAAGTTATTGAAATTCTATACGTATCAATGCATAGTGGTCATGCGGATACGGTCTAGGTTGCACGTGCCACGTCTTATTTTAATGAATTGGAAGAAATTAACAGGTTTGGGCTTGAGACTTTTTAGGCACAGTAATTACTAAATGTGTAATTAAAATTCTAGTTTATTAGAAAATATTTAAAATGAAGAAATAAAACAGAGGAAACAAATAGAATTCAGTTCATGATCACACAGTTTTACAAGTTATACACTCCATACATAGCTAAATGGTTATAAAAAAACAATTTGAACAATGTTTAGAATTGGAAACTCTATCCAATATAGTTACATTGTGTTGAACCAGAAGCTATGCGGTGGTAACAATCAAATTCTGTATTGGCTCGACATGTTGCGCGCCGCATGCGCTTCTTCAAGAGCACAGAACTGAATACTGCAATGAACAACATATTTACAGTAAATAATTCATCATAGTGTATTATACTGTAGTTAAATATTGTTAGATCAAAAGTATAGTAATATCATAAGTACCAGAGAGGCTGCCCCTAAGGCCCAATGGGATGTGCCCGTCCCACAGAGTCCCAGTGATAATCAAGAAATGTGGGGACGTATGTAACATAATAAGAGAATAATATTTAAAATTTGAAAATTCTGTTCAACTCCGACATGGGGTAGGGCTACTGCATGATCAAACGGGAATGAAGGGGGGGAAAGGAAGGGAGGGGGAGGGGGAGGGGAGGGGGAAGGAAAAGGAAAGAAAGGGGGGGAGAAGGTAGAGGGGGAGGGGGGGGGAAGGGGGATGGAAAGGGGGAGGGAGAAACCTTTTTTCCCCCCCATCCCCTTGGTTTCTCCCTCCCCCTTTCCATCCCTCTTTCCTCCCCCCCTCCCCCTCACAGCCCGAAGGATAGATATAGGTGTTGTTATGTATTTATATGTATTTATAGATGGCTTCCCGGTATTAAAGTCTCCCAGAACTCTCACCTTAATATTGTGGGTTAGTAGCTTATAGTACCTGAGATCTCCAATGTTCCCCATAAGTGGGACGGTCCTCTGGTACTTCTCCAATAGGTAAACGAATCCACTCAGTTATCCCAATGTATAGGGAGGGAATACCTCAGTGAGATATGGGGAATAAAACAAAGAAGCCTCCAATAGCGCAGTATGTCAGGACCAAACAGTATATTTATTTAAAAACTGGGCAAAGTGAACTCTTCCATTTCAACATTAAAAACAAGCAGGGAAGAAATTTGGCGTTCCATACCTTCGTACGTCACTTCTGGTGTGCGTCTATCTCAGCCAATCCCTACGCGTTACTTCGCATCTCGTGACTTCAGCTGGGGAACCGGATTGGCTGTTAAGCCATGACTTAAATATTGTATAACCGGAAGTTGTCTAGCGGCCATTTTTTTTAAGTCTGCTAAAAGTAAACATAGCGGCCATTATTCTGGCTGCCTAGTACTATTACGGTTGGCCATTTTCTTGTGGTTTGGTGTCTGCAATGTATGTATATGCAGACCAAACTTCGTGTGTGTTAGGAATAGAATCAACACGTCTGGTTCACTAATATTTTATCATTAAATTCACAGGTAGTATAAAACTAGATACTGATATATCAATAAATACTATAAATAATAGATGGGGCAAATTCTAATTGCCGATCTAGTCGCACCACACAAGTTAGGCAAGAAAGCGTTCTTACAGTAATAATGATCATAATGGCCTAAAATATATATATAGAACATGTCTACCAGGTTAATCATGATTCTATTTCAACATATTATATATGGACCTTAATATAAGGTCCCAACATTGGATAAATATCAATCCATCAATATATATAAAATTTAAATAAAATAAATATAGATCTAAAAAATAGAGAATAAAAAATAATAATTTATAAAAAATAAAAATAAACTGTAGTTGTGAATAAATGAATTAGAAATTGCTGAGGAATCAGTTTAGGTCAAATTCTATATTCATACCCCCAGGTGTAAGTGTACGCATGGTATATATCCATTTTGATTCCTTCTGACTTATTGTCCTGATTTTATGGCTTCCTCTCCATGCCTTTTTATATTTTTCTATACCCCAAAATTGTAGTTGTGAGGGATCTTTGTTATGTTTCAGTACAAAATGCTTCCATACATTGTGCTTGGGGAAGCCATTAATTATGTTTTGTATATGTTCCTGTATCCTTACTTTCAGTGCTCTCTTAGTTCTACCAACGTATTGCAAATTGCAACTGCACTGAAGTACATATACAACTCCCTCAGTGTGACAACTTATAAAATCATGAATGGTATATGATTGTCTTGTGTTTGTGGCCACAAATTTTATTTTGAAATTTTTTTGAGTGGCGACAGGCATAGCAGTTTCTACATGGGTAAAACCCTTTTCCATCAAAGAATGTGAATGTTGGTTTGGGCGGTGGTTAAACTACTGATTTCACAATCAAATCTTTGATCGTAGGTGCTCTTTTATAAACAATGTTAGGGCGGTCAGGTAAAATCTTTTGGAGGTCCTTATCATTTTTTAGGATGTGCCAATGTCTCTGTATGAATTTGGCTATATCCTTATGTTGAACATTGTAGTCCAATATAATATATGGTGCTTCTTGTTGTGGTTTCTTTTCTAGTTTATTTTGTAACATTTTTGTTCTATCCATCTCCTCAACCTGGTGTATTTGGTCCTTGATCCATGTATCATCATATCCTTTGGCTTTAAATCGATACCTATATAGGTATATAGAAATGCATAAGGAAATTAACATCAAGAAATCCATCATGAATAATCCTTGCCTATCTAGTAATACTCTTACCAGAAAGGGTGGACCCGGATGTCAGCGACACCGGGTCAAAAAAGCTTAAATGGTCAAATCAGTCACCTGCTACACATTGCGGATTGTCACTTGCCACAATGTCACCTGCCACACATTGTGGATTGTCACTTGCCACTACGTCACCTGACACACATTGAGAATTGTCACTTGCCATGATGTCACCTGCCACACATTGCAGATTGTCACCTGCCACACATTGCGCATTGTTACTTGCCACAATGTCACCTGCCACACATTGCGGATTGTCACTTGCCACGATGTCACCTGCCACACATTGGGGATTGTCACTTGCCACGATGTCACCTGCCACACATTGCAGATTGTCACTTGCCACTACGTCACCTGCCACACATTGCGGATTGTCACTTGCCACAATGTCACCTGCCACATTGCAGATTGTCACTTGGCACGACATCACCTGCCACACATTGCGGATTGTCACTTGCCACAACGTCACCTGCCACACATTGCGGATTGTCACTTGCCACAACGTCACCTGCCACACATTGCAGATTGTCACCTGCCAAACATTGTGGATTATCACTTGCCACTACGTCACCTGCTACACATTGTGGATTGTCACTTGCCACAACGTCACCTGCTACACATTGCGGATTGTCACTTGCCATGATGTCACCTGCCACACATTGCAGATTGTCACTTGCCACTACGTCACCTGCCACACATTGAGGATTGTCACTTGCCACAACGTCACCTGCCACACATTGCGGATTGTCACTTGCCACAACGTCACCTGCTACACATTGCAGATTGTCACTTGCCACAATGTCACCTGCCACACATTGCGGATTGTCACTTGCCACTACGTCACCTGCCACACATTGCGGATTGTCACTTGCCACAATGTCACCTGCCACACATTGCGGATTGTCACTTGCCACTACGTCACCTGCCACACATTGCGGATTGTCACTTGCCACGATGTCACCTGCCACATTGCAGATTGTCACTTGGCACGACGTCACCTGCCACACATTGCGGATTGTCACTTGCCACGATGTCACCTGCCACACATTGCGGATTGTCACTTGATACAACGTCACCTGCCACACATTGCAGATTGTCACCTGCCAAATATTGTGGATTATCACTTGCCACTACGTCACCTGCTACACATTGTGGATTGTCGCTTGCCACGACGTCACCTGCCACAAATTGTGGATTGTTACTTGCCACGATGTCACCTGCCACACATTCCAGATTGTCACCTGCCACACATTGCGGATTGTCACTTGCCACAACGTCACCTGCTACACATTGCGGATTGTCACTTGCCACAATGTCACCTGCCACACATTGCGGATTGTCACTTGCTACGATGTCACCTGCTACACATTGCAGATTGTCACTTGCCACGACGTCACCTGCCACACATTGCGGATTGTCAATTGCCACAACGTCACCTGCCACACATTGCGGATTGTCACTTGCCACAACGTCACCTGCCACACAAATGCAGATTGTCACCTGCCACACGTTGTGAATTGTCACTTGCTGTGTCTCAAAATGAAGGCAGGCAGCAGAGAGATGATGTAATCTCTCTGCTGCCCGCGGCTGCACAGTAAGGGCAGAACTGCAGTAATGCAGGGAGGGCGGTGAGAGATGATGTCATCCCCCGCCCGCCGGCCCGCTGATTGGCCAACACCTGCCGACTCACTCAACCACCGACCTGCCCGCTGGCTAATCCCCTGTTCTGCCCGCACGCTCCTGCCACCTCGGCACCGGGCTCCTCCACGCTCCACCTCCACATCTGCGCCATGGGATTAGCAGCAAAGCGTCGGAACGGCTGGGTGGCGGGCGGAAATTTGCCACACACCTGAAAGTCCCATGGTAGGGCAGGCCCTGTTGGCATCAATATGTAATTTAATTTTAAAAACTATGTTTTTGAGTATAGTATGTAATTATGCATGTACAGAACATGTCGACGACCTTATTTGTTCTTTACAAGCAGAATCTACTTCCAGCTTTGAAGTGCTATATACGGTAGCAATTGTGCTTTTCTGCTCCTCCTTGCAATAAAAACCTATGAGCCAACTGACTAATTGAAAACAATGCCCTCTCTAAGTGGCCAATTTTTTTTTTTTTTTACAGCTGTCAAATAGGAAAGCTAAATAAACCTGTTACAATGAACTCCCTTCTAGATTTTAGCCCCTTCATGCCTAAGCCTTTTTCTGACATTTGCTGCTTAGAAGGTAAAATCTGTATTTATTACTAGAAAATCTTAGAACCTCCAAACATATAAATATATTTGTTTAGCAGAGACCCTAGAGAATAAAATGGCAATCATAGCAATATTTTATGTCACACTGTGTTTGCGCAGCAGTATTTACATTTTTCTGGAAGAAATACACTTTCATGAATAAAAAACAAAAAAAACAGTAGTTAGCACAATTTGTTTGTATAATGTGAAAGATGATGTTGATGTTACGCCGAGTAAATAGATACCTAACATATCATGCTTTAAAATTGCACACTCGTAGAATGGCAACAAACTATGGTACTTCTGTAGCACTGCTCTCGTGAGGGTCGCAAGTGTAGCAGGCATGTTGTAATGCAATTTCTCCTTTTGGCCACAAGATGGAGACAGAGAGATGCTGAATTGTCCCTCCAGAAAACTCAGACACAAAGCTCACTGGGTAAAAGGGGAGTTTCAGGAAGTGCTGAGGAAAATGAGGAGAGAGAAGTGCTGAGGTGAGAGAAAAGAGAGAGAGGCAGGTTTTCCACACAGCACTACAGAGAGTGCTGACAGGAGACTGAAGAGAGGGAAATGCTGAGATGATTGAAAGAGAAAGAGACATGTTTTCTACGGAGAGAGTGCTGACAGAAGACCTGCGGAGGGCTGTCCGAGAAGAGTGAGGAGAGCGGTCTGAGGTACCAGCTTCTGATTGAGGGGAGAGACACACGCTGACACCAGGGACTGTGTGACCCAACAGAGGGAGAGAAAGCCACGTTTCTCTTGAGACTACTGGAGAGAGTTACCGTGAGGAGAGGGGACAGAGGACAGGAGTGGTGAGGAGACGGGACTGTGTGATGGAACTCAAGAACTGGAACTAAGAAAGAGAATGTCACACTGTCTACCAGTATCTAAGAGAGAGAGAGACATGCTTTTCCCGAGACTGTTGCCAAGAGACTGAGGATAAAGGTGCCAGGAACAGTGTCACCCACACAATCCTCCACCGTTCAGCCCAGGGACCCTGCTCAGCAACTCAGCACCATCTAGCCCAGCGGAAACAACCAACACCCCACTTCGGGGATCACAAGACCCATCCAGGTGTCCTTTTGGCCGTTGTCCCATCACCCTGCCAGTTGAGCTACCAGCCATCCTGATCGGCCCACAGGAGGTGATCCAGTGCCTTACAACATTGCCAGGAGCCTGAACCACCATTTGGGACTTCCGTTGTGTCATCACCCAGAGGATTGATGAGTGGGTGTAAACCCAACATCTTTCTTAGCACAGTACAGACACTGTATGCAGACAGCTATTCCCCTTTCTACTGTCAGAGGATTCTTGTTTGGAGCTGCCACTTTTAGCCATTCTGTTCTTACAAACCACTACCTAACGGGATTTCCTAGAGAATTACTGTCTCACTTTTGATTGATTAAACCTACTCTCTTTAAAAAGGGGCCCAACGTTTGCTAGCAGAAGACACTAGTACCCTTCAACTCAGGACCTTTAACGTTACAGATCTGTGCTTACTGTATGTTAACCCATTTCTTCATTTTGTATTGTTATTTTCTATGGTGTTTGTGGCCCAGAAGCGTCTGTGTTATGGGCATATAGATTACTGCCCTTTTCTAAATTTAAAGTTGCTAAGTATTGAAGATTGTCTTTTCTAATGTAATAATTCTTTGCAGAAAGGTTTAACAGTGTTGTAAGCTTCCATATGCTTTAAACCGTGATAATATATTCAATTTGTTTATCACTACCAGGTGTGTGTCTGTTTTTTTGGTGATAATCCACAGCCAAGATAACAGTATTTTCCACATGTGTCTTTAAATGTGTTTGCAGTAATTTAATTTAACCAGATATGCCAGAGGGGCTGAAGTCATTCTTGGGGTTGAGGTGGAGATCAGAGAACCCAAATTTACCAAGCTACTCCTTTGGGGGTGGTGCTACACGTGGGGGCTCATCCGGTATTTCCTGTTCTGCTAGCAAACCACCAAGACAACACCCTTGAAAGCATCAAGATGGATCTTGATGGGGTGGCACTACACAAGTTAAATCAGTACCCCCCTGGTTGCCTTGACCCTGTGAGTCCTCCGCCACCTCTGACACCCTGGGTTCATCCATTTTCCCTCTTTAGTAACAATAATGAAGAAGTAGGTACACTAGAATTGTTTTAACCAATTAACTTGTTTACTTAGTGAAATGAAAATGATTGGAAAGTCAACTCAAGTTTACAATTCAAAATGGTATTTCTTATAGCAATGTTATCAATAACTAAATGGCAATCACATATCAGATTTAAACATTCAACAGTGAGAACTATAATCTCTGTACACAGCAAGGCACATACAATGCCTAATGTGAACAGGTTACAGGAGAGCAGAGGAATGGCTCTTATTGGTGTCAGGCACCTCTCTTCTGTTCCTCAACACATAGATGCAGCAAAGTAAATACAATGCTTTAACCTTTGGCATAAACTAAATTGAAATTCAACCTGCTGTTTCGGAGCGTTCTTCGTGAATTGTAGCTCTGTGAATTCAGCAAAGACAAATCCCTGAAAGGGGGAAAGAGGTGAAAAGTAGTCCTGTATTACTGTGCGGCAGTCTGGTTGATCTTCAGTTAACCCTTGATAATAATTGCATGCAAGGAATTTTTTGAATGGCAAAGCAAAGCAACCTGAATCAATCTTCCTGTGTTGAACAAATTGCAACTGGATTCACAGTGATTACTGACTTAAAGATTATGCCCTCTGTATAACTACAAGTAGAAGCAGGTAAATAGAAGGTAGATATGTCTGTATATAGTGTCTATGATATTAGGCCTAGATCCTTGACACTAATGCCCCGTACACACGGTCGGATTTTCCGTCGGAAAATCTGTGATAGGACCTTGTTGTCGGAAATTCCGACCGTGTGGGCTCCATCACACATTTTCCATCGGAATTTCCGTCACACAAAGTTTGTCGGAAATTCCGATCGTGTGTACACAAATCCGACGCACAAAGTGCCACGCATGATCAGAATAAATTAAAATTAAATTAAATTAGAAAGCTATTGGCTACTGCACCGTTTATAGTCCCGACGTACGTGTTTTACGTCACCGCATTCAGAACGATCGGATTTTCCGACTACTTTGTGTGACCATGTGTATGCAAGACAAGTTTGAGCCAACATCCGTCGGAAAAAATCCATAGATTTTGTTGTCGGAATGTCCGATCAATGTCCGACCGTGTGTACGGGGCATAAGGCTGATAGAAACTGCAGGATGCAATGGTGTCTATATACAGTGTCTATAAGGTCGGGCTATTGCCCGCTCACCACACTGGAACAAAGGATGACTATGATGATGGTGATGATAATGGTGGCTGTCTCTTGAGAATGTGGCTCAGGGGATGATTTCCGGGTCATGGCTCACCCGAATTTGATGTCACCGCTGGATAGATGGAATAGGAGCGGCCTCCAGGCCGGGGATGCTGCCCGCAGGTGTCCCTCCGAATATCCAATGGATGGTTCCGCTGATGCAGGCCAGGACTCAGCTGCAGCTCACACCATCACAGAATCCCTGCACTTAGATCCAGGCTGTGTCTCAAGAGAGTGCACCAGGCCTCAATCCTTTCCTCTTATAGTCCCTCCCAGCGGTCTGTTCTTCCCCATCAGTCATCTGGTAGTTGTAGTTCCTGATGATTCAGCAAGATGGCAAATCTTTAACTGACAATTGCACGGGCATGCAATATTGTACCCAAACAAAATTTGCATCCTTTTTTTCCCACAAATAGAGCTTTCTTTTGGTGGTATTTGATCACCTCTGCAGTTTTAATTTTTTTGCGCTATAAACAAAAAAAGACCAACAATTTTGAAAAAAAAATATTTTTTACTTTTTGCTATAATAAATATCCCCATTTTTTAAAAAACAAACAAATTTCTTCATCAGTTTAAGCCGATATGTATTCTACTACATATTTTTGGTAAAAAAAAATCGCAATAAGTGTATATTGATTGGTTTGCACAAAAGTTATAGCATCTATAAACTGGGAAAGATTCATGCCATTTTTATGGCATTTTTATTATTTTTTTTTTACTAGTAATGGCGGTGATCTGTGATTTTTAGCAGTACTGCGACATTGCAATGGACAGATCGGACACTTTTGACATATTTTTGGGACCATTGACATTTGATAATGATATTATGATATGTCTCCTCTGCCCTGACAGCACAGGGATTTGTGTGTTTACACACACAAATCCCCTCGCTTACTCTCATGCATGCGATCGCACATGGTCGGCGGCGATCCAGCCACGTACATTGGGTCCCCCCGCTGTGCAGCGGGCATGCGCTCCTGCCTCCGACGGTGCGTGCGCCCTCTGGCGACTCTTAAAGGGAAACCCCGTACCCGTACGGGGTTTTGTGCAGGGGAGCCATTCTGCCCCCCCGTAAAAAGACGTGAGCCAGTCGGTAACTGGTTAATCTAAAGCCTAGTACACACAATGAGAATATTGGACAAATGATCGTCTGTTTTTTGTTTGTTTTTTTGCATGCTTATCTCATATCGAAAATGAAGAGGTTACTATACTTACAAATATTTTCGCAAGACAATAAAAATTCGGAAGTGATATTGTATTTTTATTGCCTTTTCTGCCAAAAATTCTACTGATTAAGCAAAAATCATATGATCTGTTATGGTATGAGAATAATTTTCGTGCTTGTCGGATAATTTTGCATGAATTGTTGTGATCGGCTCTCGAAAGCTGTGTACTAACCATCAGATTATCGTATGATCGCTTCAAAAGCGGTATTTTTCATATGACTTTCTGATCGTGTGTGCAGGCCTTAAAGTGTTACTAAACCCTCAACAGTAAAATCAGTCTGTATATGCCGTAAAGCATGCTTGTTATACTCACTGTGAAACCTAAGGGGTTAATCCTCTGCATTGTATAAAAAGGCTCTCTGATCCTGTCTTCTCTGATCTTCCAATTCCTTTACTGTCCCCAATCCATCTGCTGATAGAACAGAGCCTTGGGGGGACTTTGCACATGCTCAGTTTGGTGTGTATTGCTAGAGAGTTTATTTATTTATTTTTGGGATGATGTGTGTGATCGGCACAGGGCCAATCAGCACTGTCCAGACAGAAAGGGGTCATACAGCCTCATAGGACAGTCAGAGGAGAATGAAATCTTTTCCTACAAGCTTTAACCAGTGCTTGGCCAGACACTGGTAGATGTCACAAGACTTGCATTCCCATGTTTTTTGTACTGTGGGAGACCAGATATAGTTAATGCAGGGTTCTGGGTTTAGTAACAGTTTAAGGAGCACCAAAATGTCCCATAGATACAACACAGGCCTAAGGGCCACCTGTGTTCTCACACATTTTGCCCACACATTTATTTTAGTGGTTAAATGTAGGTGCCCGCCCAGTGCAAATATCCTAGGCACCATGTTTCATGTATCTCTATATTAAGAAGGGAAGACAACTGCAATAAAATTTTCAATACAAAAGCAATATTTCCAAAAAGTGATTCACTGTGGTCTACTGAGCCTCTTGAATACCAATAGTAGTGTGTTCTAAAGTTTTAAGTATCAGAAGGGGGGCAACTTATTAAGCTTTAACCTGAAACAGCATTTTAAACCCAAATGAAGCCTCCCCATTTATTACTGTAATGCAGCCAAGCCGCATATACAATAATAAGTATTGTCCCATATGAAGTGCTGCAGCAAGGGTTACAATTATAGCAAGTGGAGAGCCAGACTGCTGCTCTCACGCATAAGCAGTGGTCCAGGTCTCCAGTGGTCTGACATTTCCCCTTGTACACTATTTCACAGTGATTTAGCTTACTGTTGTTTTTTTTTATCTGATGCAAAAGTAGAAATTCCTTTAACCACTTGACCACTGGGCACTTAAACCCCCTTCCTAACCAGACCAATTTTCAGCTTTTGGTGCTCTCACACTTTGAATGACAATTACTCAGTCATGCAACACTGTACTCATATGAAATTTTTGTCCTTTTTTTCACACAAATAGAGTTTTCTTTTGGTGGTATTTAATCACTGCTGGGTTTTTTATTTTTTGTGCTATAAATCAAAAAAGACAGAACATTCGATTAAAAAAAAAAAATTCTTTGTTTCTGTTAAAATTTATTGCAGAGTATTGGCAGAGTATTGGCAGAGTGTTGGCGAGTATTGGCAGAGTATTGGCGAGTATTGGCAGAGTTTTGCAGAGTATTGGCAGAGTTCTGCACAGTGCTGCAGAGTATTGCACAGTGTTGCAGCGTATTGCACAGTTTTGCAGAGCATTGCACAAATTTGCAGAGTATTGCACAGTTTTGCAGAGTATTGCAGTGTTGCAGAGTATTGCTGACATTGAGCAGTGCTTTGGGCACTAAACATCCAGCCCACAACGCTGCCATCTCTCCCCCACCTCCCCTCTCCCCTCGCACTGTACCGATCAGTACATAGAGGGGAGGGAGGAACCGGCGTCATGATGTGACGCCAGTTTGTTTACATGTGATCGCTCCGTCATCTGACGGAACGATCACGTGGTAAACGGCCGCAAATAGTCACGGATGTTCCCGGGTGAGCGCCCCAGGGGGCGCGCGGGAGCAACAATCTGGAATGACGTCCCACAGACGTCCACCCAGAACTAGCCGACCGTGCTGCAGCCGTCTTTCGGCTATGGCCCGGTCGGCAAGTGGTTAAAGGGTAAACCCAGCTGAAAAATTGTCATCCATTGCTCATACATAATTATACTATTTTTTTTTTTTTTTATATTTTAATTTCTTTATTAATTTTTCTGTATCAAAAAAAGGAAAAATAAACACATAGCATGGATGCAACCTTGCTGTATCATCAATATACACAATTTCTTAATACATTCTTAACACAACCCCCCCCCCCCCAATCTACAGTATCCCTTTCCCTCCCCAGCTACCTTTTTCAATCCCAATCTATCCTATTCTTTTCCACTGATCCTCCTCTCCCAGTATGTATCTATCTTATGCTTCCACAGCTATAGATTATAACCTATGCTCCCATTATTTCTCCAAATCTTATTGTTTGCTTGTAGACAACCCAATCCTGCCATTTCTCTTCATATTCCTCTAACCTCCATCGCTGAACCTTAAATATTCAAAATTTTGGATTTAATTTATTTTGTTACACCAGCTCTTCATGGTGGGCCTTTCTGGTTCCTGACAATGTCTGGTTATAAGGCTTTTAGCCGCGTTTAAAAGCTGGGGGAGCAACATTCTTGCATATTGCTTAGTTGGCATTCTTATCCCGTGGAATAGGCACCCCCACGGGTCATCGGGAATCTCTATGTTGGTTATCTCTTTAGTTATTTTTCTAATCTGCTCCCAGAATTTTTTTTATTTCAGGACAATGCCACCAAATATGGGCCATGGTCCCAATTTCTTTACACCCTCACCAGCATAATTGTGATTTTTCACTTTTTGGCATTTATGTGCCTTGTCGGGGGTGATGTACCATCGGGCCAAGCACTTATAATTTAACTTTATTATATTGCTATTGACCGAAGTGAGATTAACCCGCCTCAATAGCTGCCTAATCTCGACTTTATTTACTGGTGCTCCCAGTTCCCTCTCCCACTTCTCAATGTATATCGGTATCCCCCCATTCTGTCCGATCATTCAGCACTCTGTAGATCCTAGAGATCGCCTTCTTCTTCCCTTTGTCAACACAGATTTTCTCAAAGGGAAGCAGATTTTCTGCCGATCTATTGGGCTGTGACAGAGTCTCGGTAAAGTGTTTTAATTGACTATACCGCCATACATCTATCCCCATCGACTCCCGTTTATTTTTTCCTTGTCAAAAGAAGTTTATTGAGTATACAATATTATAAAGATACATAAAGTAAGTTTACAAGGATCTATAAAGTAAGCTCATTGTTTTACAGTAGGGTTTATATAGGTAAATATCATGAAATTTCAAATATTAAACATTGGGTTCACGTAAACCTAAATTAAAGATATATATCATTTCCTTAGTTACTTTTGTAGGTATTTAAATGATTTATACCTACTATACATATTGTTTACAGGTAGAGTGTATATAGGTCAAATAAATTCTGATAATGAGCTTTAATCGTAAGGTGGAGAAAAGGAAAGAGAAAGAAGAAAAAGTGTAGAAAGGCAGAGGTATGGTCCACAAGGTTGTCCCGCTCGTCAGTTTATTATTCTTTTTAGTTCTCTTTGAAGCCTTAGAATGGGTGTCTCTGTAAGTCATTTAATCTGTTACCATGGCAACAGGACAGAGTCATTGAAATTTGGCAGGAACTGTTGTTTTATCCAAGGATGCCAAAGTTTTTCAAATTTTGGAATTTGATTTTGATCGATGGCTACCATCTTAGCATGGGGCATTGTATTATTCATTCTGTGAATTGTTTCTGCTAGTACCAATGTAGGAGATTTCCATGCCTTGGCCACTGTTTGTTTTGCAGCCGTTATTAGTTGGATCATAAGTTTGAATTGAGAGAGTGTTAACCATTCCGGTTTTAGATTAAGTAAAGTTATATATCGATCTGGTTGTATTATTTTTTTAAATATTTTAGATGCAATCACGAAGACTTCCTTCCAGAAGGTTTGGATTACTGGGCACGTCCACCATATGTTCCCGTTTATTTTTTAATTCCTGAAAAGTGAGTATTTTACCATTGTACATTATATCTTTTAATTGTGCGTTCTCTTGTTTTATCCAATTACCGAACAGTGTCTCTATTCCTGGTGTGAAATATTCTGTATTTTTCAGTGGTATTAAAGGTGAGTTATACTCCCACTTCTCCCTTTTGTGTATATTGCCCCATATTTTTAATACATTCCTCGTGATCGCGTGTGTGTCTTTACTGAGATTCCTATATTGTGCCAGGATCCATATTATTTTACCCAATGTGACCATGCTTATTGTGCATTCCATCTTTACCCATCTCTTTTCCTTATTATTGTTTACCCATTCAGTTACCCATTCATAATTATACTATTGATCCTTTAGCTACAAAACAATGGTGTCTAAAGATTTCATAATGTGACACAAAATTAGCAATTTGTAAATGAATCAGTGATTTCTGTATGTAGGTTTACCTACCTATAGTTCTATGAACCTTAGGCTCCATTCACACTTGTGCGACTTCAAAATCGTGCAGTTTCCATTGCGACATTACAGTGCAACTTTATACGACTTAGATGCCATTTGGATGTGATTTTGGATCAGTATGACTTTGTTGCGACACAATTCCTTTTCCTGCTGCAGTGTTTTCCTGTTCCTCTTTGCTTCCTGGTTTTTGTGGTGTGGTGCAGTGTGGTGTGGTGTGGTTTGGGAAAATATATTTGCTAATGGGTGAAAATGTAGTGCTGATAAATGTAAACAGTGTTAATAAAAAACTGTGCAAACTCGAACATATTAGTCCCAACTGTGTAAGAGTAAAAGAACAACTAATAAGTCCCAAGTGGGTAAGTAAAAAAAATGGCGAATTCACCACAGACACATGGTTGTTCACGCAAGAAAGAAATGATGGGCTGAGTTGTATAACATCCGGAAAACAGTGACATCCAAATTGGAATAAGAATGGTTACTCTTACCGGAACCAATGGACCCGGATGTCAGTGACACCAGGTCAGTCAGGCATGCATATCCAGAGATCTCTCTGTGGGCTCTCAATGATGGAGACAACTGATAAGCTGTGAATAACAGGATGGAAGGGTCAGACAGACTCACATCAAGGAGGATATGCAAAAAAGAAGGGGACTTCCAATGGTGCAGATCAAAAAGGTGGGTTTTTATTCATAAAAACCAACATACAAGACAAAAATGTGATCACAGGTAAAAATGCAATATGGGAAGTGGTAAAAACCAAGCCCTATGCGTTTCGTCCTACTAGGACTTCTACTGGGGCATCTAACAGCGCCCTCATATTGCTTATATATATCTATAAATATGTGAAACCAATCAAAGAAGCAATAAAAGGTCAGCAGTAACGGGTTCCCTGATAGGGGGAGAACTGGTCACATGACAGCCCATGTTCCAACCTCCTAATAAGGACCAATTGTACCACAGTATACATGGCCCTACAATCAACTACAAGGTCACCCGGAAGTGGATAGATCCACACATGGTGCAAACAACGTGGGTGAAAAGCCCGCAAAAACGGATGTAATAGGCACGTGATCAGCACCGTCAAATCACTATCAATGCTATGGACGGGATAAGCATGTAACACACCACAAATCAGGATTAAACAATATACATATATCCGGAGCGGGTCGGCGCTTGCCTCACAACGAGGCTTAGAACGACAACCACATACTCGAACTGGCATCATATGTTGGTCACGCCAGCGTGATGATGCATGTAGTGCGTCAGGTGCAAGGCGTGAAACAACAAAGGGGGGGCACGTGACAAGGACGACCGACACCACATGACAGGGCTGGCCAATTACACCGAACACTCAGCAGTAATGGTACAATGGAAGTCCAAGTCACATGACCCACAAGGTCCGGAGGCACGGTCGGTAACCACACTGCACAGCCAACATCAAGTTAATCGTCATAAATATGACAAACCAAAAACATATATGTAATTAAAAACAAGGACATAAATACATCAGAGACATGATGTCAAAATCCTAAACTGACATAATAAAAATCACAACATAATAAGGTTAACGATGGTATATAAACTTAACAAAAGTAAAGGAAAAACAATAATTGTATGACGACAGAGATGATCACCCAAAACTAGGAGAACCTCACACGTCAGCAACCCCTAAATATCTGCATTCTATGAAATGTGACTGAGCAAAAAAGTATTAAACAGTATAATAATATCGAAGAACAAAATGGATGCGATAAGAAAACCATTAAGCTTTATTTATAAATGTGTTAATGTCCCACTTGATGTTCATGCCGAACAACAAGTAGGTCCTAAGCTCATAAATCCAATAGGTTTCAAGGCGAGATACCCCGTGGAGGCGGGACTCGCCCCTCCAATGAGCAACAAACTTGTCAATGACATCAAATTGTGTTCCAGTGGGATCTCAATCATGGTGTTCCAAATAGTTCCAAATCGTTTGTAGCTGCTCACTTGTTCCCTTTTTTTTGGGTAGCGCAATAATTATTTGCACTTTACACTGATCTTTTGACCTTTTTTATTGCTGCCAATATCTGACTATCTTCTAGTCACCATGGACGTTTTTGAATATAGAACCACTAGGTTACTCAATACAGATGGTGTATTCACCACTACTGGTTCTGATACAGAAATTAGTGGTATGTTCATTAGGTTGAAAAATACATCTCCAATGGGACACAGCCTTCTTGGAACAGTACATTAAAGAACAAATGGTTCCGAGAGGCCTCCGTTGGGACGTGTTTCCACAACAAGGGGACCCTGACATCGAGTCTTGGTTCAGATATTTTAATGAGATTGGGATTAAACTTCTTGGCTTCTTAGTAGACAAGAAACAACTTAAATTGTCTATTATTGATAAGGAGATCAAGGATCTCAAAGAGAAACTCACTCCTTATAAAACTACCTCAGAATATATTTCTCTTTCTACCAGTTTGAGAAATAATCTAAAGAAAGAAGAAAAAGACCAAAGGAATAAGAAGCAAAAGAAACATAACTGTGATATAGTAGACTACAAAACGAACCTCGTTTTCAATTGGCAGAAAAAGATTGGCTCTTTGGTGCCATCTGAAGGCGAGATTTCTGAGATGGAAGTTGCTAATCCTGTTATACAGAACCCCGATAGGAGGCTTGTATACGAGCCGAATGCAAAGGAAGGTTCAAGTAAACTACGAAACACTCCACAGGGCTCTAAAAGTGGAACCAATAAACTCCAAGATTCCAGGAAAAGGCCCTATTACCCTTAAAATCCTTACCTGGTACACCCTCCCATTGTTAGAGGCAGAGGTGCCAAGAATAATGGTAGAGGAGTGTCTCGCGGGCAATCAAGGAATTCATATTATAATTAGGGAATGAGAGGACCACCACCAGGGTGGCATGATTCATGCGATGATTATAATCGAGGTAGTCATGAGAATGACTATATGACACGGACACCTATCCGCACTCATAATCGTTTTCTCCCCCTTCCGGGGAAGGGACCGAGAGAAACATACCAGAATTCCTATGGGTATGTAGATAGAGAGGAAGACCTATTTTCTAGGTCTCCCTATCATTATAACCAGAATCAACCTGGGCCCTCCTACAAATCAGGTTTTCCGGGGTCCACACAGGATTACCTGGGAAGTGCAGAAAGAAGAGAGGTACCAGAGGGGGTGGAGGATCCAAAGCAAAAAGAAAAAGAACTTGATAGGCTCTGGTATCTTTAACCTGAGTTCGGTTATTCTGACGGATGAGGAGAAGTTAGTGCTCGATAAATGACTGAAATGCGTTCCTCCTACTAAGTCACTGAATAAATTTTTCCACCTTTATAGACATCCAAAAATTCATCCGGAAACTCAGTATCCAGAGACATTTTCTTTCCTTCCCCTCCAGTACTAGTCCTGCCATTAGTGATGGTCAAACACATACAGGTTTTTCAAACCCGTCTCTATTCAACCCTTCGGGGGCTATGGCACCCGCCTTAGTGTTTTTCGCAGACTTTTATTACGATATCTAGACAAATTACCCAGCAAAAAAAATATACAGATCCCAATAAAAAGAAGGGGCTTAAACAATTATGCGAACAAAAAAATTTGATTATTCGCCCTGCCGACAAAGGCGGAGCAATAGTCATATTAAATAAGGAGGATTATATTATAGAGATGAATAAGATTCTTGGAGATTCCAATACCTACAGTCTTATTCACACTGACCCTACTACTACTTACGAGCGGTCCCTCACTGAACTTGTTAACGAAGGTTATTCTTTGGATATCCTGGACAAGAAGGAGCAGAGTTTTCTTGTTCCTCTTGCACCTTGGTATCCCGCTATATATTATCTCCCGAACGTGTATAAAGATCAGGTCAATCCCCCTGGTCATCCCATAGTCATCGGGATTGACTCGGTGACATCTAGGATCGGGAAATATGTCGACTTCCATCTGCAGCCACTAGTGCAGCTAGTACCCTTTTATTTAAAGGATACTGGCGATACTATTAGGCTGCTAGAGTCCATTGCATACCAGAAGGGCATATTCTTGGTCACAGCGGATGTGGCCGCTTTATATACCTGCATTCTGCATGATTTAGGTTTAGGTGCTGTAGAGTATTATTTATCTAAAAATACCACTCTTTCTTTGATTCAGCGCAATTTTATTATGGAACGCCTTAGAATTGCCACACAGCATAATTATTTTTGGTTTCAGAATAATTTTTATTTGCAGACTAGAGGAGTGGCCATGGGGGGCAAAGTTTGCCCCTGGTTTAGCCAAATTGTTTATGACCAAGTGGGAGGAGGATGTCGTCTATGCCCTTAAGAGACCTGAATTGGTCCTTTGGGCTAGGTATATAGACGACATCCTCCTCCTATGGAAAGAGGACCGTCAATCCCTTGATGAATTCATGTCCCTCCTGAATCTAAATGATAGAGGTATACATCTGAGCTATGCGACTAGTCTTATCTCTATTCATTTTTTGGATCTGGAGATAAAAATCTGGAATTTAAAACCTATTTCAAACCTACTGACCGAATGGGTTCATTCCGGTAGATAGTTGTCATCATCCTCAATGGTTGAAATCTGTTCCCCGTAGTCAGTTCCTTTGGATTTGGAAATTGATAGGATTTCCAAATTAGATAGGGACTTATTGTTGATGTCCGGCCCCAAAACCGCCAAGGATGACAAATTCAGATGGTCATTTTTTACCTCATATTTGGTACAATCAAGACAAATCAAGGAGATTGTTAAAAAACATTGGGGAATTCTCCAGAGTGACAGATTTTTGGATCCAGCTATCCCAGATAGTGTTGGTGTTATATTTAGGGGAGCACGTTCTATTCAGGGACAAATTGCACCTAACGTGATAGATCCCCCTAAACATACTCCCTTCTTTCAACAATGCAGGGATTACTATCCGTGCCGTAAATGCAATGTCTGCCTTCACAACGTTTGTGGCAGACGTAAGAGTGACACTTTTCAATCCATGGTCACTCAACTCATTTACTCTATGGAACATTTTACCACATGTGCCACTAAATTCGTAGTCTATCTACTGACTTGTTCTTGTAACAAGCAGTACATAGGACGTACTATTAGAACATTCTCCATCCGGGTTAATGAACATCTAACCAATATTAAAAGTGGGAAGACCAATCATAGTGTTCCCTGTCACTATTTGGAACACCATGATCGTGATCCCACTGGAACACAATTTGTTGTCATTGACAAGTTTGTTGCTCATTGGAGGGGCGAGTCCCATCTCCGCGGGATATCTCGCCTCAAAACCTATTGGATTTATGAGCTTAGGACCTACTCGCCGTTCGGCATGAACGTCGAGTGGGACATTAACTCATTTATCAATAAAGCTTAATCGTTTTCTTATCGCATCCATTTTGTTCTTCGATATTATACTGTTTAATACTTTTTTGCTGGGTCGCGTTTATTAGAATGCAGATATTTAGGGGTTGCTGACATGTGAGGTTCTCCTAGTTTTGGGTGATCATCTCTGTCGTCATACAATTATTGTTTTTCCTTTACTGTTGTTAAGTTTATTTACCATCGTTAACCTTATTATGTTGTGATTTTTATTATGTCAGTTTAGGATTTTGACATCATGTCTCTGATGTATTTGTATCCTTGTTTTTAATTTCATATAGGTTTTTGGTTTGTCATATTTATGATGATTAATTGATGTTGGCTGTGCAGTGTGGTTACCGACCGTGCCTCCAGACCTTGTGGGTCACGTGACTTGGACTTCCATTGTACCATTACTGCTGAGTGTTCGGTGTAATTGGCCGGCCCTGTCATGTGGTGTTGGTCGTCCTTATCACGTGGCCCCCTTTGTTGTTTCACACCTTGCGCCTGACGCACTACATGTGTCATCACGCTGGCACGACCAATGTATGATGCCAGTTCGGGTATGTGGTTGCTGCTCTAAGACTCATTGTGAGGCGAGCGCCAACCCGATCCAGATATATGTCTGTATTACATGTGTCGGGACGCTGGTGTGATCAACACATGTCAGTTCTGGTATGAGGTCGCCGCTCCAAGCTTCGTTGTGAGGCGAGCACCGATCTGATCCGGATATATGTATATTGTTTAATCTTGATTGGTGGTGTGTTACGTGCTTATCCCATCCACAGCATTGATCTTGATTTGACAGTGCTGATCACGTGGCTATTACGTCTGTTTTCGCTGGCTTTTTACCCACACTGTTTGCACCATGTGTAGATCTATCCACTTCTGGGTGACCTTGTAGTTGATTGTAGGGCCATGTATACTGTGGTACGATTGGTCCTTATTAGGAGGTTGGAACATGGGCTGTCATGTGACCAGTTCTCCCCCTATCAGGGAACCCGTTACTGCTGACCTTTTTTTGCTTCTTTGATTGGTTTCACAATTTTATAGGTATCTATATATATATGAGCAATATGGGGGAGCTGTTAGATGCTCCAGTAGAAGTCGTAGTAGGACGAAACACGTAGGGCTTGGCTTTTACCGCTTCCCATATTGCTTTTTTACCTGTGATCACATTTTTATGAATAAAAACCCACCTTTTTGATCTGCCCCACTGGAAGTCCCCTTCTTTTTTGCATATTCTCCGTGATGTGAGTCTGTCTGACCCATCTGGTTATTCACGGCTTATCGGCTGTTTCCATCATTGAGCCCCCAACGAGAGATCTCTGGACCTTTCTGGACCCCTTGGACTGTTTCTGTTGATCCGTAGATCTGGATATCCATGCCTGACTGACCTGGTGTCGCTGACATCCGGGTCCATTGGTTCCAGTAAGAGTAACCATTCTTATTCCAATTTGGATGTCACTGTTTTCCGGATGTTATACAACTCAGCCCATCATTTCTTTCTTGTGTGAACAACCATGTGTCTGTGGTGAATTTGCCATTTTTTTGGACTTACCGACGTTGGACTTATTAGTTGTTCTTTTACTCTCACACAGTTGGGACTAATATGTTCGAGTTTGCACAGTTCTTTGTTAACACTGTTTACATTTATCAGCGCTACATTTTCACCCATTTACATTTATGAATTTTTGTCACATTCATTTGTAGTTGCTCACTTGTTCCCTTTTTTTGGGTAGCGCAATAATTATTTGCAAAATATGTTTGCTGCCTGTTAAATTGCTGCAGCAGTTGTCATGGCTGCTGTAGCAGTGCATGAAGAGGAAGATGAGGTGAAGCGGTGGTGGAGAAGACGTCTGTACTGGGTCCATCCCGATATCGCCAATCATGAAAATAGAGGATAGTTCTATGATGACCAGCATGCACATGAAGAAACCTTTTAAAATTATACACACATGTCAATTACAAGGTGAGAACATGTGCTTAACCTCACACTAGGCTAACCCTAAGTCCCACCTAACCCTAAGACTAGCCTAACCCCCACACTAGGCTACCTATGTCCCTCTTAACCTTAAAGCCTCGTACACACGGTAGGAAAATCAGAAGGGGATTGTCCTTTGACAGGCTGTTGTCCGAAGTTCTTATCATTAGTACGCTCCTTTCAACAATTGTTTTCCAATTTTCAGCCAACAAATGTTGGATGACCGGCTAGTAATTTTTTGTCAAACAACAGCTTCACGTTAGATTTTCGGATGGTCAGTACACAAATCCGTCACTCAAAAGTCGAAAGTTTTTTGCTTTCTGGAACTTACTTTAAACCCCATAATTGTATATTTTCTGAATATTTTTTTAAATTAGAGATCCTGTTGAATAAAGTGGTGGCAGTTGCATTATTTTAAAATATCAAACAATATTTGCGCAGCTGCCTATCAAACACATGTTTTCGGGACAAAAAAAATACACTAAAATGAATTTTAATGCAAACAAACACAATATTATACCCAATGTGTTTTAGTAAAATACAAAAGATGGGGTTGTGTTGAGTAAATAGATACTAAACATGTCAAGCCATAAAACGACACCTTCTTATGAATTCACAAAAAAAGTGTGATACCAAAAATTCACAATAGGCTTCCACAATGGTTTCCATAATTTTAGTTTATATTGTCTCTATTCTGGGAAAAGGTTGCCACCACCCCTAATTACAAATAGTTTATCTCATTTAACCTCCATTGGAAGTTTGAAGGCAACCAAACAAAATGAACAATATCATATTTCATAAAAAATTACATCCTTAATATTGAAGTCAGTAAAAAATTATTTTACAAAATTTTAAAACCACAAAAACGACCACTGTTGACATATGTATGGTTCACATTAATTGCATATGCATGTTAGGTAGAGTACCACCTAACATATATATGCAATTAATGTAAACCGTACATAAGTCAGTTGTGGCTGTTTTTGTGGTTTTACATTTTTGTAAAATTATTCTTTATTGACTTCAATATTAAATATGTAATTTTTATTGAAATAATGGTTTCCATGGAGTAAGGCTTGGGAAACAACAAGAAAGGATAAAGCTGGCCATAGATGGATGGAATTTTTAACAAAAAATCTCAGAAAAAAGATTTCTTCAGAACATTTTCTACATTTTAAAATGTTGTTTGAAAGATTTTGTTTACTTTTAACATTTGATTTTGGAATGAATGGACTTTTTTAATTTGAGAAACATTTTCCATCCTGCTCCGTAGAATTTGCTCATCACTGCGGTCAAAGATGAGTGTTAATTTGACCCACTAATGATTAGAAAAATGAACGCACTTTCTTAGAACATCCTTTTCCTAAGAATTTTTATTCAAAATTCTACACATCTTTAGCCTGATTTACTTGACAATTTACAATGAAGACAGGCTAAACAATACCAAAAAACCCTCTACTCAACAAGTGCCAAGATCATGAAACAGAGGGTATCTGTAGGTCTTACTTTCATCACAATCCCAAATAAAAGTCATGGCTGTCAAATACGGCAATTGTGGCTACTGAGAAACCTGACCATCGCCCAAATCCAGCAGAACATGGGTGCATTATTGAAATGTATTCCATAAAGAGGCAAGAATCTAGAAACTGTGGTGAAGAAAGCCTCCAGCATACTTTATTTTATAACTAGTTCTTCTAATGCCTGCCTGACACTTGTTATCACACCTTGATTGGATTGTTGCAAACCACATCAGAACTGAAGAGATTACTTTCTTTAATTGGACTGTATATGATCACTTTTGGCCTTCCTAGGTACCAGAACTTAATAGAAAAGTCCCCAGATTTATGCCTAGAGGTCTTTGTTCTTTAGCACTGAGGCAAGTGTAATAAGGATCTTATATGTGTGATCCCTATGCTTTACAGTATACATGGGCAAAGAATAAGCCAGTCCCCAAGTGCCAATCAAAGTGGTCAGAATGGCAAGCTCTCTATACAAATTAGGGATTGGACAAGATATTTGTTTTACACACACACACACATATATTATGTGTATATATATATATATATATATATATACACACACACACACACACACAATATCCCACAAAAGTGAGTACACCCCTCACATTTTTTGTAAATATTTTATTATATCTTTTCATGTGACAACACTGAAGGAATGACACTTTGCTACAATGTAAAGTAGTGAGTGTACAGATTGTATAACAGTGTAAATTAGCTGTCCCCTCAAAAAAACTCAACACGCAGCTATTAATGTCTAAACCGCTGGCAACAAAAGTGAGTACACCCCTAAGTGATTGGGCCCAATTAGCCATTTTCCCTCCCCAGTGTCATTTGACTTGTTACTGTTGCAAGGTCTCAGGTGTGAATGGGGAGCAGGTGTGTTACAATTGGTGTTATCACTCTCAATCTCTCATACTGGTCACTGGAAGTTCAACATGGCACCTTGTGGCAAAGAACTCTGAGGATCTGAAAAAAAGAATTGTTGCTCTACATAAACATGGCCTATAAGATGATTGCCAAGACCCTAAAAGTGAGCTGCAGCACGGTGGCCAAGACCATACAGCAGTTTAACAGGACAGGTTCCACTCAGAACAGGCTTCACCAGGGTCGACCAAAGAATTTGAGTGCACATGCACAGCGTCATATCCAGAGGTTGTCTTTGGGAAATAGACATATGAGTGCTGCCAGCATTGCTGCAGAGGTTGAAGGGGTGGGGAATCAGCCTGTCAGCGCTCAGACCATACGCCACGCACTGCATTAAAATGGTGTGCATGGCTGTCTCTCCAGAAGGAAGCCTCTTCTAAAAATTATGCACAAGAAAGCCCGCAAACAGTTTGCTAAAGACAAGCAGACTAAGGACATGGATTACTGGAACCATGTTCTGTTGTCTGTTGGGACCAAGATAATTTGGTTCAGATGATTTCAAGCGTGTGTGGCGGCAAACAGGTAAGGAGTACAAAGACAAATGTGTCTTGCCTACAGTCAAGAATGGTGGTGGGAGTGTCATGGTCTGGGCTGCATGAGTGCTGCCAACACTGGGGAGCTACAGTTCATTGAGGGAACCATGAATGCCAACATGTACTGTGATATACTGAAGCAGAGCATGATCCACTCCCTTCGGAGACTGGGCCGCAGGACAGTATTCCAAATGATAAGGACCCCAAACACACCTCCAATATGACCACTGCCTTGCTAAAGAAGCTGAGGGTAAAGGTGATGGACTGGCCAAGCATGTCTCCCAACCTAAACCCTATTGAGAATCAGTGGGGCAGCCTCAAATCGAAGGCGGAGGAGCGCAAGGTCTCTAACATCCACCAGCTCCATGATGTCATCATGGAGGAGTAGAAGAGGACTCCAGTGGCAACCTGTGAAACTCTGGTGAACTCCATGCCCAAGAGGTTAAGGCAGTGCTGGAAAAATAGGCGTGCGTACAGGGTGTGCCAGGTGTGCCTGGGCACACCCTAATCGCCTTTTGTGGTGCATATTCCCCCCTGTTTAGACCACTGATATTTCATCCAAAAAAAAAAAATGTTACAAAATAAAATAATTTAAAAAGAATAAAAATAAAACTACTGACACTGTCCACTGCCCTACTGACGCTATCAGTACATATACACATGCATACGTATTTGAGCTTTGGGGTGCACACCCTAATGCAATAGGCTGCGCACACCTATGGCTGGAAAATAGTGGTGGCCATGCAAAATATTGATACTATGGACCCAATTTAGACATTTTCACTTAGGGGTGTACTCACTTTTGTTTCCAGCAGTTTAGACATTATTGGCTGTGTGTTGAGTTATTTTGAGGGGACAGCAAATTTACACTGTTATACAAGCTGTACATTCACTACTTTACATTGTAGCAAAGTGTAATTTCTTCAGTGTTGTCACATGAAAAGATATAATACAATATTTACAAAAATATGAGGGGTGTACTCACTTTTGTGATATACTGTGTATATATATATATAAACCAGACTTCAGACATTGTCAGATTTGGCTCTGAAGAAGAGGGGCTGCCTCTCAAAATGCACAAGCAATATTGGACGAAAAAAGAGGTCTTCCTGCCCTATAGGATTTGCGTTGCTGATCTGGAGATAGTTGGCTCTTGGTCCATTAATATGCTTGTTTTTATTTAGCAATAAATGGTGTATTATGGTGAGGCAATAGACTGGTGTGCCCTCTTTTTGTTTTGTAGTGCTGAATATGAAGGAATACCCATGGCCCCAAGAGGGCTGGAAAGCTTGTGAGTGCTACAACTAAAAAGAGTTAAGAGCCTGCCCCTAGTACCACATTCCAGCACAGAAGATAGAGTGTACAAATTATTTGCTTTGTTGTATTGGTTGTCCTAATTCCAGAGGAGTTACATGGTACTGGGGGGAAGGAACTAGGCAATAGCTGTTCTATCATTTATTAATAACTCTCGGACAAATATACAACATGATGACTTGTATTACAATGGGCATGCAGTAGCCAAGTAGAGTAGCTCTTGAGCTATGTACTGTATATATCGTATTTTATGTAATTTAACTGGATAAGAATGATTCTTTTAGGGTGAGTGTTCTATTTGCGTGGTATACCTAAAGTATATGTACAGCCAATTTTTTTTTTTTTTATAATTGTATTTTTATTAAATTCTACAAAATTTAACAAAGGAACAGGTTTACAATTTAATTTTATCAAAGACAATAATGGTCATAGTAGATCAAGATACAGGCACAATGAAAGCAGAACATAGTAAAGTATACAGTCTGCTGGTGAGCAACAATTAGGAGAAGTATACAAAATGGTCCAAATGTCAGCTGCAGGATCTTCCAACTATGGTTTCTTCTGTGAGCTGAGATAACAACATGTAACCAGGGGAAGAAGGTAATGGAAGGAGGAGCAAGGAGAAGGGAAAGGGTATAAGGAAAACAACTAGGGACAGAACATAGCAAACCCAGAAAACAATATAAAGTATGTCAACCTGTAAGTCATCAGAAAATATAACAAATCAAGTTCTACCTTTAGTTAATTTTTCAAATTTTGGATGGAGCTGGGAAAGATTAGAACCCTATCAATATTGCTGCCTGTGTCCAGCCTGGGAAGATTCACCCTCTTTATTTGTGATTATTAGCACTGGTACAGAATGCAATAGGAAATCCAAAATGTTACAGTAGATGACTAGAAATTTTCCAGGGATATCTCTTCTGGTAACAATTGTCTAAACAGGAATTTCCTTCACTTTGTAGAGATTTTATCTTACTTACCATACATGGAACGAAACACAGACAGTACAGAATAAACCGAAAAAAGGATTTGCTTTACATACGCTAAATACCTTTCTGATGTCCTACTCAGACTTTGTGACATTCCTTTAAAGCAGAGCTTCATCCAAAAGGGGAAACTCTGCTTTTTGGCCCCTCCACCCCCCTCCGCTGCCACATTTGGCACCTTTTGGGGGGGTACCTGGGGCAAACTCAGCTGAATGTTCGGCCCCCCTCCTCCTTCTCCCGCAGCTGTCCCATTCACAAAGTATACTGCTCACTGCTGGTTTCCCTTAGTGTAGATGGCAGCGGCGGCCCCCGATAGCCAACTGAATAATTGGCCCCAGGTGAAGACACCACTGGATTCCTGGACAGGTAAGTGTCCTAATATTAAAAGTCAGCAGCTACAGTATTTGTAGCTGCTGACTTTCATTTTTTTCTGCAGGAGGCTGGAGCTCCTTTTTAAGAATATCTATGTATTCTATTCTTGGGACATTCCAATACTTGTCTGTTATCATTCACTTTTTAACTTGTATAGTCAGCATAGCTTACTTTTAAATTAAAGATACCACTTTTTTCTTAATTAATTAAACAGGCTTTCATTTATTTGGAAATAAATGCAAATGACAAAATGCCTAAAAATCTTTTTGCATGGTGATGTTTCCATGTACCAACAACAAATGAGGCTTCTAAATTAGGTTTATTTTCTCTTCCCTCCGGCAGTTATGGCTTTTTGTGATGAAGCCACTGAAACTGTTTGAAAGCCCTTCACATTTGGAAACTTCATAGAGGAGAAATCCGCTAGGAGACATCTGTCACCTTCTCTGTGTGGGGTCATCTCGAACTGAATTGTAACCCTCTGATTTGGTTTCAGACATGGTACACTAGAAGAAAAAAAGATGTTTATTAGTAAGTTGTGGGAAGTATGTAATTGTTTATGTAGATATACAGAAAGGCAGGCAAATGGGTGGAAATATTGTATTGCAGTAATTTTTTAGCATACACGTTTCTCTATTCCTATGAACTTCCATGCATGGAATGAAGCCTATTTTGTTAGAAGGGATCTTGGATCCTTTTATAATGGATGTCAGATACAACTTTTCATGAAACATGCTGGATAGATAGATAGATAGATAGATAGATAGATAGATAGATAGATAGATAGATAGATAGATAGATAGATAGATAGATAGATAGATAGATACTAAACTTAGGCTGTATAATTTGTACCATAAGGTGCAGTAGTACACTTTGGTATTATGCAAACTCCTTAATGTCCAAAGCAAACCATTAATAGGGCGTACACACGGTCGGACTTTATTCGGACATTCTGACAACAAAATCCATGGATTTTTTCCGACGGATGTTGGCTCAAACTTGTCTTGCATACACACGGTCACACAAAGTTGTCGGAAAATCTGATCGTTCTGAACGCGGTGACGTAAAACACGTACGTCAGGACTATAAACGGGGCAGTGGCCAATAGCTTTCATCTCTTTATTTATTCTGAGCATGCGTGGCACTTTGTCCGTCGGATTTGTGTACATACGATCGGAATTTCCTACAACGGATTTTGTTGTCGGAAAATTTTATCTCCTGCTCTCCAACTTTGTGTGTCGGAAAATCCGATGGAAAATGTCCGATGGAGCCCATACATGGTCGGAATTTCCGACAACACGCTCCGATCGGACACTTTCCATCGGAAAATCCGACCGTGTGTACAGGGCATAAGGGTGCACAGGCACTGCCTCCCCTTTGCATCACCGCCGCCACCCCCTATTCATGCGCCCGGCCCATTTCAGGATGCCACAGGCATAAATTACAGCGGCAGGGTTTTTTTTTTAAGCACCTGATTAGAGCCAAATGCTCTAATAGGCTTCAAAATAGGGCGTGCTGTGGACGCAGAGTATTGTGTTAGAATAGCAAATGAATATTCACTATTCTCACACTGCATCACCTCTCCGCCAATCGGGAAGCAGGGGTGTGAAACGCGTTTCCCGATTGTCCGGAAAGCCGGGAAAGCCGCCCAAGGTTGAGGTAAGTGCACCTACCGACTCAATTCGGGGTCGGATGCACGGTTTGCCGCCCCCCCCCCCCCCAAAAAAAAAAAAAAATGACCACCAGCCGTCACTGGTCAAAATATCATTGAAGCCTAGATGCCCAGGCTAAATTCAATTGTGTTTCTATCTGCTGGTTAACTTTAAAGGATGAGTTCACCTTTAGTAATATAATACATGTTACACCCATATTTGCCAACCTCCCCCTCTCGGGAGATGGACAGGAATGTGGAGGTCCCCCCCCCCGCAAGGGAGACGGACGGAAATGCAGGGTGATCAGAGGCCTCCTTACCTTAGGAAGGAGGCAGATCAGGCAGAGATGGATCCAGGCTGCAGCTCTTTGCTCTGGTACCATTGCTTCTCCTCCAGGCCACACAGGAAGTGGGTCCTGACTGAGACTCCCTGGCTAATCGGGTCCCAGGAACTGCTTCCTGATTGGCTGGGAGGAGAATCAGGAAGACAATAGCAAATATTATCACACAAGTGGGTGGGCTCGGGTGGCGCAGTGCTCTGCGCCCGAGCCCACCCTTTTTTGAAGCCAATTAGAGCCTCAGGCTCTAATCATGTGCTTAAAAAAAATAAAAACCCCATTGAAATTCATGCGTCCGGCGTCCCGCATGTAGATTAGGGGGCCAGATGCATGGATGGGGGGGTGCCTGTGTGCCCCCTATGGATGGGCCGCCACTGGTGAGTACTCTAGTAGTTCATTGATCTTACTGCAATTCAGTAACTGACTGCTCCAATGCTGCAGGATCCTGGCATGGCTTTACATGGCACCGAGGTATTGAGGACCAGTGCTGTTAATTACAGATGATTCTGACAGCTAGAAGCTGTGCAAAGTGTCAGCTGCTAGCTGTCAAAGGGATATGGTAAATTAACATATCCTCAGCAGGGTTATCATGAATTGGAATATTGATCTACAGATTGTGGGCAGAAAGTGGTTCAGGTACCCAAGTTTTGGGTATGCAGAGAGCAAGCAGATCTTCTCTATGCCACAATGTACCTGTGCTGCAGCAACCTATCACCTTATTTGCAAACCACCACATCAAGATGGCCAAAGACTGACAACCAGAAAAAGCCAGGAAGAAGATGCTTGTGTTGACAAGGGAGGAGAGGAGCCTGTACCTTTGAAAAACAGGTTAGCGTTGCTACTTTAACGCTAGTAGTTAGACACGTTTTCATCATCAAACTAAAATTAAATGTGATTTACTTTCTAGAACATTATCTATTATTTAGAACATTCAAAGGAATTTTTTTTTCATCTGTCACAATTATTTTGCTAGTTCCCTAATAGAGAGAAGGTACAGTATTATGAGCAGATATCCCGTGGGAAAGCCAGCATATTCTTCTTAATATGCTCATAAAATATGCTCCTCCCGGGTATGACTATATAATTTTGCCATTTAGAACTTGATTGTTCTTGTTGGTTCAATTTTTCTTTTTTATTAGTCAACTGTCACAGCACATATTTATACTATATTATCTTGCCATGGATATCTCTGTGGCTCAGGTGTATCATTTTGTTTATTGAACTATTTTTTTCTCATCATTGTGAAAGATTTACTTTTTTTTTTCACCATAAAATTTGTTTATGTTATCAAATAAGAACATGACAATTAAAGTTGTTGCAAATGGTACATAACATTATAATAATAAACAAATTGAAAAGGCATATAAAATAGGCTTCGATCAGATCTTGATGGCCTATTCCAGCCTCCAATTATTTAAAAGAATGCAAACTCTAAATTACCCCACAGCCTGAAATAATGCCTTCACCCAATTAAGTAATATGTGGACGTAGAACATTACTTATGTTGCCCTCTATTTTCTGCTTTTCCTTTTTTGTTACCCTCCCCCTTCCCAATTGATTCCCCTACTTAAAGTTGTACAGGCTGACTAGCGGCTCAAAGTGATGACCTCCCCAGACCTACAGCCCTAAAGATTTACTTTAACCACTCGCGCTGATATACGTTGGCAAAGTGGCACGGGTGCACAAAACCACGTACCCGTATATCACTCCGTCATCGGCGGCTAGCGGGCGCGTGCGCACGCCACCGGCGTGGCGCGCGTGCCCGACCCGCATCCCTGGACCGTGCCCACGGACTCGATGTCTGCTGGTGGCCCGCAATCGTGGCATGGAGAGGCAGAACGGGGAGATGCCTATGTAAACAAGGCATTTCCCTGTTCTGCCTAGCAACATGACAGGGATCTACTGCTCCCAATGATCTGTCATGTTCTAGTGAGCCCATCCTCCCTACAGTTAGAACATGCTGAGGGAACACAGTTGACCCCTTGATCATCCCCTAGTGTTTAACCCCTTCCCTGCCAGTGACATTTACACAGTAATCAGTGCATTTTTATAGCACTGATCGCTGTATAAATGTCAATGGTTTCAAAATAGTGTCAAAAGTGTCCAATCTGTCCGCCGCAATGCTGCAGTCATGATAAAAATCGCAGATCGCCGCCATTACTAATTAAAAAAAAAAAATTAAAATGCCATAAAATCTATCTCCTATTTTGTAGACACCATAACTTTTGCACAATTTTTGCGCAATTATTTTTTACCAAAAATATGTAGAATAATACATATTGGCCTAAACTGAGGAAGAAATTCGTTTTTTTATAAATTTTATGGGGATATTTATTATAGCAAAAAGTAAAAAATATTGCTTTTTTTTTCAAAATTGTCGACCGCGCAATTGTCAGTTAAAGCGACATAGTGCTGTATAGCAAAAAAAGGAGGTAAGGCAGGGGGTAAATCTTTCCGGGGCTGAAGTGGTTAAAGTTCTTTTGGCCCTACTTTTCCTGTGTGTCAAATGAGTGTACTTAGTTCTGCACTCCTGTGACCCAGATTCTACCAACAGTGGGCTAAAGACTACTGTCGTCTAACATCACAGATGTCACGGAGCTGGTCCAGGCTCTGCAGGCATCCTGACGTTTAGGGTTGCACCGATACTAGTATCGGTATTGGTGCCGATACCGAACATTTGCACGAGTACTTGTGCAAATGCTCCGATGCTTGACCCGATACTTAGGCAGCCTCAGGGGTGATCGGTACGGCGGTGGGGGGGGGAGTTACAAGCACCGATCTCTCTGTATAGATTTTCTGGCAGCTGCTTTTTAGGTAGATTGGTACTTGTAACTCCCCCCCACTTTCCCCCTCTGTGCTCCCAGTGTCGTCCTCCTGGTCCTCCTGCGTTCTCCCTGGCTCTCCGAGTCCTCCTCCGGGTCCCAATCCAATTTATCCTCAGGGTCCACCGCTTTGTCCCCCTGTGTCCTTCCTGGCTCCCTGGCTCCTCCATCAGTCCCCCATGTCCTCCTCCAGGTCCCCCTTGTCCTCCTCTGGGTCCCCCTGCATCCTTCCTGGCTCTCCGGCTCCTCCTCCAGTCCCCCCATGTCCTCCTTCTGTCCTCCCCTGGGTCCCCCTGCATCCTTCTCGGGTTCCTCCTTTGGTCCCCCCATGTCCTCCTCTGGTCCCCCCATGTCCTCCTCCAGTCCCCACATGTCCTCCTCTGGGTCCCCCTGTGTCCTCCCCGGCCCTCCGGGTCTTCCTCAGGTCGCCCCCTGTCCCGGATCTGTCAGGAAGGAGAGCGGAGTAAGGAGCCGGTAAATCTGTATTTTTCTGACTCCTTCCTTTTCCGAGTGATCCCTGACTCTGTTCATTCATAACTGTCACTGAGCATCGTAAACTGTTTACGATGCTTCAGTTTATGAATGGAGAGGAGCCTCTGTTTCCTGTTAATTCATTTTCAGTGCAGCTGAAGCTGCAGAGAAAGGGACTGGGGAATCTCTGTCCTCAGTCCCTTTCCCTGTCTCAAAGGGGAGATATCGGGGGTCTGTTTGGACCCCTGATATCTCACCAACCCCCCCCCAACAGGGCTGAAATTTCAATGTTAATTATTAAAAAAAACAATAAACACTGACACCGTCCATTCCCCCACCCCCCACAAAAAAAGAAAGCACTGTAAAAAAATAACAGAAAAATATAAAATTGTAAAAAATAATTATATAAGAAAAAAATTGTAAAAAAAAAATACTGACACATGTGCCACTGTCACATGACACTAAAAAAAAAAGTATTGTTAGTCGGTATCGGCGAGTACTTGAAAAAAGTTTTGGTACGTGTACTTGGTCTTACAAAAGTGGTAAGCATTCCTGACAATAATATCAGGATTGGCACAGATTCCTGACTGGCAAGTTGGCTCAGCCTCTCAGTGCACCACCAAGAGCCTGAGCCGGAGGGTCCAGCCCCTTCCACAGCCAGACAGTGTAGAGCCTACAGGGGACAGCATGTTTGGATTTTGGTTTCCCACACTTCTCTTTTGAAGTTGAACTCCTGAATCAATCAGCTTATATTCTTAAATTGGAATTCCATCTATTGTGGAGTAATTGTATTCTATGATTAATCTATAGTAGGGAGCAAAATATATCATATGAAAGAATGGATGCAGTATCTCTGCTGTTAGTATTGCATGTGGAATTAAAAGGAGTGTGACAAGACCTAGAATATTGCCTGCGCCCTCGGCTTAAAGGATAAGTTCACCTTTGGGAACATGTTACACGTTGCGCACGATGTTCCTGATCTTGAAGCTGCTCCCCAATCCCTGTACTCCCTGTGACAGCAGGTCGAGGATCTTCTCCCCATACTTGCTGTCTCTATTTGAAAAGAGCGTGGCCGTGCAGGGCTCTGCCCATAACAGCCACATAATTGATTCACAGATTCCTGTGAATCAATGAACTACAAGTACCAACAGCCTTTGCAGCTGTCAGCTCATAGTTCTCAATGAACTACCAGGGAGCTGTTGAGCGCCGTGGTAGTTCATTAAATCTTCCTGTCTTTGTGAAACTGCCTGGCTGTACTATGAGTCCTGCATGGCTTCCACAATCTGCTGATCGCGGGTGCAATGCTTTCCTAGCTTCATCGAGAAAAAAAATTATAAATGCATTTTTTTTACCTGCAAAAAAAATGTGCATTTATTATTTTGTTAAAAAAGTGAACTTATCCTTTAAATGTTTCTTGAGTCCTTTCAGCAGTGAATTTGGCTCAGTAAAGTGGCACTACAGCAATTTATTTTTGGTGTAAGTAGAGAAAGGTTAGCAGTAAGCAATGTCAGGTTTGTATTTCTTTCTCTCAGAGTACTCCATACTTGTCCTGATGATCACTGTCACCGGGACAAAACATGAGGAGAAACCCAAAATGTTACATTTGACAAAGAGGAAATCGTCCAAGATTTCCTCACTTCCTGTTGTATCTCTGGGACAAGAATTGATAAACAATCTCTCTACTTAGGAGGCAGACAGCCTCTAACCTCTCTTTACATTGTCTAAAGCTTGGTTTTAGCTAGAATTCCACTTATATTTGAACTAGTTTTCCAGTGAAAGGATTTGCAATTCTGCTCAACCAGTCTTGTGACATCCGCTGCACATCCAGCAGGTGACAATTGAATTTTGTGGACTGCTTTTATAGCTTCCGGAGTCGCCAGCACCACCAAATGCTAATTCATTTGTCCAGTCAGCAGAAACGCTGAACCAAAAGATGGATCCCATCTTATGTATAGCAAAGGCGTGTTAAAGCGGTTGTATACCCGCACATAAAAAAAAAAAAAAAAAAAACTGCAAGGCAAAGGCATAATAAGCTAGTATGCAGTGCATACTAGCTCATTATAAAATACTTACTTCAGATCGAAGCCCCCGTATCTGAGCCCGATCCACGCTGAGGGAGCTGACATCTTGTCCTCGGCGTGTCTTCCGGGTACACGGCTCCGGCGCTGTGAGTGGCCGGAGCCATGATGACGTCACTCCCGCGTATTCGCACTGGAGTTTTATTCCCGGCAAGGTCCAGCATCGTCTGCCGGACCTTCAGCCGGACATTCAGAGCACATGAGCCGCTGATGTCAGCAGCTGCATGCAAAGGGAATATCTCCTAAACCGTATAGGTTTAGGAGATATTAATTTTACCTACAGGTAAGCCTTATTATAGGTAAAAATGTCAAATTTGGGTATACAAACACTTTAAGCACAAAACTAGCTGAACAAAACGGCATATGGTAGACCACTTTTATAATAGGCCATGTCTGAAAACTGTCCTGTCCATTCAGTACTGGCTAAACAGCCTACCATGCCTGGCATTGGTCAAGATAGTGAAAAAAAAAACTGCTTTAAGCTAAGTGCATATTACATTTTATATAATTTTTCAAATAATATTTATACTCACTTGACAAATAGTTGGTCACGCAAAAGGCCACTCCCCTCTACAATCAAAATGCTGTTCGGGACATCCTCTTTGATTGGGTTAGTAAATATGCAATCCACACGTGCAGTTTTGTCAAATTTGACTTCTTCAATAGGCTATAAATAAAATACATATACAATCTGTATTATTATTAGTATCAGTATTATAGTAGTATTATTAGTAGTAGCTTTAACATGCAAAATAATATGTATAAATTAAAGTGTATAGCAACCCTAATAATGCACTTCTCTTCGCTTCCTTTCAGCATGTTAAGATTACATTTATATTACATGTTATATCCTTGGCAGGTGATCCTGCCAGAATCTTGTGAAATGCTAACTTCCTGTGCTGCACTCTTACATGAAGTTTACACTAGCGTCAAGAGCAGGCATTTCATCTGCGTTTTTGAACGCTTGTCAATGCTCTGTGTTACTTACATGTATTAAAGCGAACAGTGTTGTTCTTATGGTTGCATTTGCTTCACTTTGTTGTGTGTTGCACCAAAATTTATCTCACAAGAAACATGCGCCTGGCTTTACTGCTCCCCAAATGCCTCCATTAATGTCAATGTAAATGCTCTGCAAACTCACTACAAATGGCCCTATGGTGCTTACAGTGCATTTGAGATGCTATTAGAAAGCTTTACTAGCCAAGATGATTGTAAACTAATTTATACGAAAGAAAACCAACACGAAAAAAGAACCTGGAAAGCATCTAAAATGCATACAGAATGCATCACGAATGAATAGTAACATGATAGGCACATTAATGGGCATCCATGGTATCTAAAATTTCAAAGAATGTCTGAACGAGCCCTTATGAGTTATCATTGTTCCCATCTTTCTCTCTGTGGACTACAGTACACTTTCCCTCTCTGTAATGGAGATGGGGAGAGGGAGAAGTTATCAGAAGTTATTAGTTCTGTGCTAAGGTGACAATGCTGCTACTCCATATATAAAGTAAAAACCTTGGATTGAGAGTAACTTGGTCTGAGAGTGTTTTGCAAGACAAGCAACATTTTTTTATAAATTTTAACATGAGAAACAAGCAAGTAGTGTCATCCCTTCCATGCTGCACTTCAAGCCTCACTTTCAGATCGTTCTACACAGGGCTTTTTTTCTCAAATAGGTGCTGGAACTTAACCACGGCCCTACAAAATCCCTCCACCTACACACACCCTCCAAATCACATCAAATAGTGGGTGTGTTCAGTCAAATTTCACGAAAACAGTAGAAGGGTCTTAAAGGGGCATTAAATACCAGGATTGCACTACATACAGAGTGCAGAGCTGTCACTTGTAAACACAGAAACCAGACTTCTGTGTTTACAAGTGATTGTGGTGAGCAGGCACCAAAGGGTCTGAGCCAGAGGTGGTGGAACTGAGTTCCACCAAGTTACCCCTGAAAAAAAAGCCCTGCTTCTACAGCAGAGTAGTCTTCCAGGTCACAATTGCAGGCTGACAGCGGTGAAAGTTGGCAGTGCGGGGGATGGTCTATGTGGACAGCTTTACCTCAGATGCCTGCATACTTAGATGTGCCTCTTTTAATCATCAACCATGTGAGTTGCTAAATGTGGTACCTTCATTCATGCAGGAGTCACTGTGGACATTTGGGTACAACGTCGCACGACCCGCGCAATTGTCAGTTAAAGCGATGCAGTGCCCTATCGCAAAAAATGGCCTGGTCATTAACCACTTCCCTACCCGCGTATAGGCCATATGACATCCACAGATGGGATCTCCCATCCTGGGTGGACGTCATATGACGGCCTCAGGTTCCCGGCCGCCTAGGGCTAGGGGGCGCGCGCGCGCCCGCCGCGTTGCTCGGGACCCGGTGCGTGTGCCCGGCGCCTGCGATGTCCGACGGGCACCCGCAATTGCCCGTTAACCGGCCTGGACTGTGGATCTGTGTGTGTGTGTCAGCTCAGAGGAGAGCGATCTGTGTTCCCAGAACAGCGGAACACTGATCGGTCTCCTCCCCTTGTGTCCCTCCTCCCCCTACAGTTAGAAGCATTCCCTAGGAAACACATTTAACCCCTCCCCGCCCCCTAGTGGTTAACCCCTTCACTGCCTGTCACATTTACACAGTAATCAATGCAATTTTATAGCATTGATCGCTGTATAAATGTAAATGGTCCCAAAAATGTGTCAAAAGTGTCCAATGTGTCTACCATAATGTCGCAGTCACGAAAAAATCGCGATCGCCACTATTACTAGTAAAAAAATAAATAAATAATTTTTTTTTAAAAATGCCATAAATTTATCCCGTATTTTATAGACGCTATAACTTTTGCGCAAACCAATCAATATACGCTTATTGCGATTTTTTTTACCAAAAATATGTAGAAGAATACGTATCGGCCGAAACTGAGGAAAAAATTTGTTTGTTTTTTTTTTAAATTGGGATATTTATTATAGCAAAAAGTAAAAAATATTGTGTTTTTTTTCAAAATTGTCGCTCTTCTTTTGTTTATAGCGCAAAAAATAAAAACCGCAGAGGTGATCAAATACCACCAAAAGAAAGCTCTATTTGTGGGGAAAAAAGGACGTCAATTTTGTTTGGGTACAACGTTGCACGACCGCGCAATTGTCGTTTAAAGTGCAGCAGCGCTGAAAACTAAAAATTGGTCTGGGAAGGAAGGGGGTGAAAATTGCCGGTATTGAACCGGTTAAGTGGGTAAATCCTTCCGGTCCTTAATTGGTTAAAGTTATGGTCAAAATGTGCCATTATTACAGATGGTCAAAATTCTACCTGTACAAACACCTAAAAAGGTAAATGGTGTCACACAGAGGCGTTGGCCTCAGAACTATGCAGGAGGCATGAAATAGGAGGTCTGTTGCTGCAGCCCGAGGAACCCCTAGCAACCTTTGGAGGAACTCTAGTTGAGAATGTCTGCTCTATATGATCCAATCTCACTCTCAGCACTATGTTCGTCTGTGTGGAAGTTTGCACAGAGTTAATGACCTCATCCCTTAATGGAGATTGGTTTTCACTGTTTGGGAAAATACAGTATGTGGGTATAGTGCCTCTTTTCCTTCCTCTTCCGCTTTTTCTCTCTCTTCCTTCCTTCCTCTCAGTATAGAAAACTAAGAGGCTCATTTATAGGAATGAACTGATATGGCTATGTGCTCTTCATTATACTTTGCAGACTGCGCACTATGGTTTCCCATTCATAAAATATGGGTCACGGTATGCATCCTATGTATTCCTATGCAGCAGAGAGAGCTCTGTAATTAGAGAAAAGCTGATCAGATGAGTAAGAGGTCATGTGACTGTGCTCTCCTGCTGTTTTTTTTTCTTCTTCTTCTGTTCAGTAATATTGCAGAAGTCAGGTGCCACAGGAGTGCAATGCAAAGTTGTATTGCACACCGATGTTTTATAAATGTGCAAATGTATTTTGTTTTTTTTTGTTAAAGCAGTGGTATGACCCATGGCATGGCCATGGTTTTGTAACTAGACCCCTTATTGTACCTCTGGACATTGGAGTGCAGTAAGAAGATTGAGCGTCCTACCCTTATCAGCAGTGCTGGATTCATCAGTGTAGTCACTGTTTGTACTAGCAAGTTGCCTCCCCTTTCATCGGTACACACAGCTACAACTTGAATCATGTTGTCTGCAGTTATGGCATCTCTATAAAGAACATATGGTAATTTCATCTCAAGACTTTTCTCTGGAAAACAAGTACATAAAGAAAGGTTATGAAAAGGCATCAAAGTACAGCAAAATATGGTTTCACATGTAGGCTGAAAAAGTACAGGTTCATCAAGTTCAACAAATAGAAGAAACCCACAGTTCATCCACAGTTCATCCACAGTAAGGCTAAAGACCCATATAAAGCATGGTCTAGTTTGCTCCAATAAGGGAAGAACTTCATTCATTTTCCCCTAGTAAACATGCTCAACCTGTGGCTGCAGGGATGATCACTAAATCAACATACTACAGCATGTGTCAAAAACAAGGCCCATGGGCCTAATCCAGCCCGCCAGACCATTTCATGTGGCCCTCACACCCAGGGCTTTCTTTCGAGTGGAACAGTGTTCCACCATTTCCGGCTCTCACCCTCCGCTCCCCAATCACCACTGTCACTTGTAAACACGGAAGCCTTCTATGTTTTCAGGGACAGCTTTCCTTTCGGGAGCTCTCACAGATCCCTGCCTGTCCTGCACTCACAGTGGGGACAAGGGAGATGCAGATGTAGGTGGAGTGTGGGATGGGATATCACGTGGTAAGCTGCACTGTGATCCTCATTTGTGCTGACCAATGATCTCACTGCAACAGAGAGAGAGAGGTGAAGCCGCCTACACTGCCAGGAGGTGCTACAGCCGGGCCAGATAGGTGAGATGCACTCTGTACATAGCACACCCCTGAATTCTGCACTCTGTACATAGCACACCCCTGAATTCTGCACTCTGCACACAGCACATCCCTGAACTCCGCACATAATGGACTCCTGGTATTTACTGCCCCTTTAAGATCCTCCCACTATTAGTGCATGTTGGTCACACACATCGTTCAATGAAGTTCGGGGGGGGGGGGGGGGGGCGTGGTGGAATTCCTGCACCTATTCTCTGTGGAAAAAAAGCCCTGGATAAATTTACATATAGTGTTACAGATACAACTGGCCCTTTGAGGGCAATCATAATGCTGATGATGTCCATGATTAAATTGAGTTTGACACCGCTGTCATTAATATAAACATTAATAATGAGTTACATTCTGTGCATTTAAAAGCACATCTGGCTTTTTTCTTTTTAAAGCAGAACTTCGGTCATCTCAGAAAAAATGCAAAGTGAGAACGTCTCCCCCTACACTGCAGATGTTAAAGGATAAGTTCACTTTTGGAACATGTTTTTAAAAACAGTGGACAGCCACATCATTAATTCACAGATTCCTGTAAATTAACTGCAAATACCATGTTCCACTGCGGCAGATAGACTTGTAGTTTCAGTGGGCTACAGGGGTGCTAATGAGCACCCTCATAGTCCACTGATACATCCCTAAACAGAAAGCCTGTATGGAGGTAAGGGCTTAAACCTGGAGGATATATCTGCAGGAGCTCATATTACACCTGTGATTTACTGATCATGGGTGCAATGCTTTCCAGGCTCCTGCAGGAAAAAATAATAAATGCACATTTTCTTGTTTCTGCAACAAAAATAGATGCATTTATTATTTATTCTGTAAAGGTGAACTTAGCCTTTAATTGCTCAGGGGATTGGAATAAGCACAATATTATATATATATATACAGTATATATATATATATATATATATATATATATATATATATATATATATATATATATATATATATATATATACGTAATCAGGTGTATAAAAATCTTCAATTAACCAATATGAGGATAGGAGTTACCTATCTATAAAATGTCCTGTCATATATGTAAATAGAAGGTGCAATCAGCGCAAAAAAATACTAAAACCCCCCAAAATGCAAGCTGGACACTAAAAGATTTTCACAAAAATCAATAACAAATAATAAAAATATAAGAAGTGCAGCGTAATCAAACAATAAAACACAGTCCAAAATGCTGGTGAACAACAAATCCCAGAAAGATGAAAAGATGACTCCACCAGTGAAAATCAGCATTTCAATAATGGTGACAGACCCTCCACCTTCGATATAAGTTCTACGCTCACCTCAAAGCATGGACTCCTGAGCTAACAGGTAGTCATGCAGGTCCCACACAAAAGGTTGGTAGTAAAACAGATCAAGTAGAACTTCTCCTCCAGATCAATACTCTCAGTGGGGGCATCAAACCGTATGTATAAAAAGAAAAGTGAGATCTAAGTGCTCACTGTGCAAACATTAAAAATGTATTTAAAGAGGGAGTCCACCCAAACCGCAAAAAAAAAAAATATTAAAAGCCAGCAGCTACAAATACTGCAGCTGCTGACTTTTAATAAATGGCCACTTACCTGTCCCAGGGTCCAGCGATGTCGGCAGGCGACGCCGAGAACCCGCTCGGTTCTCGGCAGCTGCCGCCGCCATCCTGGGTGAGTGAATCAGGAAGTGAAGCATTGCGGCTTCACTTCCCGGTTCCCTACTGTGCATGCGCGAGTCACGCTGTGCATCGTAAGTGGTCCCCGCTATCTCCTGGGAGCTGTGTGTTTCCCAGGAGACAGCGCAGTGGGGACGGGATGAGGCGTAGACTCCCATGGGAGTCTATGCCAGAAGTGGGTGCAAATACCTGTCTTAGATAGGTATCTGCACCCCCCTCCCCCCTGAAAGGTGCCAAATGTGACACCGGAGGGGGGGAGGGTTCCGAAAAGCGGAAGTTCCATTTTTGTGTGGAACTCCGCTTTAAGTCCAAATACGGACTACTCACATACTCACTCACTCACGTATCGTTGAAAACGATACAGGCATATAGTACAACCGTGTGCTGTTTGTTTCAAAGGATGGCAGTGTGTGACGTCGTCCGTGCGTGGCTCCTCCCCGTATGCGTTACGTTTGTCAGAACTTCCTCAGCGGGGCGGGAAATATTAACACTGATCTCTCTCTTCCCCTAGTCAGTCCCATCCCCCTACAGTTAGAACACACCTAGGGAACACAGTTAACCCCTTGATCGCCCCCTAGTGTTAACCCCTTCCCTGCCAGTGACATTTATACAGTAATCAGTGCATTTTTATAGCACTGATCGCTGTATAATTGTCAATGGTCTCAAAGATGTGTCAAAAGTGTCAAATTTGTCCACCGCAATATCGCAGTCCCCATAAAAATCGCATATCGCCGCCATTACTAGTACAAAAATAATAATAAAAATGCCATAAATCTATCCCCTATTTTGTAGACGCTATAGCTTTTGCGCAACCCAATCAATATACGCTTATTGTGATTTTTTTTTTACCAAAAATATGTAAAAGAATACATATCGGCCTAAACTGAAGAAAAAAAAAATGTTTTTTTGAAAAAAAATGTGGGATATTTATTATAGCAAAAAGTAAAAGATGTGTTTTTTTTTTCAAAATTGTCGCTCTTCTTTTGTTTATAGCTCAAAAAATAAAAGCCGCAGAGGTGATCAAATACCACCAAAAGAAAGCTCTATTTGTGGGGAAAAAAAGGACATCAATTTTGTTTGGGTACAGCATCGCACGGCCGCGCAATTGTCAGTTAAGGCGACGCAGTGCCGTATCACAAAAAAATGGCCTGGTCATGGAGCAGCCAAATCTTCCAGGGCTGAAGTGGTTAAAATACATGCATGTGTTCTGGCTAGATATGCTGATCATCCACTAGGGGGCAGTGGACTGACTGGGAACACATTTTTAAATACTTTTTTTCTTTATAGGTCTATTTTTGAACTAATTGCAATTTTAGTAATTTATTTGCATATATAACAGTATTAGGGCCTGTCCTGATGCCCGGACCACAGACCGGCTGCTATTTTATGTCTATTTACGAGCCTCGCATATCGCCGCTCGTTTGTGTACTCCGTTGGTATGACAACAGAACACTATAAGTAAGCTGCTGGGTGACGCCGTGGCCCCGCCCCGCTGAGGAAGTTCTGACGAACGTAACACGTACGGGGAGGAGCCACGCACGGATGACGTCACACGCTGCCATCCTTTGAAACAAACAGCGCACAGTTGTGCTATATGCCTGTATCATTTTCAACTCATGTGAGTAGTCTGTATTTGGACTTAATTAAATTTTAAATGTTTGCACAGTGAGCACTTAGATCTCCCTTTTCTTTTTATACATACGGTTTGATGCCCCCACTGAGAGTATTGATCTGGAGGAGAAGTTCTACTTGATCTGTTTTACTGCCTACCTTTTGTGTGGGACCTGCATGACTACCTGTTAGCTCAGGAGTCCATGCTTTGAGGTGAGTGTAGAACTTATACCGAAGGTGGAGGGTCTGTCGCCATTATTGAAATTGCTGATCTTCACCGGTGGAGTCATCTTTTTATCTTTCTGGGACTTGTTTTTCACCAGCATTTTGGACTGTGTTTTATTGTTTGATTACACTGCACTTCTTATATTTTTATTATTTGTTACTGATTTTTGTGAAAATCTTTTAGTGTCCAGCTTGCATTTTGGGGGGTTTTAGTATTTTTTTGCGCTGACTGCACCTTCTATTTACATATATGACAGGACATTTTATAGATAGGTAACTCCTATCCTCATATTGATTTATTGAAGGTTTTTATACACCCGATTACGTAGGTATCACATTAATATTACAATTGTACGTTTATGGTAACAAGGGGCGTATCATAGGCAGGCTAATTCTAACCAGGACTCGAAAGAATTGAATATATATAGAATATATTATTCTATTCTTCACTCCCCCAGCATCCATTTCTCTCTAATGCTCCTGGTATGTGGGAAGGCCCTTGGAATTCTGGTCCTACATTATACATGACGACATCAGGCTGGGACCAGAGAGAAGTGGCTTTGTAGACCAGTTGTATAGTAGGGAGGAAGCCTGAAGGAGCCAAAAATAATTTCAGTTCCTTGATAATATGAGCAAATAACCCTAAAGCCATGTACACACGGTCGGATTTTCTGATGGGGAATGTTCTATAGGAACTTGTTGTCAGAAATTCCGACCGTGTGTAGGCTCCATCGGACATTTTCCATCGGAATTTCCGACAAACAAAATTTGAGATCTGGATTTCAAATTTTCCGACAACAAAATCTGTTGTCGGAAATTTCGATCGTGTGTACACAATTCTGATGCACAAAATTCCACGCATGCTCGGAATCAAGCAGATGAGCCGCACTGGCTATTGAACTTCATTCTTCTTGACTCGTCGTACGTGTTGTACGTCACCGCGTTCTTGACGTTCGGAATTTGCGACAAGATTTGTGTGACCGTGTGTATGCAAGACAAGTTTGAGCCAACATCCTTTGGAAAAAATCCATGGATTTTGTTGTCGGAATGTGGGATCCTGTGTACGCGGCATTACAATGCAGGGGAAGGGTGTGTGTGAGTATAAGGTGAATTTTAAAGATGCCAGGAATGTAGGTTTAAAAGAAAATACAGTATTGGCTAGGTCTACCCAACTTCGGGAAAAAAAGTTTCCCTTCCCCAATAAAAATAGTGCATGGTAAAACAAGGAGCGGTATGTTATAAAAAAAAAACAACTGTGAGAACCCTGGCTCTATCCCATGCTCTCTTAGTGTATGGAATACAGATTTCCAGTAATAGTGTTAAGGCTAGTTAAAGTGTTTGAAAACCTCAGACATGACACCTCTAGAGTGTGTGCTTGTCTCAATCCAGAGCACTAAGTATCATTTCTCTCTGCTACACTGTTCCTCTGCTATCTGCATGAGTCACTTCCGACAAGTTTTCCTGACACCAAGAGAAAAAAAAAGTGAGAGGGAAGGGAGCTCCAACACACAGCCTGTGATTGACAGCCCCATCTCTCCTCCTGTGTGCTGCGTGAAGGGGGATGTGTCTCTTCCCTCCAATTAGCTCTCCTCAATGTAATTTCAGCCCTCTCCCCTCTGGGGTACCGGCGACTACCTGCAAGTGCAGTCTGCATCCAAAGGCCGATCACTCACAGGTAACTGCTGCATGGTGATTACATGCGAGAGGCACCAACCGGGCGTAGGGTCAGCGACAAAAAGGCAAAAACTGGGCATAAGGTCAGTGACAAAGCACAGGGAATTAGCAACATTGGTGTCAGCCAATCACAATGGTCATGTAATCAGTCGGGTCTTTCTGCCACCATTTGTAACATACTAACCAACGTTCACCTTCAATGGGAATCTTGTCCATTTACCATTTGTAGAACAGTGGCTTTATGTATTCCCTGGCAGAAAAATTCCCCGTGTGCAATACTGTATTTCTGGTTTATTTGTTTATATATACAGTACATTGGCATACATACATTGTACCTACCTTCATTAGGTCCTAGTGAAACAGAGTGGGATTTAGTGAGAAAATCTTTAACTGGTTTATTGTTGTATATTATGGCGGTGGCTGTCATTTTGATCTCTATCTTCTGGGGGTCAGTTACAGTGTTTTTGAGTATCAAGGTGAGTTCCAGGTCTTCACCAACTTGTGTTTCAGCGGCCTTTTTAAAACTGCCAGAAAATAAAGGTTTTACAGGAGCAGAGTCATCAGCGGAAGTAGCAGCAAAAGCAGATTCACGCAAAGACATTCGAGACATTGTACGTAATGGTCTGGGTGGCTCTGCTATATTTCTTGCTTTTTCAAACACCTCTCTTTCCTTAGCAGAACCTGCAAATAAATTTGATATAACAGTGAGTAAATGTGGACTTTAACATTTTTTAACCCTTTTTTGAGCTGAAGAGCAGAAAAACCTGGAATGTGCCTGAACATGTTTAAACACGCAGAAACATTAGACACATCTAGCGTTTGAGTTTGAATGCATTACAATGGCTAGAAAAATGAATATTGTGGCCAACAGAATGCAATAATGCTCAAATGCTAGACGTGCCTAAACACATGTGCAATATGCGGCTTTTAGCTCATTTTAACCACGTGCCTACTGGCTTATACCCCCTTCCTAACTAGGCCAATTATCAGCTTTCATCGCTCTCACACTTTGAATGACAATTACCCAGTCATGTAACACTGTACCCATATAACATTTTTGTCCCTTTTTCACAAAAATGGAGCTTTCTTTTGGTGGTATTTAATCACCACTGGGTTTTTTATTTTTTTACACTATAAAAAAAAGGCCGAAAATTTTGCTTGTTATAAAATTTTGTAAATTAGTCATTTTTCTTCATAAAATTTTACCAACATTTATACTGCTACATTTCTTTGGTAAAAATAACCAAAATAAGTGTATGTTATTTGGTCTTTGTGAAGGTTATAGAGTCTACAAGCTATGGTGCCAATCATTGAAAATTGATCACATGTAATCACACCTGATGTACTGATGGCTTATCTAATTTCTTGAGACACTTGACCCCTTTTTGGAAAGTAGACATTAAAAAGGTTTTTAGTAAGAAGCATGGTGAGTTTTTTGAAGTTGTAATTTTTTTCCCACAAGTCTTAGCAAAATGAAGATTTTTTTTCACAAAATTGTCATAATAATAGGTTATTTCTCTCACATGGCATATGCCTACTTGAAATAAAATTACACCATTTACATTCTGCTACTCCTCCTGAGTATGGCGATACCACATGTGTTAGACTTTTACAAAGTCTGACCACATAGAGAGGCCCAACATGCAGGGAGCACCATCAGGTATTCTAGGGACATAAATTACACATCTAATTTCTTGACAACCTATAACACTTTTGAAGTCCCTGGAGCACCAGGTCAATGGAAACACCCAAAAAATTACTCCGTTTTGGAAACACCCCAACATACATTCTATAACGCATAATCCTTTGTCCTGAGTCCTTTGAACCTGTCATTTTTTACACATTTTTATGGGACTGATGGGCATATTGTGCACTACTGGGCACTAATAGGGCACTGTAGTGGCACTGATGAGCACTAATAGGGCACTATATTGGCACTCATGAGCTCTGTAGTGGCACCGATGCTTACTTAAGTGGCATTGATGAGCACTTTAGTGGCTCTGATTAGCAGTCACTGATGGCACTGTAGGGCACTAATGTGCACTGTAGGGCACTGATGGCACTGTAGGGCACTGATAAGCACTTGCTGATGGGCACTGTGGGGCACTAATGACACTGATGGGCACTGTAGGGCAGTGATGAGCACTGCAGTGGCACTGATGAGCACTGTAGTGACACCGTAGGGCACTAAACAGCACTGTAGGGGCACTGATGAGCAGTGTAGTGGCACCGTAGTGCACTGATGAGCACTGTAGTGGCACCGTAGGGCACTGATGAGCACTGTAGTGGCACCGTAGGGCACTGTAGTGGCACTGATAGGCACTGTAGTGGCACTGATATTACTGTAGGGGCACTGTAGTGGCACTGATGGTATGATAGTGGCACTGAAGTGGCACTGAAGGTACTGTAGGGGGCACTGATGGCACCGTAGTGGCACTGATTAGCACTATAATGGTACTGATGGCACTGTTGAACACTGTAGTGTCACTGATGGCACTGTAGGGCACTCAGGATCATGCCAACTCACGCTGCTGTGGTGTTTTTCTCTCCTCGCCTCACACCAGTACACAGAGAGAAAAACATTGCAGCAGCGTGAGCTGAATCGGGCATGATCCCGAATTGTTGATAAAGTGATCACTCCGTCATTGGAAGGAGTGATCCTGTGGTAAAGGGTCGCTGTGATTGGCCCTTTACCCTGATCCGTGATCACGGACATTTCCTGGATGTGCACCCACGAGAAGTGCGAGCATGGGAGGACCTCAATAGCCATGCTGTAGTCGCCATACGGCTATAGCGCTGTTGGCAAGTGTTTAAAGTGGAGGTCCGCCTACCACTGCAAAAATGAAAAGCCAGCAGCTGCACATACTGCAGCTACTGACTTTTAATAATAGGACACTTACCTGTCCTGGAGTTCAGCGATGTCGGCACCGCAGCTGATGTTTCCATCGGGTGCTGCCGCAGCCTTTGCGGGTAAGGGAACCTGGCAGTGTAGCATTACGGCTTCACGCTGGGAACCCTACTGCGCATGCACGAGGCTCTACTCCTCCTTCCTACTGGCCTGACGGCGGGGGGAAGGAGGAGGGAGCCGAGCGGTGACATCAACGGCCACGGCCAAGACTCCCGGTCACAGACAGGTATCCTCTCCCCCCAAAAGATGCCAAATGTGGCACTGGAGGGGGGGGGGGGAGGAGACAAATGAGAGAAAGTTCCACTTTTGGGTGGAACTCCACTTTAAGCAGCATTTTGCTGTCAGGGGTGCTGGCATTCAGAGGGGCTTAAATAGACTCAATTCAGTAGAACCCTGTTTTACATTTGTGTCAGATCTTTAATATTTCTTTGATTTCTTTAAAAAAAAAAAAAGCTTAAGTATAGGTTTACACATGCAGAAGTGCTTGCCGCCCTTCTAAAAGGCAGTCTGTGATGGATTGTGATGGAGTTGCTCGGCAGGCGGTGACACTACCTGTTTTAACCCTGTGTTTCAATAAAGCCTAGAAGCTACAGAGGAGGCTCTTCTTGTTACTTAACAGAAGGGCCATAGTTCTTACTTATCCTGTGGAAAGCTCTATTATATAGGTCCATCCCGATTCCTAATAGAAACGGGAGAAAGCTGGTGGGCTTCGTGTTCTTGGCAGCCTGGCAGACACTAGCTAAAGCTTGGAGACGGTAGCTGAAGTTAAAGTGATATTAAAGGCATTTTAAAAAAAAAATAACAAACATGTTATACTTACCTGCTCTGTGCAGTGTTTTTGCACAGAGCAGCCTCGACCCTCCTCGGGTCCCCCACCGGCCCTCCTGGTCCCGCTACTGCTGAGTGCCCCCAGAGCAAGCAGCTTGCTATGGAGGCACCCAAGCAGTCTTACTCCCGAGCCACTGCTCTGCATGTCCATACACACACAGAGCTGGATCAAGATGGGGCTCGGGTAAGTATTGGGGGAGACTGGGGGGTGCTGCTGCACACAGAAGGTTTTTTATCTTCATGGATAGAATGCATGAAAGTAAAAAACCTTGAGCCTTTAGAATCACTTTAAACAGAGGCTTATGGGGACTATGACACATGAGAAGCTCACTTCCAAACCTAATGACACACTACATTTCTCAAGGTTTGGGATCTGAGGATGAGCTATAATGATCACTTGAGCGTGGACCGCTCCTTACTTTCAGTGTGATCGGATACATTAATTATGGTGGATGCTGCCGCCTGGTCGGGCCTCAGAAGAAAATCTCTGTGTCTTTGTCTCCCCTTTCTCTCTTCTTTTTTTCCCATGTCCAATTTTTTCTTCTGTGCGTGTTCTTTTCCTCTTCCCTTCTCCTTTTCTACCTCACTGTTTCTATTTTGTCTTCCTCTTTTCTAGTTTTAGTGTCTCATGAGTGAATTAATTCGCTCCTTCCACTCTCTTTCCACTCTCCACAGGGACACATTACAACTGGAACTTAAACATTTTTTTTTTACTTTTTGCTATAAAACTTACTTATCCAATAAAAAATGTAAAAAAATCTAATTTCTTCATACATTTAAGCCAAAATGTATGCTGCTAGATGCCTTCATTAGAAAAAAATCCCTATACGCTTATATTAATTGATTTGCGTGAAAGTTATAGGGACTGTGATAGTGTGACGGACAATCTGACGCTAACTGCCACTGAGTGTGAACTGACTAGCTGCCACTAACATAACCGGTCACACGAATACAGTGATCAGTACTAATACTATACTCTGTAAAAAATCCAATGACATCTTTTGTGAAACAGATAGGCCTTGCACCACTAACACACACTTGCAAGTGGTAAAGTAAACCTATTAAGATAGAAATGCAAGGGAAACTTTTGCTTACTACTGAAAATGCTATTTGCTGGACTGTCAGGCCTACCTAGGGACTCACTATTTGCTGTATCATTGATCTGTAACAAGAGTACAGGTCAGCGATATCAGAAAAAAATGAGAATTCCTGATTTTCACACTTGTCCTGAGCCAGCGCTTTCGAAAGAACTGAAGTCAGAGGGTCAGCATGAGAGCCAGAAAGATAGCACTTTGAGAAGTGGGTCCAAGGCAGCCTCTGCGTCTCTCTCAGTTCTTTCTTACATCTTTACATGCATATATACAGTATAAATAACAGTCGGCTCAAAGCTTGGCTTGTTATTGGAGTTTTATCCCCTGACCCATCATATTCATCCTTTGTGCTGCTTATTTCTTCATCATATGACAAGTATTTAACTCATACGCTTCAAACAAGATTTGAACACATTATGCTGTCATTAAATGAGCCATATCAACTTAAAAGATACCTTCGGGGTATTTGTAGTCACTGGTTACATCCTTGCGTTCAAAGGTACCAACGGCTTTGGTGCTGGTGAGCTTCCCTACAGCTGCAGTATCAGTGTAAACCTTTCTCTTGGTTCCATCTCTGCTTTTTACCCAGGTTACTGTGTCTGCATTCACTTCAGCAAACACAAATAGCGTATCGTGAGGTTTGTCTACATCTCCTTCCTTCACAGCATACAATGAGGTTGGTCCCAATCGGTATTTACCTGTATGAAAAAACAGTCATGTATTGTTTGTTAGTATAACATGATTAGATCTGTGTTTAGATACGTGTTAAAAATTATGGAATGTACTACTTCATAAGAAAGTTATTCTCCTTAATCTTACATTACATACACAGGACACAGAATTAAGGTAAAATTGCTTCAGGAGATCAGAGAAAACAAAGTTGTAAGGACAGCCCAAAATAACCTTTCCCAGTCTTAGCATGCCTTGGTTTTATGCTATTGTCCTAGGAGAATGAACATCTCTCCTCTGCTAGAAGGAAAAGCTTTACTTTACTCAAAATGTATTTTTGCCACTAGCACGTTTCTAAAGTTGCTGCAGAATCAGAAGGCGATCATTTTGAAGCTTTCCAGATCAGCTGATTCTTGGCATTGCCATGCTGGCACAGCCTCTCCCACCACCCCCTCAGTAGATTCCTCTGATGGGGTATATGGGCTACACGACTACCTCCAGTGATGAATCACAGATGGGATGGTAGTAGGCCTTTCTTGCTTCTGCAGTTTTGCTGTGAGTACCCCTCCTGGCAATACCTAGAGTATGACCGTTCACAAGCGCAATGGCAGCAGTCCCGAAGCCCTGCCAGTATGCAATCCTCTAACTATTTAGTTGGGGAGGGGGGGCAGATAGGGAGTGGGGCTTGCACTGTAACTTTTAAAGAACCTGATGCTGATAGCCCAGATCGTTGTCTCCTGCTTGATTTGCAGTATCCCGGGTCTTCCTTCTCTTAAAAGAGCACACAACTTATTAACGATCAGTGCCACCGGGAAGTGCCACTTAGGCGACACTGATCAGTGTATTGTGATGGTGGGGAAGGGACCAATGGTTCAGCAGGAAGGATTCCCTCATCCACATGTCATTTTTTTTCTTAAACCCTCTGGTTGAACGAAAAAAAATAATAATGTATGGACTGCTTTACTTTTGGCTTCTGTATGACGTAACATTAATTTGGGTGAGTTCCTGGGACAGATGAGGTTCCCAAATATCCTACACAGTATAGCAGTATCTTTTCGAAAGATTTTGGATACTCTGTTTTCCCAGATCTCGCTCGAAGGGCTGTTACGTCACTTTCTTCAGTTTGAAATTTAGGATGTAAGTTAAGTATATTTTCTAACTTTTTATGCAGGGTTTTTGGCAATAAAACTAGGATGATAAATAGACAGGGTAGCCCTGATGTAATAAGGGGGTTTTGCAAAAGAATAAAAGGTATTCTTTAGGCTTTGAATTTGTAAATCTAACATGCCAGGATTCAGATCTGCTGATCTGTTGTTACCTAGTTCCAAACGGATCAAATTATTACATAAGTAGATGCTATTGTCCACCAAATGTATGTAGCTATCTATTATTATTATATTATACAGGATTTATATAGCGCCAACAGTTTATGCAGCACTTTACAATACAAAAGGGAGACAATTCAGTTATGCCGCGTACACACGGCCGGAATTCCCGACAGAAAAAGTCCGATGGGAGCTTTTGGTCGGATATTCCGACCGTGTGTATGCCCTATCGGACTTTTTCTGACGGACTTAGATAGAGAACATGTTCTATCTTTCCGTCGGAAATGCCGACAGAGGTTAGCCCGTTGGCAAGTCCGACCATGTGTATGGGGCTTTATAATACAATAAAATACAAGAGGATTAAGAGGGGCCTGCTCAGAAGAGCTTACAATCTATCTATCTATCTATCTATCTATCTATCTATCTATCTATCTATCTATCTATCTATCTATCTATCTATCTATCTATCTATCTATCTATCTATATCTGTCCATCCAGTATATGTAAATAATAGAAATGTACTTTATGTGTATTTATACAGAGCACATTTTTTTTAATCTCAGTCACACACCCTCGCTGAGTTCCTGTGGAGTTGCATCATATATTTGCCATCCACCATAATTGGGTCCAAGATCCTTTCTTGCTAAATAGGCTTCATTCCATGCATGGAAGTTCCTAGGAATAGAAAAACATATACATCATAACTAAAATAAAAATGAACACTTCTGACCTACTGCAACACAATTTTTTGAATGGGCCCTCAAATAATCAACTTATTAAAGGATTAGTCTATCCAAAAATATATATTACAATTTTGGTAGATGCTGGAGAGTAAAACTAATTGACAATTTCTTATTTCTCTTATATATTTATCTCAGGGACTCCATTGGTGTTATATCTGCAACCGAGTTCCTGAACACCTACTGTAATAATTAGGAGAGCGTCACATTCTCCTTGTTGACATAATAGAATAAGATTTCCATACCAGTATGGGACTGTTACGGTACCAAGAATGAAAACAAGGATTTACCTAAAAAAAAAAAAAACACACCGTAGAGAGAGTAAATGATGATCATCTTGGGTACATCTAATTTAAGGGATGCCATACCACAAAGTACAACTATTGTATAGACACATCACTCTAATTCATCCCAAAGGTGTTCTATAGGGTTGAGATCAGGACTCAGTGCAGGCCAGTCAAGTTCCGCTACCCCAACTCGATCATCAATGTCTTTATAGACCTTGCTTTGTACACTGTGTGCAGTCATGTTGGAACAGGAAGGGACCATCCCCAAACTGTTCCCACAAAGTCGGGAGCATGAAATTGTCCAAAATGTCTTGGTATGCTGATGCCTTAAGAGTTCCCTTCACTGGAACGAAGGGGCTAAGCCCAATGCCTGAAAAACAACCCCACACCATAAACCCCCTCCACCAAATGATTTGAACCAGTGCACAAAGCAAGGTCCGTAAAGACATGGAAGAGCGAGTTTGGAATAAAGGAACTTGACTGGCCTGTACAGAGTCCTTTCCTCAACCCAATAAAAAACACCTTTGGAATGAATTAGAGCGGACACTGCAAGCCAGGCCTTCTCGTCCACATCAGTGCCTGAAATCACAAATGCACTTCTGGAAGAATGGTCAAACATTCCCATAGACACACTCCTAAACCTTATGGACAGCCTTCCCAGAAAAGTTGAAGCTGTTATAGCTGCAAAGGGTGGGCTCATTTCTCATCAAAAGTATTTGTGTTGAGATGTTGTGTTACACCCACTTAAAGGGTCATATGAAGTGCCAATCGCAATCTAAAGACAGCTTCCACTAGAACACAGAGGGGTCTTTGGTGGATTGTAGGGGGAGAAGGAAAAGGGAAGTATACCAGCTCAACAATTATGAAAAATGTATATATGTGAATATACTCAAACATAACCATCTTTTTTAATGTGATGTGTCTATACAAGAGTTGTACCTTGCAGTATGGCTTCCTATCCCCTAAATAGGATGTGTTGGTGATCAGCGCCATCTTTAATATTGATTGGACCCTGGGCAAACATTTTCTTGGGGCCCCCCTCCATGCAAATTTTCTCTCCACCCCAACATTCCAAAAACACACGTAAACTTATGTATTGAATTGTATTGTAACTGTACCGTCTGCCCTCATGTTGTAAAGCGCTGCACAAACTTTCGGCGCTACATAAATCCTGTATAATAATAATGATGATGAGGGTGGGGAGATAAAGTAGTCCAGGATGATGGTTAGGGGGGGTGATAGCGGAGTGCAGGATGATGGGGGGGAGAGATAGGGAAGTCCAGGATGATGGGGGAGATAGGAGAGTTCATGATGATTGGGGGGGAGAGATGGGGGAGTTCTAGATGATGCGGGGGGTAATAGTGGAGTCCAGGATGATGGGGGGAAGGGGGAGATAGAGGAGTCCAGGATGACACACAGGGATTGGGAGTGTGTACCGTGAGGTGTTTGTATCATACAGGGCACAGAAAAAATCAGCACAAGGGGCAGTAATTGCATATTCTCCCCCCTCCCCCAAAATAACCATCTATTGGTCACCTCTGCACACCACTTTGCTTACCTCTGCACCCTCATCCACAATTCACCTCTGTACCCCCCTCCATCCACAGCTCACCTCTGTACCCCCTCCATCCACAGCTCACCTCTGTACCCCCCTCCATCCACAGCTCACCTCTGTACCCCCCTCCATCCACAGCTCACCTCTGTACCCCCTCCATCCACAGCTCACCTCTGTACCCCCCTCCATCCACAGCTCACCTCTGTACCCCCCTCCATCCACAGCTCACCTCTGTACCCCCCTCCATCCACAGCTCACCTCTGTACCCCGCTTCCATCCACAGCTCACCTCTGTACCCCCCTCCATCCACAGCTCACCTCTGTACCCCCCTCCATCCACAGCTCACCTCTGTACCCCCCTCCATCCACAGCTCACCTCTGTACCCCCCTCCATCCACAGCTCACCTCTGTACCCCCCTCCATCCACAGCTCACCTCTGTACCCCGCTTCCATCCACAGCTCACCTCTGTACCCCCCTCCATCCACAGCTCACCTCTGTACCCCCCTCCATCCACAGCTCACCTCTGTACCCCCCTTCATCCACAGCTCACCTCTGTACCCCCCTCCATCCATAGCTCACCTCTGTACCCCCTCCATCCACAGCTCACCTCTGTACCCCCTCCATCCACAGCTCACCTCTGTACCCCCCTCCATCCACAGCTCACCTCTGTACCCCCCTCCATCCACAGCTCACCTCTGTACCCCTCTCCATCCACAGCTCACCTGTGTACCCCTCTCCATCCACAGCTCACCTCTGTACCCCGCTTCCATCCACAGCTCACCTAGGTACCCCCCTCCATCCACAGCTCACCTCTGTACCCCCTCCATCCATAACTCACCTCTGTACCCCCCTCCATAGCTCACTTCTGTACCCCCCTCCATCCACAGCTCACCTATGTACCCCCCTACATCCACAGCTCACCTCTGTACCCCCCTACATCCACAGCTCACCTCTATACCCCCCTCCATCCATAGTTCACTTCTCTAAACCCTTCCATCCACAGTTCACCTCTGTACCCCCCTCCATCCACAGTTCACCTCTGTACCCCTCCATCCACAGCTCACCTCTGTACCCCCCTCCATCCACAGCTCACCTATGTACCCCCCTACATCCACAGCTCACCTCTGTACCCCCCTACATCCACAGCTCACCTCTATACCCCCCTCCATCCATAGTTCACTTCTCTAAACCCTTCCATCCACAGTTCACCTCTGTACCCCCCTCCATCCAGAGTTCACCTCTGTACCCCTCCATCCACAGCTCACCTCTGTACCCCCTCCATCCACAGCTCACCTCTGTACCACCCTTAATCCACAGCTCACCTCTGTACCCCCTCCATCCACAGCTCACCTCTGTACCCCCTCCATCCACAGCTCACCTCTGTACCCCCCTTCATCCACAGCTCACCTCTGTACCCCCCTCCATCCACAGCTTACCTCTGTACCCCCCCTCCATTCACAGTTCACCTCTGTACCCCCCCTCCATTCACAGTTCACCTCTGTACCCCCCTCCATCCACAGCTCACCTCTGTACCCCTCCATCCACTGTTCACCTCTGTATTCCACATTTACGTCTGTACCCCTCCATTCACAGCTCACTTCTGTATCCCCTGTCTACCTCTGTACCACCCCCCATCCACAGTTCACCTCTGTTTCCCCCATCAACAATCACCTCTGTATCCCCCCATCCACATTCACCTCTGTTTTTCTCTGTCCATCTCTGCACCCCCCCCCGTCCACCTCTGTACCCCCCATCCACATTCACCTCTGTTTCTCTCTGTCCATCTCTGTACCCCCCTGTCCATCTCTGTACCCCCATCCACGTCCACTTCTGTACCCCTCTATCCACAGCTCACTTCTCTATCCACCTTACACTTCTGTACCCCCATCCATGTTCACGTTATACTTTAACACCTTCCCCTCCGGCCTATTGTAAAATGACAGCCAGGCGGGAACATTGTTGTTCTGGGAAGACATCAGATGGCATTCTCCCAGGATCGCGTCTCACTCCAGTGCGATCTCTCACCCACTGTGTCCAGCTGACATGGTCAATGACAGATCACTGTACTGGCCTGATGCCCGTACCATGTGACCACTGTGGCCAATCACAGCAGATCACATTACAGTTGTAAACAATAAAAGGCTTTGATTTATGTCTTTCATTCTGTACTATTGTGATGAGCTCTGTGATTGGTCACAGTCATTACATGGCCAATCACATCTAATCACAATAGTAAACACCCAGATAGCGAGGATAACTTGCCACAAATTTGTTGCAGTGTTGAATTGTAAGTCTGTTAACGTGCTGCACAATTTCACTGGCAATTTGTACACTGGCAGAGCACTTGAAGCACAATTTCTAGTTGAAACTTTTCCAATTTTCAGCAAATTTGCGTGGCAAGTCTTTAGCAAGAGCAAAGTTGCAATGGTTAGTCTACAGCAAGAACTCTGCAAGTCTAAAGCATTAAAATTCTGCCACAGTGACCCCTGTGGTGGGATGACTTTTCACAACATAACTGAACCAGAACTTGCAGCAGACTTGCAGAATGTTTGCAAAGAAAGTTGATCTGGAGTCATGCAATGCTGACTTGCTGCAATTGTGCAACGAACTTGTGAAGAATGGCAAGTCTAGGAATAGCTTAGCAATTTATTTTCAAACTTTCAATCTCAATTGCTTGCTATCTGGGCACTGAATGAGTAGTTTTCATGCAAAAAAATGGTTGCTTATAACTGTAAAATTCATAGTTTGAAGCTACCATAGTGTGTAAAAAAAAAAAAAAAAAATCCTGATCATCTCCCCAGAGTAGTACAGTGAGCACTGTATTACTATGGCCACTGTATGGCCACAGTTTTTTTACATACTGTCACCAGTCAGTGTCCCTGATCACCATACACCAGTTATATGATGATGCTGTACTGCACTGGTGACAGTATATAAAAGAATAAAAAAAAAAGTGACAAAAAAGTACAACTTCAAAAAACTTGCCATGCCTGTTACTACATACATTGGACTGCCTACTTTCCAAAAAGGGTCATTTGGGGCATATTTGTATAGTCCTGGCATTTTCGGGTCTCAAGAAATTAGATAGGCCGTCAGTACATAAGGACTGATCAATTTTCAGGTATATGTACCATAGTTTATGGACTCTATAACTTTCCTACTGACTAAATAATATATACTGATTTGGGATATTTTCACCAGAGAAATGTAGCAGAATACATTTTGGCCTACATTTATGAAGAAAGCTTATTTATTTGTAAAATGGCATAACAGAAATGAAGAAAAATATTTTATTAATATATAATATATTTATTATTTTTTTTTCAAAATTTTCTGTCTTTTTTCATTCGTTTTGTAAAAAAAAAGAAAGAAAAACAGCATTGCTGAAGGCAGAGCTCCAACCCCCTCTCCAAAAATTGAAAGTCAACAGCTACAAATACTGTAGCTGATGACTTTTAATATTGGGACACTTACCTGTCCAGGGATCCCCCCGATGTCGGCACCCCAGACGATTTTTCAGTCGGCTCTCGTGTGCTGCTGCCACCATTCCTTGTAAGAGAAAGCCTTGCAGCTTCACAGCCGGTTTTCTACTGCACATGCACGAAGCGTGCTGCGCTTTTCTGAATGTACCGGCGGCGGTGGAAGAAGGAGGGGGCGAACTTCTGGCGAGGTCTCCCGGATGTGGGGACAGGTATCTGTCAAAAACAGGTACCCACTCCCCCCGAAAGGTGCCAAATATGGCAGTGGAGCGGGGGAGGAAGCAAACAAGTGGAGCTTCCCCTTTGGGTGGAGCTCTGCTTTAAATACCACTCTAAGAAATCTCTATGTGTGCAAAAAGTTTCACATGGGTACAGTATTGCATGATCGCGCAATAGTCATTCAAAGTGTGACAGCGCTAAAAGCTGAAAACTGGCCTGGGCAGGAAGGTGGTAAAAGAGTCCGGTATTGAAGTGGTTAATGCCAGTGACAGGCCGCTATATTTATATATCATTTTTAGATTAGGCCAGGACTCGTCAAACCTTTTTATACAAAGCAGTACTGTACTGTGCCATCAAACGCAGCCACTGTGCCCATCAATCGCAGCCAGTGTAACTGTGCCCATCAAATGCAGCCACTGTGCCATCAAATGCAGCCACTGTGCCCATCAAATACAGCCACTGTGCTCATCAATTCTAGCCACTGTGCCCATCAAACGCTGCCACTGTGCCATCAAATGCTCCCACTGTGCCATCAAATGCTCCCACTGTGCCATCCAATGCTGCCACTGTGCCATCCAATGCTGCCACTGTGCCATCAAATGCTCCCAATGCTGCCACTGTGCCATCAAATGCTCCCACTGTGCCATCCAATGCTGCCACTGTGCCATCCAATGCTGCCACTGTGATCCCCCCCCCACCTGCTCGCCATCTGCCTGGCATTTACCCTGTCTCTGTGGGGCAGCAGGTGACGGCGAGCGGTGTCTTCCATGCGTCTTCTCCCCTCCATGCGTCTTCCCCCCTCCATGTGTCTTCTCCTGTTCTCTCCTACTGTCCTCTCCTATGATTGGACACCTGATAGGCGTCCAATCACAGCGCCGGACGTTTCAGCCAATCAGGCGACCGGTAACAGACCCGGCAACCTGACTGGATGAGAAGCGGGTCAATGTTAGCAAAGCGAATTCCTTCGGCTTTGCTAACATTGAGCTGAGTGACAAGGAACGCACAGCGTTGCACCCGCTTTTCACTTTTTTGGACGCCTATTAGAGCATACGGCTCTAATCAGGTGCTTCCAAAAAAAACACCCCCATCGCTGTAATTCAGGTGCCCAGTGACCGAAAAGGGGCCGGACACCTGAATAGGGGGTGTCAGCAGCGACCATAGATAGATTCATGTAATGCATGAATCTATCTGTGGTGATTAGACAGTGACAGAAGGGGGGGGGGGCGCTCCTGCGCCCTTATGGACGCACCACCACTAATACAAAGGATCAGTTTATTGTCCTTCAGACTTCAGAGGGGCCGGACTGTGGCCAGAGGGAGAGGACATTTTCCTGGCATCAGTGGGAGCAAACATCACCACAGTTGTTATTAGGGGGAGCAATTGTACCCCATCGCTGGCATCATTGGGTGGAATAGTGACCCAAGATTGGTGTCAGTGGCAGAAATTGGGCCCCATAGTTTGTGTCAGTTGGCATAATAGTGTTTTGTACCAGGTGGAGTAATAATGCCCAAAGGCTGGGTAAAGGCCAGCAACGAGCCACATCTGGCCCTAGGGCTGCAGTTTGGAGACCACTGGTTTAGACCATAGTTACATTTAAAGGAAACCTGTGCTGAAAGACGTACGGTACACTACGGTTGCTGTCATTGCTAATCTCTTCTTCAGAAATCTCTAACTACCCAGCTGTCATGCTTATCCAAGGGCTTCAATATGTCTTGCTAACCAGAACCCGCTATGCATAATAAATGCTCTGACTGCATACTTGTTTAGGTTTAGTGACCCTAAATGTATTGAACCAGAGACAGTCAGACGACTAGCATTTTTCAGAAGGTTAGCACTGGCAGACTACATACAATATTTATTTTAAACTAAAATTGCCTTGGATCTCAACAATTTACATTTCACAGATCAGAAATGTAAATGATCAGCCATGCTCATCTCTAATCTCCATTTTTGAATATATTAGCATTCAACAGACAACCTGCATATGATAATTGCCAGTTAGCAATATCAGTAATTCTAAAATTTTTCTGCAAGAGGATTTAATTTTAGGTGTGTTCTTCTTAGAAACAGAGATGTTGTGATAAGCATTTCATTGTAAATAGTTCTGTTAAAAATGCATATTATTTATGATAATTATCCATGCCAACAAAGACATCCCCAAAAATGAAAGCCCAACCCCATTTTTTTTTTAGTTCTGAATAGAATGGGGAAATGTTAGAACCTCTGTCAACTATCTAAGGCCCCTTTCACACTGGAGCGGTTTTCAGGCGGTATTGCGCTAAAAATACCGCCTGCAAACCGCCCCTAAACAGCCTCCGCTGTTTGTTCAGTGTGAAAGCCCGAGGGCTTTCACACTGAAGCGGTGCGCTGGCAGGAGAAGAAAAAATCTCCTGCAAGCCACATGTTTGGAGCGGTGAAGGAGCGGTGTATTCACCGCTCCTAATCTGCTCCTGCCCATTGAAATCAATGGGACAGCGCGGCTATACTGCGGCAATACCGCCGCTATAGCCTCGCTGTACGAGTGATTTTAACCCTTTTTCGTCCGCCAGCGGGGGGTTAAAACCGCACCGCTAGCGCCCGAATACCGCGGTAAAACAGCGCTAAAAATAGCGCTGTTTTACCGCTGACGCCCCCTACCACCCCAGTGTGAAAGCAGCCTAATAGGATCTGTGACCTTGTTTATAAGGTTGCTTTTCACTTCTTGTCTGGTGTCAGAAAAAGGAAAAATCTTTCAATAAACATAAGCATCAGTATATTTTATTAATATATAATATATTTATTATTTTTTTTTCAAAATTTTCTGTCTTTTTTCATTCGTTTTGTAAAAAAAAAGAAAGAAAAACAGCATTGCTGAAGGCAGAGCTCCAACCCCCTCTCCAAAAATTGAAAGTAAACAGCTACAAATACTGTAGCTGATGACTTTTAATATTGGGACACTTACCTGTCCAGGGATCCCCCCGATGTCGGCACCCCAGACGATTTTTCAGTCGGCTCTCGTGTGCTGCTGCCACCATTCCTTGTAAGAGAAAGCCTTGCAGCTTCACAGCCGGTTTTCTACTGCACATGCACGAAGCGTGCTGCGCTTTTCTGAATGTACCGGCGGCGGTGGAAGAAGGAGGGGGCGAACTTCTGGCGAGGTCTCCCGGATGTGGGGACAGGTATCTGTCAAAAACAGGTACCCACTCCCCCCGAAAGGTGCCAAATATGGCAGTGGAGCGGGGGAGGAAGCAAACAAGTGGAGCTTCCCCTTTGGGTGGAGCTCTGCTTTAAATACCACTCTAAGAAATCTCTACGTGTGCAAAAAGTTTCACATGGGTACAGTATTGCATGATCGCGCAATAGTCATTCAAAGTGTGACAGCGCTAAAAGCTGAAAACTGGCCTGGGCAGGAAGGTGGTAAAAGAGTCCGGTATTGAAGTGGTTAATGCCAGTGACAGGCCGCTATATTTATATATCATTTTTAGATTAGGCCAGAACTCGTCAAACCTTTTTATACAAAGCAGTACTGTACTGTGCCATCAAACACAGCCACTGTGCCCATCAATCGCAGCCAGTGTAACTGTGCCCATCAAATGCAGCCACTGTGTCCATCAAATGCAGCCACTGTGCCCATCAAATGCAGCCACTGTGTCCATCAAATGCAGCCACTGTGCCCATCAAATGCAGCCACTGTGCCCATCAAATACAGCCACTGTGCTCATCAATTGCAGCCACTGTGCCCATCAAACGCTGCCACTGTGCCATCAAATGCTCCCACCATACAAAGTTTGTAATGCTTTCCCACATTATTAAAGGTTCACCTTTCTTCACATTTATTTTTCTTCTAAATTCCAGCTCCCCTATGTACCAATTTAGCATTAATGTACTTCTTTTGCAAAAATAAAACAGCTTTCCATTTATTCTACACAAGCTTACCTCACTATCTTCATAGCTGTTTGAAAACACTGCTCAATTACTTATGCCTTACTTCCTGAACAGACTTTAGAGCATGAAACAGGAAGGATTTGACCAACTAATTAACTGTGCTAATGAGGTCAGCTGGTCAACTCTTTCCTGTGTTATGACCTAGTCTGACCAGGAAGTAAGGCAGAAGTAATGGAGAAATGTTTTTAAACAGTCATACTCAAACAGTGAGGTAAGCGTGTGTAGAATAAATGGAAAGCTGTTTTATGTTTGCAAAAGAGGTACAGTAATGCTCTATTGGTACATAGGGGAGGTGGAATTTAGAAAAAAAAGTGAACGTAGCCTTTAAATTCTGAAAATAAACGGTTTCGATTAGAGTTGAAAGGTGAACTCCAGGAGAGTGGCTAAATAGTTAAAGGTTATTGCTAACCTTTTTACAAAAATTGAAAGGGTGAACTTACCCCAAATATCCTGGCTGCCCCTCCAAACCCAACTACACATAGCTGCCATGATATCCCATGCCTTATAGTGAGTATCCATCATAATGCTTGCAATGGCATATTTCTTATTTCATGAAAAGGTGAACTGAAAGTGATTCTAAAAGGTAGAAATGAAAAACAAAACAAAAACACAAACATACTATACTTACCTGTTCTGTTCAGGGGTTTTGCACAGAACAGCCCGGATCCTCCACTTTTCGGCTTCCCTGCCGGTGCTTCTGGCTTCTCCACCCTCCCGAGTGCTCCCGTAGCAAACGGCTTGCTATGGGGCACTCGTGTGTGCTTGCTCTCAAGCTGGCTCTGTGTTTCTATTGACACACAGTGCCGGATCAACCCCTCCCCCTGCTCCCTCCTCATTAGTTGTAATTGACTGTAGCAGGAGCCACTGAGCAGAGAGACAGTCGGGAGAGCCACTGCTCTCATGCACATCGCTGGATCAAGATCAGGCTCAGGTAAGTATAAGGGGAGGGGGCTGGGATGGGAGCTGCTTGCCAAAGGTCCTCTACCATAGTGCATAGAATGATGAAAGGATTGCATCAACATAATTCCTGCAGTTTTATCAACTGCACATTCATGCTGCAACTTTCCCCATTTTACCACATCATAAAGGTGTTCTGTTGGATTCAGATTCAGCGATTGGCCTACCATCAGTGTACCTCTGTGAAAATCAAGTTTCATAAATCCAGGCTACAATTTACCAGGCTTTAACTGTCCAGTTTTAGTGACCCTGTACTTTCTGTTATTGTCTGTCAGGAGTGGAACCCAATGTGGTCTTCTGCTGTGGAAGCCCATCTGCCTCAGGGTTTAATGTGCTGTGAATTCTGAGATGCTTTTCTGCTCACCATGGTTGTAAAGAGTCAATTTCTGAGTTACTACAGCCTTTTTATCAGCTCATCCAGTCTGGCTATTCTCCTCTGCAGGTCTACAGGTGTTCTTAATAATTTACTCAGTACACACACACACACACACACACACACAGATATATATATATATATATATATATATATATATATATATATATATATATATATATACACAGTATCTCTCAAAAGTGAATACATCCCTCACATTTTTGTAACTATTTTATTAAATCTTTTCATGTGACAACACTGAAGAAATGACACTTTGCTACAATGTAAAGTAGTGAGTGTACAGCTTGTATAACAGTGTAAATTAGCTGTCCCTTCCAAATAACTCAACACACAGCCATTAATGTCTAAACCGTTGGCAACAAAAGTGAGTACATCCCTAAGTGAAAATGTCCAAATTGGGCCCAATTAGCCATTTTCATCCCCCCGGTGCCATATGACTCACTAATGTTACAAGGTCTCAGGTGTGACTGGGGAGCAGGTGTGTTTAAATTTGGTGTTTTCGCTCTCACTCTGTCATACTGGTCACTGGATTTCAATATGGCACTTAATGGCAAAGAACTCTCTGAGGATCTAAAAAAAAAAAAAAAGATCACTCTGCATAAAGATGGCCTAGGCTAAAGTAAGATTGCCAAGACCCTAAAACTGAGCTGCAGCACGGTGGCCAAGACCATAGAGCCCTTTGACAGGACAGGTTCCACTCAGAACAGGCCTCACCATGGTCGACCAAAGAAGTTGAGTGCACATGCTCAGCGTCATAAACAGGGATAAAACTTTTTCGCAGAAGAGAGTTTACTAAGACTCGTGGCCACTCATTAAAATTAGAAGAAAAGAGGTTTAACCTTAAACTACGTAGAGGGTTCTTTACTGTAAGAGCGGCAAGGATGTGGAATTCCCTTCCACAGGCGGTGGTCTCAGCGGGGAGATTGATAGCTTCAAGAAACTATTAGATAAGCACCTGAATGACCACAACATACAGGGATATACAATGCAATACTGACACATAACCACACACATAGGTTGGACTTGATGGACTTGTGTCTTTTTTCAACCTCACCTACTATGTAACTATGTAACTATGTCATATCCAGGGGTTGTCTTTGGGAAATAGACGTATGAGTGCTGCCAGCATTGCTGCAGAGGTTGAAGGGGTGGGGGGGGGGGTCAGCCTGTCAGTGCTCAGACCATACACAGCACACTGCATAAAATTGGTCTGCATGGCTGTCATCCCAGAAGGAAGCCTCTTCTAAAGATGGTGCACAAGAAAGCCTGCAAACAGTTTGCTGAAGACAAGCAGACTAAGGACATGGATTACTGGAACCATGTCCTGTGGTCTGATGAGACCAAGATAAACTTATTTGGTTCAGATGGTGTCAAGCATGTGTGGGGGCAACCAGGTGAGGAGTACAAAGACAAGTGTGTCTTGCCTACAGTCAAGCATGGTGGTGGGAGTGTCATGGTCTTGGGCTGCATGAGTGCTGACAGCACTGGGGAGCTACAGTTCATTGAGGGAACGATGAATGCCAACATGTACTGTGACATACTAAAGCAGAGCATGATCCCCCTCCCTTTGGAGACTGGGCCGCAGGGCAGTATTCAAACATTATAACGAACCCAAACACGCCTCCAAAATGACCACTGCCTTGCTAAAGAAGCTGAGGGTAAAGGTGATGGACTGGTCAAGCATTTCTCCAGACCTAAACCCTATTGAGCATCTATGGGGCATCCTCAAATGGAAGATGGAGGAGCGCAAGGTCTCTAACATCCACCAGCTCCGTGATGTCGTCATGGAGGAGTGGAAGAGGAGTCCAGTGGCAACCTGTGAAGTTCTGGTGAACTTCATGCCCAAGAGGGTTGAGGCAGTGCTGGAAAATAATGGTGCCCACACAAAGCATTGACACTTTGGCCCAATTTGGACATTTTCATCTAGGGGTGTACTCACTTTTGTTGCCAGCGATTTAGACATTAATGGCTGTGTGTTGAGTTATTTTGAGGGGACAGCAAATTTACACTGTTATACAAGCTGTACACTTACTACTTTACATTGTAGCAAAGTGTCATTTCAGATATTTACAAAAATGTGAGGGTTTTGTGAGATACTATATACATACATATACACACACACACACACACACACAGCTATACCAGCTTCAACTCTTCTGGGAAGGCTGTCCACAAGGTTTAGGAGTGTGTCTATGGGAATGTTTGACCATTCTTCCAGAAGAGCATTTGTGAGGTCAGGCACTGATAAGGATGAGAAGGCCTAATGCCCCATACACACGAGCGGAATTTCCGTCGGAAAAATCTTGGATGGTTTTTCCGACGGAATTCCGCTCAAGCTTGACTTGCATACACACGGTCACACAAAAGTTCTCTGAACTTTCGACCATCAAGAACGTGGTGACGTACAATACTACAACGAGCCCAGAAAATGAAGTTTAATGCTTCCGAGCGTGCGTCGAATTGTTTCCGAGCATGCGTGTTTTTTTGCGCGTCGGAATTGCATACAGACGAACGGAATTTCCGTCAAGAACTTTTTCAGTCGGAAAAATAGAGAACCAGCTCTCAATCTTTTGCTGGCGGAAATTCAGACAGAAAAATTTGGATGGAGCATACACACGGTCGGAATATCCGACCAAAAGCTCTCATCACACTTTTTTTGATGGAAATTCTGACCGTGTGTATGTAGCATAACTCACAATCTCCGCTCTGATTCATCCCAAAGGTATTCTATCGGGTTGAGGTCAGGTTTCTGTGCAAGCCGGTCAAGTTCCTCCACCCCAAACTCACTCATCCATGTCTTTATGGACCTTGCTTTGTGCACTGGTCCAAATCATTTGGTGGAGGGGGGATTATGGTGTGGAGTTTTTTTATTAGGGGTTGGGCTTGGCCCCTTGGTTCCAGTGAAGGCACTCTTAAGGCATCAGCATACCAAGACATTTTGTACAATTTCATGCTCCCAACTTTGTGGGAACAGTTTGGGGATGGCCCCTTCCTCTTCCAACATGACTGCACACAGTGTACAAAGCAAGGTCCATAATGACATAAATGAGCACGTTTGGGGTAGAGGAACTTGACTGGCCTGCACAGAGTCCTGACCTCAACCCAGCAGAACACATTTGAGATGAATTAGAGCAGAAACTGCAAGCCAGGCCTTCTCGTCCAACATCTGTGCCTGACCTGACAAATGCGCTCCTGGAAGAATGGTCAAACATTCCCATAGACACACTCCTAAACCTTGTGGACAGCCTTCCCAGAAGAGTTGAAGCTGTTATAGCTGCAAAGAGTGGGCCAACTCAATATTGAACCCTACAGACTAATGCCGCGTACACACGATCAGGATTTTGGTCCGGAAAAAGATATGAATTCTGCTCAAGCTTGCCTTGCATACACACGGTGACACAAAAGTTCGCTGAACTTTCGAGCGTCAAGAATGCGGTGACATACAACACTACGATGAGCCGAGAAAATGAAGTTCAATGCTTCCGAGCATGCATGAAATTGTTTCCGAGCATGCGTAGGAATTTTGCGTGTCGGAATTGCTACAGACGATCGCATTTTCGGATAGGAACTTTTTCCGTCCGAAAAATTGAGAATATGTCCTCAATCTTTTGCTGTCTGGAATTCGGCCAGCAAAAGTCCGATGGAGCATACACACAGTCGCATTTTCCGACCAAAAGCTCTCATCGGTCTTTTGCTGGCTGAATTTCCGATCGTGTGTATGCGGCATTAGACTGGGATCCCATTAAACTTCATGTGCATGTAAAGGCAGGCATCACAATACTTTTGACAATATAGTAAAATATATATATATATATATATATATATATATATATATATATATATTTCTTGTGCCATTTTCTTTTAGATTTACCAAAACCATATAATATGAGGTCAGATCTAAACACTTTCAATTTGTATGCAATCGGACAGGCTTTTGTACTACATAGTTGAAGGTCAATCTAAAAGAAATTTAATCAGAAAATAATATATTGTATGGCCAGCCTAAATCTCCCCCATGAGATTGCAGACAGCGATAAAAACCTGACATAGGATAAAAAGTTTTATTTTAAGTCTAATAGTCCAACAACAGTTTTTTTTTTTTCATTAGGTGCACCTGAGACACTTACCAAACGCTGTCCTGACTCTCATATTCATCCCTTACACCATTTTCATCATAGACCTCATCAACAAGGAGATTTCCATCAGTGTCATGAGCAGACTGGAAATTTATGATTACACGGGCTGGTATTCCCAAACATCTGAGCACTGGGCAACAAAAGAAAAAAAAATATTATTGCAAAACTATTTTCCATTTATTCATGTCATGTAGATGTCCATTAGAACGTCTTTTCATAGATTGAAAACTTTCTCTAAGTATATTTATACAATATTAATCGTATATGTTATAAATATATTTTTTATGCTCTTGTTGATTATGGCTGTTCAACTAAAATAGTTTGTATTTCAAATTTATTTTGGGCAGTTTGGGGTTGAAAGCCACCCTGTCAGGTCTTTTTATACCCTTTCCTCTTGTCTTTGCAAAGTGCTCACAGCCAGGACAAGCTGCAGCTATGAATCAGCCCTCTCCTTCAAAGCTGTTGTCAGATCAGCCATGGCAGGAGGAGGGGGGGGGGGGCAGGTTGGAACTTGAAATATGGTAAGAAAGTACTTTGCTAAACAAAAAATTATAATGACAGATCTTTTTCAAGTTATGTGTATTTGATGGGTTTGATAAAGAAGAGCAAACATATTTTAGAAATCTGAGACAGATTTTGAAATTTTGTCAGTGCTTTATTGCTTTCCATGTCCCATAGCTGTGGTGAGGGAGATTTACACTTTTAGTCTGATTTAGACTTCTATAAAATGTAGGTTTAACTATCAAAAGTGTCACTGTATGCTGTACTAAACTTTTTATCTGACCTTCAAATAATTGCATTTGTTATTTTGAAAAGCCACCATAGAAAAAAGTGGTTAAAAAGCACTGGAGAGTTTAACTAATCATTTGCACATTAGGTTTACATAGAGGCATGGCGGAGTGTGCCCTTTGTGCTAAATGCTTTCTCATCTCAGAAAGTTGGTGCCTCATATCTCAACCTTCCCCACCAAAGTTCTACTGAAAAGGATTATACTGCTAGTCTAAATAATTTTGAAAAGCTGCACCTGTACAAAGTACTCCTGCATATACCCAGCACTGCCCAAATCTGACCGGTCCTCTCTGCATCCATTGGCGGAGAATGGCAGCACTTCCGTTCCATGTTGTTGGGCTCACTCCACCACTATAGTCTCCGCTCCATCTCCCAATAATGACTCCATTGTCATCATTGCTGTTCACCTATAGAATATATTCAAATTACTTTGTCGAGTTTATTTAGAGTTAAATCTTTCTAATTATGACAAGTTAAATTTATTTCACCCACCATAGCACTTAGTACTCTTCCCACGTAAATGGGATCATTTCTGCGAGACACATCTGTAGCTGGGTTCCTCTTGTAGTCTAGACTCTTGTCAAGCATGGAGAGGGTGATGTTCAATATGTCTTTTTCAAACTGTGTGAAGGTGATTAAAACAAAATAATATACATCTCAACCAAAGTCACAATTGAAACAGTGATGTCATAAATAAATAAAGGCATATAGTAGAGGCTATACTCACAAATATGGTATATCTAGGCAAGAAAGCTATTTAGGACAACGTTTAGTGAGAAGGATGACTCCACCATGCCTCACTACATTTTTAATATGTACATTTTAAATTAGATCTCAACTCTTAACTGGACAGAAATTAGTTTTCTAGATTATGTGTATCATAAACAATTGCCATTTTTTTATTTTACCAAATATTGTCTTTACATTTTTTAAATCCTCTTTTGCATCGCCTTCAGCCTCTTCTTGCCTATATACTGTACACTTGCTCCAGCATTGGCTGCACATCGTTGCTCGGAAGCAGCTTCCTCACAGTGACAACGGTGGATCAGGCCTGCACTACGTGTGTCAGCACAGCTGCTTGTAGTCACCGCCAGAGAAGCAAGGAAGAAACACCAGGTAATACTTGTATAGTTACATAGAAGGTGAGGTTGAAAAAGACACAAGTCCATCAAGTCCAACCTATGTGTGTGATTATATGTCAGTATTACATTGTATATCCCTGTTACGGTCGTTCGGGTGCTTATCTAATAGTTTATTGAAACTATCGATGCTCCCCGCTGAAACCACCGCCTGTGGAAGGGAATTCCACATCCTTGCCGCTCTTGCAGTAAAGAACCCTCAACGTAGTTTAAGGTTAAACCTCTTTCCTTCTAATTTTAATGAGTGGCCACCTGTCTTGTTAAACTCCCTTCCACGAGAAAGTTATATCCCTATTGTGGGGTCACCAGTACGGTATTTGTAAATTGAAATCATATCCCCTCTCAAGCGTCTCTTCTCCAGAGAGAATAAGTTCAGTGCTCGCAACCTTTCCTCATAACTAACATCCTCCAGACCCTTTATTAGCTTTGTTGCCCTTCTTTGTACTCGCTCCATTTCCAGTACATCCTTCCTAAGGACTGGTGCCCAGAACTGGACAGCATACTCTAGGTGCGGCCGGACCAGAGTCTTATAGAGCGGGAGAATGATTGTTTTATCTTTGGAGTTGATCCCCTTTTTAATGCATGTCAATATTCTGTTTGCTTTGTTAGCAGCAGCTTGGCATTGCATGCCATTGCTGAGCCTATCATCTACTAGGAACCCCAGGTCCTTTTCCATCCTAGATTCCCCCAGAGGTTCTCCCTCTCCCCGTGTATAGATTGCATTCATATTTTTGCCACCCAAATGCATTATTTTACGTTTTTCTACATTAAACCTCATTTGCCATGTAGTTACCCTCCCCATTAATTTGTTCAGATCTTTTTGCAAGGTTTCCACATCCTGCGGAGAAGTTATTACCCTGCTTAACTTAGTATTGTCCCCAAATACAGAGATTGAACCCCCATCCTCCAGGTCGTTTATGAACAAATTAAATAGGATTTATCCCAGCACAAAAACCTGCGGGACCCCACTACCCACCCCTGACCATTCCGAGTACTCCCCATTTATCACCACCCTCTGAACTCGCCCTTGTAGCCAGTTTTCAATCCATGTACTCACCCTATGGTCCATGCCAACGGACCTTATTTTGTACAGTAAAGATTTATGGGGAACTGTGTCAAATGCTTTTGTAAAATCCAGATACACCACATCTACAGGCCTTCCTTTATCTAGATGGCAACTCGCCTCCTCATAGAAGGTTAATAGATTGGTTTGGCAAGAACAATTCTTCATGAATCCATGCTGATTACTGCTAATGATACCATTCTCATTACTAAAATCATATATATAGTCCCTTATCATCCTCTCCAAGAGCTTGCATACTATTGATGTTAGGCTAACTGGTCTGTAATTCCCAGGGATGTATTTTGGGTCCTTTTTAAATATTGGTGCTACATTGGCTTTTCTCCAATCAGCTGGTACCATTCCAGTCAGTAGACTGTCAGTAAAAATTAGGAACAATGGTCTGGCAATTACTTGACTGAGTTCCCTAAGTACCCTCGCGTGCAAGCCATCTGGTCCCAGTGATTTATTAATGTTAAGTTTCCCAAGGCTAATTCTGTCCTCTGTTAACCATGGAGATGCTTCCTGTGATGTGTCATGAGGATAAACACTGCAGTTTTGGTTACTGAAGCCCCCCGATTCCCTCGTGAAGACTGAATAGAAGAATAAATTCAATACCTTCGCCATCTCCCCATCCTCTGTAACCAGATGACCTTCCTCATTCTTTATGAGGCCAATATGGTCTGTCCTCCCTTTTTTACTGTTTTCTTGTTGCATTCCTTATAAAGTCTGAATGCTGATGATGATCCCTCAACCTTGTATTTTTTGAAGGCTTTCTCCTTTGCTTTTATATGCATTTTTACATTGGAGTTAAGCCATCCAAGACTTTTGTTCGCTCTTTTAAATTTATTACCCAATGTGATGCATTGGCTAGAGCCCTAATTTAATATGCTCTTAAAGCAAACCCATCTCTCCTGTGTTCTTTGTTCCTAAGATTTTATCACATCTCTCACATTCACTTGTACATTATTCTTGATATATAGACAGACCTCTCCCCCTTTTTTACCCTCTCTATCCCTGCGATATAGGGTATACCCTTGAATGGTTGCCAGCCAATCATGAGAGCTGTTGAACCAGGTCTCTGAAATTCCCACAAAATCCAAACCCTCCTCGTACAACAGTATCTCTAGTTCATCCATCTTGTCCGCCAGGCTCCTGGCATTGGTGAGCATGCCACATAGTTTAAACTGGTCGCATACTATCCTCTTATTGGGTGTTCCGAGATTGCATCTAGGACTTGTTACTATACTTACTTTGGGTTTATGTGCTTTAGTCAACCTACCACTAATGTCTCCAATACTACCCTCTGGAATGTGTTCCGTGCTGACAATCTCTACCTCTGGGCCCTTCCCCCCATTGCCTAGTTTAAAAACCCTTCTAACTTTTTGGCCATCTTTACTCCCAGCTGATCTTTAATGAGAGCTTTTGATTTAAAGGGGTTGCAAAAACACCTTGCAGTCACCGGCCCCCTAGCCCCCCGTTTTACTTACCTGAGCCATGAAATTCCGTCGCTGCGTTCCCACTGTCCCTCTCTCCGTGGGTTCCCGGCTCTTGATTGGATAGATTGATAGCAGCGCAGCCATTGGCTCCTGCTGCTGTCAATCAAATCCAATGACCCGGGCGCAGGGAAGCGTGCCCGCAAGGTAACCCCCTCAGGAGAGCGCTTCTCCAAGGGGGTTATCTAATGTGGAGGAGCCTCAAGAGCCGCCGAGGGACCCCAGAAATGGATGTTCGGGGCCACTCTGTGCAAAATGAGCTGCACAGTGGAGGTAAGTATGACATGTTTATTATTTTAAAAAAATAAAAAGCGATCCTTTAGTATCACTTTAAAGAGGCTAAACAACTTTTGGATATTACCTTGTTAAAGCTTCTATAAGATTTTAGAGTCTGGATTTACCACTTTAAATTTCAAATATTTGGGGCTAATTAAACAGTGTGACCAGTAAGACCAGCTCTCATAAAGGATACCACAATGAGAGTGGTCATTCTAGTTTACTGCCTTAGAAATTGTGGGAAAAGGGCTGTGGCCGAATGGAGTTCTGCCACCTCCAGCAGTGGCTCTGTGCGCACCATTAATTAATGTCACTTGTAAACACAGAAGCCTGGCTTCTGTGACAGCACATCTCTCTTGGCAGCTCCCACAGAACCCTCCCTGCCCTGCACTCAGGGAGGGTACAAGGGAGGGACAGCTACCGGAGTGCAGTGTGTTTATGGACTGCAGGGATGGCATCCCATGCTCAGCTGCAGCCTGGTGCCTGGATAGCAAGCCCCCTGTTGGATGATCTTGCTGCCACTGCTGGCCAACGGGGGAGAGGCAGAGCCGCAAAATGAGTGTGCACTGGGTGGGAAACGAAGAGAGGTGGCTGTTGAGAGGGGAGCAGATGAATTTTGTGTGCAAAGGTGAGGACTGTGGAGGTGCACAGGTCAGACTTGAAGATAATGCCTGCAGAGCTTAGCAGAGGAAAGGTTGGGGGGTTGCAGACATAAGCTGTGGAAAAAGGGTGCAGAGGTGAGTTTTGGATGTAGGTGTAGAGGTGCACCCACTGCACAGTGCACTTTTGAACCCTGCATTCTGTGCATAATGTACTCCTGAACCCTGTATTTTATACATAATACACTCCTAAACCCTGCATTCTGTACATAACGCACTCCTGAACTCTGCATTTTATACATAATACACTCCTAAACCCTGCATTCTGTACATAACGCACTCCTCAACTCTGCATTTTATACATAATACACTCCTAAACCCTGCATTCTGTGCATAGCACACTCTCAAACCCTGCACTCTGTACGTAATGCACTTTTGAACCCTGCATTCTGTGTGTAACACACTCTCGAACCCTCCATTCTGTACATAGGTTACTCCTGAACCTTGCATTCTGTGTATAATGCACCCCTGGACCCTGCATTCTATGTGCACCACACTCCCACATCCTGCACCCTTATGAACCCAATGGAATGTAAAATTTTTAAAAAGTTATGTTTTAGGGCTTTCTTTATAATGGTGAATAGATGACATTATCAGACACAAAGAACACCAAATTATTTCCACAATGCACCTACTTGATATCCAAGTCACATTACCTATTAAATACTTTATTTTCATATTAAAGTGTAGGTGCAACCAAAATATTTTTCTTATTATTTGGATAGAGTGAAGGAGGGCTAGATGTCGAAATGTCCCTACAACCTGGGGCTCTGTTGGAGAGATTTGTCTTTTCTTCTTCTGCAGACAATATTTTACTAGGCAAGAAGTGAGTGAAACTCTCCAACAGCAACCCAAACATAAATAAAAATGCTTCAGGCTTGTTGGCCATCATTAGTGTAGTGCATGGAAACAGCGTATTCATACTAATTATAAGACAAATATTTAGGAATGGCAATCACCTGTGCATAATCCCATCTTCTAGATCCATAACTGGTCACATTTCCAAACCAGTAGAGTCCAGTCTCATTCAGAACGTACTCTGTTTTCTCTGCTTCATTGCTCATGTACACCTCATCAGCTGTGGAGACAAAGGAACCTTCAATTATGTATTCATTAAGCAAGAATAGTTGGAGTAGGGCATGGTGAGCATAACATGTAAAAAAATAAATGTCCCATCCACCCATTTAAAACATAAAACATCAAGTTCTGAAAATGTTAGACTGTCCTTCAAGCTAAACTCTGTCCAGGGATAAAACTCTCTTTGTTACTCTCTGCTCACTCCCAGGCATTCTATAACTTTTATAAAAATAAAATAAAAAATAGTTTCTAAGATACTAACTTTAGGCCGGGTTCACACTGGTATAACATCACAGTCGTACCACTTTGGATCCGACTTTGACCTGTGACTTGAAGTCGGACATGCTTTTGACTTCAATGAACAAGGATCCGACTTTGATCCCCGACAATACCAGGCACTGTGTCTGGTATGAATCTTTAGGGGGAACTCCATGCAAAATGTAAAAAAAAAAAAAAAAAAACGGAATGGGTTCCCCCTCTAAGAACATACCAGGCCCTTTGGTCTGGTATAGATTTTAAGGGGAACCCCCACGCCAAAAAACGGCATATGGGTCCCCCCAAAAGCCATACCAGACCCTTATCCGAGCACGCAGCCTGGCAGGTCAGGAAAGGGGTGGGGACGAGGGAGTGCCCCCCCTCCTGAACCGTACCAGGCCTCATGCCCTCAACATGGGGGGGTGGGTGCTTTGGGGGCAGGGGGGCCTGTACCCCCCCACCCCAAAGCACCTTGCTCCCATGTTGATAAGGACAAGAGCCTCTTCCCAACAAATCTCACCATTGGTTGCCAGGGTCTGCGGGCGGGGAGCTTATCGGAATCTGGAAGCCCCCTTTGGGGTCACAATAGTGGAAACGTAGACTAGTATTCCGTTTCCACTAGTATAAATTGTCATGTGACTTTGGGCATATAAAGTCGCATGACAAGTCTCACCCCATTGATTTTAATGGCCCCCTTTTCCCATCTATGCAACATTGAAAATCAGCGACTTTGAAAAGGTACCTGCAATACTTTGATGCAATTTTTGATGTGACTTTGATCCAGAGAGTGTAAAGTTGAATCAAAGTTGCACTCCAAAGTCGCACTCTAGCCTTAGGCTATGTTTTCACTAGTGCAACCCCAAAGCTTTGCGATTTAGAGTGCAACTTTGAGTGCAGTTTTGATCCAACTTTACACTCTGGATCAAATTCGCATCAACAGTTGCATCAAAGTAGTGCAGGCATCTTTTGAAAGTCGCTGATTTTTAAAGGCGCATAGATGGGAATGTTTGCCTTTGAAATCAATGGGCTGTGAATTGTCATGCGACTTTATGTGTCCAAAGTTGCCTGTCAAGTCACACTATTAGAGACAGAGCCTTAAACTCATTACTCACATGTAGCCTACTCAGCTGGGCGTGTGCCACACCATGCACACAGCGCCCATCACAGTGCCACACCATGCACACAGTGCCATCACTGGGCCACACCATGCACACAGTGTCATCACCGGGCCACACCATGCACACAGTGCCCATCACAGTGCCACACCATGCAAACAGTGCCATCACCGGGTCACACCATACACATAGTGCCATGCATAAACAACCAGAAACTGCTGACCAAAACGAGGCAATGAAGACAGGAGGAGATCTGTGAAAGAGAGGAGGGATGGGGCTGGGCAGGGCTGGGCAAGACAGAGGCGGTTAGAATGAACAGTAGGCATGCCTGTGTAGAAGAGAAGGACAACGTTTTCAGGAAGTGAGAGGCCCCCATGCAGAATTTAGAAATAAGGAAGTAAGGTTGTCCCTGAAGAACAGGAAGAAGCTGATTGTCTAGCTTTGGTTAGACTTTTAAAGCTAGACAATCAGCTACCCAGAAAATGAATTATGTCAAAGATAAAGATATTTTACATACAATTAATAGAAAAATTGTCATTTTTGACTGGACGTCCACTTTAATATATTTAAAACAAAAACTTCTCCTTCAGTTTTAGATAGTGTGGCTATATTAGGACTCCTGTAAGGTTTTAACCGCTCATAAAATAGAAAAAAAAAAAACAACACCCTATAATGAACCTCAGTTGTTTATTGAGGGCTCATCAAAACAGGTAACAAATACAGTGTCAAAAACATGTTCCTCCATTGCCATTTTGGGGCCACGCAGGACCCCTTTCTCAAGATGACACACCATATCACAGGTAGTCATGCACTCCCTATCCGAGACTTCAGGGTTAGGTGCTGGTTGGATTTGTATATAGGGTTTAACTGCCATCGGTGATAATGCTGCAGAGATTTACCCTCCAACTCAAGATGTGTGTGTGTGGGTATGTGTTGTTGATGACTAGTGAGTGTCTCTTCAGTTGTTGCACATGCTAATCATACTATCAAGTAAACAAGTAAAACATGCTTTCAAAGCAATTTAGATAACCTACCATTTGCCCATGGGTTAAACAGCACAATGAAGGTTCCCAATCTGGAGACATTTGGCCTTCCTCCACTGGTAGTCTGTAGACTCATGTTATAGCGGCCAATAACTGCATTGACTGGAATATTTGTTGTAATGTTCATGACGTTGTTACTGCTTGATCCACGTACCGCACTCCAGGATGTCCCACTACTAGAGCTGGACACTGGCATTTCTGCCCTTGTATTTGTCTGCGTTGATGGAGAGGGGCCTGACAATAAAAGTCATTATTTGTTAAAATGGAAATTCTATACTTTTTATATACTATTTTCTTAAATACATGTGATGAAACCAGTTACACATTAGCCATTGCAATCTAAACAACATCTGATTAGTTATCGTGGCATTGCCTTGACTGAGGGACCGACAGAATGCAGAAGCTCTAATTATCTATAAAACATTAATCACTTGACCAATCCCCCCTTCCAAAATGACCAGACGACACATTTTTATTTGGAGTCGAATAGCCATAGCAGCCTTTTATTACAAATCATTAACCATAACTTCAGCTTATGCCCGGTCTAAGGTCTTTGAAGGCCTATATACTCACGATTAACCAGTTGTATCTGCCACCCAATCAAAGGCCCCCAGCCACAACTACACCGGCTCAGGGACAATTAACCACTTACGTACTACCAGATACAACCTAATTAATACCCTAATTTTACCACCGTATTGTTAGGAAGGGACACCCATACCTCAGATGGGCCCAACCTACAATTTTCCACAATTATTTAACCAGCACCGCCTTCAAAGACCCAATAGACCTCCTGCCTGCTGCTATGACAAGAAAATAAGGTCTAAGGTCTAAGAGAGTCTATATACTCACAATTAACCAGTTGTATCTGCCACCCAATCAAAGGCCCCCAGCCGCAACTACATCGGCTCAGGGACAATTAACATCAACATGTACTACTAGATGCAACCTAATTAGTACCCCAGTGTTACCACCGTATTGCTAGAAAGGGAAACCCGTACCTCAGATGGGCCCAACCCACAATTTTCCACAGTTAAGAAGGGGCACCCATACCTCAGATGGGCCCAACCCACAATTTTCCACAGATATTTAACCAGCAACGCCTTCAAATGCCCAACAGACCCCCTGTCTGCTGCTATGACAAAAAAAATAAAAGGACCAAGAAATTGAATGGCAAGCTAACAACATAAAACCCGAAAACCCACTACAAATACCCAAGCACCTTGAGAAAGTAGGACGCTCCCTAAAACCAAAAACAAACAAGGGAGGAAGGGTGGGAGAAAACGGTCTGATGCTGTGATGAGCTCTGACTGAGCTGTGACACAATCCCCCTGTTAGCAGAGTATTGAAATCATGCTGGAAGCTTGTGGTATGCAGTAATACGGTTTTACTTTCTTGGAGAAATATCAATGCATGTCTTTACAGAATGGAGAAACATGAACACAGGAACAAGGAGCACCCAAGTACATAGAGAGAGGATAGACAAACATCCTGTTATATCATAGATAACATACCTATACACTATAATACTATAGCGCCACCTGCTGCTTAGACAGGCATAATGCATATGCAGTATATAGTCAGTTTATAAGCAACTTTGATGTTGTACTTTTCCAACCCCCCCTCCTCTCTACCCACTACAGGACACACCCTCTGCCTTGAACTCTTCAATCTGCTAAGCAGCCTGCATCATATCATAATCACCCACTAATACTCCGCCTCTTCTGCAGGCCCCAGTCATGCTGGCCCTCCTCCCAGTTTCACTCAGCTCCAGGCCATATACTTTCTTTATTTCTTTAGGTTTAAAGCGGAACTAAACTCGATTTAACAGTTTCAAAAAGTTACATTATCAGCACTTGCCGGAAATGTACAGTAACTGTCACATTGGTTGTGCTCTCAACCACATTGTCAAACAATCAAATGGCTGGTATTAGACATGTGCACACTGAAATATTTTGTTTTGGAACTTCATTTTTGTTTGAAAAATAAATTTATTTAGTTACTCCTGAAATTCGTTTTCATTTATTTAGTTTTTCGTTAAAAATTGCATTCGTCCGAAAATCCAAATTAATTAAGGTCGAATCTGTCATTGAAGGCTTATGGTGTTGTTCGAATGTTCAAAGAAGATTCGACGGAGCAGCTAAACTGTATGTGTACATTTCCAGTCGAATTTTCTGCCTACAAGCTAGCTGTAGTAGAATTCTCATGTTGTATGACTAGTAATAGTTATATTTATTAATTATTTTATTAGTCAACCAACATCAGAATTTTTCTATAGCCTATGGGCGGATACATTTGACCGGAAATGTACGATTGCAGCGTCGTACAGTTTAGCTGCTCTGTTGAATCTTCTTCGAACTTTCGACAGACACCATAAGCCAAAGATTCCACGTTTGTATGTTTTTCGTTGCTTTGTCGAATCTTCGTCGTTCATGTTGAATGGTCTACTCTACCCCAACAGTCAGCCAACTTTCACATTCGTTTCTCAATCTCCAAGTGCAATGGCGGGCACGGCATTCGACGTTGTGTCAGATATTGATATGGCATTATAATATAGAATCTATAATTATAAATCCCCCCCCCCCACACAACACGGGCAGCCTCTGAGGCTATCACAACACTAGCAACACTAGTATCACTATTAAGTTCACAAAACTAACACAATAGCAGCAGATTATTATGAAAAAGTTAAGTTGAACTGTCGCTTGCTTCACTATTGTTCTGCTGCTGTGCTTATGCTTAATTGCTAAATAATTCAGGTTCTCTGACAAACGGACCAGCTAAGATTGACTGTCTTCTGAAAGGATTCAGTGTGTGTGTCTCTCTCTGCTAGCAAATCATAAGTGAAAGTAAGTTGGCTGTACGTGTGTACTTAGTTCTAGCTATTTTACTGCCCCTCCTCTTTGGTACAATCAGCCAATAACATTCATCATTATTTTTATTTTACTTCCCCCACCCAATTCCAGCAGCGATCTTTTCTCTCTATGTCGAATCCTATGTCGAATCTTTTCTCTCTATGTCGAATAATCTTATGCCCCGTACACACGGTCGGATTTTCCAACGGAAAATGTGTGATAGGTTCTTGTTGTCGGAAATTCCGACCGTGTGTAGGTTCCATCACACATTTTCCATCGGATTTTCCGACACACAAAGTTTGAGAGCAGGATATAAAATTTTCCGACAACAAAATCCGATCGCATCAATTCCGACCGTGTGTGGCTAGTTCCGATGCACAAAGTGCCACGCATGCTCAGAATAAATAAAGAGATGAAAGCTATTGGCCACTGCCCCTTTATAGTCCCAACGTACGTGTTTTACGTCACTGCGTTTAGAACGATCGGATTTTCCGACAACTTTGTGTGACCGTGTGTATGCAAGACAAGTTTGAGCCAACATCCGTCGGAAAAAATCCTAGGATTTTGTTGTCGGAATGTCCGAACAAAGTCCGACCGTGTGTACGGGGCATTAGACTAATAGAGTTAAGGTTAGGCACATTCGACCCCAGGTTCGATAGACACAGATTGTTATTGTCAGCGTCATGTCGAATCTCCTATCAAACTGTTGTCGCAACGAAAATGAAAATAAAGCATTTGTTTATGTTGGATCTTTTGGTTTTCGTATTCTGCACTTTCGTTATCGTTTGTTAAAACGATAACGAACATACCTGAAATTTGGACGAAAATGCATTCGGACGAAAAAGAAAGCACATGTTTAGCTGGTATCATAAACGATCACATGTGTAGCATCATAGCAGTTGAAAATCAAACAGAGGCCAAAATGGCAGCTTATTTGGCCTAAAACAATTGGAGGGTTTAGTTCCGCCTTAAACAAAAATAACTTCACATTTCTGCTGTAAGTGAAAACTGGCATAGAATGGATGATCTAATGCATACATTTTTCAACTAGTTATCTACTATCTAAAGCTGAACTCCAAACTGTTAATGTACATGGCTCAAGAGCAGTCGAGAGCCACAAGTGTGGAAAGGTCCCCCAGCTTCTTCCTGGTTGACATAACGATGCCTATACACGCTATCCTCTCCTGGTACTTACACTCCTCTTACTGTGGCTCTCATAACCTCTATTGTGTACATTCCACTAGCACCCAACAGATTCTTGCTTGCCATATTGTCACCTACACACACAGTAGGAGATATTGCTCTTTTGTGCTGTGAGCATCACTATGTCAACAAGAAAGCAGCGTGGAAGGTAGGTGCTAATGGAGCACAGTGTGTGTGTGTGCATCAATATGGGAACCATGAAGCAGCTGAGGCACCGACACACACTTTCACATTCATTGCCACTGCACCATATTGAGCTGTCCTACCTGCTGCCACTGAATTGATACATAGTTCTGCACTTGCTGCCATTTCACCAACATACATGACCTCATTCAGGCCAATGCACTGATGTGCACCTTTGGATTTACTGCAACTGCACCACTGTGCATGCAGGACCCTATCAACTGCTACTGCATTGATCTGACATTACATTTGTTGTCATTGTGCCAATGCATCTTCATTTACTGCCACAGCATTTATGTGCACTACTCCACTTGCTGCCTCTTTATCTATGTGCACTACTCAGCTTGCTCCCACTGCACAAAAAAAGCACTACACCACTCTCCACCACTTCAAACACATGTCAATGCACCAATGCTCTGTATCCCACTTGCCATCATTTCACCAATGTGCACTTCTGCTCTTGCCACTACTATGCCAATGTTCACTACTTAAATTGCTCACAACTAACACTGAACAATTCTGCACTTGGTACCACTGCACCATTGCACATAACCTCACTCTTCACCACTACACCAAAGTGCACTGCCCTACTCTTTGCCACTGCACAAGCATGCACTTCTGTATTAATTCTGTTCAGTGATCAACACAGTGTTGCTGGTATTGAAAACTTTAACACAGTTTTCACTGAACGCTACTTCTTCTTTGGCATTTCCCATATTTAGCTGATTAGTCTGCTCTATCCTTATCTATGCTATCAAATGTTAAATAACTTTCTTTTCTGTAAAATGTATCAAGTTTATTGAAGAAAATGTTCTTACTTTTGTAACTATGCCCTTTAATGTCCAAATATGTCCATAAATGTTTCGGTTGTAGGTCCACATCTAGTGATATTCACATAACTTTTTAGATTTGACTATTCGAAGTGAAGATGACACATTGGTCACCTCCACGTATTTCAAAACGGCCGATCGAAATTCGTTTATACCTCAAGATAGTTGCCTTCATAGCTCATGGCTAGACTTAGTCCCTAAAAGTCAATTTATTCGTATGAGAAGAAATTGTACAAAAGTCGATGATTTCGATTTACAAAGTAGAATACTCAGAGACAGACTCAGTGACAAGGGTTATGATATGACCACACTTAATGATAGAATTGTGGAAGTTCGAATGTTAGACCGTGATCTTCTATTGGCAGATAAACCTGCAGTTTCGGTATGCGAATCTAATAATTTCTCTTGTCCTTTTATTTATGCTATTCTCAACAGCACTTTTCTATTAAAAAGCTTATATGCAAGCACTGGTACATAGTTAAAAACGACCACGTTTTGGGTCCAGTGCTCCCCGTAGGCCACAGGTGGTATTTAGGGGGGGTCCTTCAATTAAACAACTGGTGGCCCCCAGTGTTTGTGATCAACCGACCAATAAACCAATGTTCTTTCAGAACCTAGTTGGGTTCTGTAGATGTAACAACTGTGCTGTTTGTTCTATCAATGGCACTAAGGTTAGGAAGACCACACAGTTAATTTCTAGAAGAACGAACCAAACTTTTCCCATTAAATCCTTTATAACCTGCTCTACTCTCTGTGTTGTCTAACTCCTGACCTGCCCATGCGGGCTTCAGTATGTGGGCCGCACTGTACACCCACTACAGGTCAGGTTGAATGAACACATAGGGAACATTAGGAGAGAGTTTAAAGGTCATCCATTTTCCAGACACTATCTAGAGGTTCACCAACAAAACCCTAAGGGTACCTCTATAATAGGGATTGATAGGCTTAGATTACCTTGGAGGGGTGGACCAAAGAGGCGGGCTATCTCAAAGCTCGAAATGAACTGGATATACAAAATTAGATGCCTCAAACCCTCCGGTTTGAATACAGATATAGAAATTAATGCTTTTATTGACAATTCCTAAAACTTTTTGATTATTGCCAAACTGAATAGTTTGTCAGTATTTTTGTTATTCAGTGATTATATCATTGTGTGTTTGTACATAAGCATTTTTGATGCAAAGTTAATCTGGAGAGAATCTCCCCTTTCGCCTTCTTTTTTCCCTTTCCTTATTCCACATCTGGAGTAATTACCAAGTTTGCACTAGATGGATGCTATTGCTGTATAAGTTTATAATGCATTATATGTTCATTCATGATATGTATGTATTAATATAAAATAGAAGCGCTATCATGTGACCTGTATGAATTTCAGATTGAGGTCTGGTTTCCACTTGCGTTCCATATGAGCTCTAGATCGAGGTCTGGTTCCTGCTTGCGTTCCATGTTCTTTCTGAGCTCTAATATGGCGCCTGAGTGAAAGCGAGGTTTGGTCTCGGCTGTATGTTTCTGAGCTCTAATATGGTGCCCGAGTGAAAATGAGGCTTGGTCTCTGCTGTATGTTATTTAAGTGATGTGTCAGCACATCGCCCATGCCCCAGGAAGACCCAAGGTATTGCGAAACATGTAGGACGGTGCATTGTGCTGACGCAATCACACCACGTGTGACCCCGGCACACGGGTGTTCTATTTGTTTTTAGCTAGCTGGCTTTTTATGTAACCTATTTGTATATGTCCTCTTGCGAGCTCCTGCTCGTTTTATTTAGCATTAAAGCTTTATTTTTTAATCTACTACACGATCGGAGTCCCTCTCTGTTTGCTCACTCGTGGCTTTAAGCCCGAGTGTGTTTTTTTCCAGATTGTGAACATCCATCTGATGAGTGCATCATCGCAATTTGGCGAATTCTCCCCCAACTATCTGAGGCAATCGAAGGATTGGAGACATTGAAGGATCCACATGTCCCTGCAGAGGGCTTAATCTGTCTGATTTTATGACCCTGCTCTTTAGGGGGTTCACCAGCTCTGGTAAGGGTTCTCATATATAGAGCTTCACTTCCAGGTTGGGACCCCTTTTTTGTCAGTTGTGGCATTAAAGGGCGAGGGCGGTCACCCGGAATTTCTACCTGTTGTGGACCTCATTGACCAAATTTACCCATTCCTCCACACACTTATCAATTGTGTATTCATTGTGTACACATTTTTAAAGGACACTATTTCCTGCACTATTGGTGTATATGTACATTCATTTTATTTTCATATTTTTTATTTTTGTATTCAACAATGCAGTATTGACGCATATGGACACTTATTTTCATTACTTAATTTATTTACTGTATATGTTTGCATTATATGATTGATTTATTTTGTATGTTTCACCTCTACTTGGTCTCTTTAAAGAGATTATTTAATGTAGCGCAACTTTATTTATAACTTGTACACTAGCACCATTATTAGATGGTTTTTGCTGCTGCTTTTTGCTTTATTCTAAGCGCGGTATTTTCTTAATTTTTTATATGCACATAACTACATGACCATTACTAGCTGCTCATTCCTCACAAACAAACTCATCAGGTATGCCTGATGTGTCAATGTCTTCTTCTGAAAAACTGGAGGTACTCCCACCCCCCAAGTCACATTCAAATTTCAGCTTGATTGATGGTTGTTGGGAAATAGCTTCAAAAAGATGCATCTGACCTGATTGTTTACTTTAATGTCAATGGATTATGAAATTTGATAAATTCTAGGCTAGGCGAGACAGGGAGTGAGACAATTCTTGAAAGACTAGTTTTAAATCCCTGAGAGAATGTAATTTTCAGACATCGCCCCTTCGGGTCACATAAGGATAGTGTTAAGTTCTTCTCATGTTTAACCATGGATATACTTTTACAGAGAATTGGTAAAAACTTGGCTTAAAAAAAACTGAATAGTAATGCTTTAACCGGTTCAATACAGGGCAATTTCACCCCCTTCCTTCCCAGGCCAATTTTTAGGTATCAGCGCTGTCGCACTTTAAACGTCAATTGCGCGGTCGTGCGACGTTGTACCCAAAAAAAATTGACGTCCTTTTTTCACCACAAATAGAGCTTTTTTTTGGTGGTATTTGATCGCCTCTGCGGTTTTTATTTTTTGCGCTATAAACAAAAGAAGAGCGACAATTTTGAAAAAACACAATATTTTTTACTTTTTGCTATAATAAATATCCCAATTTTTTTTTTTAAAACACATTTTTTCCTCAGTTTTGGCCGATACGTATTCTTCTACATATTTTTGGTTAAAAAAAATCGCAATAAGCGTATATTGATTGGTTTGCGCAAAAGTTATAGCGTCTACAAAATACGGGATAGATTTATGACATTTTAAAAAAAAAAATTTTTTTTTATTTTTTTAGTGGCGATCGTGATTTTTTTTTGGTGACTGCGACATTATGGTGGACACATCGGACACTTTTGACACATTTTTGGGACCAATCACATTTATACATATGTAAACATATATATATGTATACATATATAAAATTGCATTGATTACTGTGTAAATGTGACAGGCAGTGAAGGGGTTAACCACTAGGGGGTGGGGAGGGGTTAAGTATGTTTCCTAGGGAATGATTCTAACTGAAGGGGGAGGGGACGCACTAGGGGAGGAGACCGATCAGTGTTCCTCCGTTCTGGGAACACAGATCGCTCTCCTCAGAGCTGACAGGCTGTGGATCTGTGTGTTTACACACACAGATCCACATGCCGGCCCGGTTAACGGGCAATCGCGGGTGCCCGGCGGACATCGCGGCCGCCGGGCACACGCACCAGGTCCAGAAGAGCGCGGCGGGCGCGCGCGCTCCCCCTAGACGGCCGGGAATCCCAGGACGTCATATGACGTCCACCCAGGATGGGAGATCCCATCTGTGGACGTCATATGACTATACGCGGGTATTGAAGTGGTTAATTAGAACTCTGCGGTCTTACTTTTGAAGCATTTATATGTTCTTTATTAAGTTTACTGACTTTGCCTAAACCTGACTCCTCAGTTTCTGAGTCAGAAGTGGCAAATGCACCAGAATTGTGACTACTGGTAAACTCCTGAAAATGAATAACAGGGTCATTTAACACAGTATAGTAGTTAAAGTGCATCTAAATCCATTTATGTTACTTGTAGTTTTGCATAGAGTCAAAAAGGGTGAGAACCCCATAGTGCCCCCTACCAACTGCGCCCCCCCCCCTCCACTTTGCTGCCAACTCCACCTCTGCTGCTTACTGAGTTCAGATATTATTTTGCCTTGCACATCTCTGCAGGCGCCATACACTCTACCAAGAAGGGTCAGCCCTAGTCTCCTGAAATGCATAGGCTGTATTTTTTATCATACATTAAGAAAATGTTTATTTTTCTCCTAGCAGTTCCAAGATTTTGATGATTAAGACACGGCACCACTCGCTGACCTCCACAACCTCTTTCATAATGACATTATACCCCCAGTTTGTTCTGCTCAAATCATTGCCTATGTGTATTCTGCATCTGCTTCTTGGGAGCTAACAGAATAGTCACTTTAGAAAACCATATTACCTGTTTCCACAATTATTTTAAGCTCATCTCTAGAAGTTATTTGTCTGTTGAATGTAAGAGCCATTGTAAATGGCTGTCCCCTTCTGAGCACCATATCACTGGTGTCGTAGTCTAGGGTCTTGTGAGCTGTGGCATTTCTGACTTTGCTGAAGTCAGTATTGGTCACCAATAGATCTGAAAAAAAAAGATTATTTTATGTTACAACCATATAAAAACACATTTGCAATGTTAATCCTGACCTGTTTCCAGTGGAAATGCATGCACTGCTTTGAAATGCATAGTGTTTGCTGTCATTGCATTATTAAGAATAATTATAGAAAATTTAACAACTCTTCATATGCATTGTCAGATTATGTAAAGTAGGTTGGAAAGATTTTGCTGCATTTGGCACCTTCAAGCAAGCAAGGTGTGGTGGCCTTTATAGGTTCTATGGCCTAGTTTTCACAGTGCAATCAGAGCAGTACTTTATACTTACAGCAGACTCATTAGAATCTTTTAATATATAAATTAACTTGGTATGAAAGCGCAAATCTGGCCAGAGCTTAAACTTGTATAGACTAGAGAAATGGTAAAACCATAATTATTTTACTGCTAACTTTTTCCCCACGTGGGAGATTTATCCTCGTGTAACTGTGACCACAAAGGAAGTAAGGAGAATTTTGTGAATGCAATAGTGCTGTGTGCCGTTGCTCATTGCAAATGTGTGCATTAACACTGTAGTCTGGATGAGTCCTCAAATCTTTTATTTTTCTGCGAGTTTTGACCAGGGCATCCCAGTACTCCAGCAGTGGGTTTGGTATTATGAACCAATCTAGAGCAGATGATGTCTACAATTGTACAGTATAGAACAGGGGTCTCCAAAATTTGTAAACAAAGGGCCGGTTTACTGTCCCTCAGATTTTAGGGGGGGGCCTGAGTGGCCAGTGGAAGTAGAAAATGCCCCAGCATCAGTAGGAGTAAAAAAATTACACAGTGCCTATAGTATGTAGGAGGACTAGTGTCCTATTACTGGAATTATGCCCCTGTGTGGGTGTCAGTGGGAGGAATAGTACCCCATCATTGGTGTCAGTAGGAGGAATAGTACCCCATCATTGGTGTCAGTAGGAGGAATAGTGCCCTATCATTGCTGTCAGTGAAAGGAAAAATGCCCCATTGTTGGTGTCAGTGGCAGGAATGGTACCCTCTTGGTTTCAGTGGGAGTAAAAGTGCCCCGAGGGCCGGATCAAGGCAAGCAAAGGGGCGCATTTGGCTCACAGACCACAGTTTGGGGACCCCTGGTATAGAATAAGCTGGAAAGAACTAGTTCTAGTCGTAAAGTATGAGTTTATTATATATGGGGAGCAAGGGGAAAAGGGAATGGGGAAAAAGCAGTATGTGAGAAGGGAGGGGAAGAAAGAGGTAAAGAAAAAAGGGGAAGGGAGGAAGTTAAGAGGGGCAAGAGAAGTGTGGTTGACTGACCACTTACCCAAAGTTAAATATGCAAGGTTCCAGGGTTACCTTGGTAGTAGTCTATTCATGGGGACCAAATTTTAAGGAACCTCTCATGTATCTAGCAAGATAGCTGTTCATTTGCTGTTATTCATTGTTTCATTTAGTTGTGCTTTAACTACAGTAGGGCTTCTATGGGGTTCTTGCATAAATTACAACTCAGAACTATATATTGTATATTAAAGAGTAAACCCAAATGCAAAGTCCTTGGGCTTTCAGCCGACCATAGACGGTTCAGATGTCAGCTGGTTTAGCAGGAACCAGCCGAAATCCGAACGATGTATGGGCAGGCTGAATCTACCCAAGTTGATGGATCAATCAACGTGGGAACAACCAGCCTGTCGGATTTTACATGTGATTATTGCTAGTGGCTGTTATAGCCTGTTATAGCCTCTGTGTTCTCCCGGTGGGTACGGTTTTCTCCATCAACACTGACCGTGGCTGGAAAGAAAATTGCTCTGTCTATGGCAGGCTTTAGGGCATGAACACCAAACATGTAACCTTTCACCTTCCTGTCCCGAAAGCAAAGAGGTGAATAATGAGGTACATGTTTAGCAATACAAGAGGGAATTAAATACCATGAATTAGATTCTTATACACATTCTCTGATGTTAAAATATTAAACTCCTAGTCTTAGAAGATTTCTGTCCAGACTTTATCTGATAAAGTTTTGCCTAATTTTGCCTCCCAACGCAGCATATAAATATTTTTAAAGCAAAAGTGTGGGAATGCAAAAAAAAAAAAAAAATGAGCATACATACACGCCCCTATGCTGCAGCATCAGTCTGGCTCTAAGCCTGAGAACTGAGCAGTCACATGACTGTTGATCGCTCGCTCAATTCTTAGTCTTCCTAAAGCAGAGAACTATGACTGTCACTCACTGCTCTGTGCTCTGCCCATTCAGCACTCACTGGAGCGCTGGGCTGGGAAGGGGACGAGAACCCAGGATCTCAGCAGCATGTTTTAGCCCACTGTCAGCTGATTCTAGATCACAGGAGATCACTCCTGCACTCCTGTGACACAGAAGAGAAGTATGGGCAAAAAAACTTTGGCCATGGTTCTCTTTTAAGGGGCATCTTAAGCAATTGGACGATTGAATGGCAAAGATAAGATTCTGTGGAGTGGGAAGCAGTCCGGCACTTACTTTCAAAGCTAGGGAGGATGATTCTTTTTCAGAAGAGTAAAAATAGAATATTGTAATTGTAAATACTGATGGAGTCCCTAACTAGGTGCCCCATGCTTTTCGTGAAAATACTCAAAGGATTTGATATCAAAGGCTAAGGGCAATATACATCTGTGAAACCTTTTGGGTCTATCGCCTGAATCTTTTAAGAGATTGCTATCCAGGCGGGGAATAGAGGTCATTTTAATAAACACAATGAGGGCAGGAGGGGAGAAAAAACACCTCCTGAGTACCATACTTTGTCCCACACTTTAAGCAAGTACATTATTGAAGGGAATAAGGTTGTTGGCCATGCTTGGGGTGGTAGCTAAATGAGGGAATCCTAACAGTATCATGGTATTCAGTGGAGTCGTCAAGACCCAAATAGGGATTTCTGTTTGTATATGCAAGAGAGCTAATGTGGCTATATTCACTACAGCAGTCTGCCAATACCTATATGCCTAAGCCTCCATTAGTTTTATGTTAAAGTGTAGGCCTATTGTTTTGCACAGAACCCCATATAAATTTTAATATATTGGTCTGAAGTGACTGCAATATAAATCTAGGAACCACAATGGGCAACATTCATAAATAGAACAGAATAGGATGAAACACCATATTAAAGACATTACTGATCCAGAACAAGTATGATCAGATGAACCAACAAGTGTGATCAGACCTATCAACTGCACACTACTTGTTCTGGATCACTGAATTAGAAACATTTAAACTCTGGGACAGAAAAAATAAGAACCATTTTCAGAAGATCAGCAATAGCATATAATTCTTTGGGTAAAGGTTTTTTATTTAATTTTCTCGGTCCCTAATCTTTTTAAAGAAAACCTGTGCTGAAAAAAAACTTAAGATTGCCATTGATGTCCTAATTCTAAATATGCTAGAGTAAATTGGCTGTCATGCTGTTCTAGTGGCTCCAGTATTTTTACAGTCATTATTGCGAGCGAGCATGTGGTAAGGGATGTCAGCAATACGTCAGAAGTAATCTGTAGACTAGTTATTGGATCAGCATGACAGCCAGCCAAATAGCATTTTCAAAAAAAAAGATCAGCAGTGGAACCTACATGTTCCCGCAGTACAGGTCTCCTCTGTGCTAAGATGAATGGAATGTGTAGGTGATCCAAGGCACTCACCACTCTAATTTGTTTAACAATATATGAATATACAATGCTCAAAAGATCTTATCTATGTGATGACTGCAAAATATTTTTTCTTTCATCCATAATACGGGCACATAAACAGATAAGCCTGTAGTCTTAAAGTGGTTTTAAACCCAAAAGCAAACATTTATTATATTGCAGCTCACAAATTCTTAGATATGATGGCTGCATTTGTTTTCCTTTTTGGGCTTTCTTTCTTTTATTTTCATCTGGTGATCCAGCCAGTAAGTCTGTTGTTTTTCAAAAGAACAAGCTCTCTTGCAGATGTATCAGTTACAGGCATGGGAGAAACCATTTGCCACTGGCAGGGGTGCTTACAATGGAAAAGGAAAAGGTAACAGCGCTCTCTGCAGGGACAACCCAATTCATACACCAGGTCCACTCACAGGTGCCGAGGTTCGATGTATCCCAACACACTCCAATGCAACAATAGTAAGAAGACCCGGCAAAACTGTAATCCTTGAAGTGTCTAATAGCATTATTGTTTTATTGTCACTCTGATGTACCAATAAATGACACTTCAAGGATTACAGTCTTGCCGGCTCTTCTTGCTATGGGTGCTTACAATGGTCAGCTTCTATTTATTTATGTAAAACCTTTATCCCAAAAGAAAGATAAACTGTTGCTCTAACTGCTTATAAAGTGTTAGCTGGAGTTTGGCTTCAATTTGTTAGAGCATTTAAATCTTCTAGTCCATCTAACACTCCCCCCCCCCCAGATTGACAATGCTACTATCCAAAGGTGCCCCCTGTGCTCCTTCATATAGAGTGGCCACTCTAATACAGGAGGTGTGTTACTGCCCAGATCACCAGTTGAAAACAGAAGGAAAAGAGCCTAAAAAAGCAAACCACCACATCTCATGATTGGTAAGCTGCAATATATTTAATTTTTGGTTTTAGAGTTAATATCACTTTAAAGCGTATCTTTACCCTCCCTCCCCACATTTTTTTAACCCCTGCTGGTCCTACACAGTTAGGATACTCACCCACCCAGCAGACCCAGCGTTGTCCTGCTAAGATCCTCTTTTCTTCTGCCCCCCACTCGGTCTCGCTTCACCATCTGCGTAACATGATCGGGAAGCTGCAGACTCTTCCAGGTTCAGCTGATTATATATATATATATATATATATATATATATATATATATATATATATATATATATATATATATATATATATATGCATTATGGGGTCATGGACCCATTGGATTGGACCCCCTGAGGACATGAACGTTGATACTCCTCTGTACCCTATAGACAGGGTGTCATTAACTTATTTTCATACTGAAAACTTTTATGGTAACAATTACATCTTGCCATCATGACATACCCCTGGCCTAAAACTCAGCGTAAATGTCTTTTTGATAGTTCAATCAATGATGTTTTGCAAAATTTAACAGAAGCTTGTAATATTGTTAGCATTGTCAGTATTTACAGCTTATTGAGCTATATAAATTTGTTAGATTTTTTTATATTTTAGATTGTTTTTATGTTTTAAAACTTCTATTACAAAAGTATTTAAAATGCCTAACTAGTATAATTATTTATATTGCTCTGCCAGTCACTTATTCAATCATACAACATTCAGTAGGCTACCAGGTACACACACCCATATATACACACTTACTTGACATCGTGCTCGTTGTATCTCCGTGTATCAGTCAGTCTTTGGTATACTTGTATCCAACATTGTTGTTGTGTGTTCTTATATTGTCTTCAGTATGCAAAACATCTGGGTGAGGTTTTTTCCTCCTTTTTTTTACTACTGTACACTCATATTGGGGTTGCTCAATGCTGGATATATAATTACTGAAGTCTCATAGTCACAACAGCCAGAACTTGTCTGGGGACATGCCAGTCAGAGCTACTCATACATATACAAATTATTATTATACATGATTTATATAGTGCCAACAGTTTGCACAGCGCTTTACAACACGAGGGCAGACAGTACAGTTACAATACAATTCAATACAGGAGGAATCAAAGAGCCCTGCTCGTTAGAGCTTCTATTCTAGAAGATGTACTTATAGCTTCAGTAGGGAGATTACATACATACATACAGCTTGATCACATGTTTTATATTTAATTACAAATTGGAGGATTTTGTATTACTTGGCTGGACACCATTTCCTAAAGGAAACTTGTGCTAAGAGAAATAATAACATGGCCATCATTACATTACTGCCCCACCTCTCTATCTCCTCCAATCACAAAATTGAGTTTGAGACGCATTCTCTGAATGAGGCCCTCACAGAGAGAGCACCCACCCGTGGGTACTATGGCAGGGCAGCCACTTGGCACATAACTTGGAAAACTGTGGTGATCACTATGGTAGCAGGAAAGTCTACAGTGATTTCCAGCTTCCACAGGGATCCCACAGTTATGAAATATGCATACCTACATTGGTCAAAGCAGGACAATACCATACCTGGATTAGACCTGTGCAATTCGTTTTGTTACTAATTCATTTTCAGACTAAATTCTGCATTTTCGGTAATTCGGAAGCATCCCAATGAACAAAAGATTCTTTTGGTGAATGCATATGAAAACTAATTGTCAGAAAGAACGAAAACCCGAAAGAACGAAAATCCAAAAGAATGAAAATCTGAAAATACAAAAATACAAAAGAACGAAAAACGATTCAACCTACGAGTTTAACGAATTGTTTACATTCAGATAATTTTGATTTTAGAATTTTCTATTATAATTCAATCATTAACTATTATTATAGTTTTTATTATTATTATTTATTATAAATGTAGCACTCTGATGTTTAGGCAGGGTTGCTCTTAAATTTACCTGCCAGGTATAGTAGCCTTGACCAATTGATTTCACCCTAAGCCTGGAATTGTTGCACTTCTCCCTTGTGTCACTAGATGGCTGGGTATCTGGTAACATTAGATGAGACAAAGGCAAAGCAAGGACAGATTTGGAGTATATGGGGTATCTCAGCCAATGGGCAGGGGTTTTCTTAAAGTCCCTTGGCCTGCTGGGAGAACCTATATGTTTGGGTGGAGTCAGATGATAGGTGTTCCGTGCCACCTGGATGGCTGTCTGGGTGGAGCTGCCCGGGCTGGATAGTTTAGGCCTATCCTGGGTACATCTGGCTACCAGGTCTGAAGGCCTATCCAAAAGCAAAAAAGAGCAGCGTAGCTTGCAGTTCAACCAGAAGTCACAGTTCTGCTGGCCGGAGAACCTGTCATGGTCGGAGGTAGAGGGGAAGCTGTCGCCACTAAGGAACCAACCACGTTATTTCCAGGGACCACAGTGAGTAGCTGAAGCAAGTACTGGAGCGGTAGTCTCATCAATGGGGGACAGTGAAGAATCGGGAAAATTCAGCAGGTGCCAAGCCATGGACCCAGTCAGTGGGGTGATGCTTGAGGAGTATCTGGAGTGCCAAGCCAGGGACCCAGCAAAGAAGCGGGGATGACGCCTGAGGAAGATACTAAGTAAGAAGATTGCAAGAGCTCACGGGATTCAGTGGCAGTGAATCAGCAAGTCTAGAGAGAGAGATTGGGAGCTCAGTGGCCTGAGAATCTACAAGAGGCGATTGTAGAGGAAGTAAAGGAATTTGTTACAACTTGTGTTAGGAACTGTTATAAGACTTTTGTCATAGGAGACAGAGATCCTACACATGCAGATGTGGTGTCTTGTTGGATGCCTTTCCCTGCATGGCTGTCTACCTGTAGAAGTCTCGGAATCTGACAATTAACATTGCAACTGCCTAAGGTGTGTCCTGGCCCTAACCCTTTCTCCCACTGTTCAAGAGAAAATAAATCTCTTTGCATTCAAGAAGTGTCTGGTGCCCATAATTCTATCTTGCACTACACCCACCATGCCTTGTAACCCACTCTATATAGAAGGATGCCAGCTGTCTCTTGCTCTGGGGGTTCTTATTAGACTAAAGGAGGCCTGGGACCTCGCTCCATAAACTATTAAATTCTAGGTAAAAAAGTCAGTAATTTTTCTGTTCGGGTCTCTGCACCATAGTAGCTAATTTGGGATAGATTAGATTTCCATTTTATTAGAATTTCCTTTCCAATTTTCCTAAAGTGGCTGTTAGTGAATGTAACAAATACGAAAGCATCCGAAGTTATGAATTATCCGAAGTAACGAATGCCACATCTTAACGAATGGAACGGAATGATAATGAATACATCCAAAGTTACAAATGATCCGAAAGTAACGAATGCCGATCATAACGAATGATGCGATAAATAAAAAACGAATGAAGCGAAAAGGAAGCAACAAATTTTTCGGTAGTGCACATGTCTAACCTGGATATCGGTTATAAATAATCTTTACTAGGAAATACAATTGTATATAAAGGATTGTGTCAATAGGCTTTGGGCTTGAGTTGACAGCATACATTTTTCATCAGTTCCAGATCCTGTTGAGATTATTGAGAATATACTGACAGGTATATTTGACCAACAGTTTCTTCTAACCAGCAGTTGTCCTCCTCTTGACCTGCACTTGACCTGCTTCAAGCAAGTTTTGAATCCAATAAAGAGAACAAAAGACCATTGACACAGGCACTATGGGAAGAGTTGAGCAGCCCATATATGTTTCGATTTTTTTTCTTCCAAGAACACTGCTCGATTTCCTTATCAATACGGTCAATGTTAATGGGGGAATCCCTTCCGCAACACTATTGTGTTCTACCAGCCAACAAAACACAATGATTACTGCTATAGCCTCCGGCTGTAATCATATGTACAAAATCCAAAAGGCAGTCGGTGAATCCACTTGGGTACAATCAGCCTGCTCATACATGGATCGAAATTCGACCATTCCCTACCAAACTGGCTGAGTTTGGATCCATGTATTAGAATTAATCAGTTTTCCCTTGCCGCATAGCAACAGCCTGGCTTCTCTCTTAATTAAATCATTCTCTCTAGTCAATGTAAACCCATATGTGATCAGAAGGAGGGGTAGTGACTTTATAAAAGTAGTCACTAGTTCTTGAGTAAGATCTTTTAGTGAACAGTAATACAAGTGAAATACACCCACCATGTGAGGGTGAGTCAGTCTTTTATCACAGTTACGTTAGCTGTGTTTCCCGGAGCATTATGTGGTACTTCTTGGTGGAGGCTATCCAGAAAAATAACAATTAACTTCAAAAGTCATGCTAAGAAAAACAGCTGCAGTATCAGGGGTTCTGCATATCTGCTTCAATGCAAGGTAAGTTGAAAAAGAAAGTTCAGTAAAAAAAACTGTTGAAGTGGACCTTAACCTAAAAATTAGAGTTTCATCATTCCCTTCCTCCCCCAGCCTGCTCAGAAATCACAGATATTTTTATTTTTTTCATGAAGTGAATATTTTTTTTTTTGAGGATTATGTCACCTTGGCCAGTCCCACTTTCCACCCCATCCACAGCCACCTGGGATCTTGACTCACTTCCTAGGCAACAAAGTAATAAAAACAATTTTATTAGTACAAATATACAATATACATAAGAATAAGGCTAAAGCAATAACATTGAATATACAACAAAGTAGTAAAATGAGGAATATACTGATGTAGAGATCGAATGTATATTCGTGTAGTCTTCCACCTGGGCCTACGCGTTTCGGGACTGCCCATAGAGACCCTTCATCAAGGGCAACTTGTAGGAGGAATTACACTACATAATTTTTTTAATTCTTTTTCTCCTTTACAAGGGATGGTGGCAACCTATATGACCTAGTTGGATGGTACTCCCCTCCCCTTTTTATATTGACTCACTTCCTGGGTGGCTTCAAGCCTAGTCTCACAGCTGGCTGCCATCTTGTTTAGAAATGTAATAATAAAATAGCCTTTACCAACCTACCTCTTTATACTCTGAATTTGGTTTAGCCGATCCTAGTGCGCAAAAGAATTTTTAGAGAGGTAAGACTTAATGACAATATTCTCCCTATACAAACTTCAGTGTAATGTTCTAGAAAGCTTATATTCAAAAAAGAAAAAGTAAATTTGGGACTTGAAATGAGGCTGGCACCAAAGAGATGCTTGCCTCCATCCCGGTCATTGGTTTAAAAAAAAAGAAAAAGAGAAGTGGGACTTTAAATGAAGCACACAGCAGCACAAAAGCAGGTCAAGTGACCAAAATGCATTTATTTGGTATAATCCATGGTATGTAAAAAACATTTTGGGCATCCAACCTCTAAAATGCTGTGGGCATCAAGCCTCTATATAATAAACCATGGATTAATTATACATAAATTACACAATAAATTATGATCCGTTGTCACACACAGATAGCAAAGATAACAGTCAATATACATTTGTTACTATGGTTGAACCCAAAAAGACCCATAAAAAATAAAGACAGAAAATTCAAACAATAAGAGACTTAATGCCATAACAGATACTTATGGGGGTAAGTGGAATCATTGAATTCTTGATATTACATGATAAGGGAAGATTGGTAATATTCAAAGCTCTACATGTTTCGAGGTATAACAACCGCTCATCAGGAGCATACATCATGGAATGATTCTAAAAAATATTTAAAAAAAAAAAAATTTTTAGATTCAATAAATAAGCAGGGGATGAAAAAGGTTTTTTATATAAGAATAGTTTGATTGTATAGAATTAATTAAAGGTTGTGCGTCCAAACTAACGTCTGCATCAGCAATCCAGTAAAACTGCATTCAGAATCACAGAGAGCTGCAAAGCAACGCCGCCGGATGCCAGGGTGATCTGCGGGAATGAGAACATAAACAATAAAGGCTGGTGAAAAAGATGAGATGAGGAAAAAAGGAGACAATACCTGGTTTGCACAGAGTGGACAATTCCATACACATGAGTTTGATGCTGAACAGAAAGGAAGGTAAAGTGTTTGAAGCCCAGCCTTGGAGAACAACCGCCATAGGCAAAACCGTAACTGGTGGGTGCAGTGAGTGTAGAATGTGGACCTCCATGTGGGAAACCTAGATGGAAAAAAAAAAAAAATCGCAGTGATGTGTGATGATGTGTAAGTGTGGGAAAATGTAAAAAAGGAGTGATGTAGTGACAAACAGGGAAATAAAGAGAGAGGGTGTGATAGGAAGGAGTGAAAAAAGGGTGGAAAAACAGAGGATAAAATGAAGCCAAGAAAAAACAAACAATAAAGACTGGTGAAAAAGATGATATGAGGAAAAAAGGAGACAATACCTGGTGTGCACAGAGTGGACAATTCCAGGAAGGTAAAGTGTGTGAAGCCCAGCCATGGAGATGCCTATATAGGTGTTCCATCATGGCCCAACCCCCAACGTCAGGTCTACAAACAACACCTGAGAGTGGAGCACTTTCACCTGGGTGGCTCAGCCGTCAGGCAATTAGCGCCTATCCATCTCCCCAGTGTGCTGAACAATGACACACTGCCGGAAACACTGCGCCACAAGGATGCCTGGTGACCGGAGCATGTGGCATGATGCAGAAAGGGAGGGACCATGCATCCGCCCCCTCCACAACACCAAACGGGCAGGGAGAGGGGGGTAGGAGACCCACATGAGACATCGCAGCTACCAGAGGCGAGCAAATGCAGACAGATCAGCGAAAGCAAAAACACTGCCAAAGGGATCGAAGATGCAAACTCGGCAGGACACAACAACCAATCAGTATGGAAAATTGATTGTAGGACCGCTGATACCAACGGCCTACATGGATAGAGGGAGTAATTGTGTGACTGCTGCTGTGTGCTTCCATACCGGGTTATATATTCAAAAAAGGAAAAATAAATTTGGGACTTTAAATGAGGCTGGTACCAAAGAGATGCTCGCCTCCATCCCGGTCATTGGTTTAAAAAAAGAAAAAGAGAAGTGGGACTTTAAATGAAGCACACAGCAGCACAAAATCAGGTCAAGTTACCAAAATGCATTTATTTGGTATAATCCGTGGTATGTAAAAAACATTTTGGGCATCCGACCTCTAAAATGCTGTGGGCATAAAGCCTCTAATAAGCCATGGATTAATTATACATAAATTACACAATAAATCATGATCCATTGTCACACACAGAGAGCAAAGATAACAGTCAATATACATGTGTACATTTGTTACTATGGTTGGACCCAAAAAGAGCCATAAAAAATAAAGACAGAAAATTAATTTAAAGTCCCACTTCTCTTTTTCTTTTTTTAAACATTCTAGAAAGCTTGTTCCTTTATTCTAAAAGGTTCAATAGCTTGTAATGTTTAGTTAAAAGCATGTATAATGGTTTTAGGAACTAAACTGCATGTGAGTGAACTATAAATTGAAGACTAACTGAGCAGCATATGTAGACTGTGAAATGGCTGCTGTATATGAATAAGGGCCCTTTCATTGTGTTGCAGATTGATAGTGGGTTACACCTGCAAGGAGTTTGTTAAATTTCCTCTTTCAGTATGGCATTCCTCCAGCTACATAGATGCCAGCAGCTTGAATAACCAATTGACTTCTGTCATCAAGTAATATATTGAGTTAAGGGTGTTAAGGGTGTGTAATGAGCAAAGCACAAAAAGCAGAACGTATAAAGCAGGGATATGCAATTAGCAGATCTCCAGCTGTTGCAAAACTACAAGTCCCATCATGCCACTGCCTCTGGGTGTCATGCTTGTGGCTGTCAGAGTCTTGCTATGCCTCATGAGTAGGGATGAGCCGAACACCCCCCTGTTCGGTTCGCACCAGAACATGCGAACAGGAAAAAAGTTCGTTCGAACACGCGAACACCGTTAAAGTCTATGGGACACGAACATGAATAATCAAAAGTGCTAATTTTAAAGGCTAATATGCAAGTTATTGTCATAAAAAGTGTTTGGGGACCTGGGTCCTGCCCCAGGGGACATGGATCAATGCAAAAAAAAGTTTTAAAAACGGCTGTTTTTTCAGGAGCAGTGATTTTAATAATGCTTAAAGTCAAACAATAAAAGTGTAATATCCCTTTAAATTTTGTACCTGGGGGGTGTCTATAGTATGCCTGTAAAGGGGCGCATGTTTCCTGTGTTTAGAACAGTCTGACAGCAAAATGACATTTTGAAGGAAAAAACTCATTTAAAACTACCCGCGGCTATTGCATTGCCGACAATACACATAGAAGTTCATTGATAAAAACGGCATGGGTATTCCCCAAAGGGGAACCCCGAACCAAAATTAAAAAAAAAAAATGACGTGGGAGTCCCCCTAAATTCCATACCAGGCCCTTCAGGTCTGGTATGGATATTAAGGGGAACCCTGGCCAAAATTTTAAAAAAAAAATGACGTAGGGTTCCCCCTAAATTCCATACCAGACCCTTCAGGTCTGGTATTGATTTTAAGGGGAACCCCGCGCCAAAAAAAAAAAAAAAACGGCGTGGGGTCCCCCCAAAAATCCATACCAGACCCTTATCCGAGCACGCAACCTGGCAGGCCGCAGGAAAAGAGGGGGGGACGAGAGTGCGGCCCCCCCCTCCTGAACCGTACCAGGCCACATGCCCTCAACATTGGGAGGGTGCTTTGGGGTAGCCCCCCAAAACACCTTGTCCCCATGTTGATGAGGACAAGGGCCTCATCCCCACAACCCTGGCCGGTGGTTGTGGGGGTCTGCGGGCGGGGGGCTTATCGGAATCTGGAAGCCCCCTTTAACAAGGGGACCCCCAGATCCTGGCCCCCCCTGTGTGAAATGGTAAGGGGGTACAAATGTACCCCTACCATTTCACTAAAAAACTGTCAAAAATGTTAAAAATGACAAGAGACAGTTTTTGACAATTCCTTTATTTAAATACTTCTTCTTTCTTCTATCTTCCTTCATCCCATGCCGTTTTTATCAATGAACTTCTATGTGTATTGTCGGCAATGCAATAGCCGCGGGTAGTTTTAAATGAGTTTTTTCCTTCAAAATGTAATTTTGCTGTCAGACTGTTCTAAACACAGGAAACATGCGCCCCTTTACAGGCATACTATAGACACCCCCAGGTACGAAATTTAAAGGGATATTACACTTTTATTGTTTGACTTTAAGCATTATTAAAATCACTGAAAAAACGGCCGTTTTTAAAACTTTTTTTTGCATTGATCCATGTCCCCTGGGGCAGGACCCAGGTCCCCAAACACTTTTTATGACAATAACTTGCATATTAGCCTTTAAAATTAGCACTTTTGATTTCTCCCATAGACTTTTAAAGGGTGTTCCGCGGCATTCGAATTTGCCGCGAACACCCCAAATTGTTCGCTGTTCGGCGAACTTGCGAACAGCCAATGTTCGAGTCGAACATGAGTTCGACTCGAACTCGAAGCTCATCCCTACTCATGAGACTAGTAGTTCTGCAACAGCTGGAGGTCCGCTAATTGCATATCCCTGGTATAAAGTATAAGTTTAATTTTATCCAGACTCTTGTATTTTAAAAGCCTCTGTGTTTCAGGGGTTTAAAGGGTCCCCTAGTGCTCTGTTTGGGGTGTCTCGATTCTAATGAAGAACGGCTAGGTCTTAACATAAGGTTTGTGTTTATTTACAAATAGGGATGCAAATACAATGCCTTGAAATGTAGTCATACCCCTTGAAATTTTCCACATTTTGTCATCTTACAACCAAAAACGTAAATGTATTTTATTGGGATTTTATGTGATAGACCAACACAAATTGGCACATAATTGTGAAGTGAAAGAAAAATGAAAATGTTTTTTAAAATGTTTTACAAATAAATATCTGAAAAGTGTGGCGTGCATTTGTATTCAGCCCCCTTTACTCTGATACCACTAACTAAAATCTGGTGTCACCAGTTGCCTTCAGAAGTCACCTAATTAGTAAATAGAATCCACCTGTGTGTACCGTATTTTCCGCACCATAAGGCGCACCGGATTATAAGGTGCAGTCTCAATTACGGGGACTATATCTGTACTTGACCATACATAAGGCATTATAAGGCGCATGCTAAAACATACGGTCTACAAAAAAACAAGCAAACAAAAGCCGTGGGGGGTAAATGCCCTACCCTTACCCAGGGCCGTGTATATGGGCTTCAATGAAAGCTTGCTTTAATTTCCGGTATCTGCAGACAATGCCAAAGTAGTAAGTAAAACTTACTGGTCCCTGCGGGAATGATCAGCGGTATCACCAAAAGTAGATTGCCCAGCTCACAGGTAGGAGAAACACCGGCCACACTGCACTGCAGATACAGTTCATATGAAGGGACGAATGACTTCCCGGTCCGTACGGGGATATTCAGTAGTCTCACTGAGATTGGGGCGCTCCACTCACACAGTGATACACACACCAGCCGTGTAGCACTGGAGTAGGAACCCACTTGATATGGCTCCAGGTGGAGACTCAGAGCGCATCAACAGTGTGCTAGTGCCCAGGTGTAAAAGGGGTTTGATGGATCTGTTTAGATTCTAGATCTCCTTCAAAGTGCAGTGCTTGGTTTATCGCTGCCAGTGTACGTCCCTGTGTCAGAGCGGGAAATGATTTTGGAACTCAGTGCACATATAAGGCGCACGGCCGATTTGGAGGAAAATATAAGGCTTTTAGGTGTGCCTTATAGTGCAGAAAATACGGTAATTTAATCACAGTATAAATACAGCTGTTCTGTGAATCCCTCAGAGGTTTGTTAGAGAACCTTAGTGAACAAACAGCATCATGAAGGCCAAGGAACACACCAGACAGGTCAGGGATAAAGTTGTGGAGAAGTTTAAAGCAGTGTTAGGTTAAAAAAAATATCCCAACATTTCACGGAGCACTGCTTAATCCATCATCTGAAAATGGAAAGAATATGGCACAACTGCAAAGCTACCAAGACATGGCCATCCACCTAAACTGACAGGCCAGGCAAAGACAGCATTATTCAGAGAAGCAGCCAAGAGGCCCATGGTAACTCTAGAGGAGCTGCAGAGATCCACAGCTCAGGTGGAAGAATCTGTCCACAGGACAATTATTATGGGGAGTACACATGGTCTGACTTTTCGGCTACAAAAGTCTGACAGCCCGTCCGACAAACTTTCGATGGACTTTTGGCGGACTTGCGGCGAACTTTCTAACGAACGGACTTGCCTACATATGATCACACAAAAGTCTGACAGATTCGTACGTGATGACGTACGACTGGACTAAATTAAGGAAGTTGATAGCCAGTAGCCAATAGCTGCCCTAGCGTGGGTTTTTGTCCGTCGGACTAGCATACAGATAAGCGGATTTCTGGGTCCGGCGGAGTTACGACGTAAAGATTTGAAGCAAGTTCCAAATCTAAAGTCCGTCAGATTTGTGACTGGAAAAGTCCGCTGAAAGTCTGGGGAAGCCCACACACGATCGGATTGTCCGCCGGATTTGGCCTGTCGGCGTCCGTTGGACTTTTGTAGCCGAAAGGTCCGACCGTGTGTACGTCCCATTAGTCGTGCACTCCAAAAATCGGACCTTTATGTGGCAAGAAGAAAGCCATTGTTGAAAGACAGCCAAAGGAAGTCCCGTTTGTAGTTTGCGAGAAGCCATGTGGGGGACACAGCAAACGTGGAAGAATGTGCTCTGGTCAGATGAAACCAAAGTTGAACTTTCTGGCCTAAAAGCAAAACGTGATCCCAGAGCCATAGAAAATTCAATCAGTTACATCAGCATTAGGTGCTTGATAGCTGCTGATCCAGGACTGATTAATTTTTATAAATGTGAGCCTATCAACAGAGTCTGTGGACAGGCGCACTCTTTGATCCATTACAAACCCTTCAACAGCACTGAATGTGCGTTCAGAAAGCATGCTGGATGCAGGACAGGCCATTAGCTCAATTGCATATTGAGCAAGTTCTGGCCAGTGGTCCATCCTGAAGACCCAGTAACCCAGTGGATGCTCTGTCGGAAAAGTCTCCAAGTCTGCTCTTGCCCCTAGATATTCCTGCACCATATAATGCAGACGCTGGCGATGGTTGCCAATCAGACCCTGGCGCTGAGGACTGAAAAATTGTTTAAAGGCATCAGTCAGCCAGCCACCTTCTCCACCGCTCTTCCTAAAGCCTCAGAAACATGTTGTCCAGCACCAGGAAATGGTAACCTCCCAGGGTCTGGAAATGCGTTACACAAACTTTTCTTCAAGGCCTCCTGAAGATGTTTCATTCTCTGCTCCCTCTACGAAGGCAGGATGAGTTCTGCAACCTTACCCTTGTAACGTGGATCAAGAAGGGTAGCCAGCAAGTAATGATCCCTCTCCTTGATACCACAAATCCTAGGGTCCTTTTGCAGGCTTTGCATAATCAGGGAGGCCATGCAGCGTAAGTTTGCAGAGGCATTCGATTCTGAGTCCTCTGGTGACTAAGGATCACATTATCCATAACTACGTCCTCCCAGCCACGTACAACTCCTTGGGTTTCTGGGGACTGAAAACCATCCCTTGAAGACTGCTGCATGTTATCCTCGACATTTATGCTGACACAATCCTCTTTCTCCTCCTCTTCTTCCTGTTAGTTTGGCAGCCCCACCTGAATGCTATCTGGATAAAAGGGGCCTTGAGAGGAAAGGAAGTCCTCCTCTTCCTCCCACTGTTCTGTCTCAAGTACCCTCTCCATGATTCCACAAAGTGTGTGCTCCAGCAGGAAGACTAGAGGGACAGTGTCACTGATGCATGCATTGTCGCTGCTCACCATCCTTGTGGCCTCCTCAAATGTTGACAGGACAGTACATGCATCCTTGAACAGTAGCCACTGGCGTGGCGAAAAGAATCCAAGCTCCCCTGACCCTGTCCTGGTACCAAACTCGCACAGGTACTCATTGATGGCCTTCTGCTGTGTGTGCAGCTGCTGCAGCATTGCCAACATTGGCTTCCACCTGGTGGGAAAGTCGCAAATGAGGCAGTTGGTGGGCAGGTTGCATTCCCTTTGAATGTCAGCCAGCCGGGCACTGGCATTGTATGACCGGCGGAAATGACCACAGACTTTTCTGGCCTGACTCAGGAAATTTTGCAAGCCTGGGTACCTGGTCAAGAAATGCTGCACCACCAAAGTGAAGACGTGTGTCAAACATGGAACATGGGTCAAGTGTCCCTGTCGGAGGGCAGAGAGAAGGTTGGTGCCATTGTCGCATACAACCATTTCTGGCTGAAGCTGGTGTGGCGTCAACCACCTCTGAGACTGCTCCTGCAGAGCTGATAGAATCTCTGGCCCAGTGTGTCTCCTTTCCCCTAGGCAGACCAACTCAAGCGCCACTTGACATCTTTTTGCCTGACTGCTTGCGTAGCCCCTTGAGCACTTAGGGAGCACTGCTGGTTCAATTCTGCAGAAGAGGCTATAGAGAAAGAAAGAGGAGGGAGGGGAACATACAGATGTTGTGGCAGAATCACCACTAGCTTTTTGGAGGCGTGGTGGTGGAACAAGTTCCAACACTGAACCCTGTCCTGCATCCTTCCCAGCTGCCAGCATGCCCATGCCTGCTGGACCATGAGTCAGCGGTAATATGAACCTTACTTCTGACCACCCTGTCCAACGTGGCCAAACCATTGCCTTCCACATGGCGATAGAGAGCTGGAATGGCCTTATGTGAAAAGAAATGGTGTTTTGGAACCTGCCATTGTGGTACAGCACATTCCACAAATTCATGAAAAGGGGCTGAGCAGCAGTTGCAGTGCTAGCAATTCGGCCAAGCTAGCATTTAGATGCTGAGCATGTGGATGACTGGGAACAAATTTCTTTTTATGGTTCAGGAACTGGGGCAGGGAAATTTGCCTGCTGAAATCAACTGGTGGTGTACTGCTAGCAGATTGGCTGCAAGTACTTGTGACACCTATTGCTATACCTTCCTTCCTCTCAGTGCAGGTTTGAGAGGACTGGAGGTATAGTAGGGTTTGAGATCCCAGATGAGGAGCAAGGAGAAGTCCGCCTTTTTCTATGATGTGGGTATTTCAGGTGCTGCTGCCAACAGACTGCATGGCAGGTCGTCATATGTCTGGTCAAGCATGTGGTGCCCAAGCGGCTGCTGTTCGGGCCATGCTTGATCCGCTTCAGACATAGGTTGCAAACAGCAACTGTGTGCTTTGCTGCACACATGTCGAAAAAGGCGCACACCAAGGAACTTTTCAAAATCAGCGGGGAGTCAGCCGCATCCTGCACCTGCGGATCTCTCCGGTGTGATGCAATAGAGCGGCTGCCCTTAAGCTGCTCCCTGGAGGACATCCTGCCTTGTTGGAGTTATGCCTCCTCCTCCTCACTCTTCTCCTCTCTTCTCTCAGGCACCCAAGTAGTCAGTGACCTCATCATCCCCTCCCTCCTCATCACTGGAGCAAACTTGGTAGTATGCTGCAGCTTGGGAAACATGAATGCCAGTTTTTTTGTCCTTCTGTGGCACCCCCTATCTAGGCTCATGTTACTCCCTTCCTCAACCTGGGAACAAACATAAGAGCATTCAAATTGCTGCGCATCCTGCAGCAGCATGTAACTGAAACTGTGGTTGAATAATTCTGGGGACTCCTCCATGCATGATGTTGGGGCTACAGAAGGAGTAACTGTGGACAAGGAGCCAGTGGAATAGGCCTGGGTGACAGAGGAGGAGGACGGCTTTGTTATCCACTCCACCAACTCTTCTGCATGTTGTGGCTCAATAACATGGCCAGCAGCAGAAAAAAAAAGGACAATCGTGCCGCACGGCCACCTGCAGAGGATGCACCATGTCCACGACCACCACTGGTGACTGTAGACACAGAGGCTGCTTGCCCTCTTTTAGTGGCCTGTGAGCGTCTGCCTCTCCTTGGTGGCCTTCCAGACATGATGGGGATTTTTTTCTTTTCACAGCGCACTACACTGTATTATATACTGTGTACACTGCCTGAAGCATATGAGGAACTGTACACACTGTATTATATAATGTGTACACCGCCTGCACTGTATAAGAAACTGTACACCGGCTGCACTGTATTATATACTGTGTACACCGCCTGAAGTGTATTAGGAACTGTACACACTGTATTATATACTGTGTACACCGCCTGCACTGTATTAGAAACTGTGCACCGGCTGCACTGTATTAGAAACTGTGTACACCACCTGAAGTGCATTAGAAACTGTATACACTGTTTTATATACTGTGTACACCATCTGCACTGTATTAGAAACTGTACACTGGCTGCACTGTATTATAAACTGTGTACACCGCCTGAAGTGTATTAGAAACTGTACACCGGTACACTGAATGCAGAGTATATATATATATATATATATGTATATATATATATATATATATATATATATATATATATATATATATATATATATATATACACACACACACACACACACACACACACACACACACTAGACATATATATATATATATACACACACACACACACATACACACACACATACACACACACACACACACATACACACACAGAAAGTGCAGAAAAGGGCAACCTGTCAGAAACCATGAACCAGACCGAAACAGAAGTACAGTAAAATCACACTTGTTTATTAATAAAAATAAAAAGGTAAATAGAGTAAGCGTAGTCAGCCAAGTCAGAGTTCAGTAACCAGATCGGGTAATCAGCCAGACCAGAAGTCAGGGATCCAAGTAGAGGAACAGCAAGCAGGATAAGGAACCAGAAGGGATGTCAGCAAAGCCAGTCTTTAAACAGGAACGCAGGAGATGGTTTCTTTTTATGTGACCAAGGCGAAGGCAGGGATCAAGTGAGCTGGACAGCTTTAAGTAGGCAGGACTGACAAGCAGAATCAACAACAGCTGGGTAACTGTGGAGAGAGATGGGAGCTGGCAATTAGCCGACAGCTGAGCGGCCAGCTCAGAAAAGGAAGAACTGAGCCCAGCCCTGACACAACCAAACTGATAAGAGGCATGGAGGAGCTCAGCTATGAGGAAAGATTAGAGGAACCGAATCTATTTCCTCTTGAGAAGAGGAGATTAAGGGGGATATGATCAACATGTACAAATACATAAATTAATATATTGAACTTTTTACGTCTAGAGGAAAAAGGATTTCATCTCCAAATAACTAAAGGTTTCTTCACATTAAGAGCTATGAAAATGGGGAATAGACTCCCTCCAGAGGTGGTTCTGGCAAGCTCAGTAGATTGCTTTACAAAAGGCCTGGGTTCTTTCCTAAATCTATATAATATAACAGGATACTGACATTTATAGATAAGGTTGATCCAGGAAAAATCTGATTGCCTTTCGGGGGATCAGGAAGAAATTTTTTTTCCTGCTGTAGCAAATTGGAGCATGTTTTGCAGGGGTTTTTCGCCCTCCTCTGGATCACCTGTGGGTGAAGGATTGTGTATATGGGATTGTATTTTTTTTTGGTTGAACTAGATGGACTTGTGTCTTTTTTCAACCTATGTTACTATTGTCATGGCCGAGATACATCAAAATATTATATTTTTTATGTAGACTTCAGCTAAGAAGTCATCATTCCAGGAGAGCGTCCCCCCCCCCCCACCCCAACAGAGAAGGCTGATTAAATTATCCTATCCAGTGGAGAGCTGAAGTCAAGATACAAAACTTATATTGAAACAGAGTAACCTGGACAATGGTGCCCCCTTACACAAAACCAACTGACAATGGTCAAATTTGTGTTTTAAGATCCGTATAACAAAGCCTTTGATTAAAGGAAGAGGTAGGGTAAATAACCCCATTGTGTCAAAGGGTGAGATCGCCTCCCTAGTAAAAACCCAATGTTGACTCTCACCTGCTGCTTTTACCCAGACAATGACTGACAATGACTGAGATGCGAGGTTAATGATACACCAGAACGACAACAGTCACAAGATCTGGACAGTCAAAAATGATAATATGTCTAAAATTGCCTAAAAGGAGGAATTGTTTGTACACCTGAATGCTTATCTAAATCTTCATTGAGCCTGTCCAAGGTTCATTTCAAATGCTTTAGGAAAACACTTAAATCCTGGATACATGTGAAATTTTAAATACGTATGATTATAAGTAATTCAAATTCTATATTAGATTCCAGGTCACAAATACAACTATGATTTTAGTATCCACTGACCCAATGAATACTCTATCATAAGGTAGAAATATAATACTTTGAGATAGAACAAATTAGGAATTGTGTTAAGATACCCATCATTGTTATAAAGACATATAAATCGTGACCGCATCTACATAAAAATACCCATATAGCATGTGTTGTCCCAAGATAAATAGGTCTTCATATGATATGCAGGAGTTATACATTTATCCATATAGACAATCATTTTATGTGATATTGATTAATTAGAATTATACTGAGCACATTGTATATTGTACCAGTTGCCTGAGTCCCTAAATAATATAGATATATATTCATAAACCCCAATATACAGGCAGATACCCATCATGAAAGAGAACATATTTTCTTTTAATAAATAGTTCAGAACACATTTTTTTGGCCTCAGACACACCTAGTGGCTGAAGATGATATTACCTGGGCTCCCCAGGTAAATCAATAGAGTTCTCCAACCAATGGAGAATAAGCCAAACCTTCTGGGCTAAGCTCATGAAATTTTATGAGCTTATTGTCCCAGATGGTATAAAGTATGTGAGGGCCATAGAGAGTGGATCACAGACCCACACGCCGGATACACCCCCTAGACGATCCAGAAGCTTGCTGATACTTGACCACTCTCCATCTTGCTGGACCTTGTTACTGAAACTACTCAAAGTACTTATGATTTGTCGAATATATTCCCCTTTTAAGCTGTGGTAAGATACAGACCATACAAATATTAATTAATCTTTTCCTCTCCAAATTGTAGGGATTGTATTTTACAGTTTATGTGTCAACCTTATCATGTACAAGTGTGTAGGGTAGTTTTATAATTAATTTTCCCATATTGATTGTCTAGGCTGTATGTGTTGAAGCTGTGTTTGGAGGGATTTAGATATAAATCTGTATTACAACAATTTAGATTACTGTGGTCCCAGGGAAAGTATTTATCGCCCCATTCAATTTAGTTGCTCTGTTGGATTAATATTTCTTTCAAATTGACAATCTATCTGTTGACTTTGTGAGACATAATTTGTATTCCTTCCAGCTGGAGAAATTCAGAGGACTGTTTCCCTGAGCGACAGGGGATATTGGGGCTGATTTATGAAACATTCCCATGAGTTGCGGCGCATGTCAAAGGACTTTTTCGTATTTACAAAACATTTGCACCGGTAACACAGCGCAGTTCCCCATTTACTATTCTCTTCCCGGCGCACAGGAGGAGGTGATCGGTGCGCCACTATAGACATGGCGCACGGCATCTTTAACTTAAAATTTAAACAAGCTGGAAGTGCCAGTATTATGGGGGTGATGTGAGTGATGTGAGGAAGTATAGTAATAACTGCCCAAGTAACAAATATGCCCAAAATAGAATGAGAAAATAACTTTATCTGAACAAGCCTGCTGCGCCGGCAAGTACATTTAGAACTGCAGAGGTCAATTTTTGCACCACGCATGCGCAAATGGCATTTGCGCTTGTTCAAATGCTTTGGTTCACTGCGCCGGCAAAATCTTAGTAAATGTCAAGCAACGTAAATGCATTTGCATAGGTTGAACGGGCGCACCTCTAAACTTTTTTTTTTTTTTTTTTTTTTTACGCTGGTTCACTTCACGGCTATAATGAAATGTCGGTACAGCAATACACATAAAAGTTCATTGATAAAAACAGCATTAAGAAAAAAAACAAAATTAAGAAAAAAAAATGTGTGGGGTTCCCCCAAAATTCCATACCAGGCCCTTCAGGTCTGGTATGGATATTAAGGGGAACCCCAAGCAAAAAAACAAAAAAACGGTGTGGGGGTCGCCCTTCAGGTCTGGTATGAATTTTAGGGGAACTCCGTGCCAAAATTAAAAATAAAAAATGATGTGAGGGTCCCCCCAAAAATCCATGCCAGACCCTTATGCGAGCACGCAACCTGGCAGGCCGCAGGAAAAGGGGGAGGGGTGAGAGAGCGCCCCCCCTCCTGAACCGTACCAGGCCACATGCCCTCAACATTGGGAGGGTGCTTTGGGGACTGCACTGGACTGCATCAAAAACGCACTGGAACGCATCAAAAATGTGCATGCAGAAAAGCACCTGGAATGCATCCGGACTGCGTTTCTTTGGTGTAAACTTAGGGCCAGTTCACACCATAGAAACGCAGTCCTGATGCGTTCCAGGTGCTTTTCTGCATGCACGTTTTTGATGCGTTCCAGTGCGTTTTTGGTGCATTTTTGATGCAGTCCAGTGCTCTTTTTTCCCCCCTCTTATTTCTTAACCTTAAATAAGGACAAGTGTGTTGCAGTGCATTTTTTGGTGCATGTAGGTGCGTTTTTGATGTGTTCCAGTGCGTTTTTGGTGCGTTTGATATAGTCCAGTGCTTTTCCCCCCCTTTTTTCTTAACCTTAAATAAGGACAAGTGTGTTGAGGTGCGTTTTTGGTGCATTTAGTGCATTCCGTTGCGTTTTTGATGCGGTTTACAGCTTTCCAGTACAGTCCAGTGCAGAAAAAATGCAGCATGTTCTACTTTTTTTCTGGAACTGGAACGCACTGGAACTGCAAGCACTGGTGTGAACAATGCCATTGAAAACCATATAACCGACTTTCCATGCATTTTTGATGCATAAAATATGCACTCGACTGCATTGGTATGAACTGGCCCTTAAGCAATTTGGCATATTTAAAGGCATTTCTCCTTGTTTCGTTTTTGGGGTTGTCCAATTGGCGACATTGATATATGTCCCTTAGGGTGGGACCTGGGCCCCCATACCCATTTTAAGGCCAATAGCTAGAACATAAGCCAGCCAAGTGGGGACTAGTAAAATTACCAAGTCAGTTCCCTTAGACTGCAATGGTATTTGTTGTATAACTTTTGCACATGTTAGGCTCTTTAGTTGCCCCCCTGGACTGGGGGGTGTTTTGTCCCATCTGTAATTTTGGTGCATGCTGGATGATGTGCTTATTTTTGGACGGGGGGTGGCTTATTTTGTGCTATCTGCATTTGGGTTGTTCTGGGCATGCTCAGGGACTTTGTTTTTCTCCTGTGCCTTTTGGTGTGTGAAATGCATTTGGGTTGGTCTGGGCATGCTCAGGGACTTTTTGCAATTGCCTCATTAGCACACAAACCTATGTTATATAAAGCTTGCAGATAGCAATCTTTACTTTGCCCTAAAAAGAGCCAAGATTGTGTGTGTGTGTGGGAGGCAGCAAGAGAGTACACTTGGGTGTCCTTATCGAGTTTCTAACATGTATTTTCTCTTTGTATTTTGTTTGTTATGTTGCAAAACGGATGTGTTTTTATGCAATTTATTTGTTACTTGTTTATTGTATTTTTTTGGGTGGTGGTTATTTTACCATGAAATCTTTTTTATGTTGGCAATGTTTGTTGTTTTTACATTGTTCACTTTGATTTAACTGTCTGTGCTGCATTATTTTTAAAATTCTTTCTCAAGATGTTGTGCCTAATGTTGTTTTAATCCTTAATAGATGTCCATTTGTGGGTACACTCCTTTTAACTCCTGTTAATTTGCAAAAGGGTCAAACCTCAAACATATTCTGTTAGTGTCTCAAATGAACATACATGTGTGTATTTTCTATATGTGTGTATTTTGCTTTCCTTCTTTTCCAAGACCTGTTTCTTTTGGACCAATAAAATTGTTTCAAATTTTGTATGTTTTATGTGTGTTCTTTTCATGCAACGGATTTCCCAGCTGCAGCTTAACTAGGCTGATTGGCATGTCTTAGACAAATCCCTTTTTTATTTATAGTTTTAATGTACTTTTCTGGTGCCTTCATGGTAGCACATGCATGGATTGTCTGTATGCTGCCATGGATAGTGACCAGGAAAGTAACATTTCAGAGTGGTAAGGTGGTAAGTATTCAATTTTCTTTTTGAGCAGTGGTTTTCAGCCTCAGTCCTCAGTCCTTTTTTTTTTCTTTTCCTTGCATGTCCCCCTTGGATCTCCAGCAACTGCACTTCTAAGTGCACTTGTACCTTTTAGTAAATAAACCCCAAGATACATAATAATTTGGGATGTACATGGCAAAATGCTAGAGTGCAATTTCCCGAATGGGGAAACTATTTAGATTGACCTGTGTCTCCCCAAGGACATACATTGGTAGGGTTTTACCCTCACTTCCTGTTTGGCTATGTGACAGGAAGTGAATAATTTTGAATGAGAAATTGGCTAAATTTGGGAGTTGTCTTCACCCTATCACGGGTGTAGACATTTGACAAAACTTCTAATTCCTCTGCAGTCTATCCCCAAGCAAAAATAAGAAAGGATTTTAATTAGTTTAACTTTGCAAAGACACATTGCTAAGTTCAATTGTGATGCATGTTAATGGCCCATTTAGACCTTTAATAGAAAGTCATCAGTTGTCTTTGACTCTAAATATTATTTTTGGCCAGTCATAGAAATCTGCATCTGATTTTCTATTAACCACTTGGTGTCTGTGCTATAGCCAAACGACGGCCACAGCATGGACCTGAATTTCTGAGAGGCTGTCATAGGACGGGCTCCCCATGTGCTCACTGCAGGGCGCGCAACACGCACTGAGTCACTGAGACTTGGGTGATCACAGATCGAAGTAAGGGCCGATCCCGGCCCCTTACCACGCGATTAGCTGTCAGCCAATGACAGCTGATCACATGATGTAAACTAAAGCTCGGTAATTGTTTATTTTTTCTCCTCACGCTGACAGCATGAGGATAAACATAAAAGCTGATCACCGGCTTAGGTGCAAGGGACATTGGTCCCGAAGAGGCAATTCTGCCTCATCTGTGGCCACCAGTACCACCTGCCAGTGCCTGTTCTTTCTCTGGGACAGCTAGCTAAACCTTCTTATCCCAATAACTGTAGATACCATATTTCTTTGATCTCAGTTTTATTAGAACAAGCCAGGTGAAACTACAAATAACAGAAATAGACTTCAATAAGTACAATATCACATACAATACAGCATACATTGCAGAAACAACGGTGTACAATACAAGATGTGATAGTAAAAACTTACTTTTTAAGTTCTCTAAGTGGTGAAGGCAATATATTGAGAAAGACATGTCTTGCTTCCTGCAATGTGTTGAAAAGAATGGTGACTGGTTCACTTCCTATTAAGATCCTACCCAGAATTCCCTGCTTGCTGACAACTTCCTTATTTACACATACAATAAACAATTAAACAGAACTGCAGCAATAACAAAAAGGAACGCTAGATGGAGCCTGCACACCACATATGATTGTCTTAAAGTGGATGTAAACCCAATGTCATACTTTCTAAACTACTGCCATAGGGGTTATCTATAAGGATATACATGCCTCCTGCATGTATCTTTACCTGTCAAATGTCTCCCCTCTGTCTGTTATGAGAGCTGAAAAACTGCAGATTCTGTGGGTGGGTCTGTTGTCTGGAGCTCGGTGGGTGGAGTCGTGATGTCAGTAGACTCCCAGCCCACCTCTACACTCCCCTTGTCAATATGCATTTTCTCCTGTGTATTTCTAACACTGAACTTCTGCTATGATCTCTAACATCCAGGGAAAAGACAGGAAAGTAACCACATGACTTCAGCATGCCAAATCATGCTGAGGTGTGGAACAGCCAATCCTTGCAGAGCTGCTGAAGAAAGGAGGGGGAGGGAATTAAAAAATACTGCATGTATTAAGCTAATGCACGAGATATGTAAATCACCTGTCACTCACAGCAACGGGGAGGATTTGACAAAGTTTTTCTCTGTTTTTCAAGATTTACCTCACTGAACAATAAAAGAGGATTGCTCAGAGATGGATTAACTCTGTGCGGCAAGACTGGGCTCAAATGATAGGAAATCTTATACTCTACAGTATGATATATATATATAAAAAAAAAAAAAAAAAACATTTTTTGGGTTTACATCCACTTTAAGTAAATTACACATTTTGCATGTAAATTTAACAACACAGGTACAAATAGCCTGTATAAAACATCTGGTGGACAGAACACTCCCCGCCTGACATCAAGTGATGTCACTAACAGAGTCCTCCGTAGAAAGCAACAGAATAAGTTTGGTCATTGGTCTCAAGAATACTTTAGCCTCATTCTGTTAAAAGATCTTAACCTCGAACCTTACAGACACGATTATCCTTGCTTGGTAGTACTTTGTTGATCAGACCTAAAGGCCACATATTCCTTAGTGTCTGGCAATCTTTCATGAGCACAACATCACCAGGTTTAAGATTAGGCTTTTCAGTGTGCCACTTTCTCCTTCTCCTTGTAGAGTATATATATATTGTTCCCTCCACCGGTTCCAGAAGGTATTGGCAAGGGTTTGTACTTGTCTCGATTGAGGTTTGTAAAGGTCCTTCTCACAAAACTCTCTAGCTGGATCACTGGCAACACTAATCTTTTGCGTGAGTAACATGGCAGGTGTGAGGACCACTGGATCTCCAGAGTCATTTGAAATGGAGGTCAAAGGTCTGGCGTTAATGATAGCTGTAACCTCTGCCATAAATGTCACTAAACATTCGTGAGTAAGCCTTTCAGTTCCTACTTGTAGGAAGATAGAGTCAAGAATTCTGCGGGCTATGCCTATCATCCTCTCCGAAACACCTCCCATGTGAGAAGAGTGAGGTGGGTTGAAAATCCACTTGCAGTCTTGTTCACTCAAGTATCTTTCTACTCTAAGAACATCCAAGTTAGAAGGAATTTGAAGTTCTTTTACTGCTCCTACAAACTTAGACCCTCTGTCAGAGCGAATGAGTTTCACTGGGCCTCTGATTGCAAAGAGTTCAGCTAGCTCTGTGGCTAATACTGCAACACAAAGTTCCAGCCTGGGTATGGTGTATTCAGGAAGTGGTGCAGGTTTTGCTTTCCCCATTACAAACTCTATGGGGCATTGTCCTTTAGTGTCTATGGTTTTCAGGTAAGCTACAGCAGCAATTGCTTTAGCAGAAGCATCTGAAAACACACAAAGTCTTTGCATCTGAACATTAGCAGATGACAGAGGAGCTTAAGGTCGTGGAATTTTAAGGTTGGATAGAGCTGTTAGTGAGTCCTTCCACTCTAGCCATAGGTTCTTCCTGTCAGTGGGTAGAGGGTGGTCCCAATCTAGCGACTCACAGGTTAAGTCTCTCAGTAGTGCTTTACCCTGGATGGTGACAGGTGCTGCAAAACCTAAGGGATCATACAGGCTGTTTATGGTAGACAGGACACCTCTACAGGTAAAAGGTTTCTCTTCTGTGTTTACTTGGAAAGTAAACATATCAGATCTTAAAGCGGGGTTCCACCCAAATTTTGAACAATATCTGTATGTATTCTCTTCCTTGCCTAGATGCTGACATGCTGTTTAAAAAAATTTAAATCACCGTAATTACCTTTTATTTTTCTATTCTTCTTTGCACTTCCTGGTTCTCCTCCCGTGGGAGTAGGCGTGTTTCTAGCCTCTCCCAGACTCCGCACAGAATCCTGGGAGCTAGTCTCAGGCTTCCCAGGATGCCACTGAGCATGTGCGGGAAGGAGCAGTGAATGCTGGGAGCACAGCATTCACCACATCCAGGAAATAAATGCTTGTGGGTTTCAAATGCCCACAATGAAGATGGAAACCGCCTGCAGTGAATAATATAAGTTATTCTTTCCGACGAAATCTGACACAGGCGGACATATTACACACAATATGTGAGTATGTAATGCTGAGAAGAAAAGTTTGTGAATGAACTAAAAAAAAAAAAAACGATAGATAGGTGGACCCCCGCTTTAAGTCCCAAAGCAGACCAAGGCTGCGTTGCATGGAAAGTGAGTCTGTGCCTAGATCTAAGTCCTTTAAATCATTAAAATGATCTTAGACAGGAAAGGCTTCTAAAACTTCTCTGCTGTTGGAAGCAATCTTGTGGAGTCTTAAGATGAAACAAGCAAGCATTGCCTGAGTTCTCTTGAGGAGACTGATTGCAGCTTCATTTGTGGGTAGTGATTTCAAGCAATCGTCTACATAGAAATCCTTGTCCACAAACTGTCTGACATCTGACCCATACTCTAATAGGGCGTACACACGGTCGGACTTTGTTCGGACATTCCGACAACAAAATCCTAGGATTTTTTCCGACGGATGTTGGCTCAAACTTGTTTTGTCTACACACGGTCGCACAAAGTTGTCGGAAAATCTGATCGTTCTAAACGTGGTGACGTAAAACACGTAAGTCGGGACTATAAACGGGGCAGTAGCCAATAGCTTTCATCTCTTTATTTATTCTGAGCATGCGTGGCACTTTGTCCGTCGGATTTGTGTACACACGATCGGAATTTCCGACAACGGATTTTGTTGTCGGAAAATTTTATCTCCTGCTCTCCAACTTTGTGTGTCGGAAAATCCGATGGAAAATGTCCGATGGAGCCCACACACGGTCGGAATTTCCGACAACACGCTCCGATCGGACATTTTCCATCGGAAAATCCGACCGTGTGTACGGGGCATTACTCTCCCACTCTAGCAGAGTGTCTGAGGCCATGTATAGCAACTGCAGGGGAAGGACTGTTGCCAAATATGTGTACCCTCATGCAGTATTCTGTGATGTCTCCAGAGGGGTTGTTGTCCCTGAACCAGAGAAACCTCATAAAGTTTTGGTGTTCTTCTTTAACAAGAAAGCATTAGAACATTTGTTGTATGTCTGCCATGAATGCGACTGAATCTTTGCGAAAGCCAAGAAGTACTCCTAATAGTCTGTTGTTCAGGTCAGGGCCAGAGAGAAGGACATCATTTAGAGAGACACCCTCATATTTGGCACTGGAATCGAACACTACTCTAATCTGTCCTGGCTTCTTAGGGTGATAGACCCCAAATATGGGTAAGTACCAGCATTCCTCTGAGTCTTTGAGGTTTGGGGCTATCTCAGCATGACCATTTTCAATATTTTCTCCATGAAGGAAAACAAATGTTCTTTCATCTCTGGTTTCCTTTGAAGATTGTGTCTTAGGGAAGTGAGACGTTTATATGCTAGTTCTTTGTTGTTAGGCAAACGTCTTTGTGGTCTAAAGGGAAGAGGTGCAACCCAGTTATTAGTCCCTTCTTTCTCCATACTCTTTTACAAAAGTTCTAGGAAGAGCCTATCCTCAATAGACATTGCTACCTGGTTATCTTCCTTTGTTCTCTGGAACACTGTGCTTCCCAAGTCGCTTTGGTCATTGTCATAGGTATTGCTGTCACAGAGGGGACTTAGGAAGGGAAGAGGTACAGGGTTGTTGTGTGGTAGCTCCTTTATGAGGATGTGATTTTGACAGAGTTGGAAAAGAGAAGGACAACCATTCTCAAGGGTACTAGTGAGCAGGTTATTAACAGATGCAGGTTTGTGTGCACCTCTCAGGCAAACATCACCTATAATGACCCACCCGAGATCCAGTTTTTGGGCATATGGGGCATTTTTAGGACCGTTGATCAGTTTTCTTACTTTGTGGACTTGCAAGATATCCCTTCCTAGGAGTAAGATTATCTGAGCCTGATCATCTAGTTCTGGTATGAGATGTGCTATGCGATTCAAGTGAGTCTGGTGAGCTGCTGCGTCTGGTGTGGGAATCTCTGATCTGTTGTCTGGCATCTGGTTGCACTCTATTATGGTCTGTAAGGGTAGGCATGTCTTACCATCCATAGATTCAATTTGTAGGCTGTCAGCTCTTCTCCCCGCCGTTTCCACTGTACTTGCACAAGTCCTAAGGGAGTAAGGACTGCTGGGGCCTTTAATTTTTAGAATGTCAAAAAAACATGGATCTAAAGTCTAGTGACTTGTTACTCTGATCATCCAAGATAACGTAGAGCTTGACTGCTTTGTCTCTGCGTCCTTTTGGATAAAATTTCACGAGACAGATTTTAGAGCAGGATCTGCCACATGTACTTCCTTTGTAGACTTCAGTGCACTGTGAAGTGATTGCTATGGCGTCTGTACTAAAGTCTTTGGTCTCCCCGTCTTGCTCCTTGTCCCTATGAACAGGTGGGAAAGTTCTTGGAGTAGGCCTTGGGTGTAGAGCTGTGTTGTGCTCTGTGCTGTCACATTCTGTACATTTGACACTGACCGTACAGTCTTTGGTGAAGTGGGTGGACGAAGAGCAGCACTTGAAACAGATGTTGTTCTCTTTGAGGAAAGCTTTGCGATCCTAGATGGTCTTTGTCCTGAAGGCTCTGCATTCCAGAAGAGGATGTGGCATCTTATGTAGAGGGCAGAACTTAGTAGGGTCGCTGTCTTGATCCTCTGGCTGAGACTCTGCAAATCTGTGGGAAGAAATGTTAGTTTTGTGCACTGCTACTGGAGCTCTGAGTTGTTTAGGGCCAGAAGAAGTGGTATAAAACACTGTAAAAATGAAGCTGGGGTCATCTTTCATTCCTGCTTGTCTGTCTACAAAGTCCACAAACTCACTAAAGGGTGGAAAAGGCACATTGTGTTTTCATTTGTAGTTACAGCCATGAGTAATCCATCTTTCGTGTAACTCATAAGGACGTTTTTTTGCTAAGGAGTTAATAGCTCTATCAGAGTCAAGATAAGAAAGGCCAGGTAAGTCTCCTTCTGCTTTAGCAACTTGTAACTCCATACACAGGTCACTGAATTCTCTGAGTCTTTGGTAACCTCTGCTAGGTATTTTTGGGAAGTTTTCTATCCTTTTAAACAGTGTACTCTCTATAGCCTCTGGTGATAACGTCTATCCAGTCTGTTCCAGATGTTTGTAAGGCCTATCTCAGGGTGGTTTATATTAATGTCTCTGATCCTTTTGGCATGTTCAACAGAATCATTGCCAAGCCACTTTACGAGGAGTTCTATCTGTTCCCTGCAGGATAGATCTAGACCTTGAATGACACTCTGGAAAGCGGATCGCTACGCCCTGTAGTGTTGAGGGCGATCACTAAATTTGACAAGTCCTTGGGTAACTAACTCTCTTTTGACCAGGAACTTGGCAAAGTCTACAGTAGCCTGATTGGCATTGGGGTAGGCTGCTAGTGTATTGTGGTGCGGTGTAAAGGCATACCTGGTGAAAGTCTCTTCTTTAGGCGCGCTGGGTTCAAACTTACATAAGTTTGGCTGTTCATACCGGCTCGTTGCATACACCTTTGGAGTGAAGACTGGTGTTTGATATTTGTATGAAGGCTGGGTACCTTGTGAAGTAGAAGGTTTGGTTTATACTGGAAAGTCTGGAACTCTGAGATTTTTCTTGCTTGTAGCGCTGGGGTCCCAGGTCATCTTGTTGCTGCTTTATTTGATGTGACTCACTGATGTCATGTTTAATTTTTTGTTGTGGGATGCTGCTTGGGTCCCAGTGCTGGTAGACATAATCTGACGTGCGTTGCGAAGAATCTTGTTGGTCCTCCTCTAGACCCGGTATGCTTCTGCCTAGTCTTGGTTCATCGTAGACACCTGCTTCTAAAGCTTCTGCTTCTGCTTCTGCAATGGCGGCGGCAGTGTTTCTTTCGACTGCAAGCTTCTCCATGCAAGATAGCTTGCTGCAATTTCAGAGATGCTTCCTGCTGGGCTAGTTCTTCTTCCAGGCGTATTCTTTCCATCTCTCTCTCTTGTTCCATGCGTACTCTTTCTTGCTCCAAGCGTACTCTTTCCTTCTCACCCTCTCGCTCCTGTCTCACCTTTTCTGCAAAGAAGTGTGAACAAGATATGGTGAAAAATACTCCTGCGCTTGTGAGATTGTTTGCTGTAAAACAAAGGTAGTATTGTAGTCAGTGGTAGGACTGGGGGAGATCATGGAGCGTGTCCCGCTGCCTTAGCTGACCAGGGGTGGTCTGGAAAGGACTGTTTAGTAGGAAGTGGATGGAAGGCGCGTGATCAGACGCTTACATCAAGAAATGTATGGCTTATTTATGTAAAAGAATACAGACATACAGTCATATAGATATAAAATCATACAAATACTACATAATATTATAAAAAAAGGAAAAACAGGAAACAAAATAAGTACTAGGAAGTTAAAATTGGGGTGTGCCCATATTTCTTAAATATTTTCTTAAATATCTGCCTCAATATGGGCACACCCCAATTTTAACTTCCTAGTACTTATTTTGTTACCTGTTTTTCCTTTTTTTATAATATTATGTAGTATTTGTATGATTTTATATCTATAGGACTATATGTCTGTATTCTTTTACATAAATAAACCATACATTTCTTGATGTAAGCATCTCACCTTTTCTGCATCAAGGCGGACCTTTTCTGCATCAAGGCAGGCCTTTTCTTTTTTCATCTGCAACTCTTGGTCTGTGAATGCGGCCCTGGCTTTTGCTGCTTCGGCTTTTGAACGGGCGATAGCTGCTGCATTTGTGACGGATAACTTAGATGAGCTTGCTCGTGAACGTGTTTTGTAAGAAGATGTCCCACTGTGAGACATGGCTGCGGGGAAGAAGCTGTCTTGCTGTATAGAGACCGTTCTAGTGTCGATGTCGCTTGACAGAGCGTGTCTCTGTGTAGCGTGGCTACTTGCTTCGCCTGCCGCAGGCCTGTTTCTGACTGTATGGATACTGCGTAACCCCGGGCTGTACAGACTTCCAAAGTCGGTTTATCTTCCCTTCAGAGGTCAGCTTAAAAATTTCACTGCTCTGTCTCTGGCACAGCTAGCTAAACCTACTTATACCAATAACTGTAGATACCATATTTCTTTGATCTCAGTTTTATTAGAACAAGCCAGGTGAAACTACAAATAACATAAATAGACTTCAATAAGTACAACATCACATACAATACAGCATACATTGCAGAAACAACGATGTACAATACAAGAAGTGATAGTAAAAACGTACTTTTTAAATTCTCTAAGGGTTGATGGCAATAGATTGAGAAAGACATGTCTTGCTTCCTGCAATGTGTTAAAAAGAATGGTGACTGGTTCACTTCCTGTTAAGATTCTACCCAGAATTCCCTGCTTGCTGACAACTTCCTTATTTACATACAATAAACAATTAAACAGAACTGCAGCAATACCAAAAAGGAATGCTAGATGAAGCCTGCACACCACATATGATTGTCTTAAGTAAATTACACATTTTGCATGTAAACTTAACAACACAGGTACAAATAGCCAGTATAAAACATCTGGTGGACAGAACAGTGCCACCTATCAATGCCCACCAGTGGTCCCAAGCAGTGCTGCCTATCAGTGTAACCAATCAGTGCCGCCTCATCAGCATACATCAATGAAGGAGAAAAATTACCTGTTTGCAAAATTTAATATCAAAATATCCATACCACCAAAAGAATGCTCTATTTGTGGGAAAGGAAAATAAAAAAACAAAACAAAACATTTGGCTAAGTATGACCGCGCAATTGTCATTCAAAGTGCATCAGCACTGAAAATTGGTCTGGACAGAAGGGGGGTTTAAGTGCCCAGTAAGCAAGTGGTTAATTTCCATGCAAAATATGGATTTCTGTAATAAAGATGTGTGCCCGCTGTGTATATGGCATGTGTGCATGGGCGTAAACAAGTCACACACATATGAACGGTACTCATTGTAAATCATGGGGTACAACTTATGATGCAACTTTTCAGTCCCAAGTGCATAGTTGCCAACATTGTAAAAAAAATTTTAGGGACACTTTTTTGGCTGTAGGCAGAGTTGCATTATAATTAGGGGGGGGGCATGCGTTTGTAGGTGTGGCACAGGGGAAAAAGTAAAAATGCAGCACGCACAGCATGCCTCGCAAAAAATGGGTGTGATTTATGCAAAACAGTGGGCGTAGCTTAAATGGGCGTGGCTCAAAGGGGTGTGGTTAGAGTCTGAGATGAATGAGGGAAAGGGAGGGGGAGAGGGATGGAGGGACAGCAGCCTTAGATCCTACACCACAATAGAAATATGTGTATTCCAGAGTTTAACAATCGGCAGATAAAAATACTCTAAACACCTAGTGTTAGCGCTTCAATCAACCCGGAACCATGGTTGTTATGGTGTCAGGATAATTGAAGCGCATTATTTCTATTATTACATTGTAATATAAAATTAAATCATTCAACTCACCATAATGCAGAATCAGTGGGACCCCTGAGCGTGTCACCTGCCATGTCGCCTGCCACCAGATGCCATCAGGTGCCATCAGGTGCCCCCAGCAGAGTCCCTCCTTGCATCAGGTGCCCCCAGCAGAGTCCCTCCTTGCGTCAGGTGCCCCAGCAGAGTCCCTCCTTGTGTCAGGTGCCCCCAGTAGAGTCCCTCCTTGAGTCAGGTACCCCCAGCAGAGTCCCTCCTTGCATCAGGTGCCCCCAGCAGAGTCCCTCCTTGCGTCAGGTGCCCCCAGCAGAATCCCTCCTTACGTCAGGTGCCCCCAGCAGAGTCCCTCCTTGCGTCAGGTGCCCCCAGCAGAGTCCCTCCTTGCATCAGGTGCCCCCAGCAGAGTCCCTCCTTGCATCAGGTGCCCCCAGCAGAGTCCCTCCTTGCGTCAGGTGCCCCCAGCAGAGTCCCTCCTTGCATCAGGTGCCCCCAGCAGCAGTGGCGTAGTGTGGGTTGTCAGCGCTGGTGTAAGGCAAGAAATTTGCTCCCCCTAACCTACAGACTTTTAGCACTCCCTGAGTACCTTCCCTTCCTACAATAGTGCTTACCATCCCGATTCCTACACTGACCTACCTGATTCCTATACTGACCTCTACACTGACCTACATGATTCCTAGACTGACCATTACACCCACCTATCTGTCCACTACACTGACCTACCTGATTCCTATACTGACCAGTATATTGGCCTACCTGTCCACTACACTACAATACCCACTATACTACACTACACTGATTACCACTACACCACACTGATTACTACAACACCCACTACACTACACTGATTACTACAACACCCACTACACTACAACACCCACTACACTAATTACTACAACACCCACTACACTACAACACCCACTACATTACACTGATTACTACAATACCCACTACACTACAACACCCACTACACTGATTACTACAACCCCCTACTCCACTACATTACAACACCCACTACACTACGCTAATTACTACAACACCCACTATACTACGCTAATTACTACAACACCCACTACACTACGAACACCCACTACACCACCCACTACACTCATTACTACAACACCCACTACACTACAACACCCACTACACTACAACATGAACACCCACCACACTACGCTGATTACTACAACACCCACTACACTACACCACCCACTACACTGATTACTACAACACCCACCTACACTACACTGATTAGCAGGTTAATGGAATAATACTGCACAAATATAAACTAAATGTGACAGCTGCTACACAAATTATGACAACATTTTTAGAAGCAGAGTCCCTCCTTGCATCAGGTGCCCCCAGCAGCAGTGGCATAGTGTGGGTTGTCAGCGCCCGGTGTAAGGCAAGAAATTTGCTCCCCCTAACCTACAGACTTTTAGCACTCCCTGAGTACCTTCCCTTCCTACAATAGTGCTTACCATCCCGAATCCTACACTGACCTACCTGATTCCTATACTGACCTCTACACTGACCTACATGATTCCTAGACTGACCATTACACCCACCTATCTGTCCACTACACTGACCTACCTGATTCCTATACTGACCAGTATATTGGCCTACCTGTCCACTACACTACAATACCCACTATACTACACTACACTGATTACCACTACACCACCCACTACACTACACTGATTACTACAACACCCACTACACTACAACACCCACTACACTACACTGATTACTACAACACCCACTACACTACAACAGTACTACAATATCCACTACACTACAACACCCACTACACTGATTACTACAACCCCCTACTCCACTACAACACCCACTACACTGAATACTACAACACCCACTACACTACAACATGAACACCCACCACACTACGCTGATTATTACAACACCCACTACACTACACCACCCACTACACTACACTGATTACTACAAGACCCACTACACTACACTGATTAGCAGGTAAATGGAATAATACTGAGCAAATATAAACTAAATGTGACAGCTGCTACACAAATTATGACAACATTTTTAGAAGAACAATATTAAAAAAATGTAGCGTTAACATGATATGTGCTCTGTGATACAGTGCAAGGGAAAAAAAGGGGAAAAAATTAAACCCAAAACATGTGGGAATAAACCCAAATGTGACAGTCAATGCCAAAAGTAGGAAGTCCAAAATAAGGTGAATAAAATCAACAAAGTCCAAAGAAAGAGCGTGACAATGAAGTGTCAATCTTCAGATGTGGACTTCAACAATGGTGGATCCAATAAAGGAAATAGGTGAGGTACTCTTACCAGATATGGTGGACCCAGATGTCAGCGACACTGGGTCAAAAAGGCTAAGATGATCGAATCAGTGGCTCTCTCTGATGGAACTGGAAATCAGGGGTCTCCGCGAATGTCACTAAACAACCACATGGAACTCTCCCAGTGTAGACCCTGGTGTCACTAGTATCAGGGACCCTAGACCATGCTGGGTGATGCAATGTCATTATATAGCAAATAAGTCATGCTGGTTCTTGTAGTTCTACAAACCACTTACTGTATCTAATGGTGTCTATGCTGGATGAAATGCCATTTTAGTATAAAAACAAGCCAAGCATGCTGGCTCTTGTAGTTCCTCAGTAAATTGGTTTACGCCCTGGGCAGGCACAAATAATAAAGCCATGGACATAAATATAACAATCTCAGGCAAAGATCTCAGAGTAAACCCTTAATAAATCACCTTGGAATTGCATGGCTCTTCCAGGAAAGCCACATTGGCATTAACAATAAAAAAAAACAAGTATCTAGGCACGTTAATCAGCATGACACGTTTTCTTCACTCACTTTGCTTTCTCACATACTGGAAGGAGGATCTGAACCATCACTAATCTGAAGGGGAGCGGTCACATGTTGCTCCACGGGGGTTGACGGCGTCTGATCTCTTCCTGCTGTGTTCAGTGGAGAGGGGAGGCGTCTCCAATCCCTGCAGCACTGAAGAGAGAAGCAGATTGGTTGCCCTCTCCTTTCCACTGAACACAAGGGGAAACAATACTCCTGACAAAGACAGCGGCCATCTTTGTGTAGCCCGCTGCCGTTTTTAGCCCAAAGCATTCCCGATTTTCCTGGGACAAAAATAAAAATCCCGGGAAAATAATCGGGACAAGCTGAAATCGGGATGAGGATCTAAAAATCATGATTGTCCCGGGAAAATCGGGACTGTTGGCAAGTATGCAAGTGGCCTTAGGCTCTCTTTCCACTACTGCGAGTTGTTGTGCGACTTGACACATGTGAAGTCACAGGACAAGTCAAAACACATGTATTTCAATGTTCCCACGTTCTAATTGGTGCAACTCCAAAAAAAGTTCTTGCACTACTTTGTTCCAACTTCAGTGCGACTTTTTCTCAGATGTTTTGAACTAGTCGCATGACACGGCATTAAGGCTCAGTTTCCACTATTGCAAGGCCAAAGTCGCGTGTTTTTTGCCGCGAGTTTCCCGCAACTTTTTGCCGAAACTTGAAGCAATGCCTGTGTATTTTTGAGGTCTATGGACCTCAAGTCACATCAAAGTGGGACCAAAGTAGTGCAGGGACTAATTTGAAGTTGCTGCGGTACTCATTGTAAATCATGGGGTAGAACTTGTGATGCAACTTTTCAGTCTCAAGTGGCATGACAAGTCGCAATAGTGGAAAACAAGCCGAAAAAGCACATTGTAAATCACACAACTTTGGGGTTGCACTGAATCTAATTTATGGAACATCTAACTGATTGCCCAATGTATGATGACCTTTAAAGATATGAAAACTTGAATTTCTGGTGTTTAAGCCTCATACACACGATGGGACTTTGTACAAACTTTCCTGTGGATTTTTGTACAAAGGGCATTGGCCTTAGGGCTCTTTCACACGTGTCCGTGTACAGGGCCCGCTCTGCTCAGCGGGGGATCGCTCCGTTGATCCCTGCTGAGCAGGCAGATGACAGGTCTTTATAGAGGTCTATGGAGTGTCTGTTCAGGTCCGACAGGCAGATGTGGGTGATTGCGGGCCACAGGGGTTAAACCGGCGCTATTTTTAGCGCCGCTTTACCATCGCTTTAGCGGCAGTATTCGGCTGCTAGCGTTTTTAACCGCCGCTAGCAGCCAAAAAGGGGTTAAATCCGCCCGCAAAATGCCGTCACAGCTGCGTTTTGCCAGCGGTATAGCCGCGCTGTCCCATTGATTTCAATGGGCAGGAGCGGTTTATACACCGCTCCTTCACCGCTCCAAAGATGCTGCTAGCAGGACTTTTTTTAGGCCCCTTTCACACTGGGGTGTTTTTCTTCAGGTGCTACAGCGCTAAAAATAGTGCCCTAAAGAAGCGGCTCCATTCACACCAGTGAGGGCTTTCACACTGGAGCGGTACGCTGGCAGGGCGTCACAAAAAGTCCTGCCAGCAGCTTCTTTGGAGTGGTGATGGAGCGGTGAACTCACCGCTCCTCCACCGCTGCTCCCTATTGAAATCAATGGGGCAGCGCTGTGATACCGCCGGAAAAATGCCGCTCCGGATTTAAGCCCTTTTCGGCCGCTAGAGGGGGGTTTAAACGCCGCTAAAACGACAGTAAAGCTGCACTAAAAATAGCTCCGCTTTACCGCAGACGCCCCCAGTGTGAAAGGGGCCTTACTTTCCTGCTAGTGCACTGCTCCAGTGTGAAAGCCCTCGGGCTTTCACACTGGAGTGAATGGAGCCACTTCTTTACGGCATTTTTCAGGTGCTATTTTTAGCGCTATAGTGCCTGAAAAATGCCCCAGTGTGAAAGGGGCCTTAGGCCCCTTTCACACGGACGGATAGAATTGTGCTTTTAGCTGCGTTTTCTACCGCAGCTAAACGCACACAATGCTTTCCTATGGCCCCATTCACACACTTGCGTTTAGCTGCGTTTTGATTACATGCGGTTTGGTGCGGATAGAAAAAATAGAATTGACTGCGTCCAGGAGCGATTTAGCGCAGCTAAACCGCACATAACCGCAGATAATTGCAGAGCACTGTGTCAGCTGCGGATAGCAGCGCCGAGCTGGCTCGCTCATCGGGAAAGGAAAAAATGTTTTTTTCTTTCCCAATGAGCGACAAGCACGAGGATCCGACTTGGATCCCCACCAATGCAAGGCACTGTTTGGTATGAATCTTGAGGGAGAACTCCACGCCAAATTTTACAAAAAAATCCAGCATGGGTTCCCCTCCAAGAGCATACCAGGCCCTTCGGCATGGGGGTCCCCCCAAAATACGTACCAGACCCTTATCCAAGCACGCAGCCCGGCCGGTCAGGAAAGGGGGTGGGGAAGAGTGAGCGCGCCCCCTCCTGAACCGTACCAGGCCACATGCCCTCAACATGGGGGATGGGTGTTTTGGGGTGGGGGGGCATGCTGCGGCCCCCCCACCCCAAAGCACCTTGTCCCCATGTTGATGAGGACAAGGTCCTCTTCCCGACAACCCTGACCATTGGTTGTCGGGGTCTGCAGGCGGGGGCTTATCGGAATCCGGGAGCCCCCTTTAATACGGGGGCCCCCAGATCCCGGCCCCCCACCCTATGTGAATGAGTATGGGGTACATGGTACCCCTACCCATTCACCTAAGGGAAAAAAGTGTCAAGAAAAAAACACACTAGACAGGTTTTGAAAGTAATTTATTAGGCAGCTCCGGGGGTCTTCTTCTGACTTCGGAGGTCTTCTTCCGACTTCTTCGCTCTCTCCGGCCTCTTTTCCCGGTGTCTGGTTCTTCTCCCACTCTCCGGCCTCTTCTCCCGGTGTCCGGTTCTTCTCCTGCTCTCCGGTTCTTCTGCCGGGCTCCTCCGCTATCTTCTGCTCTTTTGCCGCTCTTTTTGACCCGGTCTTCTCCATCGTCTTGTTCCCTCTTCTCTTCTTCCGATGTTGACACAACGCTCTCTCCCGCTGTAATGCCATCTGCGAGGTGTGCGCCGACTCCATGCTGCATGGGACTCCATGCCGTTTTTTCGGCGTAGGTGGTTTCCCTTAAAGTCCATACTAGACCTAAGGGCCTGGTATGCCCCTGGAGGAGGAACCCATGCTGGTTTTTCTCACGCTGCTTTAATAGGAAGATATGTTTTTCCTATTGCAGCGAGCACGAGATGTACCTCGCCGAGAACCAGTGCAATGGGATTGCGCTGGAAACATTCTCAGGGGCAGGTACTGCTGTGCGTGCGGCGGTTCACACGCTCAATTAAGGATTTATCTGGCGCACCAATTAAGGTATGAACCGGCGCAGCGCATTCATCTTAGAAAATGACCCCCTCTGTGTTCTTGAACGTAAGGCGCGATTACCGTAAATATTTTTGTAACAGAGCCATTTGGGCTACCCTGAGTTATTTGTAATATATTAAGAAAAATTGTTTTATTGCCATGTTGATATTTTTGATAAGGTGTGTGAAATATTAATCATCAGAAGTCCTGGTGCTGTATGAAATTGTGTAACCATACTTGTAAATGAATAAAGTTAAATTATTTACTTATTAATTTTCTTGGGAGATATTTATACATTGGTAAGAATTCCCCATAGATTAATGAACTCAGGAAATTATTGTGGTATGTACTGATTATCTGAACAAAATTCACAATTTTATCGTAAGGTTGGAGGCACTGAACAAAACACTGAGATCTTAATTTAAATTCCATACCACACTCACAACATAAAATTGGCAAGCACTGCTGAGATATTCTGTAAGAGGGAATCTTACCACATTACAGAACAAACTGGTGATTGTATTTGCATATACATTGTGAAAGATATCTGTTGTATAATAACATGGCAGGAAGTGATAATGAATTGAGTTCATCTAGAAACAGCCGGGATGGTAATACCGCCCCAGCTGTAGCTACCTCAAACCTAAAAAAGGATACTGGGCCTCAGGAAAAAAATGAAGTCCTTGACTATGGTGTAACCGAATATATTCGTAAAAGATTAGACCTAGGAGGCAATTTAGAGAAATTTATCAAAGAGGAGAAAGAACAGGCCCAGAGGTTAAGTGATATTTTTTCTATTGAAGATGGTCAGATTTACCAAATGATTATGGCTTTTGCTAGCGCAAAAGACACAAAAAATCAAGACCGGCTCGTTATGGAGTATTGGCCGATTTTGTGGTTTTTGTGTAATGAAGTTACCAAACAAATTCCAGCCTTAAAGCGAGAATTGCTGGAAACCTGCACCACCTTAAATAACAAAACAGTGAAGATGGAATCCCTGTGAATCGAAATCCAACAGGCTGAGAGTAGACAATCTAGAGAAGGTCAGGAAGAGTTAGTGGGCCAGATCCAAAATGAAGAATCCCATCATGTACTTAAAAAACTGCAAGAGAAATATCAAAAATGTAAACAAGAAATAGAATATTACAAACGAGAGAGAAAAGGCCCCATTGAAGCAAAATCTGCTGCTGGAGATAAAGAGAGTGAAGCAGAAATTGAGAGACTCAAATCCGAGTAGAGAGCAATGGAGGGACGGATAGAAAAATTAACATACCAGTTAGACTATGAATCCATGAGCTGAAGTCGCTTGGAGGAATTGGAAATGGAAAGACGGAAATATTCATATTTCCCGGGGACACAGGTAAGTCACGATGAGACAGGGTCAGAAGACAGGTCACCCCCTAAGCTGCAAAGATACTCCCCAGAGTGTACAGAGGAGGAAGTAGAAAGAGCTTCATATGGGCAGAAAAGGAAGCCTAGGACCCTAGTTAAAAGATATGACAACCCCAAAATGATAAAATTCTTAAAAGAAACTATGCCCATTTTTTCCAGGAAGGGATCCACAACCATCACTGACCATCTAGGAACCTACAAATGTACCTTAAAAATCTTAAACATTCAGGATGATCATACCAAAATTGAGTTACTGCCATGCATATTTGAAGAGAAGTACAGACATTTCTTTTATTCATTACAGGCCCTATATGGTCAGTCATGGAGGGAGATTAAACATAGATGTCAGATGGAGTTTGGATCCTTCAAAACTGTCACTGCTGCCAAAGCAGCGGCCTACAATTTAAAATATGGCCTAATCAGAGTCCCACAGAATTTCTGGCCATATTGAGAAGCGCATACTTTCTGGCTGAAAAGGACCCCAATCCGGACCAGCCAGAATTCAAGACTCTATTTTATGAAGCACTACCTGCTTATATAAAATTAGGACTGGCAAGGGATTTTAAGAAAGGACGTTCCCTGGATTGGTTAGTTAGAGAGAGTGATCACCTGTACTCAATCCAGCAGTCTAGCGTAGGTGGGGTGAAAAGAGAAGCCAAACCTAACCCTAAAACTGTAGCAGCCACTACTGTGATCCCCCAACCTCTTGGTCTACAAACAGAGAGGAAATCATATGCTGAGGCAGTCTGAGATGGGAAACCCATGGGACCTCCCAGGTTTTCGCTCCAGCCACAGCAGATGATGGAGGACAGACAGAGGTTGCCAGGTTACAGTAGTGAGGGTGAAAGGGGCCCTGGGCACAGAAATAGCCAGAGGGGATATCTGCAGGGGTCCCACAACAACCAACATTCAAATTTGAATCAAGATCCCAATTCGAATAGGTACCCCTACTTTAATAGGAACCCTAACTTTGACAGAAACCCTAATTTTAACAAAGACCCCAACTTTCAAGGGTACCCACGCTTTAACAGAGACCCCAACTTCCAGGGGTACCCCCACTTTAACAGAAACCAACTTCCATGGGCACCCTGGTTATTACAGAGACCACAACTTCATAAGAGACCCTAATTTTAATGAAAATCCCGATAATCGCAGGGCACCTCCCAATCAGGAACATGTCAATAACCCCAGGGTTCATGTAGCATCCCCAAATTCCCAAAAATCAAAGGGAACCACAGGAACCCCTGAGAGAAAGGCCGCAGCATCAAGACCAGAGGAGTGGTGATGAGTCTGATCTCTGCAGTCCCATCCTCAACACAACTGGGTCAGGCGACAAAGGGCAGGTCGCCAAAGTGCCATGGGCCGGCAAATTGAACAGTTAAAGACGCAGATTAATCGGATGTGCGAACAAATGACACACCTGATTAACTACCAATCTGCCAACCCGTCTTTTTTAGGGGCCGCTCGTGTGACCAACCCAGGGTCACAGAATGCTTAGAACCCCAGACAGTCCTCCAGCAGGGGGCAACCCTGGGTGCGATGACAGGAGACACACACCACACCCCTAACATGCCCCTAAACAGGGGGGATCAGTGTTGGATTGTTAATTCTGCTCCTGTTTTTCAGTATCTTTCTAACCCCTCTAATGTAGCTGAGCCGCTGGGAGTGATTGTAAATGACCAATCGGGTGGGATGCCTCCTACTCCGTGTGCTTCCGTCTTGAGTAGGCCCCGCAGGCCATCCCGCAGTAATCATAAGCGCAAAGAAGCTGTGACATGCGGTGAGATAAATGCCAACTGTAAATTATTGGAAAGCCCACAGATCCTCAACCACGCCAATTTCTTTTTTTGCAAATATAATTTTTTATTAACTTTTTTTTTCAGGAACAAACAAGGTTTGTACAGAGTGACCATATTCTATAATAAAAGAGGTTGCAGCCTCTTACTATTGATAAACATGAAATAGGGAGTTACAGCACGTCCATCAATCAAGAGTTCCATTTCTTAATGAATTTCTTGAATTGTCCCTGTATTTCAGCGCCACAGGATGGAATTGCCTTGAGGTTCTACCTCTTGTCTATCTATCTCTTAAATATCAACCTTGTTTATTCTGCATATTTCTAATTCAACAAGTTAATATATTGTACGGAATAGATAGAGTAAGAAAAGCTAGTGAAGAGAGAAAAAGGCAAGGGGGGGAGGGGTATGGGGGTGATGATTGGAGGTAGGTGTGGGTGAGCTTCGTATCATGCATGTAAGATTCCTCTTACCTTGCACCTATCAGGTTGTTCATGTCTCGAGCAGGGTTTTACCCTCTTCCGAGTAAATGAACAGATTCCAAAGACTCCAGGTTTTTTGGTAAGTCTCCTGTCTATCGGTTGCTGTTAGTATCAAGTCCTCCATCTTTCTTAACAGAAAATGGCCGTTTTTTCGGGAGCAGTGATTTTAATAATGCGTAAAGTGAAACAATAAAAGTGTAATATTCCTTTAAATTTCATACCTGGGGGGTGTCTATTGTATGCCTGTAAAGTAGCCCTAGTATGCCTGTAAAGTAGCCCTTCTGATAAGCCCCCCGCCCTACTATCGCTAGCGCCGGCTATAATGGATTGTCGGTCTGGCAATACACATAAAAGTTCATATGTGTATTGCCGGACCGACAATCCATTATATCCGGCACTAGCGATAGTAGTTTTAAATTAAAACTACTATCGCTAGCGCCGGCTATAATGAATTGTCGGTCCGGCAATACACATAAAAGTTCATTGATAAAAACGGCATGGAATTTCCCCACAGGGGAACCCCGAACCAAAATTAAAAAAAAAAAATGCGTGGGGGTCCCCCTAAATTCCATACCAGGGCCTTCAGGTCTGGTATGGATATTAAGGGGAACCCTGTGCCAAAATAAAAAAAATTGTGTGGGGGTCCCCCTCAAAATCCATACCAGACCCTTCAGGTTCTTCTTCTTCCTCCATCTTCTTCCCCCGCTTCTTCCTCCGCTTCCTCCTCTGGTCTTCTCGTCCGGCATCTTCCTCCGTTTGTCCTCCGCACGATCCGCCTCAGTGGGAGTCTTCCACTGTGTGACACTTCTGTTGAGGTGACAGTTCTTATATAATGGAGGGCGGGGTCACCGGGTGGCACCTCTGACGCACGGGGACTTCTCTATGGCTTTCCCCGTGTTGTCAGAGGGGGCGGGGTCACCCTGTTTACGTAAATGGGTGACCCTGCCCCCTCTGACAACACGGGGAAAGCCATAGGGAAGTCCCCATGCGTCAGAGTGGGGTAGGGTCACCGGGTGGCCCCGCCCTTCGTTATATAAGAACTGTCACCTCAACAGAACCGTCACACAGCTGAAGACTCCCACTGAGGCGGATCGTGTGGAGGACGAAGCGGAGAAGAAGCCGGAGGAAGATGCCGGACAAGAAGACCAGTGGAAGAAGCGGGGGAAGAAGAAGATGGAGGAAGAAGAACACCGAAGGAAGACCAGAAGAAAGAAGATCGAAGAAGAAGCCAGTGTTCTGCCGAGAAAGTTCCGCTCGGTGGATAAGGACCCCCCTGTACTGCACAGGTGCAGCCGTTGCTCAGTACGAAAAACAAGGGAGCCTCCGAAAATCTTCGAAGCTGAACAGCTGTGAGTGAGCACATTGTGCCCGACGCTGCCGTACGCTCCCGATGCTCGTGCTACTCTGCAAGGGGCGGGTCTATTACTGTCATATCGTGGTAAACAATGTGAGAAGTATTGAAATGAAATCGCCCATGAAGATTGCAAAACCCGCCCTTAAACACGCCCCTTGCCGAGTAGCACGAGCATCGGGAGCGTCTGTTAGAATGTGGTGTTTTCATTGTGCAGGCGCGGTGTACAGCTGTCTCTCATTCGGCTATTTTCAGCGGCTCAGTAGGCTGGGTAGTGCTTCGCAGTACAGGGGAGGTCCTTATCCGCAGGGGGAACTTTTTCGGCAAGACACCGGGAAAGAAGACAAAAGGGTTAATAAAGGAATTGTCAAAAACCGTCTCTTGTCTTTTTTAACATTTTTTACACTTTTTTGTGAAATGGTAGGGGTACATTTGTACCCCATTACCAATTCACACAGGGGGGGTGGGATCTGGGGGTCCCCTTGTTAAAGGGGGCTTCCCTATTCCGATAAGCCCCTGCCCGCAGACCCCCACAACCACCAGGCAAGGGTTGTGGGGATGAGGCCCTTCTTCCCATCAACATGGGGACAAGGTGCTTTGGGGGGGCACTACTCCAAAGCACCCTCCCAATGTTGAGGGCATATGGCCTGATACAGTTCTTTTCCTGCGGCCTGCCAGGTTGCGTGCTCGGATAGGGGTCTGGTATGGATTTTTGGGGGGACCCCACGCCATTTTTTTTAAATTTTGGCACGAGGTTCCCCTTAAATCCATACCAGACCTAAAATCACTGCTCCTGAAAAAATGGTCATTTTTAAAACTTTTTTTGCATTGATACATGTCCCCTGGGACAGGACCCAGGTCCCCAAACAGTTTTTATGACAATAACTTGCATATAAGCATTTAAAATGAGCACTTTTGATTTCTCTCATAGACTTTTAAAGGGTGTTCCGCGGCTTTCGAATTTGCCGCGAACACCCCAAATTGTTCATTCCTCTGTCTGTGCCACATCTCGAGCAGTGTTCTGGTGTGTCTGGGAAAATAGTGTGGAGTCTGCTGGGTGTCATGTACCATCTCATTAGTATCTTGTAGTTGGTTTCTTGTATCTTAGTACAGAGTGATGATTTGAAGGATAGGTTTAACATGTTCTGAATTTGTGGTATAGTAAACGTGCGGTTTAAGTCTGTCTCCCATTTCTGTATACTGGCTAGTGTTGGTTGTTCCTGGGGGTGTTGAGTAAGGCATATGCTTTGGACAGGACCTGGGGCATTGGTCCCATGCCCGAGCAGTACTCCTCAAATGCGGTTAGCTGTCTAGTGTATGCCTGGGGGTTCTTTATAATTTGAAGGAATTGGTGTATTTGTGCTGCGTTCCAGAAGGTCAGGTGGTAGGGGCCCTTTGGGTCCATCAGCTTCTCAATGGTGGGCCATTTATCTCCAGTCACGAACTGGGAGGCAATTACTTGGTCTGTGTCTCGTAAAGTCAGAAACTGGAGGGCTGTATGCCCGGGGGAAATTTAGGGTTACCAATAATTGGTGTTAGAGGTGAAGTCCTAGTAGTTTGCGAGGTTTGCAAGGTGGCCTATTAACATTGTCTCAGAGTATTCCCTATCAGAGGGTGTGACTTAAGGGTTGTTGGAATAGAGTCCCAACACCACAGTGCTCTCTTCAAAAGTATAGGAGACTGACTTTGCTCTATTTGTGTCCATAGTTTCAGTTCACCATGGCGTTGCCAATCAATGACTCTGCCAAGGTGAACTGCCTGGTAATATTTCCGGACGCCTGGCAACGCCAGTCCCCCCTAGTGTTTTGGTAAAGTTAGTTGTGTGCGGGGGATGCGTGGCTTCTTGTGAGCCCAGATTAAGTGGGTGAATATGGCCTGTATCTATTTAAAGTATGAGGACGGTATCCTGATCGGTAGAGCTTGAAACAGATAGAGGAATTTTGGCAAAATGCACATTTTAATTAAGTTACTCCTGCCAAACCATGAATGAATGTTTGTGTGCCATTTCTCAAGTGTTATTTTGGTTTTTGCTAAAAATGAAGGAAAATTGAGTTCGTATACACGGGAGCGATCTGCTGGAATGCTCGTGCCCAAATAGTTCAGTGCGGAATCCAGATTGCACTGTTGTAAGGGTTTGTGGTGATTCCCATCACCTCTGACTTGGTAAAATGTATTTTCAGGTTGGATAATGTGCCATATTTCTCAATTTGTTTGAGGTGATTCGGAAGTGAAACTGCAGGGTTTGTAATGGGAAAATAGCATATCATCAGCATAAGCTGAGATCTTGTGTTGTATTTTATCAGTCGTAATTACCTGTATGTTGGGATCTAATCTGATTGTAGATAGGAAGGGTTCTAGGGAGAGGGCAAATAAGAGGGGGGATAGAGGGCAACCTTGCCTAGTTCCATTTTGGATTGGAAAGGGTGTCGAGAGTACCTCGTTTGCCTTAACTTGTGCCGACGGGTTGGAATATATTCTGGCTATCCGATTCAGCATCACCTCTCCTAGTTCAATGTGTTTGAGGACAGAGAACATGAATGACCAGTTCACCCAGTCAAACGCCTTTTCCGCGTCAGTATTTAAGAAGACACATGGGGTTTTTGTGGATTGTGCTACATGCAGCAGATTCAGCACTTTAGAGGTGCTGTCTCTTGCCTCTCGTGTGGATATAAATCCAACCTGATCTAGGTGGATAAGCTTTTGCAGATGCTGTACATATCGGGTAGCCAAGATTTTAGTGTATAGCTTGAGGTCTACGTTTAATAATGATATAGGCCTGTAACTGTCACATGCAGTAGGGTCCTTCCCTTCTTTCAGTGGCGTAATGAGAACCTTCAGGGCCCCGGTGCAAGAAATCATGAAGGGCCTCCCTGACCCCCAGTTGGGGCCCTTCCCTCTGAGCCGATGGCGTAAATGCCAAGGCCCGGTCGCAAGTGTGATGTTTGTGACCCTGGTAGTTCTGCCACTGGCGTCTGTTTTTTTTATTTTTATTGTATTTTTCTACTATTTATTTATTGTTTTACAATATTATTTTATAAAAAATATTTTAATTTTTTTTTTTAAGAGTTCTGATGTTTCACCTTTGAGAACGAGAAAGGAGATTGAGAGCACAGCCTCAGCTGCACAGAATGAATGGACAGGAATAGCTCTGTATAGAGCTGCCCCTTTATTCGCAAACTGAAGCATAGTAAATACAGTTTACTATGTTTCAGTTATGAATGGATTGAGTCTGTGATCGGTATGGATCACTGACTCTCCATGCAGATACCCTACAGCAGCTGGCAGGAGAGGGGAGGGGGAACTCTGCTGAGCTGTGGGGACAAGGGGAGGGGCCAGGAGAGAGTGGGGGGGGGGCAGGAAAAAGTACAGGGGGGCTGGAGAGCACATGGGGGGCAGCAGAAAGAAGCTGCATAGGAGGCGTGGTGGGTGCGACTGCATATAGAGGAACTGATCTTTCCATTTCCCCCACTTCTCATCTCCTTTCAGCAGCTGCAGGAGGAGAATGGAGAGATCAGTTTCTCTGTATCAGTATTTCTCAACATTTCTTCAACATTTTAGTCAAGGTGCAACATATTGCCTCTTCACTGCCTGTCAAATGCCTCTGAAAAGTGATCTGCATCGCTTTTCAGAGGAATGGTATTTTCTTGTTGGTATTATGAACCCACCCTAAAAAAATCTGTTCTGAACGTAAAGCAAAAGGGGGTCAGAATTACAAGTAATGTGTATACATACACGCATGTAAACACACATGTACGCAAATACACACATATACATATAAATACATGGCCACACATAAATGCACACACATAAACGCACACACATGAGCAAACACACAAACATGCACATACGCATATAACTCTATACACATGCACACACATGCGCACACACATATAACTCTATACACATGCACACACACACACATGCGCACACACATATAACTCTATACACATGCACACTTACACACACACATGCGCACACACATATAACTCTATACACATGCACACATGCGCGCACACATATAACTCTATACACATGCACACACACATGCGCACACACATATAACTCTATACACATGCACACACACACACATGCGCGCACACACATATAACTCTATACACATGCACACACACACACATGCGCACACACATATAACTCTATACACATGCACACACATGCGCACACACATATAACTATATACACATGCACACACACACACACACACAAACATGCACATACATATATAACTCTATATACATGCGCACACACATATAAGTCTATACACATGCACACACATGCGCACACACATGTAAACATACACATGCACACAAATAAACGCACACACACATATATAAAACACACACACACACGCACACACCCAAACATGCAGACACACACACATATAAGCACACACACATGCATACAAACATATATAGATCGCCTTTTCAAAAATCTGCAGCTGCAGCTCTGTACCTTAAACTCTCCATGCCGGGTACTGCACTGCACTTACTTTCACTTTGTGACCGAGCTCCTGCACTGCCGAATGATTTCGCATCGGCTGAGGATGAGGGAGCTCGGTCCCATATGCAGCCACCGCTCGGGGAGAGGGGGCACATGGACCCCCTGCAGCATGGGGCCCAGTCGCAATGGTGACTTTTGCGACCCCTATACTTCCGCCCCTGCCTTCTTTATGGATGACCGAGATGTGGGCTCCCAATGTGTCTTTTGCAAAAGAAGAGCCAGAATCAATTGCGTTGTATAGATTAATCATGTGTGGGCCTAACGTTGGGAGTAATGTCTTATAATATTGTAAAGTATATCCGTCTGGGCCTGGAGCTTTTCCTGGTTTCATGGTCCCTAGCGCTTGTTGGAGTTCCAGGAGGGATATTGGGGAGTCCAGTTCCTCACAGATCTCAGTGGGAAGAGAAGGTAGCTGAGATGTTGTAATGTATTCCTCTATGGCAGACAGGGGCGACTGTGATATCGGTAAGTTATATAGGTGGGAGTAGAAAGATAATTTGTGTCCTCTAACCGCTCTCGCCAACAACTTCCCACATTTGTCCCCTGATTCACAGCTCGCCGTCCGGCAGGACTGCTTTGCTGCCTTTGCTTTGTAGTATAACAGATCAGTGATCTTTTTCTTGAGCACTGTGAGTTCTGTCTCTGAATCCGATTGGTCGTTTGTGTGAAAATAGAGATTTAACTCTTTGTTAACCTCTTCTAGTATTTCTGGAGTTTGTAAAAGACTTTCATTAAGGTGCCAGAAGCGGTTTCTAGGTGATTGTGTACCTGTCATATCATAGGTCAGATATACCGGAGCATGGTCCGACCAAGTGATATTGCCTATTGACGTGGTGAAGACCGCATGTAGTTTAGTATGTGGAATCAGAAAGTAATCTATTCTGGTGTAGAGTTTGTGTGGTGCTGTAGTCTCCAGACGTCTATTAATTGGGCTTTGTGTAGTAATTTGGCTATACATTTTGAGTGACTCGGAGGAATGGACGATGTGCCCGTGGAGGTGTCTGTTGATGGTATCAGAGGGATGTTGAAGTCACCTCCGAGGATTAATTGTCCCGTCTGAAAGTCCTGTAGTTTCCTTAACACTCCATTTAGAAATGAGGCCTGGTTTTCGTTGGGGGCATATATTGTCGCTAGTGTCACCTCTATGTGTCCTAATAGACCCTTTAGGAAGATGTACCGTCCCATAGTGTCTGTAAGGGAGTCTTGGCATTGCCAGGGGGTGTTGTTAGAGATTAATAAAGAAACTCCTTTTGATTTGGTCGTCGGGTTAGTAGAGTGGTAAGTTGTCGGGTATAATCTATTTCGTAGATATGGGAGATTGTTATTTTTGAAGTGCGTCTCTTGGATGAAAGCGATATTTGTATGAGATTTTTTTAGGTCATGGAACAACATGCGTCTTTTTTCTGGTGTATTTAGTCCTTTGGCATTTAGTGACATCACTACCAGTTTGTTTAGTGCCATCTTGGGGGGGGATCTAGGGAGGCGGAAAAAGGGGTAAGATTAGTGGGGCGGGGGTTAGAGGAATTCAGAGAGGAGGGGAGGTCGGGGAGGGAGAAATTGTCAGAATAGGAAAGAAAAAGAATCACAAGTTAATGAAGCGGAAACAGAAATCACACAATACAATCTGGGCCTATTGCCCTATTTCCATCTTAAATTACGGTAACTGCATATAATTCCCAGGAGGTTAAAAATGCCTCCCCGGGGGATATGCTATCCTATCTGGGAGAGAGGAAGGACAGGGCTCAATAGGTGAGCCCCCGACCTTCCCGTCCAATGTAACTCTAATGTAACAGTATAAGAGTGCTATCGTTCAGAAAGGAATCAACATTGTAAAATTCCCTTGTACTATGCCTCTCACCTAGCTCCCTCTGCCCCACTCATAAACTGACAGTGCCATGGTTCATCATACTGTATATTCCTGACCGGAGGCATCTTCTCCTATTTCATCCCCAGATCTGGTGCATCACCCTTGGATATCATGATGACATGTGCAGGTTGCTTTATGTAATAGGTTTTGTTTGTCATCTGCTCACCCTTACCTCATCTTGTCATTATCTAGTGATCATACCCCCCTCTCTCCGAGGGATACATCCGGGCCCCTCGATGAGCATAGCCGGCATCCAGTGCCATCTTAAGAGCATTATAGACCCCCGGGCAATAAAGTGCACTGGGGCCCTCTCTACACAATCACACACGATTGCCCATCAAATGCAGCTTTACTGTGCCTGTGAATGCTGCCTCACTGTGTCCATGAATGCAGCCTCACTGTGCCCACCATTGCAGCCTCACTGTGCATACCATTGCAGCCCCACAGTGCCCATGAATGCAGCCTCACTGTGCACACCATTGCAGCCTCGCTGTGCCCATGAATGCAGCCTCACTGTGCACACCATTGCAGCCTCACTGTGCCCGTGAATGCAGCCTCACTGTGGATTGCGGGATCGCAGGATGGCTGGGATGGGGGGATCGCAGGATGGCTGGGATGGGGGGTGGATGGGGGGGATCACAGGATGGCTGGGATGGGGGGGATAGCAGGATGGCTGGGATGGGGGGATCGCAGGATGGCTGGGATGGGGGGGATCGCAGCATGGCTGGGATGGGGGGTGGATGGGGGGATTGCAGGATGGCTGGGATGGGGGGGTGGATCGCAGGATACACCCCCCTAGACGATCCAGAAGCCTGTTGATACTTGACCACTCCCAATTTTGCTGGACCTTGTTACTGGAACTACTCAAAGTACTTATGATTTGTCGGATATCTTCCCCTTTTAAGCTGTGGTAAGATACAGACCATACAAATATTAATTAATCTTTTCCTCTCAAAATTGTAGGGATTGTATGTTACAGTTTATGTGTCAACCGTATCATGTACAAGTGTGTAGGGTAGCTTTATAATTAATTATTTTCCTATATTGATCATCTAGGCTGTGTGTGTTGAAGCCGTGTTTGGGGGGATTTAGATATAAATCTGTATTACAACAATTTAGATTACTGTGGTCCCAAGGAAAGTATTTATTGCCCTATTCAATTTAGTAGCTCTGTTGGATTATTATTTCTTTCAAATTGACAATATCTAGCTGTTGACTCCGCGAGACATACTTTGTATTCCTTCTGGCCGGAGAAATTCAGAGGACTGTTTCCCCGAGCAACAGGGGATATTGTGTTCTTGAACGTAAGGTGTGATTACTGCAAATATTTTTCTAACAGAGCCATTTGGGCTACCCTGAGTTATTTGTAATATATTAAGAAAAATAGTTTTTTTGCCGTGCTGATATTTTTGATAAGGTGTGTGAAATATTAATCACCAGAAATCCCGGTTCTGTATGAAATTGTGTAACTATATTATTTACTTATTAATTTTCTTGGGCAATATTTATGCATTGGTAAGAATTCCCCATAGATTAATGAACTCAGGAAATTATTGTGGTATGTACTGATTATCTGAACAAAATTCACAATTTTACCGTAAGGTTGGAGGCACTGAACAAAACACTGAGATCTTAATTTAAATTCCATACCACACTCACAACACTATGTAACCTTACACAGCCCGACTGGTACACATGTAAAAATTAAACTCTCCGTAGTGCCACCATCGAACATAACACATTCAAAAGAATGTGGTCACAGCACAACCATGAGCAATACATGTGGTTGCACCAGCAGTGTGGGGTTTTCAGGGTTAAAACAGGCAGTGAAGAGGCAACATATAACCTCACCCCCTGCATAGCAAATCGCTTCTCAGAGGGGCGTCATAGACTGCCACCTGTAATCTAGTCTTAAGAATGTTCTTCATTTTCTCTATGGTAATAATTTGCTTCTGTAAGCTGTCATTAAAGAAGTTATGTCCATATTAGTGTTTAAGTGCCTTCTCAGGCCCGGGTTTATTATAATCCAAAAATTCTGCAAAGCCTTCAGTGAAGCACTCCAAACTGTCTCAAAAGAGAGTCAGAAATATAATTGCAGAACATTGTTTGAGAAGTGATGACATCCAGCTGGACTAAACTCTATGGAGGCTCCTAGGCAATCAAAACCTTGGGGCCTCCTCGCAGGTTTCTGGAGGTTTCTCGTGCATACTCTCTGGTGGGATAACATTGAACTAAGTAGTGTACATACACACCAGCCGATGGATGACCATCACTACACATACAAAGGTTGCACCAAAATTTTTTCCAAACTGCAAGCTGAAAGAAGATGAGCTTTTAACAGACAAACTGTAATCAGAACCTAATGCCTATGGCTTATGTACTTTAAGTTGTTATTGGGTACATTACGTTAATACAGGATGTAAAGTTTTTCCCTTTTTTTGAGTTGATTTGTTTTTTCTATCTTTTGCAAAATGTCAGTAACCATAAACCAGATAAAGACAGAAAATGCAGTTACAAATCACACCTTTAATAAAAAAATAACAGTATAAAAACGTAGTCAACAACTGAAGCCAGGGTTTGCATGCCTGAGTGGGTAATCAGATGAGGCAGGGTCGGTCAGAAAGACAGAAGTAAGGAGCAAAAACAGGAACAGGTATTGAAAGAGAAGTCAGCCAGGCTAAGTCATACACAGGACCACACTGGAGATCATAGACCACGCAAGGGCACGGAGGAAATGAGCAAAGCTGTTTAAATAGCAAACACGGGCTGGCTGCAGGCTGGACTAATGAGGCAGATAGTGGTAACCAGGTGAGTCGCTGTGGAAACAGCCAGTGGCTGGTAATTAACCCACTGCTGATGAGCCTCTGTGCACTGAAAGAAAATAGCTGCTCGTAAATAGCAGGAGCCCAGCCCTGACATTTGAGAAAGTTTGATTGTAGTTTTCTTTCAAGATCAAATCAATATTATTTTGATCTATTGTCATGGGGCCTTTAAATGGCATGGGGCCAATGGGTTGGTGCCTACTCTGCCTATTTGGTATTCCAGCGCTGATGTAAGCAAACAACATCAAAACTGTGAGTGGCTCAAGAAGACTATACTTTTACTATAATAGATATTTTTATAGTGAGAATGTGCCTAATATTCACAAAGCATGATATACCCCCAAATCATTTAATAATCTCTTAAAAAATCCCAGAAATTTGGAAAAGATAGTAATAAACTTGGTATGTGAGAAAAAAACATAAAGTATGTTTATGTATAACTAAGACAAAACCTTTTTTTAAACATTTTGAATAGATTGGAAAGGGATTAGAACAGTCAGTCAGTTTTTATTGTCTGTCCCCTTTAGGGAGATTCAGCCTCTCAATTTGTCCTGTTTACTATTATCGTTGAAAGTGAAAGTAAAAGAGAATCCCAAATTTTGGATTGTCCTGGGAAATCTTCCAAAGGGGACACGAGTTCTGAGGATTTGGGGGTCCCCAAGAGACTCCCTTAATTTGCAGAGATTTCTAATCTACCCAATGAGACAAAGATGGCAAAAATAAATACTACATGAGTTATAACCCTTCCTTACACTGCCCAAAATGGAAAAATGTCTATAATTCTACTTTAAGACACACCCTATGGCAGACACAGAAGATACTGCCCAATTTCTTGTTGAGCTGAATCCAAAGGGAGTCCGTTTAAACATGCTGAAAATGTCACAATTAGTGATAAAACAATATTAATTATTACCAACCTAGTTTGGAAAAAAAAAAGCTACTGGTTGATCCTGTTCTAAAATCAAACACATTTACTGTCATTCGGTTCTTTCAAAGAGAGCACCAAGTATTCATTAAAGCTTTAAGTGCTGTTATATTCATGAAGCCTTCTAAATCTCATTTTGAACTATTTATTACTTTAGTTTTAAAACATCCTAATTTGTTTGAGAGACTTTGTAGATATCATGCACTATATCATAAAGGAATTTTTATATGTAATAAACCTTAAAATCACAGAAATACAGCTAGGTTCATACAATTAGATGTGTTAGATGTTCAATATATAACATTTATTCCACCATATATCATCAAATACCAAATGTTCAGCAAACTCAGATGTATTTACAATTGTACATGAAGGATATTTTCCATTCAGTTGAATCTGATTCCTGCAGTGGGATGAGGATAATTCTCCATGTGTTTCCCAGATCATAAATCTGCTTCATCAAGAGATATAGGCGGTGTATCTACAATATTTTCCTGGCCATACCTCACATCAGCACACAATGGGTTAACACCTCATCTGGCGCCCACATGACCACCTTTTCCTAGCTAAATAAAAGACAGCCCCTCTCCCACTGACGGTATAATTTTTTTTTTGGTCTTGCTCCAGGCCAATTGTGGATTGAAGTGGTAAGTACTTTGTTTGCTGCAAGGATATCCCCCCCACCGCACCGCCCCTCTATGTTCAGCCTCTCATGGAGTTGGAAGACTCAGAATGTTGGACGGTGGAGCCTCCTGAAACTGGGTATCCCTTGTGTTGGGTTGCGGGCAATATTGCTTAGATAGCACAAATATTCTACAGGTGTGGTATTAGTAAGCTCTGCAATGTTACCATTGGGGTTTTTCCTGTCTTGTATAGTTAGTGTGCCGCACTGCTCTACTGGCTTTGTCTTCAGTCTGAGAGTGGCGGTGCATGATGTCGCAGAGGGCAGGGAGATAGGTGGCACGGGGTAGCGACCGCCAGTCACCAAGCATCAGGCTAAAAAGTCTTATGCCGCGTACACACGGTCGGACTTTTCGTCTACAAAAGTCCGACAGCCTGTCCGACATACTTCCGACGTACCTTCGGCGGACTTGCGGCAGACTTTCTTACGAACGGACTTGCCTACACACGACCACACAAAAGTCCGACGGATTCGTACGTGATGACGTACACCGGACTAAAATAAGGAAGTTCATAGCCAGTAGCCAATAGCTGCCCTAGCATGGGTTTTTGTCCGTCGGACTAGCACACAGACGAGCGGATTTCGGGGTCCGTCGTACTTACGACGTAAAGATTTGAAGCATGTTTCAAATCTAAAGTCCGTCGGATTTGAGGCTAAAAAAGTCAGTTGAAAGTCCGGAGAAGCCCACACACGATCGGATTACCAGCCAGCTTTAGTCCGTCAGCGTCCGTTGGACTTTTGTAGACGAAAAGTCCGACCGTGTGTACGCGGCATTAGACTCTCCGGACAGCAGAGGTGTAAAGTTCTGACTTAATACTTGCATGTATCTATTACTGGCCCCTGTGCGCAATCAGTTCTAATCTGTTATTTAACACCATGTTGTATGTCAGTTTGTTTTAATGCTTTAACCAAATGGAATGCATACGTTCTGGACTTGTAATGTCAAAAATATTTCACACAATAAAGCTTTTTTTTTATTTGAGATAAAAAAAAAAGGAGTTCATACAATACGAATGGATTGGTTCCCTTCATTGTTTTCAAGGACTATTTTTGATGTGTTTAAAGCATTGGTCTAGCTAGATTCATAATTGTTTCAGCAATTCCTTGGCCATCAGTGTTTTCAACTAAGTGCCTCATCCCATAGGGTTGACAGTCATCCCATACGGTTGCTGCTGGTATGATAGTGGGTAATGCATGTAAGCCAGGGTCTTTTTCTTTGATTTTAACACTATTGACAATGTCGTCTTTAATGGTTTTTACTGTGGTGTGGTGAATGTTGCTCTTTTGTGGAAATCTTATTAATAAATATTTTCTATTTTTGTGACTATTACACTGCTGAGTGTTTCCCTTTGGAGTTACCCTCTCTTGGTATATTTCTATATCCAAGTCCTCCCCTTCTTTTCAGCCTGTTACTGAACTCCGGGATCCCCCACCCCTCAATAGGGGTGAGTCAGTGAATTTTCACTTCACTTCTAATTTAATCAAGTGTTGATTTTCCCTGTTTTAACAGTTCATTGCTGCTTAAGTAGATGAAAGTGAAAGGGTCTTAAAGAGACAAGGTACCTGTTTTTTTCTTGGTGACAGAATTATGGGTTTTTTCCATATTTATTTTACACATATGACCTCACCACACCTGTCAGTGGCACAGAAGATTAACAAACGTACGAGGGGGCGGCGTGGGACATATCGTCAAAAGAGTGCTCAAGGAATGCAAAGTATGGTGTTTTGCATGATTTTAGGAACAGAAGCCCTAAAAGAAAACACTCCAGAAAACATAAGACCCACCACTGGTCATCTCCTGACCAGGACAATATGCATTCCTCACATTCCCGCATAGGGCGACTTTCATGCTCCTCAAACAGCTCACTTGGCAATGGCTCACATGTGTTTACATAGAAAATGCCTTGCCCAGCCCTATAGCAAACATTGGCCATTAATCGGCATGGATTGCCTCAAATGCCAATGGATAAGGAACAGGCAAGACGCAAGCCCAACAATCGCAAACACACGTAGATATTTTCAAATGTGAAAACGGAAGAACTTCTTTTCTCATAATGACAGAGTTAAAAGCTCATTGATGAATAATGGGAGAGATGTGATAAGAAGACCAATTTTACAGTAAAGGTCTCCAAACTTTATCCAATGAATATGGCTGATGCATGGTTAACCACTTCCCGACTGGCGCACGCCGATGTACGTCAACAGAATGGCGCGGCTGGGCAAATGGACTTACAGGTACGTCCATTTGACGTGCGCGCGCCGGCCGGGAGCTCCGTGAGTCGGGTCACGGGTCCCGTGGACTTGATCGCCACGGGGATACCCGCGATCGCCTCACGGAGAGGACGAACGGGGAGATGCTGATGTAAACAGCATCTCCCCGTTCTGCCTAGTGACAAGTGTCACTGATCACAGCTCCCAGTCATCGGGAGCAGTGATCAGCGTAGTGACACACACAGCCCATCCCCCCTACAGTTAGAATCACTCCCCTAGGACATACTTAACCCCGCCCCCTAGTGGTTAACCCCTTCACTGCCAGTGTGATTTACACAGTAATCAGTGCATTTTTAATCGCACTGATCGCTGTATAAATGACAATGGTCCCAAAAATGTGTCAAAAATGTCCGCCATGTCCGCCATAATGTCGCAGTCACAATAAAAATCACTGATCGCCGCCATTACTAGTAAAAAAAAAATTATTAATAAAAATGCCATAAAACTATCACCTGTTTTGTAAATGCTATAACTTTTGAGCAAACCAATCAATAAACGCTTATTGCAATTTTTTTTTACCAAAAATATGTACAAGAATACGATCAGCCTAAACTGAGGAAAACAAATGTTTTTTTATATATTTTGGGGGGATATTTATTATAGCAAAATGTAAAAAATAATGCGTTTTTTTCAAAATTGTCGCTCTTATTTTGTTTATAGCGCAAAAAATAAAAGTCAATTTGTTTGAGAGCCACGTCGCACAACCGCGCAATTGTCAGTTAAAGTGACGCAGTGCCGAATCGCAAAAAGTGCTCCGGTCAGGAAGGGGGTAAAATCTTCCGGAGCTGAAGAGGTTAAGCAACGCACTTCCAGGAGTGGATGGGGCCTGCCAGTATCAGGTGCGCAAGTGTCTTTACCTTTTAATACCTTTAGGAATCCCACAGATTGAAAAGTGTTATGGCTGGCTCACACTGGATGCAGTCCATGCATTTTTATTAGTCAAAAATGCACAGTTTTTCCATGGATTCCAATGGCCTATATCACACCAGTGCAATGTGTTCCAGTACAGTCAACTAAAGGAGAACATGTTGCATTTTTTCTCTATGGAACGCATCTATAACATGGCAAAAGCATGGCAAAAGCATTGAAAAAGCACCTGAACGGATCCCTACCGACCTTAACTGCAGCTGCTGGACACCATCACGTGAGCTAACCTTCATCTCCTCACTATGACCCAATCTCCACTGAAGTTTTATTCCCATAATATCCATGGTTTTAATTCACCAGTAAAACGATCCAAGGCTTTCATCACCTAAAATCTAGTTGCGTTGACGTAGTATGCTTGCAAAAGACCAGGTTTTCCTCCTCTTCTGCCCCAAAATTTGTTTCCTCTCACTTCCCTACATTTTATCTGGCTTCCGCCCCCGAAAAGCAGAGGGGGGTTCTCATAGCCTTTAGACGCAATCTCCTATTCTCATGCTCCAAAGAAATAGTGGACCCAACCGGTTAGATACCTGCTACTCCAGGGCACATTAAATGGCCAGAATGTACCCCTAGTTGGGTACTATGCCCCCAACCGCTTCCAACATAAATTTTTCTCCCACCTTCTCAAGGTCGTGTCCCAACACAGCTCCGGGACGCTTATCTTGATGGGTGACACGAACGTAGCTCTGGACTCCTCGGTGGACAGGAAATACTCAACCGGATCCCCCCCTCTCATGACTCAGTTGTTGAGGAACACATGAGATCTCTTGTACAATCCCATGGCTTGGTGGATGCCTGGCGGGAGCTCCATCCCCGCAATCACGACTTCACCTACTACTCTAGCCCGCACGATAGCTTTTGTAGGATCGACCACGTTTTCATTCCTCTACGCCACATCTCCAATATCCATAAAATTACGATCCCCCCTTCCGTGTGGTCGGATCATGACCCTATCGTTTTTTTATTCACCCTCTCAGATCTGACAAGCCCTACCTTTCAATGGCGATTAAATGACTCACTCCTTACATCACAAGACGCCCTCCTTGAGATCCATACACGACTCCAAATTTTCTTTAAGGAAAATGTAGGCTCCATCTCTCTTTGGGAGGTCCACAAGGCTACCATGAGAGGCCACTGTATACAACTGGCATCCTCCCGCAAACGCCATAAGGAGAAGTGCAGTTCTTTTGGTCTCCGCTAATGCGGAGTGGAAATCCCACCCCTCGCTAGCAAACAGGAAAGCTAGGGACACCCTTGCAGCCGAATGAGACTTGTTGGCCTCCGACCGAGCCGAGAGGGCCCTACGGTGGACTAAACATAAATTTTATTCCTGCGCAAATAAACCGGGCGCAATGCCGGCTAAGAAACTCAATGCTACATCTCGCAGCCATAAACCTATCTGCCTTCGTACTGCCAACGGAGACCTCACTTCGGATCCGAACAAAGTCACTGCGGCCCTGGCAGACTTCCTAGCCTCGCTTTATAGCAAACCTTCCCCCTTCCCTCTTATTCTCGCGAACGACTTCTTTCGCCTCTCTCCTCAGCAGCCTGTGCGACTCTTAATGCTGACATTACTGAACTGGAGGTGGCTCAGGCCATCAAGGGTATTCGTGTTTCGAAGGCCCCGGGCCCAGATGGCTTCACCGGACTATACTACCGCAAGTTTTCTCCCCTCTTGCTCCCCCATCTGACGGCCTACTTCAACTGCATGAAACAAGGTGCGCTGCCCTCCCCGGACTCATTACGAGCTCACATCTCCATGATTCCTAAGACCACAGAGGAGGCCTACGAACCCCAGGCGTTTCGCCCAATTTCCCTATTAAATGAGGATGTGAAACTTTTGGGGAAAATCAATCCTATGCTTTCGCATTAACAAATACTTGCGCTCCTTGGCTCACAGAGACCAGGTGGGCTTTGTACCTGGCCGTCAGGCGGGGGACATTGTCCGAAAGGTTGTCCACTTGATCACCCTACTACAGCAATGCAAAATCCCCGGCTTTCTCCTTTCTCTTGACATATATAAAGCTTTCGATACCCTCTCATGGGACTATCTACGTTACGTGCTACAACGTTGGGGCTTTGGCGACTTGATCCTGTCATGCTTGACTGCCCTTTACTCAACCCCCTCTGCCTCAGTTCGTTATGCTGGTTGCCTCTCGCCCTCTTTTCCTATCTCTAGGAGAACGAGGCAGGGCTGCCCTCTATCCCCGGTCCTCTTTGTTCTTGCCCTCAAACTTCTAGCTATTGCCCTTAGGGCAGACCCTAATATCACGGGCATCCCTTATGCAGGTGACAACTATAAATTGAATATGTTCGCTGATGATGCCTTCCTGACCCTCACCAACTCCATCGTCACCCTACCAAATCTCCGGGCCCTTCTAACCCGCTTTTCAACTATCTCCGGCCTCCGTATTAACCCACACAAAACTACCGCCCTGAACGTTACTCTCCCGGGCCCCCTAGTCTTACACCTCCAACCTTCCTTCCCTTACCGCTGGGCAAGCTCCTCCCTGGACTACCTGGGCATCAAGTTGACCCCCTCTTATGCTTCCCTTTTCTCCACCAACTACTACCCACTCTTGCGCACAATCACGGCTCTCATGACATCTTGGCGATTCCCCACTTTATCCTGGATCGGCCGTATCCATGCGGTCAAGATGACCATTCTTCCAAAGATTCTTTATTTTTTTCGAACCCTTCCTGTCCGGGTCCCTGCCTTCTATCTGCGGCTACTTCAGAACAGACTTCTCGCCTTTATCTGGGCACATAAACGCCCCAGGGTTTCCCACTCTACGCTCTATGCTCATAGGTTACGGGGTGTGCTGGGCGTTCCGGACGTTGCAAAGTATCACCAAGCAGCCCAAATTTCCCAACTCTCCATGCTCCACGCAACTTCTGATATCCCCCTATGGGTTCTCCTGGAGTTACCCAATTGCGCGCCTGTCCCTATCTTGGCCTTATTATGGCTACCCCCTAAAATGCGACCGCCTTCTGCCAGCCCCCTCATGATACACAGTCTGAAATTATAGGACTCGATACGATACTCGGGCAAGCTTATGTCCCCATTCTTACCGCTGCTTCCCCTCTTGAATGTTCCCACCTGGTCTAGAACAACCCCACATTTTTTCATGGTGGCCTACCCATGTGTGTTCCCTGGTTCGCCACTTTCTTCATACCCGCACCTTTCCCACGTGGTCCTCGTTTCGAGAGACCCATGAAGCTCCACCTGCCGAACTCTTCCGTTATATCCAACTGCGACACTGGATAACTTCCCTCGGGCGCCTGGGCTCCTTTCCGTATCAAATGACTGCCTTTGAGCACTCCTGCCAACATTGCCCAGGTGCTCGCGGCACCATTTCCATGATATACTCCTTACTAACTACTGGCAACACTTCCACTACCCTTTCCTATGTGCTTAAATGAGAACGCGACCTGTCCCCCATAGATCTAGCAGACTGGAGTAAAGCCTGGTCCAGCATAGCAAAATGCTCCTTCAACACTGCCACGTTGGAGGCGGCCTATAAGGTCCTCCTGCTCTGGTACTGGGTCCCAGCTCGTATCGCCAAATCAAACCCATCATTCAATGACAGATGCTTAAGAGGTTGTGGTCAACGAGAAGATGAACTGCACACACGGTGGTCTTGCCCCTGTCTTGTAGGCTTCTGGTCAAGGGTCTTTGGTCTACTTTCCTCCCTATTTCATGCTCCCTTCCGCAAAGACCCCATATTTGCATTACTCCATTGCATTACCGCTCCCGGGCCTCTTCTCTCATCAACAAAAACTAGCTACATACTTATTTATTGCCACCAAAACGAACAATAGCGAGGGCTTGGAAAAAACCATCTGTCTCATTCGCAGAGGTGAAGAATTCCTTGACGACCCTCATGATCAACGAGAAAATGTCCAGCGTCCTCCATGACTCCCATGCAAGATTTCTTAAGGTATGGGCCCCGTGGTGGTCCTACACACTCCCCAACCTAAATCCGATTAGTCTAGGTCTGTATATTCAACTTGAACTAGCCTCCAGCCTGGGGGACCCCTTTTTCCCCCTCCCATTTCCTCTCTTTCTGGGCCGCTCTGTTTTACTCTTATATCCCTCCCCCCCCCCCCGTTGTTGTATATGTGTTCTTTCCCTGTTTTTTCTTTTCTCTCTTCTCGTGTTTGTTTGTCTCCCTCTACCCTGTTTTTGGACAACTCCGCTCACCCTTGTCTGCCTTAGCCCCTGGGCCTCTTGGCTTGGGCATAGCGCACTGACCGCCGGCCCTGGCTGACAGGTCAATGTCAGTTGATAAAATACACTCAAAAAAATGTTCATTATGTACTTTCATGTAAACCTTTTTCTTATGTTTCTGTACGTATCCCCTGCGTGGGAATTCGTTATCTGGGGTTTTTCCCTCTCTCATATTTCAATAAAAACATTGTACCAGAAAAAGCACCTGAACACCTCAGAAGTGTGCACATAGAAAGACCTCTTTAACGCTTTAATTGTGGCGAACTGGCCTGCACACTTGCAGAAAATTTATACTGTGGCAGGTTATTGCCTGTGGACTAGCGACAGCACTGTGATGTTTAAAGCATTAAGAAATGGCCTTTAATTCAAGTAGAACCTGCAGGAGTGGGCATGGTTCGTGAGGACTTGAACCTGGCTGCTGACTTTTAGCCGAGGCTTCAATAGACCTAGTTCTAGGAATGGCACATTCAGTCACAACCATGAGCGCGTTGCGGTTGCGCCACTGGAGGGTGCATGAAGCTTTCACACAAGCCCTTTGTAACATTCTCCAAAATGGGAGGTTGTCGTTTGGCAATGCGCTGGACAAAGCGAGTGACAGAAGAAATTTCCAGAACGTGGTCACAGTCTAATAAAAGGAAGAAGCCGTCTTTTTGCTCAAATTGGTCGATCTTCAGAAGGGTTCAGGAGGCCAACTTAAATAAGCCAGGCTGAAATTTACCAGATCACAATGAAGGGGGCTCATACTTTCTGTTTACATGGAATCCAATCCAGATCAGGCTGATAGACATTTGTGAAAATCTTTTGAAGGTGGGCCCATCCAGTGTCTTCCAGTGAGAGCCAGGATAGCCTCCTTTTTGGAGGGTTTAGGCAACAAACAACAAAGGCAGTTAGCTGGGAGTACAATCACCTTTCATTCATGACTAGGGATAACATCGGCTGTTCGCAAGTTCGCCGAACAATCAAAAGTGCTAATTTTAAAGGCTTATATGCAAGTTATTGTCATAAAAAATGTTTGGGGACCTGGGTCCTGCCCCAGGGGACATGGATCAATGCAAAAAAGTTTTAAAAACGGACGTTTTTTCAGGAGCAGTGATTTTAATAATGCTTAAAGTCAAACAATAAAAGTGTAATATCCCTTTAAATTTTGTAGCTGGGGGGTGTCTATAGTATGCCTGTAAAGGGGCACATGTTTCCCGTGTTTAGAACACCCTGGCCGGTGGTTGTGGGGGTCTGCAGGCGGGGGGCTTATCGGAATCTGGAAGCCCCCTTTAACAAGGGGACCCCCAGATCCCGGCACCCCCCCGTGTGAAATGGTAAGGGGGTACAAAAGTACCCCTACCATTTCACTAAAAAACTGTCAAAAATGTTAAAAATGACAAGTTTTTCAGACAGTTTTTGACAATTCCTTTATTTAAATGCTTCTTCTTTCTTCTATCTTCCTTCATCTTCTTCTTCTGGCTCTTCTGGTTCTACCTCCGGTGTTCTCGTCGGTTCTTAAATAACGGGGGGCGGGGCCACCCAGTGACCCCGCCCCCTCTGACGCACGGGACATGACGGGACTTCCCTGTGACATTCCCCGTGACGTCTCAGGGAAGTCCCGTCAAGTCACCGTGCACCAGAGGGGGGCGGGGTCACCAGGTGGCCCCGCCTCATGTTATTTAAGAACCGTCAGAAGAGGAGACGCGTCACACAGCAGGAGCCTCCCTCCATGCCAGCATGGGTGCGGAGCGGCCCGGAGAAGAAGATGAAGAAGAGAAGAAGATGAAGAAGAAAAGAGGATGAAGAAGAGAAGAAGATGAAGAGAAGAGCGGGAGCCTCCCCCATGCCATGGGTGCAGAGTGGCCCGAGGAGAAGAAGATAGAAGACGCCGCGGAGGAGATGCTGGACGAGAACACCGGAGGAAGAACCAGAAGAGCCAGAAGAAGAAGAAGAGGATGAAAGAAGATAGAAGAAAGAAGAAGCATTTAAATAAAGGAATTGTCAAAAACTGTCTCTTGTCATTTTTAACATTTTTGACAGTTTTTTAGTGAAATGGTAGGGGTACTTTCGTACCCCCTTACCATTTCACACAGGAGGGGGCTGGGATCTGGGGGTCCCCTTGTTAAGGGGGGCTTCCAGATTCCAATAAGCCCCCCGCCTGCAAACCCCCACAACCACCGGCCAGGGTTGTGGGGATGAGGCCCTTGTCCTCATCAACATGGGGACAAGGTGTTTTGGGGGGCTACCCCAAAGCAACCTCCCAATGTTGAGGGCATGTGGCCTGGTACGGTTCAGGAGGGGGAACCTCTCTCGTCCCCCCCTCTTTTCCTGCGGCCTGCCAGGTTGCGTGCTCGGATAAGGGTCTGGTATGGAATTTAGGGGGACCCCCACGTCATTTTTTTTTTTAAATTTTGGTTCGGGGTTCCCCTGTGGGGAATTCCCATGCCGTTTTTATCAATGAACTTTTATGTATATTGTCGGATCGGCAGTGCAATAGCCGCGAGTAGTTTTAAATGACTTTTTTTCTTTGAAATGTCATTTTGCTGTCAGACTGTTCTAAACACGGGAAACATGCGCCCCTTTACAGGCATACTATAGACACCCCCCAGCTACTAAATTTAAAGGGATATTACACTTTTATTGTTTGACTTTAAGCGTTATTAAAATCACTGTTCCTGAAAAAACGGCCGTTTTTAAAACTTTTTTTTGCATTGATCCATTTCCCCTGGGGCAGGACCCAGGTCCCCAAACACTTTTTATGACAATAACTTGCATATAAGCCTTTAAAATTAGCACTTTTGATTATTCATGTTCTTGTCCCATAGACTTTAACGGTGTTCACATGTTCGAACGAACTTTTTTCCTGTTCGCATGTTCTGGTGCGAACTGAACAGGGGGGTGTTCGGCTCATCCCTATTCATGACCAACAGATCTCAAGAAGAAAGAATTACTGCAAGATTACTTATAAGAATTATACTTCAACAAATCCATAGTGCTGATGCCACTAAAAGAACAAATACTGGGGGTTTCTCCCCATTCTTTCTAGTACCCAAGGCATCAGGAGCTTTCCCTACTGTCTGGGTTTGAAGAAATCGAATGGGTACATACACAACAAAAGGTTCAGGATCGGGTCCGTGCAAACAGTCATGGCAATAGTTCAGCATGAGGACCAGTTAGTCAATCGACTTTCCGGACGTATACTTCCATATACCAATGGGTGTGTAACACCAGAAACATCTGAGATTTGCAGTGACTGGTTGTCACTTCCAGTTTAGGTGTTTGCAATTTTTAGAATTGGCACGGCACCAAGAACATTTTTGAACATTTTGAAGGTAGTAGTGGCCCTGCCATTACTTGGACAATGTTTTGATTGTCACAGGTGTAAGCCAGGAGCTGACAAAGCATCACAACCTTGTCCTAGAAATCCTTTTCCAAGTTCAGTTGACTAGTGAACAAATAGGAAAAGCAGTTAACCCCTTCTTAAGCTATGAAGGATCTTGGAGTAGTTTTTCATGCCCACTTAATAGCCTGGCTATTGAATCGGCCAGAGGTGCAGGGATGCTCATCCGAGGTGGTTCAGACCTTGGCAAAGACCACAAGACCATGAACGCTACATATGAGGAAGTTTGTTCTGTTTACTGAGCAAAGTTTTCTCTTCTGTGTCCCCAGCTCTAGACATTTTTACAGTCGGCCCTTAAGGTTGTTCTGGCATGTAACTCCATTGAACAAATGCTTCATGCAGGCCGTAATCCATTAACGACCACCAAGGAAATTCTTGTTCCCTTCATGGGACTGAGGTTTGGTTCTTAAAGCACTCGTACAGGCATCCTTTGATCCAATAGCTTGATCCATTGCGGTTCCTAATGGTAAAACTTCTTCCTCTGACAGCAGTTGCTTCAGACAGAAGGATGTTGGAGGTGGCAGCACTTTCCTGCAAAGATCCCTTGTGTGTTTTTACCAGAAATAGTGATACTACGTCCATCTCCAAGTGGTATCCAGTTTCCAGGAAAACCTGGGGGTAGTCTCTCCCAAGCATTCACATGGAGTTACCGAGTACACAGCAGGCAGACTTCAGGTCCTTACACAAGTTGCTAACAGTGTGCATGCAAAGATCAAAGACTTGTGCAAAGTGGACATTCCTTTTTTATTTTGCGTCAGGGTATTAAGTCATCTTCTATTGGTTCACCAGGGTGATTAGATTGGCATGCGGAAAGTGGACCTTTCTGCTCAGGAACAGGGGCAAGCTCATTCGACCTGAGGGGTGGCAGCTTTTGCGGCAGTTATGCCAGGATGTCACTGAAGGGTATATGAGAAATGGCTAGCCCTTCATTCAACTTTACAAGCTAGACATGCAGTCGGCAAGTTCTGCAAAGTTTGGGATGAGACATATACATTATTTTTGTCTTTGGCAGCTTTTCTGCGATTGTCAATGTTTCTTTTCATGTGTACTCTCCCGCCCATTTATTCAGCTAGTTAAATCCCATTGTGTGCTGACGTGAGGTATGGCCAGGAATATGGACTTCATCAGCGAACTGCCATTGACAGTTTGCTGATGAAGTCCCGGCCACAGGACGATACGCGTGCGACGAAAGGGTACCATGACGTCACTACAGCCACCTTCCTTGATTCATGCATGTTATGCTGTATGCCTCACATCCTAGCACTTGGTTTTCAGTGCTATGTTTGTAAGTAACATTTTTTTATCAATATTAAAGCTGGTTTTAGTCAAAACAGAGAGCACTATATATGTCTCATTGATTTTATATGAACCATGACTGCATAAGAGACTTGCCATATTGCTGCTGCATTATTGAAGCTGGATTTCGATCATTGGATCATGCCCAAAGTTTCAGTATTCTGCGCCATCACCCCATTTTCGCAGTCCGTTGGTACCGTTACTCATAAGACCCCTTTCACACTGAGGCACTTTTCAGGCACTATAGCGCTAAAAATAGCGCCTGTAAAGTGCCTCTCCTGTTACTCCAATCACACTGGAGTGGTGTGCTGGCAGGACATCAAAAAAAGTCCTGCAAGCAGCTTCTTTGAGACGCTTTAAGAGCGGTGTATACACTGCTCCTGAAGTGCCCCTGCCCATTGAAATCAATAGGCAGTGCCGCCAAAGGGCCGGCAAAGGGCTGCTGCAGCGGCTCTTTTGCGGGCACTTTTAATCCTTTTCTGGCCACTAGCGGGGGTTAAAAGCACCCCGCTAGCAGCCAAAAAGCGCTGCCAAAATGACGGTAAAGCGCCGCTAAAAATAGTCACTAATCAATAGTCAATAATCCAGAGTCACTAAAGAATTGTGTAAGTTGTTCAAAATCTCCGTACCTCTGTCTACCACCCCCAAACTGATGGTCTTGTGGAAAGATTTAGCAAAATGCTCAAGAACATGTTAAACAAGGTGGTGACCAAAGACTGGATAAATTGGGATTTTTTGCTGCCATACCTCCATGTTTGCTACATGATAGGTACCTCAGGTCTCTACAGGGTACTCCCTTTTTGAACTACTGTATGGTAGACATCCCAGGGGATTGCTAGATGTCGCAAAAGAAACGTGGGAGAGACCACGCCTTATATAAGCATCATCAAGCATATCTCACTGATGCAAGATAGAATCGTGGCTGTCATGCTGCTTGTACAGGAACATACAGTCAGGTCCATAAATATTGGGACATTGACACAATTCTAATCTTTTTAGCTCTATACACCACCACAATGGATTTGAAATGAAACGAACAAGATGTTCTTTAACTGCAGACTTTCAGCTTTAATTTGAGGGTATTTACATCAAAATCAGGTGAACGGTGTAGGAATTACAACAGTTTGTATATGTGCCTCCCACTTTTTAAGGGACCAAAAGTAATGGGACAATTGGCTGCTCGGCTGTACCATGGCCAGGTGTGTGTTATTCCCTCATTATCCCATTTACAAGGAGCAGATAAAAGGTCCAGAGTTCATTTCATGTGTGCTATTTGCATTTGGAATCTGTTGCTGTCAACTCTCAATATGAGATCCAAAGAGCTGTCACTATCAGTGAAGCAAGCCATCATTAGGCTGAAAAAACAAAACAAACCCATCAGAGAGATAGCAAAAACATTAGGTGTGGCCAAATCAACTGTTTGGAACATCCTTAAAAAGAAAGAATGCACCGGTAAGCTCAGCAACACCAAAAGACCCGGAAGACCACGGAAAACAACTGTGGTGGATGACCGAGGAATTCTTTCCCTGGTGAAGAAAACACCCTTCACAACAGTTGGCCAGAACAAGAACACTCTCCAGGAGGTAGGTGTATGTGTGTCAAAGTCAACAATCAAGAGAAGACTTCACCAAAGTGAATAGGGTTCACCATAAGATGTAAACCATTGGTGAGCCTCAAAAACAGGAAGGCCAGATTAGAATTTGCCAAAAAACATCTAAAAAAGCCTTCACAGTTCTGGAACAACATCCTATGCACAGATGAGACCAAGATCAACTTGTACCAGAGTAATGGGAAGAGAAGAGTATGGAGAAGGAAAGGAACTGCTCATGATCCAAAGCATACCACCTCATCAGTGAAGCATGGTGGTGGTAGTGTCATGGCGTGGGCATATATGGCTGCCAATGGAACTGGTTCTCTTGTATTTTATATGATGTGACTGCTGACAAAAGCAGCAGGATGAATTCTGAAGTGTTTCGGGCAATATTATCTGCTCATATTCAGCAAAATGCTTCAGAACTCATTGGACGGCGCTTCACAGTGCAGATGGACAATGACCCGAAGCATACTGCGAAAGTAACCAAAGAGTTTTTTAAGGGAAAGAAGTGGAATGTTATGCAATGGCCAAGTCAATCACCTGACCTGAATCCGATTGAGCATGCATTTCACTTGCTGAAGACAAAACTGAAGGGAAAATGCCCCAAGAACAAGCAGGAACTGAAGACAGTTGCAGTAGAGGCCTGGCAGAGCATCACCAGGGATGAAACCCAGCGTCTGGTGATGTCTATGCGTTCCAGTCTTTGGGCTGTAATCGACTGCAAAGGATTTGCAAATCAAGTATTAAAAAGTGAAAGTTTAATGGATGATTGTTATTCTGTCCCATTACTTTTGGTCCCTTAAAAAGTGGGAGGCACATATACAAACTGTTGTAATTCCTACACCGTTCACCTGATTTGGATGTAAATACCCTCAAATTAAAGCTGAAGGTCTGCAGTTAAAGCACATCTTGTTTGTATCATTTCAAATCCATTGTGGTGGTGTATAGAGCCAAGCCCAGGAGGCCCTGAGAACGGTTTATAATTGGGGTGCCAAGGCCCAAACCTTCAACCCTGGTGATAGAGTGCTGGTACTAGTCCCCACTGTTGAGAGTAAATTCCTAGCAAAATGACAGGGTCCCTTTGAAATACTACAAAGTTTACCAGCCAGGAAAAAGGAAACCAGAGCAAATATCACGTTTAATCTCTTGAAACCTTGGAAGGACAGAGAGACTTTACTGACAGTCCCAACACCTCAAAAGGACATGTCCCCTGGGACACCTGAAGTATCCAGAACTGAAATCTTGTCAGTGGCTCAACAGAAGGACGTTAAAGAGTTTGAGTAAAAATAGAGACTTTTTCTCTTACCTGCCCGGACTGACCACGTTTTTACAGCATGACATAATTACGGAACCAGGCGTCCACGTAAATATAAAGCCCTATAGGATACCAGAAGCTAGTTGAGAAGCAGTTGCAGATGATATACAGAACATGTTAGAGTTGGACGTGATAGAGGAGTCCCACAGTGACTGGTCAAGTCCTGTGGTGTCGGTCCCAAAACCAGATGGAAATACAAGGTTTTGTAATGATTTCAGCAAGTTGAACAGAGTGTCCAAATTCGATGCGTACCCAATGCCTTGGGTCGACGAGCTTATTGACTAAATGGGAAGTGCCAGGTACATAACTACTTTAGATTTGACTAAAGGTTGCTAGCAGATACCCCTAACAGAATCTGCAAAAGAGAGAACAGCGTTTTCTACCCCGAGGGGTCTTTCCAGTATAAGCAGATGCCTTTTGGTTGCATGGTGCTCCTGCCTCATTCCAGAGAATGATGGATAAGACGTTAAGACCACATGGGCAATACGCAGCCGCCTATTTGGACGATGCCTATAAATAAAAAGCAAATTTGTGCATTTCTTGGGATCACAGGATACTACAGGAGTTTCATACCCAATTTTGCCACCATTGCAACCCCACTGACAGATCTGTGGAAGGGTAAAGTGGTAAAGGAGTTTGTGGTACAGACAGACGCCTCTGATGTGGGACTGGGTGTGGTACTGTCCCAGGTCAAAGATGGTGAGGAACACCCAGTGCTCTACCTGAGCAGAAAGCTGAGCAGACATGAGAAAAACTATGCTATTGTTGAAAAGGAATGTTTAGCTATCAAATGTACCTTATATGACCTGAAGTATTACCTGTTGGGGAGAACATTCAGACTAGTCACTGATCATGCCCCTCTCAAACAGATGTGTGATAAGTCGTGTGACAAGGTGGTTCCTTGTTCTTAAAGCAATTAAGTTTACAGTGGAGCATAGAGCTGGGGAAACTTCAGAATAATGCAGATGCCCTTTCCCGTATTCATTGTCTGGTTGGGACAGTTGCTCAACCACAGGGGCTTGACCAGGGGGGGGATATGTGACATTATGAAAGGCGAGGTGATTGATGAACGTTATGTTTTACCTCAAATGCGTTCATTAGCTGAGAACTAAGGTGGAATCTGGTCCAGGTTTTACCAGCCACCTTGGTTGGGGTGGTTCTGGACCAGATTTTGCGGTCCACTTATGTCCACCAACAGGTGGTATAAAGTAAGCAGGACTAGAGCAAGGGATTGCTCTTGGCCTGGGACTCAGGAAGCCAAAAACCTGAGAGAGCTACTTATGTGAAATTTGCTTTGTGAGAGAAAGAAAAGGTTTGCATTCAGTGTTGCCAACCGCAAGTATATTTACTGGCAGCCAGTAAAAAATGGGCACTTTTCTCCTGCCAGTAAATGCCAGTGAAAGAAAAAGGTTGCCAGTAAATAATTTGGCTGTGAGGCTTGGCCAAAACCATCTGAGTGCTTGCTACAGTGTGTTCGGACTGTGCCAGCAGTGTGTCGCATGAAGTCATGATTCAAGGGAGCAGGGCAGCCGGAGCCTCATGTGCAGGTCTGCGGAACAGGAGGAAGGGAAGCCGGGAGTGGAATGAAGGGACCACCTGGCATGGAGAGAGAGGGTCACTGTGTCTCTCCATGCCAGGAGGGGACGTGTCATGTTGGTGAGGTGCCATCATCATCTGTGCTGCTGCACACTGCTGTCAGTGTCACTGTGAGAGTCAATTTCATGTGTGTACCACCCATTGTAATTTCTTGCCCTCTCGATTCCTGTCCCTGAGCTACTTATTTACTATATCGAAAATAAAATAAGTAATATGTTTTTACCTTAATATCTACCTTAAATCACTTTGCTAATTGCATATTGTACTTGTTTATAGCCTAAATACAGAAATTTGCACTTAAAACTGTCATTTTGAAACTTTTAGATATGCCAGTAAAAACGTGACAGTGCCAGTAAATTTTGGGTGTTGTGTCAGTAAATTTCAATCTGGTAGCTTGGCAACACTGTTTGCATTATCTTTGTTTTGTGGGTGACTGGGAGAGGCCCTTCACCTCTGAGTTGGGAACCTGCAATGTTTAGTTAGTGCCTGGATGGCAAAGATTTATTCTCTGTTTTGTTTGTTTAATGTTCATGCAATCTTTTTAAATAAAACTGGCTACAAGTCAGATTTTTAAGAAAATCTGCCCTTTGGACTACCTTTTCCCAGGGAAGGTGATCCCCCTTGAGCTAACCCCTGACTATATATATATATATATATATATATATATATATATATATATATACACAACAATATACAAGATAAAGTGACTTTTAAAGATCCAGAAGCGTATCATAAACTCCATAAAACTTTCTAAGTACCTAAGCAACATAAAGTTCAATAATGAATTTCACATCATACATATGGAAGTGTAAATTATTCAAAAGACTGGATCCTAATTTAAACCAGGTGCTTGCGTGACTTTTAGAGATTGTATTCAGCAAGTTTTACACCCATGGATTAATGTGTCAGAATCATCACCCCCCCACCCCCCACCTATTTTGTTACATTACAGCTTTTAGTTCAATGTATTTTTAATCTGAATTATATGTGATTAATCAGAACACAATAGTCTAAGTTGGTGAAGTAAAATTAGAAAAATATATACATAAAGCTATTTTTCAGAAATAAAAAACTGATAATCACTAACCAAACATTGCCATGAAGACCAAGGAACTCTCCAAACAAGTAAGGGACAATGTTGTTGAGAAGTACAAGTCAGGGTTAGGTTATAAAAAAAATATTCAAATCTTTGATGATCACCATCAAATCTATCATAACTAAATAGAAAGAACATGGCACAACAGCAAACCTGCCAAGAGACGGCTGCACACCAAAACTTACGGACCGGGCAAGGAAGGCATTAATCAGAGAGGCAGCACAGAGACCTAAGGTAACCCTGGAGGAGCTGCAGAGTTCCACAGCAGAGACTGGAGTATCTATACATAGGACGACAAAAAGCCGTACGCTCCATAGAGTTGGGCTTTATGGCAGAGTGGCCAGTAGAAAGCCATTACTTTCAGAAAAAAAACAAAATGGCACGTTTTGAAATTAGATTTTTTTTATTTTCTATTGGATATGTTTTATAGCAGAAAATAAAACATAGTTTTTTTTCAGAGTTTTAATACAGTGACTTGTAAAATGTAAAAAATGTCATTTGTGTACAGTGTTGCATGTCTGTGCAATTGCCAGTTGAAGTAGTGCAGCGCTCTATAGCAAAAAATACTCTGGTCATGAAGGTGGTAAATCTTCTGGAGGTCAAGTGGTTAAAAGCCTTTACAGGTTACCACTTTAGATTTACACAGGAGATCTGATACTATAATTATTGCTCTCGATTTGATGTTTGCGGTAATACCTCACATGTGTTCGCCTTCGTGCACGAACACCGGGGATGGGCGATCTTTTACTTTCTTTTTCTTTATTCAAGATTTTCTCAAATCCAACAATTTTTAAAATAAAAAGGCAGGTTACATGCATATTACAATCAGACATGTCTCCAAAGTGTCCTTTAAAATGGCACGTTTTGAGTTTGAGAAAAGGCATGTGGGAGACTCCCAAAATATATGGAGGAAGGTGCTCTGTTCTGATGAGACTAAAATTGAACTTTTTGGCCATCAAAGAAAGCGCTATGTCTGGCACAAACATCACATCACCCAAAGAACACCATCCCCAGAGTGAAACATGGTGGTGGCAGCATCATGCTGTGGGGATGTTTTTCAGCAGTCGGGACTGAGAAACTGGTCAGAGTTGAGGGAAAGATGGGTGGTGCTAAATACAGGCATATTCTTGAGCAAAACCTGTACCTGATTTGAGGCTAGGATGGAGGTTCACCTTCCAGCAGTGCAATGACCCCAAACACACTGCTAAAGCAACACTCAAGAGGTTTAAGGGGAAACATGCAAAGCCCAGACCTCAATCTAATAGAAAATCTGTGGTCAGACTTAAAGATTGCTGTTCACAAGCACAGATCATCCAACTTGAAGAAGCTGGAGCAGTTTTTCAAGGAGGAATGGGCAAAAAAACCCAGTGGTAAGATGTGGCAAGCTCATAGAGACTTATCCAAAGTGACTTGGAGCTGTGATAGCTGCAAAAGGTGGCTCTACAAAGTATTGACTTTAGGGGGTGTGAATAGTTATGCAGATGGACTTTTTCCGTTATGTTGTCCTATTTGTTTGCTTCACAATAAAAAAAAAAAAACATCTTCAAAGTTGTGGGCATGTTCCCTAAATTAAATGATGCAAATCCTCAAACAATCCATGTTAATTCCAGGTTGTGAGGCAACAAAACATGAAAAATGCCGGGGGGGGGGGGGGGTGAATAATTTTGCAAGGCACTGTATGTGCAATAACATTTGAGCTTCGCTGAAGGTCCAGGTGTATAACCTTTCAGGGCTAAAAAGCAAAACATCCAATATACTTTTTATAATGTTAAATGATTCTCACTGCACTCTGACATCCCAAAAAACCCAGGGTACATTTTTTCCTCCCACCCCCACATTTCTGTTGGCACCTCACTGGGCAACAGGAAGGAGGCAGGCCAGAAGAGCAACCAGAGAGCTGTAAAAGTTTTGAGGATCCTGGATGATCTTCTAAAACATACCTCAAAGAATTAGAACTTTACTTCTTGCCCTCTGTTGAATATTGTCAAAAGGAAATCTGAGTCACACTCCAAAATGTCTCAATGCTATAAACCAGGAGGAGTCTAAAAGTTTCAGAACACGTCTACACTTTAGAATTTAACAAGATTTAGCCCTCACAATGAGCAACCTCACATTGCAAGAACAGAGACAGACCCAAGTGTATGAAGTGGTTACTAAACATAATAATAGGTACCTATAGAGGAAGCTACACATATAACATAATAGCAGCCATCAGGGACCATTTACAGCATGTGCATTGGAATGTGTTGCTCAAGACACATGAGTCAACACAATGACAAACTGAAATCTATTATTATTTCTAATAGGCCCAGTTCACACCAATGTACTGTGTTGGTGTGCACTGGGTAAAAGCAGAACATGCATTTGATCACAACGTAATGCAGTGCTGCTTTAATGTTAAGAAAATAAAGTATTTTGACAAAAACACATGGCACCTGAAAGGGGGATGATAAACCCAGTTTTTATTATTCAGCATTTTCACAAGAGACCCTGCAGAATTGTATTATTGTACTCCAAATTTGGTCTGACATATCAGGCTCAGCCACTGTACACCAATCCATTCTGTTTAGTGAGTATAATGCTCCTTGGGTTGAGAAACCTTTTTAGGTACAGGTACCAGCTAACAGTGTCTTGGCAAACAGTGGTGAGTTTATTTGTGCAATTTACAGGCGCACATCCATGTCAAACCCCGTCCACCCTCACCAACTTCAACTACCCAGACAAATAGCTGGACAAATTCACACTGCACTATCACACTCAGTGCTTCAGGGGAAAATATATTTTCAACAAAAACCTAGCAATGTCTCAGCTCTTCCTATACCTTGTCAATCCTAGCTAACCTAAAAATATAAATAATACAGCGCTGCGTAAAAAATGGAAGTAAACAGCAGCCAACACACCTATAGACCCAAAGTAATAGAAAAAAATGTACAAAAAAGTGTGGCGCTATAAACTTAAAAAATTGAATGAATAGTGTTTTAAACACACAACGAGTGTAAATAGTAACATACAGTGAAGTGTTAATATAAAAAAACTAGAATGTACTCTATATAGTGCATATATGGTGTACACACTGTAAACCAATGTAATAAAACCACAGTGCAATATTAATATGAACTAAATATAATAAACTATGTATAGTGCATGTATATTATACAGAAGTATAAAAAATATAAACAGAACTTCAAATAAAAAACAATAAAGTCCAAAAAGTTCAGATGTAATTAACACCACCAAGAAACCATAAGTCCACCGATGTTGATGAAATTAAGGAAAAGTGAAAAAGCCACCACCCAGGGTCTTAGGGGGCTTACCAAAGGCAAATGACTTGGAAAGACTTATGTCGACCAAGTCACAAAAGCTGAGGGATCAACTGGATCAAATAAGGCAAGTAGAATAGTTATGTAAAGGCTTGGTTATGTAAAGGCTTGGAGGCAACCAAAGTGAGCAGAAAAGCTATTGATGGTAAGGAAGCCATCACCGAAGACATCCAAAGGCTTACCAGAGGTTGTTGACTTGAAAAGACTTATGTCATCCAAGTCAAAAAAGGCTTAAAGACCAACTGGTCAGAATGATGCATCTTCTCAGGTATCCTCAATGACTTCCAAACCAAGATAGCAGTTCAACATCCACAGTTATCCGTACAGCATAGAAAGTAATATTCCAATAGAAGGCCACAAACGGATATTTATATACCATGCGAGAAATGGATAAAAAAACTCACAAGCGTAATAACGTAAACACTGGTTTATTAAGAAATGTCAAACATAGACTCGCATATTAGAAGATCATCAAAAGCACAACAATCGAGTAGCGGTAATTGTGAAGGGTCCACCCAACGCGTTTCTGCTAAAGAGCCGTCATCTAGGGTGATCTGGGAATCCTAGCTAACCTACTGCTTGTCAACCTCCCCACAGTGTTGTAGTTTTACTAACCTTTAGTTGCAACAGGCATGATCGCTTAACTCCCCAGGCTGCAGAGCAGGGGCGTACCTAGAACATTTGGCACCCGGGGCGGGTCCTATATCTTGCCCCCCCCAAATAAAATGTATAGACACGCGCAATAATTTGTCATTGTAAAAATATGAGCTTAGCCTACCTTAAAAGTGGACTGCACGTCCACGGATTTTTTTTCTACACAAGTGAAAGTGCAGTTTGCACTACAGTTGCTCCACAAATATTACATTATCCTCCACCCCTGATATTACATTATGCTCCACTCGTAATATTACATTATGCTGCACTACAAATTAGAGTATAAAGCTCCACAAATATCACAGCACACCTCCGTAACCCCTCAGCACATCTTTGTACCCCCAGAACACCCCTGTACTCCCCAATGCATATCTGTACCCCCAATGCAATGACAAGCTGAAATCTATTTTTGTTGTGACAGCAGGCGGTCTTTGTCTTTCTTATTGAATTGTGCATGTTCTCCTGATCCCCCTCCTGATTTGTCTCTAGATAGTACAGTGTTCTCAGTTTGCTGCTCAGTTTTGTCCTTTTATACTTCAAAAGGTTGGAAAACAACTTTGTATTAAACTTATCTGAAGTAAAACTATGTTGGATTCAATTTCTGTCTTTTATTGAAGAGTTTAAAAGTCTTTTAGAGTTAAAAAGGATTTTAAAGTCAGAAGGTTTTTTTTATCTTAATACATTCTATGCATTAAGATAAAAAGCCTTCTGTGTGCAACAGTCCCCCTCAGCTCCCCCCAATACTTACCTGAGCCCTCTCTCTGTCCAGTGATGTCCACGAGTGTCTTGGCCATTCAAGACTCTCCCTCCTGATTGGCTGGGACTCAGTAGCACCGCCATTGGCTCCCGCTGCTGTCAATCAAAGTCAGTTAGCCAATCAGAAGAGAGAGGGGGCGGGCTGGGTCGCGGCTCCGTGCCTGAATGAACACCGGGAGCTGTGGCTCGCTCGGGTGCCCCATAGCAAGCTGCTTACTGTGGGGGCACTCAACAGAAGGGAGGGCCCAGGAGCACAGAAGAGGCACCTGAGAAGAGGAGGATCCGGGCTGCTATGCACAAATCCACTGCACAGGGCAGGTAAGTATAACACGTTTGTTATTTCTATAAAAAAAAACCCAAGACTTTACAATCATTTTAACCGCTTCCCGACCTTAAAAGGCGGCTTGCGGGAATGCGCGCCCGCCGGGAGCTCCGTGAGTCGGATTGTGGGTCCCGCATACTCAATGTTCACGGGGATGGCCACGATCGTCTCACGGAGAGGAAGAACGGGGAGATGCTAATGTAAACAAGCAATTCCCTGTTCTGCCTAGTGACCCTGTCATTGATCACTGCTCCCTGTGATCGGGAGCGGTGATCAGTGAAGTGTCACTCGTAGCCACACCTCCTAACAGTTAGAATCAATCCCTAGGACACACTTAACCCTTTCCTAGCCCCCTAGTGGTTAACCCCTCCACTGCCAGTGTCATTTTTAATCAGTGCAATTTTATAGCTGTATAATTGTAAAAATGACAATGGTCCAAAAAATGTGTCAAAATTGTCCGCTGTGTCTGCCATAATGTCGCAGTCACGATAAAAATCGCAGATCGCCGCCATTACTAGTAAAAAAGAAAATTATTAATAAAAATGCCATTTTACGATAACTTAACTTAACGATGACTTTTGCGCAAACCAATCAATAAACGCTTATTGCGATATTTTTTACCAAAAATATGTAGAAGAAAAAGTATCAGCCTAAACTGAGGAAAAAAATGTTTTTTTATATATTTTTGGGGGTATTTATTATAGCAAAAAGTAAAAAATAATGCATTTTTTCAAAATTGTCGCTATTTTTTTGTTTATAGCGCAAACAATAAAAAACGCAGAGCTGATCAAATACCATCAAAAGAAAGCTCTATTTGTGGGGAAAAAAGGACGTCAGTTTTGTTTGGAAGCCACGTCGCACGACCGCGCAATTGTCAGTTAAAGCGACGCAGTGCCGAATCACAAAAAGTGCTCTGGTCTTTGGCCAGAGAAATGGTCCGGGGCTTAAGTGGTTAAAAGAGAGATATGACCATACTTTTCTTCTGGGGCACAAGAGTGCAGTCCTGTGACACAGAATCAGCTGAAAGTGGGCTAAAAGAGGGGGCAAAACTGGGACCCATAGTAGTGCCAAATATTTATAGAAAAAAAATGGCTTGCAAAACCAAAATAATTATGATGCTGTATGAACCTTTCAAAAGATTTTCTTGTCAACTAGTTAAACTGTTAATCTTGGTAAAAAGTATAGTAAGGTAGATAGTCCCATCTGATGAGAAATGGGCATGTAGAGTGACATAACATCTAATGAGAGCCATACATAATTCTCTACCACAGAGTGGTTTAGGGTATCCAGCAGGTGGGCCTAGACTTTAATGTATGTTGTTAGAGCATGAATTAAAGGTTGTAAGAAGCCTTCAACATACTCAGATAGACCCCTGTAAGAATATCCATTATTGCCATGATGGGTCTGCCTGGAGGATTCTCCTAACTCTTGTGGATTTTGGGAAGGTGATAGAAATACGAAGTGTTGTAGAACATCTGTTTCATCAGAATTCCTCAGTGCCTCTTCCACTAATTTTATCAACTCCTATTTGAATTAAGGGAGAGCATCTGTGGGAAGCAGCATGTAGGTAGCAGTGTCAGAAAGCAATCTCTGGGACTCTTTCAAATTATTTTACCAGCTTTGAACCATAATGCGGCCCTCCTTATCTGCTTTCTTAATGACAATGTCCTGACTTTGCTTTAAATTCTTCAGAGCAGCAGGTTCTGATTAAGAAAGATTGGAGCAGCCCTTCCTGGGTTGACAAAGCTTAAAGCGGTACTAGACTCAAAACCAAAAATTTAACACATTGCAGCATACCAAACATTAGATGTGGTGATTGCACCTGGTAATCTAGCCAGTAACTCCTCCTCTATTAGTGTGCCCTCATTCTGGATAAAGGAGCAACAGAGACACCTTTGGACAGCGAACATTGTCAGTCTGGGGGTAGGGTGGTTCTAGCAGATTTATATACACTAACAAATTGAGGTCACACTCCAGCTAACTGCATTACAACCTGTTCTGTTGTGTTGAGAAATATACTTACTGGCCAAATCACTAGACCATCCTTTTTGCTGATTTTTAGAAAAAAAATCCTTTAAAATAGAACACAGGTTCAATATAAAACCAACATTTCTTCTGTGTTCAGTAAGTGGTGTTGGAATTTCCACAAAGTGTCCTCCAAAGAACTTGAGATATCACAGGTCGCCAGATGCTCCCTAGGCCTAGCAAACCTCTTCAGACAGGGGAATTCAGAACAGTGAATAACACCAAATACCAATGGCACCATTTATTAAAATAAAAATAGTAGACAATTATACTCTCAAACACAGATGAGTTTTAGACTCACAGCATAAAAAAGAAGGAACCTTCAACTAAAGTCTCAGCCTGTGGCCCTTTACACCGAATATTATGTAGCAACTAACCAACTAACTAACTAACACTTATCTGCGTTTGTGAGTATAATTGTCTATTTTCTATGTTTTAATAAATGGTGCCACTTGTAATGCACAAGGCTGGTGTGCTGTTCCTACAGTAGAACTATAGACAAAACATTTTTTTTACATTTTAGATTTTAGAGCAAGGGAGGGTTAAAACCCCTGTCAGATTTTTTTTCCTCCATCTGTGCCCATTGCGGAGATTTCTCTTCACTTCCTGTCCCATAGCCAAAAAGAAAGTGAGAAGAAATCCCTGCAAATGAAGCAAATTCATTGGGGACCACCAGTTAACCAGAACTAGTGTCCCTATTGTAAGATTTCCCCTTTATTTGTTTTTCTGGGGTCAACCCAAAATTTGGGATTTTCTTTTACTTTCACTTTCAATGATAATGGTAAACCGGACAAATAGAGAGGGTGAACGGGGGCACAGACAGCAATAAAAACTGTCAAGTGTTATAAATCAACCCTATTTTAAAACTAAAACTAAACTTTAGGCAAAACTTTTGAAAGTCTAACTATGAAATCGGTTGAACATACTTGTCATTTTGCCTGATGTTCTTTTCCAGCTGTCGGTGAAATGATTTGAAATCCAATAACTTAACCACTTCCATCCTGCGGATCAGGAGGGCAAATCACAGTTCCTTCCTGCTGCTCTGAGATGCGGCGTGTCCAGGGGAACCAGCTGACCGTTTATGTGCAGTGGCTAGGTGGGCGCTTCCTCCTTCTGAGCGGACGTTCCTGAACATCCCTCAGAAGGAGTGGGATAGTGTGGGCGTGTCCCCCAGACAGGCCGCATCTCGGAGCGGCAGGAGGGCACTATGATTTGCCCTCCTGATCCGCACGATGGCTGTGTCTAATCACAGTCATCGACATTAGACAGGGGATCGCACGGCCAATCTCAGCCATCATGTAATGTAAATAGAGAGCCGTTATAACGGCTCTCATCTCTTCCTCTCCTCACACAGAGCCTGTCAGTGAGGAGAGGAAGAGGGATCTGTGCTGCAGCCGGGAGATCAGTGAGTTTTTAGCTGTTTGTCTTCTTTTTACCCACTGATCACCCAGCTAGTGTCCCCAAAACACAGTGTCCCCAAACACAGTGTCCCCAAACATAGTGAAAACACCTGTCATACAGCTGTCCCAGTAAACATCTGCCCGTCAACAGTTGGCACATCTTCCCACCAACAGCTGGCACATCTGCCCACCAACATCTGGCACACCTGCTCGCGAACATCTGGCACATCTGCCCTGAACATCTAGCACATCTGCCCTGAACATCTAGCACATCTGCCCGCGAACATCTGGCACATCCTCCTGCAACCATCTGGCACATCTGCCCATGACCATCTGGCACATCTGCCCACCAACATCTGGCACATCTGCCCACCAACATCTGGCACATCTGCCCACATGGCTAAAATATTCTACAGCAGCGAGGAGGCTCTCCAGATACACCAGAGTATGTTGGATGAGAGTCTCTCACCATTAGACACGGATAGCGACTATGAGCCAGTGGAAAGCAGTGGCTCTGAAATGGAAACTGAGGAGGATAGAATCCTAACAAGGAGAATCGGGAGATATGAGCAGGTGCAGACATCCACCAGCAGCGCAGCACTCCAGGGCATCCACCAGTAGGCATCCACCAGCAGCGCAGCACTCCAGGATGATATGCTGGCATCCACCAGCAGTGCAGCACTCCAGGGCATCCACCAGCAGTCATCCACCAGCAGTGCAGCACTCCAAGATAATATGCAGGGATCCACCAACAGCGCAGCACTCCGGGATAGGCAGGCATACACCAGCAGTTCTGCAGCCTTCCTAGAGGATAGGCCTGATGTTAGCAACGGGGCGTCCCATTAAAAACAAGGCAGGGCCCATACTAGCCTCCCAAATGTTCTACTGTATCCAACATGGCTGCCCGATACGTCAGTAGAACCTGTAATTCCCCTTTTTACAGCCCAGCCAGACCCTCAGATACAGTCAGAAAATGTAACCCCAATGTATTATTTTCACTTATTTTTTACAGATGATCTCCTAAATTACAATGTGGAGCAGTGTAATCTATACGCTAGCCAACATATAGCCAACAATGCAAATTCTTCATATGTCCGTCCTTTTGTTTGGAAACCCCTTAAAATTTTCCTTGGCCTAACCCTCAACATGGGGCTCACAAAAAAAAAAATGAACTCCATGCCTACTGGTCTACCCAACCTATCCACCACATGCCAGTCTATTCGTCTTTGATGCCCAGAACCTGTTACAAGATGATTATGAGGTTTTTACATTTCAACAATGCCCAATGCATCCCTCGAAATCATCCCAATCATGATAAATTATTCAAAATTCGGCCCCTAATAAAAAAAAAATTTGCGCCAGCTTCAAGCAGATATTTACCCCTGATATAAATATTTGTGTAGATGAATCCCTAGTACACTTCACCGGAAGACTTGGCATAAAGCAATACCTCCCCAGTAAGTGAGCCAGACATGGGGTAAAATTTTTTAAGGCATGTGACAAGGCCACGGGTTACACATATGATTTTATAATTTATGAGGGAAAAGACAGAAGCTAAACCCCCCCTGGATGCCCTACCTACATGGGAACAAGTGGCAAAATTGTCTGGCAGCTGACCAAACTATTTCTTGGGAAAGGTTACCACCTATATGTAGACAATTTCTACACGAGTCTCCCACTTTTCCGGCATCTGTACCGAAAGAAAACTGTGGACTGTGGGACAACACGGACCAACCGCAAAGGCTTCCCACAGAGATTGATCGCCAAGAAATTGAAACAGGGGGAAATGGCCAGTATGCGGACTGAAGAGGTACTAGCACTGAAGTGGAGAGATAAAAGAAGAGATGTCAACATCCTTTCCACAATGCATGATGACACCTTGGTGGAACTGGAAAGAAGAAGAGGCCGCATACAGAAGCAAAAATGTGTGCATGAATATAACCTTTACATGGGGGGGGAGTGTATATGAACGACCAGCTGATGCAGCCCTACTTGGCCACCAGGAGATCACTGTTTTGGTACAAGAAAGCCACCATTTATTTGATGAAACTAGCCCTGTTTAATTCATATATTATTTTTTCTAAGTGCTCCCAAAGTTCCCTAACCTAAATTCCAAGAAGACATTATCACAGCCCTTCTCTCTCCCCATTGCCAAGCCCCTCAACTAATTTGCTCAGATACATTAGCCAGACTCCATGAAAGGCACTTTCCCGAAATCCTCCCTCTTACCCAAACAGGTCGCAGACCCCCCAAAAAATGTTGTGTGTGTTCAAGTACAGAAATTCGCCGTGACACCCGATACTACTGTCCCCAATGTCACTCCCAGCCAGGCCTCTGTATTGGAGAGTGCTATCAGCGCTATCATACTTCACTACACTATTAGTAAAGTGAAGATGTTTTTTTTCCAGTTTTCACTATCTGCCATTTCTGTGAATGACCCAGACTGTTAATGACTATGCCTCTGCCAACCATGTTTCTGCCTGCAACGTGAATTGACCTCAGCCTGTTAAATGACCATGCTTTTTGCTTGCCTCCTGAACTGATCATTTGCCCTGCCACTGTACAGCACAGGGGTTTCACATATGTGAGGGGCTCCAGAAAAGATTTTCTGAGTCGAGAAAATGTTTTTCTCTGGGTTTTTGTTTACTCGGATTAGGGTCTGGAGACTCAGAGGCTTTGTTGAGATTTGTCTTCCCTCATCAAGGCCTAAATGTTATAGTGCTGCCTGCTGCCACCTGAACTGGTCATGCCTCTGCCTGCCACCTGAACTGGTCATATCTCTGCCTGCCACCTGAACTGGTCATGTCTCTGCCTGCCATCTGAACTGGCCATGCCTTTGCCTGCCACCTGAACTGGCTATGCCTTTGGCTGCCACCTGAACTTTCCATGCCTCTGCCTGCCACCTGAACTGGCCATGCCTCCTGCCTGTTACCTGAACTGCCTGCTAAACCATGGACCATGTTCATACTTTTCCATATCTCTGTCTGCTGCCTGGACAATTCCTGGACATTTCCTTTGGCTGTCTGGACCAATGCTTTGACTGCTCTGGAACGATATTCCTGCCTGCTAAAACCACAGCTGATTTTTTTTTTCACCCTTTGCTGAGCAGAATGTTTTTTCAGGGTGTAATGCTATGTGTTAGAAGCCTGATGGTGCTACTTGGATGTTGGGCCTCTGTATGTGGCCAGGCTGTGGAAAAGTCTCACACATGGGGTATCGCCATACTCAGGACGAGTAGCAGAATGTATTTTGGGGTGTCATTTTGTCTATGTACATGCTATGTGTTAGAAAGATCTTCTAAATTGACAACTTTGTGAAAAAAAAATAAGTTTTCATTTGCTTTCCACATTTTCCAAAAACTTTTGGAACTAAATGACATGTCCAAAAGACTCATTATGCCTCATAGAATATACATTGGGGTGTTTTCTTTCCAAAATTTGGTCATTTTGTGGGTAATTTCATTGTTCTGGTGCTCCAGGGCCTTCAAAAATGTGATAGGTACTCAGGAAATGTGTAATTTATGCCTTTAGAACGTCTGATGGTGCTACTTGGATGTTGGGCCTCTGTATGTGGCCAGGCTGTGGAAAGGTCTCACACATAGGGTATCGCCATACTCAGAACGAGTAGCAGAATGTATTTTGGGGTGTAATTGCAAGTATGCCTGCACCGTGTGTGAGAAATACCTTGTAAATATGACAATTTTGTGAATAAAAAAATATATATATATTTCTTAATTTTCCAAAGCATTGTGGGAAAAAAAATTGCAACTTCAAAAAATTCACAATGCGTCTTAGGCCCCTTTCACACATGCGGACAGTATGTCCGTATTTCATCCATCCGTTTTCGGATGAAATACGGACATACATGCATCCCTATGGGATAGCGGGTGTCAGCGGATGTACATCCGCTAACACCCGATGTTGTCCGGCTCCGCTCTCGTCCGATTCTGCGGACGGAAGAAAATCCTATTTTTCTATCCGTCTGCAGAGCGGATCGGATGAACACGGACAGACGGTCCGTGTTCCTCCGATCCCCCATAGGGGAGAGCGGAGATCTGACAGGGCGGTCCCTGCACAGTGTGCGGGTCCCGCCCTGTCATCTGCCTGCTCAGCTGGGGAAAACGGAGCAATCCCCGCTGAGCAGCGGATAAACACGGGGCGGATCAACACGGATCCGTCCCGTGTGAAAGGGGCCTTACTAAATAGCTCAGACTGTCTTCTTTCCAAAAAAAAAGGGTCATTTGGGGGGTATTTGTACTGTCCTGACATTTTAGGGCCTCTAGAAATGAGATAGGCCATCCGTGCATTAGGATTGATCAATTTTCAATAATGCGTAGCATAGCTTGTAGACTCTATAACTTTCACACAAACCAATTATCATACACTTATCAGGATTTTTTTGTTACCAAAGACATGTAGCAGAATGCATTTTGGCCTAAATTTTCGATGAAATTTGATTTTTTTGGATTTCTTTTAAAACAGAGAGTAGAATTTTTTTTTTTCAAAATATTAGCTCTTTTTTCACTTATTTTGCAAAAAATAAAAAATGAAGTGGTGAATAAATACCACCAAAAGCTCTATTTGTGTGAACAAAATGATATCAATTTTATTTGGGTACAATGTAGCATGACTGAGTAATTGTCATTCAAAGTGCAAGAGCACTGAAAGCTGAAAATTGGTCTTGAAGCAAGGGAGTGAAAGTGCTCAGTATTGATATATATGATGACATTCTAAGCCCTGTGCCTTAGATATTCAAATGATCTGGGAATGGGTCATCGTTATAATTGTGATACATTTTCCTTTAGTCTTGTACAAGGGTGTGTGTTGGAAAAGGTTTGACAAATATGCCAATTATGATTACTCAGAGAAGCTCAAATTTGTGTACATTGTTTGCATCTAGTGAAAGAAATTACTTTACATTAAGAAATTAATTGAAAAAACAAAATGGGTGTTGGAGTTCAAATAGGCCAACAGGTTAATTAGCATCATTTGGTGCTTGTCATCCTAATTATTTTATGTAACTATCAAAATGTTGGGTTGGGTGCTTGTTACAGATAAAAACATCAAGGATTGATTTACTAAACACAACTAGGCTGTTAATTTTGCATGTGTAACACTATCCTGGCAGGGGTGGCAGGTGACTAGGTTTCCCACTCCTGCACAGCCAGGTAACAAGCATTTTCCACATTTTCTCCAAACACAGGGAACAGTCTTTGAGCTTGTTTTTTGTTGTTTTATTAGGGGTAATAATTTAGATGGGGAATAGGAATTAATGGGATGCCCAGCTTGTTTGCAACAAAACAGGGACATTTTCCTCTCTGTGTACACGTTCCATAACGGTCCTCCTCCTGAACACTGACAGTCTCTGAGAATAAAAGATGCAAAAGCCCCTTAAAGCGGAGCTCCACCCTAAATTGGAACTTCCGCTCATCGGATTCCTCCCCCCCTCCAGTGCCACAATTGGCACCTTTCAGGGGGGTGCAGATACCTGTATAATACAGGTATTTGCACCTACTTCCGGGAATAGCTAGCCGCAGATAGCTGCAGATGCCTGCCCCCCCCATTGTGTTCTAGGAAACACACAGTTCCCACAACACAACGGGAGCCAGTGAAGACGCGCAGCGCGACTCGCGCATGAGCATTAGGGAACCGGGCAGTGAAGCCGCAGTGCTTCACTTCCTGGTTCCCTGACCGAAGATGGCGTCGGGGGCAGCCGAGAACCAAGCGATTGCTTGTCATCTGCTGCCGACATTGCGGGCACCCTGGACAGGTAAGTGTCCATTTATTAAAAGTCAGCAGCTGCAGTATTTGTACCTGCTGGCTTTTAATAATTTTTTTTAAGGTGGACCTCCTCTTTAAGGAGTAGGAACTCTCAGTCCCCTAGAAAGTAGCACAAAGTGTTGTAGGCTGCATTCTGGAAGTATCTCCAACTCCCCTGTAGACACTGGTCCCAATTCTACTGACTGCAAGAAATACCAGCCCACCTGGCTGCTTCTTCACCAGCCCACCCGGCTGCTCCAAAGATCTCCCAGGGCAAGGGAAAGGAAAGCTTTAAAGGATAACTCCAATTTCGTGGGGAAAAAAATAGCAAATAAAGAAAAAATAATATAGCGTATACAATTGCAACATAAGTCATATTGTAATTGAATTGTAGCAGTACCCCTGTAGGGGCTGCTAAGTGATGTGGCCCATGGGGTAAGAGAATTATGAGATGCCCAACAAATTGTATATCAATCAATTGGTGGATTGTATATCAATCAATCGGTGGATTGTATATCTATCAGTTGGTATATTATATATCAATCAATTGGTGAATTGTACATCAATCAATCGGGACAACTATGTACACTTCTCTGTACAAGTTACTACTTCAATCTCCTCCAGTACTTTCCTTGCTTACAGACTATTCCTCTTCCTTCCTCCTGCACAACTTTTAATCCTCAGAACCAGCTAGCACATGTAAGGTTAGGCCTGACACTGGCTCAGCCAGGCCTCAGCAATTGCCCTTAGCAGGCAGGGACCGTGGGCCCCTGTAGTGTAGCATAAGTAGAAAGTCTTTAGTGCTAGCTCTCCTACTGATGGACTACTGCTCCCAGTCAGCCCTCATGGCTGCAGCTGATTGACTCCACTGTCCATGACATTACTGTCCTCAATACTGGCTCAGCACCCATCTCTGTTTCCTCTCAGTCCTCTGGGGCATGCCTCCCCAGTTCTCCTGACTGCACATGTCACTCAACAGCCCTCCTGGATGCAACCGGTGGTTCTCTCCTGAAGACTTGCCTGGTAGTAATAGCTCTTGCTGTCCTCTCTTGTGCCTCATGTGCCTCCTGTTCAGAACCTCCATGCTTTCCTGAAGGTCTCCATCCTGCACCCGAGCCCCAGGCCCAAGGTCACCCCCCCAGACTGGGGAGCTCCCTCAAAGGCCCTGACAGCCTAGTACTCAATCTCCAGCTCTTCCACCCAACAACTCCTCCCCAGCTGGGTTGACTCTAGGTATTTAAAGATGCCTGTCCCCTGCCAATCCAGATTGGGGATTGGTCAGGGCTCCTTAGAACACCCCAGGCAGCTCCACGTCTCCACCCCTCCTTTCCTTCTAGAATCCTCTGGAGGTCTCAATGACACTGCCTGTGAGTCACCAGCTGCTAACTCTGAGCCACTCCCAGCCCACACAAACCAAAACAAACAGGCCTGGCTGACAGCCAGGCCTGCCTAAATTTATCTACACTACAAAACAAAAATTCTACTCTAGCACCTACCTATGTAGAGGGTGCTACAGAATGTTATTAAAAATTACCTTTCCTTCCCAATCTGCAGCTCTGTAAATTTTCTGTAATATGCAATGCAATATGGCTACCTGGACGTGTTCTGTATGTGCAGTTCGTTTCGTTCCAAATTAAAATTCGGATGAATTTTCGTTTTTCTGAAATTCGGATGTATCCGAATTTCTGAAATACAATAGTACCGAATTTAAATGAATCCGGAATAATGAAAAAAAATTCGAACAAAATTAGAATTTGAATCGTTTTCGAATACTTTTCGAATTCGAAAACTTTTTGAATTTGAAAACTATTTGAATTTGAAAACTATTCAAATTCGATAACTTTTCGAATTCCAAAACTATTCAAATTCAAAAAGTTTTCGAATTTGAATAATTTTCAATTTTGAGAAGTTTTCGAATTTGAAAACTTTTCGAATTTGAATAGTTTTCCAATTTCCAACGAGAATAAAACAGAATAGAAAATAAAGGAAAAGAATAGAAAACCAGACAACTGTCCTTCTCCACAGGCAGATGACGTCACTGGAGGCCGCCGCTCCATCCCCCCCCGATCACTCCTCCTCCCCCGCTGTGCTATCTGCCTGGAAGGCCTGGCAGAAGCGGTGTACAGGTCCCGATCAGGTGTAGACCCCTCCAGCAGTACCACGGCTTTTCCCACTGGCAGTCCCGGCCACCCCAGGCATCTGGCCGGCACTGGTGGATCTCGCTCTCCCTCGCCGGGCCACTCCAATGGTGGGCTGGGCACCCACCGTGACGGCCGCATGGTCCTATGATCAGCAGAGGGGGCTTGGGAGAGGGTTGATGACCTGCGCTCCCCCCGGGGCTCGTCTGTGATGAGGATTCCTCCCAGCCCCACCAGCCGACAGAGCAGACGTTCTCTTTGCGGTGGAGGCTGAAGGGTCCAAGATTGGGCTCCCGGCGCTGTGACAACCCCTCGGGGTCAATTCAGGGTTCAAGTGCACAGGAGGCCGTGACCTCCTAGTGCGTGGAAGTTCTGGGGCAGATGCAGCAGTCACCTGCCCTGACCCTGGCAGCAAGCCAGAAAGCTGGGCACGTAGCCATTGCAGCCCGTTTGCAACTGCAGCCGAGCGAATGTTGGCCAGCATGCTCTCAAGACCCTCCATTACTGGTGCAGCAACTCCAGACTCAACAGGCAGTGAAAAATCCTGTCCGGCGCTGTCCCCTGGGCCATCTGAAGCTTGGAGGGGCGCCTCCCACCAAGGAACCCTTAGAGCACCACCCTGCACCACCCTAACCTCCTCCAATGAGATAAGACCTCTAATTCCCCCCCTATTAACGAAACATTAAATTAACCCCTAACTGACTATAGCCACTCTAGACAAACCCCCTCATGTAGGCCCTACGCTTAGGCTGCCCCTGAGCTCCTGGCCTGTACTTTACAGGGGAGGCCCATCATTTCCGGGATTGGCTCTCTCAATGAGAGACTGGGTCAATGGCTTGATGGTGTTCTAAATCCTCTGGTTAGCACACTCCCTAGTCACTTGAAGGATAATAATCACCTTTTAAACATTGCACGTGACACTCAGTGGGATGTGTATGCTATGTGGATCTCCTGCGATTTATCCAGTCTGTATTTGTCAATTCCACATGGATTGGCCATTGAAGCAGTTGGATTTTACTTGGAACATCATACCAATCTTACTATTGAGGTTTGTTTATATGTGTTGGAAGCTTTGGAGTATCTTTTAACACATAACTTCTTCATGTTTAATGAGGAATACTTTCTCCAGAGGTGCGGAGCAGCAATGGGGGCTACATTTTCGCTCTCACTTGCCAACTTGTACATGGGTTGGTGGGAGCGCCATTTCATTTATGGCGGCACCAACCCTTTTAAACCGCAAATTAGAATGTTCAAACGTTACATTGAGGATCTTATATTTATCATGGATAACTGTTTTGGCACTTAGGAGAATTTTCTCAAATATCTAAATAATAATGACAGAGATCTTCGGTTTAGGCATAATATCAAAGGGGAGGTTGTGCATTCTTACTCTACTGTGAAAGAACAGAGACTGTGGTCATTCTATAATTGCAATACCAAACATGTTGTCAGTGGCGGCCCATTCATAGGGGGCGCACGGGCGCTGCCCCCCCCCAGGCAGTCACAAAAAAAAAATTAAAAAATTAAAAAAAAAAAATTTTTTAAACTGGCCCTTTAAAAAAAAAATAGAAAAAAAGGTCTATAAGTGCGCTGTGTTCAGACGCCGGACACAGTGCACTTATGAGAAGCGCCACGTCTATGCAATCACAAGATTGCAGACATTGCGCTTCATTTGCGGGCTTTTGTCCCACCTTGCGGCGCATTCCGAGGCGCCGAGTAGCTTCCGCCCAGCGCTCGTAGTATCTATTACTACGGCCGGGTGGTTTGATTGACATCTGAGTTAGATGTCACTTCCGGTTATCTCTCTCTCATTGCGCCCGAGAGAGAAAACCGGAAGTATGAGGAGCGGACTCCTCCATCGCCGCTGCCAGTGCCCGTCTGAAGGAGACACCACAGGAGAGGACACCAGAGCAAGGTGAGTGCCACTCCGGGCCTCCCGCAGAGAAGGGGGGGGGTTTGATGGGACACAGGCTGCATTTAATGGGACACAGGCTGCATTTGATGGGACACAGGCTGCATTTGATGGCACACAGGCTGCATTTGATGGGACACAGGCTGCATTTGATGGCATACAAGCTGCATTTGATGGGACACAGGCTGCATTTGATGGGACACAAGCTGGATTTGATGGGACACAGGCTGCATTTGATGGGACACAGGCTGCATTTGATGGGACACAGGCTGCATTTGATGGGGCACAGGCTGCATTTGATGGGACAGTGAGGCTGCATTTGATGGGACACAGTGAGGCTGCATTTGATGGGATAGCGAGGCTGTATGTGATGGGACACAGTGAGGCTGTATTTGATGGGCACAGTGGCTGCATAAGATGAGTACAGTGGCTGCATAAGATGGGCACAGTGGCTGCATAAGATGGGCACAGTAGTTGTATTTAATGGCACAGTGGCAGCATTTGATGGCACAGTGGGAGCATTTGATATGGCACAGTGGCTGCATTTGATGAGCACAGTGGCTGCGTTTGATGGCCACAATGGCTGTGTTTGATGGGCACAGTGGCGGCAATTGATGGGCACAGTGGCTGCATTTGATGGGCACAGTGGCTGCGTTTGATGGGCACAGTGGCTGCGATTGATGGGGTTTTTTTTCCAGAACTTGCTTGCTTGTTTGCGCCCCCCCCAAAAAAAATTTTGAGCACCAGCTGCCACTGCATGTTGTATATCATCACATGCAGACTCTGCAATTGAAGTCACAATCAGACGATATTGCTCACTACTTTAATCAATACCGTAATGGTGACACCTCAGCAGTAGGAGTACAGATCCTTGAGAAAGTCAGTCCGCCTAAAAGGGGAGGGGATGCGTTTATATCTCTGTGTAAACGAGAGGTTTTTTTGGATCTTTCATTTCAAAACTCGTATACCATATGGTTTAAATTTCAAATGGGATATCACACATTTTCATGAGTAATTAGATCGTTTTTATGTTCTCATTCATTCAACTAGTGTGATTTATTGTTTTTGGTATTTTTTGTAATTTTGAGTTTTTGCACAGATATTTGCCATCATGCTGGACAGGTTTCCAGGATTTACTGTCATGTCATTCTTTGCAATCTTTTGCAAGGCCTCATGCCCACGGGCATTTTTACAGCCGCTTTTAGGAGAATTTTTCACAGCTTAAAAAGGCTTCTCCATGTTAGCCTATGCAGTCATGCCCACCAAGGCATTTAGGAGCTGTAAGTGGTATATGCGTTTTTAAGCTCCAAAAAAAAACCCAGGACCAGTGCGTTGTGAGGCTCCAGCGCTAGAGCTGTAAAAATGACAGACGCCGGTAAAAGGTGTTAAACGCGATTTAATGAGGCTTAGCACTGTATACACAGCATTAAAGGGGCTGTAAACCCTCATGTTTTTACCACCTTAATGCATCCTATGCATTAAGGTGAACTTCCGGCAGTCACCGGCCCCCCAGCCCCCCGTTTTACTTACCTGAGCCCCATATCCTCCCACGCCGGAGACATGATGTCCCTCTCTGCACGCCGTCCCGGCTCTTGATTGGATTGATTAATATCAGCGCAGCCATTGGCTCCCGCTGCTGTCAATCAAAACCAATGACACGGGGGGCGGGGGTGGGGCCGAGTCCGGCATTCGTGGCTATTGATGCAAATGTTGGGCTCAGGAGCGCGGCCACAATGTAACCCCTTGGGAGAGTGCTTCTCCTAGGGGGTTATCTGAAGTTAGGAGGAGCCGCGAGAGCTCCTCCTCACTCCTCAGGGACCCTCCTCAGGGACCCCAGAAGTAGAGGATCGGGCCACTCTGTGCAAAACAAGCTGCACAGTGGAGGTAAGTACGACATGTTTGTTATTTTTACAAAAAAACGAGCCTTTACAATCACTTTGAGCCTCGTCCGGCGTTTCTCTGTCTCTATTCAAAATCAATGGTTCCCTATGGGAGCTCATTGATTTGAATAAAGTCGTACCAGAAGTCGGATCAAAATTTTGCGCGAGGTTCCCCCCCAAGATCCATACCAGACCCTTATCCGAGCATGCAGCCCGGCAGGTCAGGAAAGGGGGGGGACGAGCGAGCGCCCCCCCTCCTGGACCATACCAGGCCACATGCCCTCAACATGTGGAGATTGGTGCTTTGGGGCAGTGGGGGCCTCTGCGCCCCCCACCCCAAAGCACCTTGTCCCCATCTTGATGAGGACAAGGGCCTCTTCCCGACAACCCTTGCCCGGTGATTGTCGGGGTCTGCGGGCGGGGACTTATTGGAATCTTGAAGCCCCCTTTAACAAGGGGGCCCCCAGATCCTAGCCCCCCACCCTAAGTGAATGAGTATGGGGTACATGGTACCCCTACCCATTCACCTAAAAAAATTGTGTCAAAAATAAACACACTTCACATGTTTTTAAAGTATTTCATTAGGGAAGCTCCGGCTCTTCTCCCTCTTCTTGCAACATGTTCTCCCCTCTCCGGTCCTTCTCCCCTCTCCGGTTTTTCTCCTCTCTGTGTTGTCCTCTCTCTCCGCTGTCCTCTCTCTCCGCTGTCCTCTCTCTCCGCTATCTTCTGCTCTTTTGCTGGGTCTTCTCCCTCTGTTCTTCTTCCGATGTCGACTAAACACATGAAGGCTACGCCCCTTGTGATGTCATTGCCCGGGGCATGATGGGGCGATGACATCACAAGGCATGTGGTCTCCAACTTATGTTATCAGGTGGCCCCGCCCCATGCCAATATAAGTCATTGCACACGGCGGACCCAGCATTACACTGGGAGATTGTGCCGAGTCAACATCGAAATATATTAATGAGGGAAGACAACTGCAATAAAATGTTCAATACAAAAGCAATATCTCCAAAAAGTGATCTACTGTGGTCTGCTGAGCCTCTTGAATGCCAATAGTAGTGTGTTCTAATATTTTAAGTATCAGAAGAGGGGCAACTTATAAAGCTTTGACCTGAAACAGCAGTTAAAACCCAGTTGAAGCCTCCCCATTTATTACTGTAATATCGTCCCATATGAAGTGCTGCAGCAAGGGTTACAATTATAGCAAGTGGAGAGCCAAACTGCTGCTCTCACGCATAAGCAATGGTCTGGGTCTCCAGTGGTCTGACATTTCCCCTTGTACATGTAGCCAGGAGCTGGTTATTATGCCTGAAATTTAGAGAAATTTTGCTGTGTTATTAATGTGTCATTTCCTTTTCTTGTGACAAAACTCAGAGCAAAGCATTGTGGGATGTGTAGTTCAGAATGCTGAAGTTTCAATGCCAGCAGGACTGATCTGAACTACGAATAACAGAATGCTGAGTGGACAGAACAGACTGCTGGGAGAGGATATAAAAGGGCTGGCTCGGCCTAGATCTTTCTCTTGGGATGCCGTTTAACTCTGCCAGCAGGAGGTCTGTGTGACAGTGAGCTGCTGTTAATTTGCGGCCTACACAGCGGGGAGCTTTTCAGCTATACCCAGATGGATCTCTGTGGACAGCATCACTTCTTCCTTACAGTGGGCCGAAGGGTGTTTCAGGTCATCCAGAGACGCCTGCACTTCAGATCCAAGTAGACCGCGGCTTGGCGCGGCAGACACCATTTCCCAGAGCCAGGATACCGGGAAAGTTCCTGATAGCGTCTTCTTCATCACCTACATCGTTGCCAACTGTATCTGGGTCCAGTGTGGTGAGGAGGCATAGCCCATCTAGCTGCATTAAGACACTGTTTTCAGACATCAGTCATTCAGTTCAGCTTAGTGGTACTTGTAGTGCCACTGGAAGTCAGTACTTATACTATAACGAACACTGTAAGCAGGCATCTATGCCTTGTTTACATTATTGCTGCTTGTAGTTTCACTGGATATAACACTACTAGGATCATACAAAAGGAGATTAAAGCAAAATAAGGATACTCTAAAGCAGGGGTGTCCAAACTTTTTTCAAACAGGGCCAGATTTGATGAAGTGAACATGCTTGAGGAATGACCATTTTGCCTGACATTCTTTAACCACTTCAGCCCCGGAAGGATTTACCCCCTTCCTGACCAGAGCACTTTTTACAATTTGGCACTGCGTCGCTTTAACTGCTAATTGCGCGGTCATGCAATGCTGTAACCAAACGAAATTTGCGTCCTTTTCTTCCCACAAATAGAGCTTTCTTTTGATGGTATTTGATCACCTCTGCCGTTTTTATTTTTTGCGCTATACATGGAAAAAGACCGAAAATTTTGAAAAAAAATGATATTTTCTACTTTTTGTTCTAAAAAAAATCCAATAAACTCAATTTTAGTCATACATTTAGGCCAAAATGTATTTGGCCACATGTCTTTGGTAAAAAAAATGTCAATAAGTGTATATTTATTGGTTTGCGCAAAAGTTATAGCGCCTACAAACTAGGGTACATTTTCTGGAATTTACACAGTCTTTAATTTATGACTGCCTATGTCATTTCTTGAGGTGCTAAAATGACAGGGCAGTACAAAACCCCCACAAATGACCCCATTTTGGAAAGTAGACACCCCAAGGAAATTGCTGAGAGGCATGTTGAGCCCATTGAATATTCATTTTTTTGTCCCAAGTGATTGAATAATGAAAAAAAAAAAAAAAAATTACAAAAAGTTGTCACTAAATGATATATTGCTCACACAGGCCATGGGCATATGTGGAATTGCACCCCAAAATACATTTAGCTGCTTCTCCTGAGTATGGGGATACCACATGTGTGGGACTTTTTGGGAGCCTAGCCGCATACGGGGCCCCGAAAACCAATCACTGCCTTCAGGATTTCTAAGGGCGTACATTTTTGATTTTACTCCTCACTACCTATCACAGTTTTGAAGGCCATAAAATGCCCAGATGGCACAAACCCCCCCCAAATGACCCCATTTTGGAAAGTAGACACCCCAAGCTATTTGCTGAGAGGCATGTTGAGTCCATGGAATATTTTATATTTTGACACAAGTTGCGGGAAAGTGACAATTTATTTTTTTATTTTTTTTTTTTTTTGCACAAAGTTGTCACTAAATGATATATTGCTCACACAGGTCATGGGCATATGTGGAATTGCACCCCAAAATACATTCTGCTGCTTCTCTTGAGTACGGGGATACCACATGTGTGGGACTTTTTAGGAGCCTAGCCGCATACGGGACCCCGAAAACCAATCACCGCCTTCAGGATTTCTAAGGGTGTACATTTTTGATTTCACTCTTCACTGCCTATCACAGTTTCGGAGGCCATGGAATGCCCAGGTGGCACAAACCCCCCCCAAATGACCCCATTTTGGAAAGTAGACACCCCAAGCTATTTGCTGAGAGGCATGGTGAGTATTTTGCAGCTCTCATTTGTTTTTGAAAATGAAGAAAGACAAAAAAAAAAATTTTTTTTTTCTTTTTTTAATTTTCAAAACTTTGTGACAAAAAGTGAGGTCTGCAAAATACTCACTATACCTCTCAGCAAATAGCTTGGGGTGTCTACTTTCCAAAATGGGGTCATTTGGGGGGGGTTTGTGCCACCTGGGCATTCCATGGCCTCCGAGACTGTGATAGGCAGTGAAGAGTGAAATCAAAAATTTACGCCCTTAGAAAGCCTGAAGGCGGTGCTTGGTTTTCGGGGTCCCATACGTGGCTAGGCTCCCAAAAAGTCTCACACATGTGGTATCCCCGTACTCAGGAGAAGCAACAGAATGTATTTTGGGGTGTAATTTCACATATTCCCATTGCATGTTTGAGCAATATATCATTTAGTGACAACTTTGTGCAAAAAAAAAAAAAAAAAAATAATAATTTGTCTCTTTCCCGCAACTTGTGTCACAATATAAAATATTCCATAGACTCGACATGCCTCTCAGCAAATAGCTTGGGGTGTCTACTTTCCAAAATGGGGTCATTTGGGGGGGGTTTGAACTGTCCTGGCATTTTATGCACAACATTTAGAAGCTTATGTCACACATCATTCACTCTTCTAACCACTTGAAGACAAAGCCCTTTCTGACACTTTTTGATTACATGAAAAAATTATTTTTTTTTGCAAGAAAATTACTTTGAACCCCCACACATTATATTTTTTTTTAAAGCAAATGCCCTACAGATTAAAATGGTGGGTGTTTAATTTTTTTTTTTCACACAGTATTTGCGCAGCGATTTTTCAAACGCATTTTTTGGGGAAAAAACACACTTTTTTACATTTTAATGCACTAAAACACACTATATTGCCCAAATGTTTGATGAAATAAAAAAGATGATCTTAGGCCGAGTACATGGATACCAAACATGACATGCTTTACAATTGCGCACAAACGTGCAGTGACAACAAAATAAATACATTTTTAAAAGCCTTTAAAAGCCTTTACAGGTTACCACTTTAGATTTACAGAGGAGGTCTACTGCTAAAATTACTGCCCTCGATCTGACCGGCGCGGTGATACCTCACATGCATGGTGCAATTGCTGTTTACATTTGATGCCAGACCGACGCTTGCGTTCGCCTTAGCGCGAGAGCAGGGGGGACAGGGGTGCTTTTTTTTTTTTTTTTTTTTTTCTTTATTATTTTTTTGCTTTTTTATCTTATTTTAAAACTGTTCCTTTCATTTTTTTTTTTTTTAATCATTTTTATTGTTATCTCAGGGAATGTAAATATCCCCTATGATAGCAATAGGTAGTGACAGGTACTCTTTTTTGAAAAAATTGGGGTCTATTAGACCCTAGATTTCTCCTCTGCCCTCAAAGCATCTGACCACACCAAGATAGGTATGATAAAATGCTTTCCCAATTTCCCAATGGCGCTATTTACATCCGGCGAAATCTAAGTCATAAAATGCTCGTAGCTTCCGGTTTCTTAGGCCATAGAGATGTTTGGAGCCACTCTGGTCTCTGATCAGCTCTATGGTCAGCTGGCTGAATCACCGGCTGCATTCTCAGGTTCCCTGTTGAGACAGGAGAGCCAGAGAAAAACACGGAAGACGGTGGGGGGGGGGGCATTCTCTCCCACTGCTTGTAAAAGCAGTCTAGAGGCTAATTAGCCGCTAGGATTGCTTCTACATGAAAGCCGACCGCTGGCTGAAAAGAATGATACCAAGATGATACCTAAACCTGCAAGCATCATTCTGGTATAACCACTCAAAGTTGTGAATGCTGTACCTGAAGACAAAAAAATGGTTAACAATAAAGCACAGTAAACGGTAAAGTATAAATAATTACATACCTGAAAAACAAACATGATAAAACATAATAACAATAAAACATTGCAGAATAGAATACAGTAAAAAAGAGCAGAACAATAGAGAGAGAATAAAGAGAGAGAGAACAATAAAACGACAACTATTATTTTTTATTTTATATTTTTGTTTGTGTTTTTTTTTTTTTTTTTTTTTTACACTTTTTTTGTAACTGTAACTTTTATAACTGTAACCGGTTCCAGGTTCGGGTCTCTCAAAATGCGATGGCATCTTGGGAGACCCTGTGAAAGTGTGCCTAGTCTGTGGAATGCTGTACCCTACGCTAATACTCAGCTAGTGAATGGTAGCGTTCAAAACATTCACCAATGCAAAGACCAGGATTGTCAGGACAGGAGGGACAATAATAGCGGGTGTCACGCCTATATCCGCGCTTGCTGCAGACACAACATCTTTTTTGGGGGGTTCGTTGGGTAGGGGTACTCGGGAGGACATAAAAATGCCTCTCATGCAGCCGACTGCATTTGGTTGGGGATGTGAATGGGGGAAGTACGGGCGCTGCAGAAGTGGTGGGTTCCCAATTAGGATTGGCGAATGCACCAGGAAGGGCACTATGGGCATGACGGGCCTGTGTTTGTCTTCTTGGTGACAGCAGGACACTACTTGTGCTTGCCACCTCACCAGCTTGAACTGCACTTATGGGACTCGCCACGTCACCAAGTGTTACTGCAGTGCTGGTTTGACTACGACCGGGGTGTACTAGGCCGCTGGCGCTTGCCAGTTCACCAAAACGCTACCAAAAAAACTGTTAACGATCGCAGGGATCAGGCCTGACTCTGCGAACGCTGCAGTTATGCATTTAGTGTTTTGTAAGTGACAGTGATCGATCGATACTGCACTTGGGTGGGCTGGGCTGGGCCGGGCGGAGGGGCAAAACGCAGGTGCTAGCAGGTATCTGGGCTGATCCCGCTAACACTGCGTTTTTGGGAACCCTAAACTGCTGGGGACACCAGTATAGATCTGATCGGATCAGATATTGATCAGTTCAGATACTATACCACTAAGGGAGGTGTACAGTGCGTGCGTGGGTGTTAGCGCTACTGGCACTAACCTGACGCTGCCTGGGGCTGGTGCTTGCCAGTTCACCAAAACGCTACAAAAAAAACTGTTAGCGATCGCAGGGATCAGGCCTGACTCTGCGAACGCTGCAGTTATGCGTTTAGTGTTTTGTAAGTGACAGTGATCGATCGATACTGCACTTGGGTGGGCTGGGCTGGGCCGGGCGGAGGGGTAAAACGCAGTTGCTAGCAGGTATCTGGGTTGATCCCGCTAACACTGCGTTTTTGGGAACCCTAAACTGCTGGGGACGCTAGTATAGATCTGATCGGATCAGATATTGATGCGTTCAGATACTATACCACTAAGGGAGGTGTACGGTGCGTGCGTGGGTGTTAGCGGTACTGGCACTAACCTGACGCTGCCTGGGGCTGGTGCTTGCCATTTCACCAAAATGCTACCAAAAAAACTGTTAGCGATCGCAGGGATCAGGCCTGACTCTGCGAACGCTGCAGTTATGCGTTTAGTGTTTTGTAAGTGACAGTGATCGATCGATACTGCACTTGGGTGGGCTGGGCCGAGCTGGGCGGAGGGGCAAAACGCAGGTGCTAGCAGGTATCTGGGCTGATCCCGCTAACACTGTGTTTTTGGGAACCCTAAACTGCTGGGGACGCTAGTACAGATCTGATCGGATCAGATATTGATCCGATCAGATACTATACCACTAAGGGAGGCGTATGCTGCGTGCGTGGGTGTTAGCGGTACTGGCGCTTATCTGACGCTGCCTGGGGCGACGCATATCACCGCCGGGCGATCAGGGGGCTAAATCTTTATTCGGTAATAAACGGCGGGTGCCCTGACATTATAAAAAATAAACAAACTAACCAGCGTCACCCGTAACGGTTATTCAGTGATCAGTGGTGAAAGGGTTAACTAGGGGGCAATCAAGGGGTTAAAACATTTATTAGATAGTATATGGGGGTCCCTGTCGCTATAAAACTCTTACGGCGAACCTAAATATTTACGTCCCTAACTAGCGTCACCAGCGACACTAATACAGCGATCAGAAAAATGATCGCTTAGCGACACTGGTGACAGGGGGTGATCAAGGGGTTAAAACTTTATTAGGGGGGGTTAGGGGGGTACCCTAGACCTACAGGGGGCCTAACACTCACTGCCCTGACACTGTAACTGTCACAAACTGACACCAATACAGTAATCAGAAAAAAAAAAAAAAAAAACCTGCTTGGTGTCAGTTTGTGACAGGGGGGGGGGGGTGATTGGGGGGGGATCGGGGGGCGATCGGGGGGGGGATCGGGGTGTTTAGTGTGCCTGGCATGTTCTACTGTGTGTAGTGTGTTGGTACACTTACATTGCAGTCTTCTCTCCTCGGCCCGGAACGGAAAATACCGAGCCGAGGAGAGATGACATCATTTCCTCTGCCTCTGTGTACAATACAGAGGCAGGGAAATGATCCCATTGGCTGAGAGCGATCGCGAGGGGGGGGCCACGAATGGATGGCCTCCCCCTCACCACCGATCGCCGGGGGAGATTTGCCGACCGCCGCAGGCACCGGGGGGGGGTCCGATCGGACCCCCCACCCGCGGGCAGGCAAGGACGTACATACACGTCCTTTTGCCTGCCCGTGCCGCTCTGTCGACGTATATAGTCGTGCGGCGGTCGGCAAGTGGTTAAACCATTAAAATTCAGTCTAAGTGTGTTCGTCCGAGCACTAATACACTGCCCAACAAGAATTCTCTTGCCTTTGTGCTGTGTGTGGTGAATAGATGAGCTTGGGCGTTTTATTTGTATATACCATATTTATCGGCTTATAACACGCACCTTAACTTTAAAAAGGAAGTTTCAGGCAAAAAATCTTAAATTTTAAATAAAGAACTGTGAAGCAAAAGATATATAAAGATATATATGTCATATATGATATATAAAGATATATATGTCATATATGATATATAAAGATATATATGTCAAAATTACCAGGCGGCTGTCCGAAACTGAAACGCGGGCCGCAATTGGCCCGCGGGCCGGACTTTGGACATGCCTGCTCTAAAGTTTTGTCAAATTTGCTATACCCTATTATCAAGGATTATTTTAATCACATTTCATCAAAGCTAGCTGAAGACATCTGGATTTCAAGAAATAACCTCTCCACCTTTTGTTGTCCTTTCATCACTTGCTCTAGTTTTCATTGGACTTCATTTAAGGAAGCCAGCTAATTTGAATATAATAGCCTACATATTGTTCTTTTCATGTTGTGCATTACTGGCTTGTGGGTTGAGGAGACTGGAGGGAGTGAGCCTGACATACTGTAGGAGGTATAGTGTCAATTCCCTATTCTCCTGCTGACCTGTTCACATAGGTTTCTGTGATTGGGTTAATATTTGTGTTTATTACAGTTGAAAGCACTTTCAATCACTATATTGCCTTTTCCATAAATATAGATATAGTATTTGTAAGAGTGCCTTTTTCATCTTACAGTGTTGAGATATACTTATTTCTGTGTTCTCTTATTATTAGTACAGTTAGTAAGATGACTGAACCAAGGGTGTCAGAGGTAATGAAGGATTTGCAGAGTGGAGGTAATCAGTGGGGTACAGTCTATTAGCAGCCCTCAAGGGGGTACCACTACATACACTATTTCACAGTGATTACAGCTTACTGTTGTTTTTTTTTATCTGATGCAAAAGTAGTAGTTTCTTTAAAGGGTAAACTCAGCTGAAAACATTCATTACTCATAATTATACACACATTATACACACATAATTATACTATTGATCCTTTAGCTACAAAACAATAATGTCTAAAGATTTCGTAATGTGACACAAAATTGGCAATTTGTAAATGAATCATAGTGATTTCTGTATGTAGCTTTACCTACCTATGGTTCTATTAACCTTAGGCTCCATTCACACTTGTGCGACTTCAAAATCGTGCAGTTTCCATTGCGACTTTACAGTGCGACTTTATACGAGATGCCATTTGGATGTGATTTTGGATAAGTATGACTTTGTTGCGACTTTGGCTTTGACCAATGTGAGCATACATGGTGTAACGCAATAACTTTTCCTGCCACAGTGTCTTCCTGTTCCTCTTTGCTTCCTGTTTTTTGTGGTGTAGTGTGATTTGGGAAAATAGGTTTGCTTCCCGTTAAATTGCCACAGCAGTTGTCATGGCTGCTGTAGCAGTGCATGAAGAGGAAGAGAAGGAGAAGCGGTGGCGGAGAAGGCGTCTGTACTGGGTCCATTCCGGCATCGCCAATCGTGAAAATAGAGGACAGTTCTATAATGACCTGCGTGCACATGAAATTTTTTAAAATTATACACACATGTCAATTACAAGGTGAGAACATGTGCTTACCCTCACACTAGTCTAACCCTAAGTCCCGCCTAGCCCTAAGACAAGCCTAACCCTCACACTAGGCTAACCCTAAGTCCCGCCTAACCCTAAGACTAGCCTAACCCTAAGACTAGCCTAACCCTCACACTAGGCTAACCCTAAGTTCCGCCTAACCCTAAGACTAGCTTAAACCTCACACTAGGCTAACCCTAAGTCCTGTGTTAAATGTTTATTTTTAAAACAAAGATGTTATGGAGTGAAAAAGATATCCTATAAAACATTGGGATAAAAGCTTATGTAGCGCTGCCCTCTTGAGGGTCGCAAGATAGATCAATATTCCTCTGGCTACCCTGATCCTGAGATTCCTCCTTCACCTCTGACACCCTGAGTTCAAACATTTTTCCCTTTAGACAGTAATAATAATAAGGAATGATATACACCAAAATTAGTTAAATCAATAAAGGTTTACTCAATAGGATAAATGAAGAAAGAACCAAAGGATAGACTCAAGCTCAAATCCAACAGAAGTTATTTTATATAAAGTATTATTAGCAGCAAAAATGACTATCACCTTTATAGTTCAAACATTAGACAATGCACCCTACATACCAGATAAGTGCATATAATGTCTATGTGAAAGGCTAACAAGAGAGCAAAGGAATGACTACTTTAAGTGTCAAATGCTTCTCTGCTGCTTTTCCCACATAAGGTTCAGCAAAATAACAGATAAAAAAATATAACTACAGCAAACAGTAACTATAACACAATTCTTTAAAGAGAGTTCTTGGTGAAAAGCAGCTTTGATAATTTCAGAAACAATTCCCTAAGTGGGGAGGGAAGTAATGGCAGTCCAGTGTTGTTGTGTGAAAATCCAGTTAATCTTCAGCTAGCTTTTGATTACTTAATTGCATGCAAAGAATACTTCCTGCTAAAATAGAGTAGCTGTTCCAATAGATTATGTGTAGCAAGTAAACAATATTCCTGTGCAACCAGAATTGTAATTTGAATTCACAGTGATCAGTGACTTAAAGGGGTTGTAAACTCTCGCCATTTTTCACCTTAATGCATTCTATGCATTAAGATGAAAAACCTCCTGTGCTGCAGCAGCGCCCCCGAGCCCCCCTTATACTTACCTGAGCCCTGTAATTCCCACGATGGCTCCGGCTGGTGTCTCGTGTCCTGATTGGATAGATTGATAGCAGTGCAGCCATTGGCTCCCGCTGCTGTCAATCAATTCCAATGATGCAGGCCCCAGGGGGGGAGCCGAGTCCTGCTGTCTATTTCTACGGACGCAGCAGTAGGACACAGGAGCGCACCCGCACGGGTGTCCCATCGGAGAGCGCTTTTCCGGCGGGACACTTGAGAAGAGGTGGAGCCAGGAGGGCCGCAGAGGGACTCCAGAAGAGGAGGATCAGGGCCACTCAGTGCAAAACCAACTGCACATTGGAGGTAAGTATGACATGTTTGTTAATTTAAAAAAATAAAAATAAACCTTTACAACCACTTTAAGGCTATTAAGGTCTGTGGAACTACAAGCAACAGCAGATCAATGACATGGATGTCTGTGTATAGTGTCCATTATATATGGAGCAAATCTTGGCATTAAAGACAGAGATTGTAGGAAATAAAGATGTCTATACACAGTGTCTGTTAAATTGGGCAGTCACCAGCTCACCACCCTGGAACAGGAGACAAGGATGACTCTGATGAGGATGATGATGTCTCTTATGAGGATGGATACAACTCCTCAACTGTATGGCTCAAGGAACGACCTCCAGCCTCCGCTCACACCGATCTGATCACTCTGCAGGATGGATTGGATAGGAACGACCTCCGGGCTGTGGCCGAACAGTACAAAGAGGCTGTCCACAGATTTCCTTCCAGATATCGACTGGGTAAATCTGTTAAAGTAGGCCGCAGCATCTGCAGCTCCTCAGTAGCAGACTCCCTGCTCACAGATCCACCCCGGTCCCAAGAGAGCACTCCAGGCCCCAGCCTTGCTTCTTATAGTAACTCCTAGCGATCAGTTCTTCTCCATCAGCCTGCTAGTAGTTGTAATTTCACACCATGCAGCCAGTGGGCGAATCCCTTCCTGATGGACTACGTGTCCCAAGATGCCTTGCTTCTTCCTCTAATCAAAGAGTCACAGAGCAGCTAAGCTGGAACACTGTGGGGAAACGGCTCCCTGGTAACAGCATTACACAGCGTCTTCTGATTGCAGGAAATGTAAATGTAAGTATCCAGCTCCTAGCTACATCTATAAACCTGAAATGATTCAAATTAAATTGACCCAAAACTATTATAGTTTTAATTTTTTTCACTTTCACCCCCCTCTTGCCCAGGCTAATTTTCAGCTTTTAGCGCTGTAACATTTTGAATGACAATTACTCAGGCATGCAAGACTGTACCCAAATGACATTTTTATTGTTTTTTCTTTTTTTTAGAGAGAGAGTTTTCTTTTGGTGGTATTTTATCACCACTGGGGTTTTTATTTTTTGCTAAATAAACGAAAAAAGACCAAATAGTTTGAAAAAAAGTTTTGCTTAATTTCTGTTATAAAATTTTGCAAATAAGTAATTTTTCTTCTTCACCAATGCGCGCTGATGAGGCTGCACTGATTGGCACTGATGAGGTTGCATTGATGGGCACTGATAAGCTGCACTGATGGGCACTGATGAGGAGGCACTTACAAGGTTGCACTGATGAGGCAGCATTGATGGGCACTGATAGGCAGCACTGATGGGTACTGATAAGCTGCACTGATAGGCACTGATGGGGCTGAACTTATAATCAGTGCACTGATGATTAGGACACTGATTATTAGTGTATATGCTGAACTCACTGTGCACCCACAGATCGGCTCTCCTTCCATGATGTCTGTGTGTGAGGAAAGGAGAACCGATAAGAACTCATAACCAGCAAACCACTGTATACATTGTAACAGCTGTGATTGGACACAGCTGATCACATGGTAAAGAGCCGCTGTGATCGGCCCTTTACCCTGATCTGTGATTAGCTGTGTCCAAAGCACACAGCGTCCAGAGAGCATGCCCACTGCGTGCCCAGGGGGCATGCGGGAGGCGCATACATGGGAGGACATCCTTCCAGATCTGGAGACCCACACTATAGCTGTCTATCAGATATAGCGTGGGTGGAAAGTGGTTAAGGAAAGTTTTGAATACTCTAATGCCACTGCTTTGCAAAGTTATCTGCGCTAGATTTCCTCACAGAAAAAATAATTTCAAATGGTGGTAGTAGAAAATTCTCAGAAGCAACTGGAAGCCAATATCAGCTACGGGGTCGTGTCCAACATTGATTGTCAATGTGGTTAATCTATCCCAACGATCATTGTCGGCTCTAGAGAACTCCCTTGTATCCAGGAGGTTTAAATTTATGCCCTACTAAACATTTTGACTTGTTTGGAACTTTGCTAGATGTAAATAAATTTGCAAGTGCTTTAACATTAAGAAAACATTATTTCAATGAACCTGATAATGAAGATGATTTAGACCAAGTGGTCCAACCTTCTATAGGTGAGTCTCCTTCCTCTCCCAATTATTTTCTGATGTACCGGTATGTGCCTTACATGATCTTATGGATTTGGCTAATGAATCTCATCCTTGCCCAGACTCCCCCATTTTGGACCCTATAGCGGTTTCCTTCAAATTCAGGTTTGACTTTTATCCAGTAGGGGCAAGGATTTGGATTTATTCCAGAAGCTTGTGGAGAGAGATCTGACTCATCTAGCATGGAGTCATTTAGGGGTTCGTGTGCCAGACAATCTTATGGATGGAGAAAAGAAGGCGCTCAAAAGTCTAAGTGAGGATGCAAATATTGTGATCAGAAATGCGGATAAAGGGGACTCAATAGTGGTCTTCAATTCTGCTACTTACAAAAATGAAGCTGTGCGCCAATTGTTTGACACAGAAACTTACCTTAAACTCAGGGGTGATCCAACCATAGCTTTTAAACAGGAGCTCTCAAATCTACAAGACAGAGCGGTAGCAATAGGAATTTTCTCTTCTAAAGGCAAGGATAAGTTTATCCCTGACTATCCAGTCATGCCTGTATTCCATCATCTCCCAAAAGTGCATAAAGGGTTAAACCCCCTGATAGGCAGGCCTATAGTGGATGGTATAGGCTTTCTGAATGAGCATCTGGGCCAATGGGTGGACCAGCCATTACAGCCACTAGCTGTTGAACTGCCAGGTTTTCTAAGACACTAAACAGCTTTTAACCAAATTGTAAGATTTTGAATGGAAACAAGACTATAGATGGATTACATGTGACGTAACTAGTCACTATTCTTCAGTCCCACATGTCCTAGATCTGAGAGCCGTATCCTTTTTTCTGGCTACATCAGATCGGTTTTTCCTCTCCCTCCAAGAATTTATTTTGATGAATTCAAAATTTTTACTTACCCATAATTTCTTTTTGTTCGACGTGGGGCCGATCCTAGCCGGGGTGCACGGGGTGCACCGCACCCCAGCGCTGTAATTTCTTTCCAGAAGAGGGGTGCCAAGCTAGAATCGCCGGCCGCCCCAGCATTCCTTGCACGCCGCCTCCGCAGCTAGTAAACAAGCTGAAGCTCCGTCCACCTCTGCCATCTTCAGACAGCGTGGCTAAGAGGGAGCGGAGCAGGAGCAGACTAGTGCCTGGCTGGTCTGAAGACAGAGAAGACAGAAGGAACTGGAAGAAATCCTCCCGGCTCCCGGAGAGAACAGATCTGTTCAGCTGCGGTGCAGCGGCTGCCTGCCTCTCTGTCCCTGCACTGCACCAGCGTCCCTCCAGACCGGTCAAGGAAGTTAAAAGTAAGTAGTCTGTGCTGCCCATCAAACACAGCTACTGTTGTGCCCATCAAAAGCTGCCACTCTGCACATCAAAAGCTGCCACTGTGCCCAAACACAGCCACTGTGCCCATCAAAAGCTGACACTGTGCCCATCAGACACGGCCACTGTTGTGCCCATCAAAAACTGCCACTCTGCCCATCAAAAGCTGCCACTGTGCCCAAACACAGCCACTGTGCCCATCAAAAGCTACCGCTGTGCCCATCAAACACAGCCACTGTGCCCATCAAATTGTGCCACTATGACAGCCCACTCGCCGTCTGCCCGGCACTTACCCTGTCTCGGTGGTGGCGGGTGACGGCGGTGAGCGGTGGGACCTTGCAGCATGTCATACAGTGGCTCCTGTGTCCTCCATGCGTCTCCTCCCCTGATAGGCTTCCAATCGTAGCGCTTGTCGTTTCAGCCAATCAGGTGACAGGTAACAGACCCACGCATCTGATTGCCTGAGAGGTGGTTCAGTGTTAGGAAAGCGAATATTCATTTGCTTTTCTAACACACCTGGGTGAACTGCTTAGCGCTCGCAGTTCACCTTTTTTGAAGCCTATTAGAGCCTATGGCTCTAATCAGGTGCTTCAAAAACACCCCCCTCCGCTGTGATTCAGGCGCCCGGTGTCCGAAAAGAGGCCAGGTGCTCGAATAGGAGGTGGCTACAGTGGCCATGGATAGATTCATGCAATGCATGAATCTATCCATTATACATAGAGGGGGTGGCTGGAGAGAGGGAGCGGCACCCGTGTGCTCTTAATGGATGCACCGCCACTGAGGAGCGGTGTATACACTGCTCCTAAAGCGCCCCTGCCATTGAAATTGGCAGCTGTGCTTTGTGGGCACTTTTAACCCTTTTTTCGGCTGCTAGTGGAGGTTAAAACAGCCCCACTAGCGGCTGAAAAGCGACTGGTGCCTCAGTGTGAAAGTGCCATAAGTGTTCACAACACAAAAAGGGAGAAACACAGCAACCCGGCCCAAAAGGTGAATCAACAAAAAGGCTTCAAATGAAGACTCCACCCAGGACAGATCTCCATAATTAAGCCTGATGGTGAAATGCATCAGGGGCCATGGCTTGGGTGGAGTCAGCCTGAAGTCGTCATGTTTACTCACCTCTCGGGCAGAGTTCCTGTGTGGCAGTGCTTTTCCCTTTCTAATGTATGCTAAAAAGCCAATGGGTGGGCTCTGTAGCCACCTGCACCCTTGAGTAGGAGTCATCGGAGTTGAAAGTGTTACTAAACCCAGGACCCTATAGAAACATTGCAATTTTATGTTCCTGGGGGTTTCTGTTATTAACAAAATGCAATTACAGTTTTTTTTAAACTTCATCTTTATTTAGAATGCATTAACCAATCCCTCCTTGCTTTTGCTTGGTAGTCTGCCCAGTTGAAAAATACCTTTGCATACAAAGTAGACCCCCGTGCTGGAGGACGACGTACAGGAGGGGCACGCAGAATGCTTCTAAACCGCAGCAGCTTCAATCACGTATATATACTTACATGACTGAGCCTGCATGTGCTGCCCCGCTGCAGTATATCTTTTTGGGGACCAGTGACACTAATACAGTGATCGATGCTAATAATATGCACTGTCACTGTACTAATGACACTGGCTGGGAAAGGGTTAAAAAAAAAGGGGCGATTAAAGGGTTAACTGTGTGCCTAGCTGTTTCTTGTGCACTGTGTGGGAAGTGCTTTTACTAGGGGAAGGAATGGATCCTGTGTTCTTGCAAACAGACATAATGGCGGTCTGCCTTGTATACATATGCAGAACGCCATTCTGGCTCTCTGCCTAATGATCAATGGTTTCTGGTGGACATCAAGTCTGCGGTACCCGCAGATCAGCTCCCACTGCGTGTAATCACAGCGGGAGTGGGTCGCCGGCGGCGCGTATGCACTCCCCAGACCCGGGAGTGTCAGATCATATAATACATAGATCTCTCTCTCGCTCTCCCTCTCGTTCCTATACTCCGTGTTGTATGTTGCATAGTCCTAACCAAAGTGTTCATGACTGCTGAGGTGCAATAAGCCCAGGTCCCATACCATAACTTACCATGACAACTTATAACACCTTACCCCTTCTTCCCATCCAATAAAGACCACATACAACCATTAATGTTGGAAAGGGCAAGGCCACAGCTTTCATTAACTCAAAACATAACATTAAATATTTCAACCGTGCCAGTCACAGTTGCACTGTGAGCACACAATTCCAAATGTAAAAGGGAGATGAAGGAGGGGCCTGTCTTTACCATAAGTGGCGGACCGGCCGTCAATCTCCCAATTACCATCAAGGGCATAACAAATCTTTCATGTTTGCTGGCAGGGTCACCAAAACCGCAGCACGCTGTGACATACCATCAGAGAGGCGGGAGGGTGGGCAGCTCTTCCATGCTTCCGTTCGGAAAGGCCCAGAATCCCCTGGGGTGCCAAACTCTTGAGCTCAGGCCCAACCCCTGTCCCTTCCTGTACCAATCCCAAGTGACCTAATAGTCACCTTAACTCCTCCCTGGCCATGCCCCCATCAGTCAGGGCTCTCTTTCCCGAGGGGCTCAAGAGGCCTTCATTCTCTCAACAGTTACTGATTTTAACGAAGTTCTTCTGTAAGGTAGGCTCAGACAAAGTGATATCATTCTTTGTGCAAATGTTATTGAAAATTAAAATGTTTTAAAAAATGATTCTCTAGCCCTAGGTGTATGTGTGGCTGTGAGGCTGTCAGTTGTGGCACATTAATTAGGAGAATTTTGTGGGTAAATAGACTGGGGCATAGGAGTGCAGTGCATAAAGTGACTAGGCCCAAGTTCTGACCATAATAACACTTTTTCACAGTGTGCTATATAAATCTTTGCATGTGTTTTCCTTCCCCATCCAGAATTTTTCCTAGGTTTTTTATCATTTTAGTCACACTTCACTTTTTATCAAGCTGACTTTTCAATTGTAACACCAGGCAGATTATTTATTACTGTATAGGTATTGCTAATGTTTACTGTAAACAGTTTACATATAGTTTAAATAGTCAATAGTTTTGAATAGTTTCTGTCAAATTTCATGTTGTAAGTAACAATTGCATCTTCTCAGTGCATTTTCTAGGTTTTAAAAAAGTCGCAGGGGTTGGCAACACTGAGTACCGTGTATATATAATTTTATATGGACAGTGTGGCCGTCAGTAATACTGAAACGGGGCACGCAGCGGGTGTGAGACCATTCACTCACCTGTTCTCACAGCTGCAGTATGCAGGACACAAATAAACTATGATCTAGCCGGGGTCTTAATACAAAAAAGGATTTGGAAACCGCTGCTTGGCATTGCATCAGGGTGGATATAAATCAGTAATTTAAAAAAAAAAGTTTTTTTTTTAATTTAAATCAATTTTTTTTTTTTTTTTTTTATCAACTTTATTTTACTAAAATGTTATTGGAGTAAAAATTTATCTAAAGATAGTTTTCTATTTAAGATACATTAATAATTTAGTTTATTCAGCATGAAATGAAGTTTAGTTATGTAGCATGATGAGGCTGTACATTCTGCAATATTTACATTTTTGGTAAACTCATTTAGCCCAGGTTCACACTAAAGCAATGCAGGAACCAGCGCAATTGCAGTGCCAGTTCCCTCATCGCATCTCTCCCCCAGAGGGCAGTTCACACTGCCCTCTGCAAACCGCTGCAGGTGTCAATACAATGTTAATGACACCCCCAGATCAGTTCACAGATCGCAGTGCGATCTTTTAATTCGATCCATGTGATCCAATTTCAGTGTGGGAAAAATAAAGTCCCTGCACCTTTTTGTGCAAATCCAATGCAGTCCATACAGTTGTATGGCTGAATTCGCATTGCACAGAAATCACATGTGATCCGCACCATCAACGCAGCCATTGTGCCATTAAACGAGATAAAACAAAGTTCAGGAATATTCCTTTATTCCATTGTTTTGCAAATCTGTGTACACTACAAACTGTATAATTGAATCGGTTCTGATATCGATGTTTTACTAACCTGACAGATTATTATTCTAAAGAGGAAACCTTCATTTTGTTTGCAAATATTAAAGATATACTACCAGGAAGAATGAGCCCTTACATTAAAAGAGCACCTGTCATTTCAGATCCATCATGACAGCGCCTGTTAGTCCACTCACCTGCTGCCGCCATGTCCCTCACCTTGTTGTGTCACCTCCGCATCACCAGCCGTCCCATTAAAGTGAATGGGACTGTCGGTGAGTCAACAGCGAGTCAGAGGAGAAGTTGGTGGGGGACAGAGATGACAGTTGCTCTTTAAAAATTATGATTTATATCGAGTGGATTTAAATCAAGCCTTTTTACTAGTGATTTAAATCAAATCCACCCTGCATTGCATGCTATTATTAAGCTTATGATATACCAGATCCTTTACCACCATTGATCCCCCAGCTGATCTCCTAGTATTTATGATGTATGCATATTCCTAGACCCAAGTGCATAACTGTACATTTATCAACATGAAACCTCATTTTGCCACATAGTTGCCCAATAAAACAGTGCATTGAGGTCGGCTTGTAAGTTGGAGACATCCTGTAAGGACGTTATTCCACTGCAAGAACTGCTTAAGTTCAGTTACATTTGATGCTGACTGTTTGTGGACTGCAGTCTTCAAGTGAGGCCCGGAACGAAAAGGAAAGAAGAAGAGAATAGTGCAGGGCCGGGCATGACAGTGTGTCTAGTGACACACACAGGGTTAAGTTGGCCAGGTTGTAGTGGGGTGGAGCCAGCAGGAAACTTTAGGGGTGGGGTCATATAAGAGGAGGGGCGGAGCTGGGACGGAGTCAGTGGAGAAGGAAGAGACACGAGGAGGCAGATTTTCTCTGCTCCTCTACAACAATGGCCGACATCGACGCTATATTGGCTCGTTTGCGGCAGGCGGCAGCATCCAAGGGACCGGAGTGGCTCCAGAGTCAGGTCGCAGGGCTCTTTGAGGTAGAAGCAGGCGGATCGGCGGACGGAGGTGAGGGGACTGCCCGTGCGCGGAAGTCGCGGCCGCCGGCGCGGTATTCGCCTGGACCCGACGGACGGACGGGTCGCCAGGCACGTAGCCCAAGGGGAGAAGAGTCAGCCCCTCCAGCCAAGAGGAGCCAGCTGATGGCGGATGCAAGGCCCGGGAAAAACACACGCCGCGGCCGCAGCGCGGTGGGCGGGGCTACGGGTCAAGATGGCGCCGCTTCACTTAGAACAGGACCCAGGCGTGCAGATAGAGAGAACACCCCTGCAGCTTCGTACGAGCCGAGGGGGGAGGACAGAAGTGGGAGAAGTGCAGCTACAGGGCCCAGGACGGGGAGGAGAAGCACCGCTGACAACGCAGGTGGCAATCGGTCGCCTGGCGGGGAGAGGGAACTCCACAGGGACGGTCGGAGGAAGGAGCAGGCCGGCCCGGTCACAACCATTTCAGGGCGGCGTGGAATTCAGGCGGGAAGCAGAGCTGCAGAGGTCGGACGAGGCATGGGTCAACGGGTGCATACGGCCTCCAGGAGGGATGCGCCTGGGGGGCTCACCACGCCGGCGAGCCCATCCCAGGGGGACCGGTCCGAAGATGAGGAGTTGGAAGAAGGCGAGGTGGAAGCGCACCAGCAGGACACGGCGGTGGAAACCAGACCAGCGGCTGTCGGGAGGTCTCCAGGTCAGCCCGGTAAGTCCAATGACAATGTAGATTTTACTACTGCTTTACAAAATATGTGGGGGGTAGTTAACCCAGGTACAGCAGGGGCAGTAACCCGACCACCACGGGTGTCGCAGGGTCAGGACCACCAAGTGGCGGGACAAGGATCCGCCAGTTCGGGGTCAGGGGGACAACTGAGTGAGCTGTTGGAGGGCCTAAAGGCGCTAGTAGGACGTTTTGGGGAGCTACCTACCCAGGCGGCCACAAGGGGAGTGCCGCAGGTAATCGGCGTGGGGGCATTAGCGGGTGGGGAGGTGGAACCTTCCACGGGGGTGTCTGCTGATAAGGCCCTTGAGTCGAGTAGGGCTAAAGAGAAGCCGGGGGAAAACGGGGCAACAGAGGCGGCGGGTAGGGCGGACATAGTCAGGATTGCAGATGCAGCAAAATGCGAGATATATGTCTGTTTTGAGGGCCCGCTGGGTGCACATCTGAAGCAGGAGGTTAGGGAAAAGATTCAAAAGGGGGAATACGTGGAAATATTTTCCTTGTTGCCGTTGGAAAAGTTCAACCTGGACAGGGTTAGGCCTGATGACTCCAAGAAGGAAGATGAGGAGAAGAGGAGGTACAGGTTGATTCCGCGGACGTTTGTCAATTGGTTACAAGCGTTCGCTATCATGGCCAGCGTCATTGGCGAAAAGAATCCGGAGCATTGCTCTGGGTTGTTTTGTTATATGGATGCTATTGGGGAGGCACACAGAGTTTATGGTGGAACGGCTTGGCTGCGTTATGACGAGCAGTTCCGACAACGCAGAGCGGTTCGCCCGGCCCTGCGTTGGGACCATAAGGACATCAGCCTTTGGATGAGACTTATGTCCTCGGCTAGGGCCTCTCCTCAGTTTTTTCAAGGGGGGGCCGGGGGTGCACACTCCTCAGGACTACCGGCCGGCAAGAAATGGGGAGTGTGTTGGCAATACAACGAAGGACACTGCAAGTTTGGGGGGTCGTGCAAATTCAAGCACGAATGCTCAGGATGTGGGGGAGCTCACACACTGGCCAGATGCTTTAAAAAAGGAAAACGTACCGGGGAGCCTGTTAACAAGAGGGATGACGCCGGTGAAGGTGGAAAGGATGCTGCCTTTCCTAAGTAAGTATCCGGATAGGGAGGCGGCATCGTTGCTTACTGCGGGTTTTCGGGAGGGGTTTAAAATACCTTGCGCCTTGGAGGCTGTTCCCCCTATGGCAAGGAATTTGAAATCAGCATTGCAACACCCAAGGGTGGTGGGAGAGAAGTTGGAAAAAGAAGTGACATTAGGCCGCATGGTAGGGCCATTTAAAAATAAGCCCTTACCGGATCTGGTGGTGTCCCCGTTGGGAGTAGTGCCCAAAAAAGAGGCGAATAAGTTCAGATTAATTCATCATTTATCCTTTCCAAAAGGGGGCTCGGTCAATGATTTCATCGACCCTGATGCCTGCGCGGTGTCCTATACTTCTTTTGATGCGGCGGTGCGGTGGGTTCGGAGGTTTGGACAAGGGGCGCTCATGGCGAAATCTGACATAGAAGCGGCGTTTCGGCTACTGCCAGTGCATCCGGACAGTTTTCGGCTGCTGGGTTGCCACTGGCAAGATCAGTTTTACGTCGATAAATGTATGCCCATGGGTTGTTCCATTTCTTGCGCCATGTTCGAGGCGTTCAGTTCCTTTTTGGAGTGGGTGGTTAGGGATGTATCAGGGCTGGATTCGGTTATCCATTATTTGGACGACTTCCTGTGTATAGGTCCTCCTTCATCCAGTGTGTGTGCGATTTTACTGTCAACGTTGCAGCACATTGCGGGAAGGTTCGGAGTGCCACTGGCAGCCGAAAAGACAGAAGGCCCGACAACCGAAATTAGTTTTCTGGGCATAGTAATTGACTCCATAGCAATGGAATGCAGATTGCCGCAAAGGAAGTTATTGGATTTACAGAAGGAAATCCGGGAGATTCACGGAAGGCGGAAGGTGCAGTTGCGGACACTGCAGTCGTTGCTAGGTAAGCTAAATTTCGCTTGTAGGATCATACCCATGGGTAGGGTGTTTTGTCGGCGGCTGTCAGCAGCCACGGCGGGAGTTAAAGCCCCAACTCATTTTATCAGGCTGACGAGGGAACATCGGGAGGACCTGAAGGTATGGTATCAATTTCTGTCAGTTTACAACGGAAGATCAGTGTGGATGTCAGGTCCGGTAAGTAACTTCGATGTGGAACTTGTTACGGACGCGGCAGGTTCTACTGGTTACGGGGCTTATTTTCAAGGGCAATGGAGCGCAGGGCCGTGGCCACAATCATGGGTGGAAGCGGGGTTTCTTCGGAACCTGGTACTACTGGAATTATTTCCGGTGGTGCTGGCGATGGAGTTATGGGGGCGGTCTTGTCGGAATTTAAAGTTGAGAATTAACTGTGACAACATGGGGGTTGTGCAGGTGGTCAATCGCATGTCAGCGTCTTCCCAACCTGTCATTAGACTAATGCGACAGTTGGTATTGCGGTGCTTGCAATTGAATACCTTTATATATGCGGTACACATACCAGGGGTTGATAATACACTGGCTGATTCGCTGTCTCGCTTTCAGTGGGACAAGTTCAGGGAATTAGCCCCGGCAGCGGAAAAGGAAGGGATTCCTTGCCCGGAGTGGATCTGGGAGCTGGCATTGGAGTCGCCGCAGGATGGATTCAGCAGTCAGTGAGTAAGTCCACCTGGATGGCCTATATGAAGGTATGGAGAGAATGGGAAGGTTTACGGCAAGAAATTGGGATAGACAAGGATGGGTTTGAAGCGAGATTGTTGGTCTTGTATTTCGTGTCCAGAAATATGGAAAATGGGGTGGGGGTGTCTTCTATTGAAAAGAAAATAGCGGCCTTGTCATTCCTTTTCAAGCTAAAAAGGTGGGAAGATTGGACAAAAGATTTTTGGGTTAGGCAAGCCATAAAAGGGTACAAGAGAGGAAAAAGAACAAAAGATGAAAGAAGGCCTGTCACTTTTAAAAACCTGGTGGCCATTTGTGAACAGTTAAGGTTAGTATGTTCTTCAAGTTATGAATGTTTGCTGTTTACGGCAGCTTTCTCGTTGGCTTTTTTTGGGGCGTTCAGAATTGGGGAGCTTGTGAGCCCAGCACGGGGGGATGCGGGTGGCATTATGGTACAGGACGTTAGGTTACACGGGGATAAAGTGTGCTTGAGACTGCAGAGGTCAAAAACCGATCAGACAGGTAAAGGAGTGGATGTATGGGTGTATGCTCTGCCAGGATCTACGGTATGCCCGGTAAGGGCGGTCGAGGAACTGGCGCAGGTACGGCCAATGGGGGATGGGCCATTTTTGCGTCACGAAGACGGGTCTTACCTATCAAAATTCCAATTTGTAGCAGTGTTTAGGAAGTGTTTGAGGAAGTTGGGTTTGGATGGGAAGGCTTACGCTTCACACTCCTTCCGCATTGGGGCGGCTACTGAAGCTGCCAGATGCGGGTTGGATGAGGCAGCAGTGAGGAGGATCGGTAGATGGGAATCGAGGAGGTTCCGCACCTACGTACGACCTCAAATGATTGTGGAATAACGTAAAAAAAAAAAAAAAAAAAAAAAAAAGGGGAGAATTGAATAAAGTGTTTAAAAAAAAAAAAAATGATGATGAATGACGTTACCTTGGTGTGATTTTATTACAGGGAGAGGTGCTCCGCGCCTCGTCTGGATTCTTGGGCACTCTTATGTGTGTTGGGGGGCCAGGAGAGGTGATGCGAGACCGGACGGGAGGCAGCTGGGAGTATCGAGGAGAGAGGCATACATCAGGTGGCTGGGGAGACCGGGGATGATGTGGGGCAGAGTGGTCACGGAGGTGGAGCGTTATGCTTGGTTGGACAGACCCCCTGATGTGTTGGTGATCCATGCAGGAGGGAACGATCTAGGGGTACGCACGGTGAGAGATATACTAGCAAGTGTTAAGGCGGATTTGTTATATATTCGCACGGTCTTTCCCAATACTCTGCTGGTATGGTCCGACATGGTGGCACGCACCACCTGGCGGATGGCAAGGTCTGTGGAACGGCTGAACAAGGCACGCATTCGCATTAATAAAGTTGTGGGGAGGTTTTTGGTAAAACAAGGGGGCTTGGTGATAAGACACAGAGAGCTGGAAATTAATGTAGGCCTGTACTTACGCAGGGATGGTGTTCACCTCACAGACGTGGGGACTGATCTGTGGACCATGGGTCTGCAAGAAGGAATCCAAAGGGCACTGAGTGTGTGGAGGGGCCCTTAAGGATAAGGTTTCATCCTTTCGGGCTGTGGCTGTGTTTTTGCTGTTGGTCGGTGACGGTAGCGGTAAACAAAATGTGGTAAAAAGGGGTGGGGGGTCATCGATAGTATGGCCCCTCCGGTGTATTCCCGAAATGGAATACCGGTACGGTTACACTGCGGGCAAGGGGTTGTCTCCGAGCGGTACAGCTGGAGGCCTATCAAGTTGGAATGGTTCCCGCGTGTAAGTTTTGATATGTGGAAAAAGGGTGGAGCTCCGTCATTGACCAACAGATTGCAGTTAATAACATGTTGTTTGCACTAAAGTTATATGTTATTTATATATTTAAGGTTATTGGAGTTATTTATTCAGTTTGTTTAATAAATAGGCTGTTATGGCCATTTTAAAACTCCAATAGATTGGTGTGGTCTCGTTAATTTAAATAAGAAAAGGGGGTTGGTAAAATGGTATAGCAGTAAGAGAAAATAAGTGGGGTATATCTGGAATACACTTGTCAAGTGAGGCCCGGAACGAAAAGGAAAGAAGAAGAGAATAGTGCAGGGCCGGGCATGACAGTGTGTCTAGTGACACACACAGGGTTAAGTTGGCCAGGTTGTAGTGGGGTGGAGCCAGCAGGAAACTTTAGGGGTGGGGTCATATAAGAGGAGGGGCGGAGCTGGGACGGAGTCAGTGGAGAAGGAAGAGACACGAGGAGGCAGATTTTCCCACCCTCCCTCCCTATTAGGCTTGTTGTTAGTGTGGTTAATGTGTGTGTTTATTTTTCAGATTCGGAGGAAGTGGTCGTCATGACAGCTGTGGTCTGGCTGTGTTTTTGCTGTTGGTCGGTGACGGTAGCGGTAAACAAAATGTGGTAAAAAGGGGTGGGGGGTCATCGATAGTATGGCCCCTCCGGTGTATTCCCGAAATGGAATACCGGTACGGTTACACTGCGGGCAAGGGGTTGTCTCCGAGCGGTACAGCTGGAGGCCTATCAAGTTGGAATGGTTCCCGCGTGTAAGTTTTGATATGTGGAAAAAGGGTGGAGCTCCGTCATTGACCAACAGATTGCAGTTAATAACATGTTGTTTGCACTAAAGTTATATGTTATTTATATATTTAAGGTTATTGGAGTTATTTATTCAGTTTGTTTAATAAATAGGCTGTTATGGCCATTTTAAAACTCCAATAGATTGGTGTGGTCTCGTTAATTTAAATAAGAAAAGGGGGTTGGTAAAATGGTATAGCAGTAAGAGAAAATAAGTGGGGTATATCTGGAATACACTTGTCATGTCATTCCACAGATTTTCAATGGCGTTTAAGTCTGAGCTCTGACTGGGCCATGCAAGGGCACTCACCTTTTTCTCCTTCAATCACTATGTGCTCATTGTTCTGTGTGCTTTGGGTCATTGTCATGTTGGAAGGTAAACCTTCTTCCCATTGACAACCTTTTGGCAGCGGGCAGCAGACTTTCCACTGCAGAGAAATACCCCCATACCAGGATATTACCACCTCCATACCAGGATATTACCACCTCCATACCAGAATATTACCAGCTCCATAACAGGATATTATCACCTCCGTGGTTTACTATAGGAACGGTGTTATTTGGATGGTGAGCTGTATTTGGATTTCTGCCAGACATATTGTTTGGTATTGAGGCCAAATAATTCAATTTTAGTCTCATTGGACCATAACACCTTTTTCCAAATGGCCTCAGAATCTTCATGGTGTGTTTTGACAAAGCGCAAGTAAATGCAGGTGGTTTTTCTTGAGGAGTGTTATTTTTTATTGCAACCCTCCCATACAAGCCACATTTGTGTAGAATGTATGATATTGTTGTCACATGCACACAATGACCACGCTTTGTTTTTTTACATCAGGGATATGCAATACCTCCAGCTGTTGCAGAACTACAAGTCCCATGAGGCATAGCAAGACTTTGACAGCCACAAGCATGACACCCAGAGGCAGAGGCATGATGGGACTTGTAGTTTTGCAACAGCTGGAGGTCCACTAATTGCATATCCCTGTTTTACATGGATGTTGAAAGTGGCAGGTAGGGGACGGGGGGGAAGCAGAGAAGAGGGGGAGGGGGGCCGAGTTCCTCCACCATGGGCCTCTGGGTATTACTTGCCCCCTGGGCCAAAAGTTGCCAGTCAGACCCTGCCGAAAGCTAGTAGTGGAGCTGGGAGGGAAAGGAGGTCCCAGGCAGACAGGAGGACCAGCAGCCAGCCCCAGCACCTATTATTTAAGGAAAGTGAAGTCTTCTAGGGCTGGGCCTGGGCATCAAAGTACTATAAATTTATATAATATTGCTTATTTTTACTATTGTTCAGTGACACTCTAATGTAGTCTTTCATGGGGCCTGGAGGGGACTTTTTCTATCAGAGACTCTCCAGTGGTCACAGAGAGGGCCTATGTTAGAGATCCCCCTCCAGGATCCATTGGACCCCATTGTAGTTTGTAATGGGGCCTGGTGGGGGCTCTAAAGTACTCTCTAATGGACACCAAGAGGGCCTATGGTAGAGAGACCCCCCCCACTCCAGATCCAATTAGACCCCATTGTAGTTGCCTAATATATCCGACCCCTTGACAGGTGCCATTGTAATGATATAATCAATGCTATTCACTTCACCTGTCAGTGGTTTTAATGTTGTGGCTGATCAGTGTAGTGTACATTTGCTTTTACCCTTAGATGGCTAGCAAAAAACCAAAGTTGTCAGGATATCAAAACATGCAACGCCGGAAAAGAAAGGAAGAAGCTTTGAAAAAAATTACTTCTTCCATCACAAGCTTCTTACAGCCACAGTCTTCATTAAGCAGTGGTCAAGATTCCTTTTGCACAGATGCATCAACAACAAGCAAAGAGTCCAGTGTCACAGACATTTCACATGGTGGAGAAGGTGAAAAAAATACAGATTTACAAGAGGCATCAGAATGTGATGATGATCTGGTCCCCATGGATTCTGAGTGTGTCACTGAGCCAATAACAACTGCAGATGTAACTTCAGGTTACATTGTTTCAGCAGCAGAGCATTTTGACATTGAAGAGGAAGATATATCTGAGGTTTCCTCTAACTCAGACACTGAGTCTATTGTACTTATGGATGAGGAAACGGAAATGGAACTTGAACAGCCATCAATATCATCAAGTGGAATCTCAAGTGATCCTGCTTTCTGGCCTGAAAATATAGATGACCAACACAGACTAACTTTGATAAAAATTGGTCCTGTTCAAGAAAAGGCTTCTACGTTCCCAAAAGATGATACCAGCAGGAGCTTTTCTGTCTCTTACTATCAAAGAGTACTGGATAATGGAGAGAAGATACCAAGAAATTGGTTGATTTATTCCACATCTAATAATCCAGTCCAGTGCTTTGCTTGCCTACTATTCAACGGTGACAATATGGCTTTGGCCTCAAAACAAGGCTTTAATGATTGGCAGCATCTGTCAAGACATTTAAGCCGACATGAAAAAAACACAATCCATGTCACAAATTATATGAAATGGATGGATCTTTCAAGAGCTCTGGAAAAGGGATCAACCATTGATCATGTCAATCAAAAGATCATTAACCGCCTGCCGACCGCCGGCCGTCAATTGACGGCCAGGCGGCGCAGCTCTCGTTGCGGGAGGGCGTCATATGACGTCCTCGCTTTCTTAGGCCACCAGGGGGCGCCGCCGCCGCGATGTCCGCCGGGCACCCGCGATTACCGGTATCACAGCAGGACCGTGGATCTGTGTGTGTAAACACACAGATCCACGGTCCTGTCAGAGGAGAGGAGACTGATGGTGTGTTCCCAGTACAGCGGAACACCGATCGGTCTCCTCCCCTAGTGAGTCCCCGCCCCCTACAGTTAGAATCACTCCCTAGCAACACAGTTAACCCCTCGATCACCACCTAGTGTTAACCCCTTCCCTGCCTGTCACATTTATACAGTAATCAATGCATTTTTATCGCTGTATAAATGTGAATGGTCCCAAATATGTGTCAAAAGTGTCCGATGTGTCCGCCATAATGTCGCAGTCAGGATAAAAATCACAGATCGCTGCCATTACTAGTAAAAAAATTAAAAAAAATAAAAATGTTATAAAACTATCCCCTATTTTGTAGACGCTATAACTTTTGCGCAAACCAATCTATATACGCTTATTGCGATTTTTTTTTTTACCAAAAATATGTACAAGAATACATATCGGCCTAAACTGAGAAAAAATTTGTTTTAAAGAAAAAAAAATTGGATATTTATTATCGCAAAAGGTAAAAATTATTGTGTTTTTTTTTAAAACTTGTCACTCTTCTTTTGTTTATAGTGCAAAAAATAAAAACCGCAGAGGTGATCAAATACCACCAAAAGAAAGCTCTATTTGTGGGGAAAAAATGATAACAATTTCATTTGGGTACAGTGTTGTATGACCGCGCAATTGTCATTCAAAGTGCGACAGCGCTGAAAGCTGAAAAATGGCTTGGGCAGGAAGGGGGCGAAAATGCACTGTATTGAGGTGGTTAAACAAGAAGAGAAATGCTGGTATTCTGTCATACAGCGAATAATCTACATTATCCAATATTTAGCAGGACAAAATCTGGCGCTTCGTGGCTGTGATACCCGTTTGTTTCAAAACAATAATGGTAACTTCCTGAAATTGGTTGAAATGATAGGGAAATTTGATCCCATCATATCTGAACACATTCAGAGAATTCAGTGCTCCATTTCACAGCATTCACAAATGTCACATTATCTTGGTTACAAGATTCAGAATGAGATAATTGCCATAGTTGGAACCAAAATAGGAGAAAAAATTATACGAAGCCTGAATGAGTCCAAATATTTCTCCATTATCCTGGATTGTACTCCTGATGTGAGCCACATAGAGCAGATTAGCATTGTTGTCCGATTTGTTGTTCTAGATCAAAGTGAAAAAAAAATTGAAATTCGAGAACACTTCCTGGATTTTTGCCCAGTATACAATACAACATCTGAAGGACTGACATTCTTTTTACTGGCCTACTTAAAGAACAATCAGATTGCAATTGAGAATATGCGTGGCCAAGGCTATGACAATGGCGCAAATATGAAAGGAAAACATAATGGTTTGCAGCAAAAAATACTCAATATCAACCCAAGAGCCTTTTTTGTTCCATGCAGTGCACATACACTCAACTTGATTGTGAATGACGCTGCAAAGATTTCATACCTGACAATAGATTTTTTTGGCATCATTCAAGAACAAGGAGCATGTTACAAATCTAACTTTAAAACCACTCTCCAATACCAGATGGGAAAGCAGAGTTGCAGCAATGAAACCCTTGCCTTATTTCCTACCTGAGGTATTTGATGCACTGTATGCAGGGGCGGCGCTAGGTGGGTGCTTGGGTGTGCTCAAGCCTCCCCAAAAATTATTTAAGCACCCCCATAGCACCCCCAAAATCCACATGGTAGTATTTGCAGATGTTATTGTTTTTTTGTTTGTTCTTTCCTTGCCTGCGTGTTCTCTATCGCTGCCTGGAAGCTGGGGACTCTTTTTTTGTTGTGGAGGGATACAACAACTGCGGTCGCAGAAGCCGAAAATCTTTAGCTAGACCCGGCACAGACTAATTTTAGAGGCGGATGGATATCCACCTCTCTGCTGCCTCCTCAGCCAATGGTAAAGACTGTACCCGCCCCCTTCCCCCAGCCCGCCTTCTATGATTTCTGAGAAGAGGAGATTCGGAAGCTGGAGAGAAAGAGGGGAGAGGAGAGGACACAGCCTGCTATGGGGGACACATTTCTCAGCCTCAGCACTGAGAAACAGTGAGTTGTGTTTGTCTGCACTGCTGCCAGCATGGAGAGAACAAACTGGTTTCTACAGTGTGGGAAGGTTAGCAGAGGAGAACAAGATGGTTTATCTATCCATCCTGTATTCTGACACCTGCATTCCTCTCTGCCAGCACAAGTCATATGGATCTTACAGAAACTGACAAGTAGAAAATGCAGGATTTCTGAGTTATACATCTATCCATCCATTCACTCATCTATCCATTCATTCATTCACTCACTCATCCATCCATTCATCTATCCATTCATTTACTCATCCATCCATCTATTTATTCATCCATTCATTCATCTATCAGACCATCCATTCCTCATTGCTGGTGTCACAATACAAGAAGAATAGATTGACAAATTAAAGCTATTCTGATGGCATTATACTAACCCTATATTTCCCACACTTTAGTAACAGACCGGAGCTCTTGTACATAGCGCACTGCTGATCCCCACATTGTGTACATAGCGCACTCCTGATCCCCGCATTGTGTACATAGCGCACTCCTGATCCCCGCATTGTGTACATAGCGCACTCCTGATCCCCGCATTGTGTACATAGCGCACTCCTGATCCCCGCATTGTGTACATAGCGCACTCCTGATCCCCGCATTGTGTATATAGCGCACTCCTGATCCCCGCATTGTGTACATAGCGCACTCCTGATCCCCGCATTGTGTACATAGCGCACTCCTGATCCCCGCATTGTGTACATAGCGCACTCCTGATCCCCGCATTGTGTACATAGCGCACTCCTGATCCCCGCATTGTGTATATAGCGCACTCCTGATTCCTGCATTGTGTACATAGCGCACTCCTGATCCCCGCATTGTGTACATAGCGCACTCCTGATCCCCGCATTGTGTATGTAAGGCACTCCTGATCTCTGCATTGTGTATGTAGTGCACTCCTGATCCCCGCATTGTGTACATAGCGCACTCCTGATCCCCGCATTGCGTACATAGCGCACTCCTGATCCCCGCATTGTGTACATAGTGCACTCTTGATCCCCGCATTGTGTATATAGCGCACTCCTGATTCCTGCATTGTGTACATAGCGCACTCCTGATCCCCGCATTGTGTACATAGCGCACTCCTGATCCCCGCATTGTGTACATAGCGCACTCCTGATCCCCGCATTGTGTACAAAGCGCACTCCTGATCCCCGCATTGTGTATGTAAGGCACTCCTGATCCCCGCATTGTGTATGTAGTGCACTCCTGATCCCCGCATTGTGTATGTAGTGCACTCCTGATCCCCGCATTGTGTATGTAGTGCACTCCTGATCCCCGCATTGTGTATGTAGTGCACTCCTGATCCCCGCATTGTGTATGTAGTGCACTCCTGATCCCCGCATTGTGTATGTAAGGCACTCTTGATCCCCGCATTGTGTATGTAAGGCACTCCTGATCCCCGCATTGTGTATGTAAGGCACTCCTGATCCCCGCATTGTGTATGTAAGGCACTCCTGATCCCCGCATTGTGTATGTAAGGCACTCTTGATCCCCGCATTGTGTATGTAAGGTACTCCTAATCCCTGCATTGTGTGCATAGCGCACTCCTGAACTCTACATTGCGTAGGTGGCACACTGCTGATCTCTGCATTGCATACGCAGTGCACTCCTGATCTCTTTCCTGAACCCTGCATTGTGTGTGTAGCGCACTCCTGAACCCTGCATTGTGTGTAGCGCACTCCTGAACCCTGCACTTTGTGAGTAGCACAAGCCTGAATCTTGCACTTTGTAAATGTATGTAAATAACGCACCCCTCCGCTGTGCACTCTTAACGTGGCGCACTCCATACATCCCCATACACCCCCTATGCTCGCTGCACACTCCATGCATTTCCCACACACTCCCTATGCTTGCTGCACAGTCCATGCATTCCCCACACCCCTCCTATGCTCGCTGCACATTCCATGCATTTCCCAAACACCTCCTATGCTCGCTGCACACTCCATGCATTTCCCAAACACCTCCTATGCTCGCTGCACACTCCATGCATTTCCCATACACCTCCTATGCTCTCTGCACACTCCATGCGTTTTCCATACACCTATACTCGCAGCACACTCCAAAAATGATTTTCAATGCCAGAGCAAGAAGAAGCCAAAATGACCCCTCAGCTCTTAAACACCCATGTGAGTCTTTTTTTTTTTTCTGTACATTGCTTCAGGGAGGGGAGAACCAAATTCTGCAATAGCCTGGACAGTCACAGCTCCTTGGTTTAGTGTAGGCAGTGAAGGAAACAGAGGAAAGCATTCCCTATAGACTGTATGTTGTGTATATTTACACACCGGGAGGCTGTTACAAAATGCTCAGGGGCATTGTCAGAGGGAACACAGACACCTAGTATTCCTTTCTTCCAGAAGAAATCATGTTTACTACAGAGCCCAGGTCGGCAACCCATGGACCACGATCTACCAGTCGATCGCATCCAGGTGACTGGTAGATTGGTCCTGGGCTTACCGACCTTCTGGCACAGATTGTGGGTGAAGACCATGGCCAGCCACAGAACAAGAAAAGCAGGGCAGAAGGGAGCAGGCGGCCGCGGGGGCATCAAGCCTGCCTCATGAGCCAATGCCTTGTCCATAGTTCCGGCTGCAATGTGGAGTGGAGTGATACCAATAGCAGTCCGCCTCTCATTCTTGGTAGATCCACAGCAGCTGGAAGTTCTGAAAGAAGTTAAGGTCAGTAGGCATGATAGGGTACAGTAAAAGCTATGTGGGTACAATAGCAGCTATATAGGCACAATGGCATAAAGATGCTATTGAGCCCATAAAGATACTATTGAGCCCATACAGATGCACAATATTAGCTATATTGGCACAACATGGCATGTGTACACCTTTGGCTGCTACCTCTGAAGCTAAAGGGAGTAGGGATTGGGGAGGGTAAAAGTGTGACGCAACCACAGGGTTTTACCAACCCCAGTCTCACGTACCACCGTCAAATGCAGCTAAGGGCTGTTTTACAAGTGGAACAGGCACCACTGTTCCTCTAAAAAGTGATCTAAGCATGTTTGGCAGGTTGTGAAAAGGCTGATTCAATTGCCTAACCGCTAGTGGAAATGAGCCCCAACATTGCTGGTGTGGTGTCACAGTATATCTCATTATAAGAAAAGTGAACTTTCCTTCTGAACACTCTCCCTCATTTTACCATTAAAAAAAAAAAATTCTAACCTGATAAATATATATGCCACCAATCAATGTAACTTACATTTGAGGGGGAGGTGGTAGGTTTTCTTCAACTTCAGTGGAGATCAGTGAGGTCACAACCCGATTTTGCTCCCTGGCAGGGGTGCCTGGATCATAAGGCTGGCTGAACAGTATTAGAAATTGTTTGGCAGCTCTTGTATGTGTATGTGTACAATTGCTCGCCTGGCTGCTGTGTGTTATTGTGGGAACAATCCCTGATGCAGGTAATGCTGGAGGAAGATTAACTATCTGAGGTCCGGTTGGTGGTATGCTGATTGCCCGTGGGACATGACCATGCATTGTTGGGCCTGCTATCTATGGCCTTAACCTCTAGTAAGCAGGCTGAACTCTCACCCAGTGGGTGATGGAAGTAGCTGCTAATAGGTTGCAAAGGAATCACTCTGCTTGCAGACAATTCTACTGAACTTTGTTGATGTGAAATTCTAATAGGGGTCACTTGTGTTCCACGTTGCACTTTAGATGTATGCACAGATTAAATTTTTATTGTTTTTATCACATATTTAATTTATATATTATTGATATTTTTTATGCTTTTACTGCTTTCTTTGAATTATTGTGGCGTACATTGTGGTGATAATTACCTTTCCTGACAGACTCCATGGCAGCCTACGTGTGGGTTTAGTCCCGCCTCTACTACCCTATAGGACACTACTCCCATAAATCTTTGCTCCTCACCAGCAGCCGTGTTCTTTTTTTGTCCTCCTCCAAGGACCTAGTAAAATGGTCTTTCTACCCGAAGATTATTTGCTCCCTGCGATCAGATCTGGCGAGCGATTCCTAGGATGGGATCGCAGTATTCCAATAAGCCCTAGCTACTAGCAGGGTATGGAAGGGGCATATGGAAGAGGCTCTGGAGACGGTGTAGTCCTAGCCACTGGCAGGCGAACCCCAACTGGTCATACAGCCTAGCTACTAGCAGGTGACCCTTGTTGCCCAGGAATAAGTCCGGTTTGTGCGGTGTTACCTGACCCAGGTCTTGATCGCAGCAGGAGTGGTGAGTCCGTTCCGTTTTCTCTGTTATGGCAGCAGTTTGTGTATCCCTTCCCTGTGTTTGTCTCTGCTTGTGCCTGTGTCCTTCCCCGCACTGTCGGGTACAGTGCAGCTGGCAGACATGGCGGCTGGTTCCCTCTGCGTTCCAGCCGCCGTTCACTTCCTGGTTTCGTTTTCGCGGCCGTTCTGCGCATGCGCGGGTGCGGCACGAGAACGAGGCTTGGTACGCGCACGCGCATAGCGGTAACTGCGCGTGCGCACTAGCGGCACGGCGGTGACGTCACAGGGGCGCCAGATTTAAATTTGGGAAAATGGTCTGCAGGCTTGGGAATGCTTTCAGACTGTCGGCAGTGTATCCCCTTGCTCTGAGTCTGCTATATCAGGTGAGGAGGCTTCTGAGGACAGGTTTTGTGGCCTGCCCTTACTGCCTTTTAATTCCTATCTGGTTGCCTTGTTGTTTCAGCCCCGATGGATCCCTCTGGGAACCCTAGCGCTTCACCGCCTGCCCCTGGCCAGCCCTCTCGCAACAGGTACTTGGTAGGGGGGGTTCCTGCCTGGGTGTTGCGGGGGGGGGGGTTATGGAACATCAGTTATCTGTTGTCTCCATTAACACAGATGGACTTGTGTTTTTTCTTTTTCAGCCCTTCTAGGTCTACTCAACAACGTAGCTCGCACAGAAGTGGTTCCTCTAGATCACAACACCGGCATTCCTCTTCCAGATCTGGACATCACGGTTCCTCCTTGAAGTCGAGACACCGTAGCCGGGAACCATCTCGCCCTTCCAAATCTCACTCCAGTCATGCAACCGATGGAGCCTGCTGGGGGTGTAGGGCAAAGGTTCCTTTAGGCAAATCCCTCTGTGATACCTGCTATATAAAAGCAACAGGTGAAAGAGGTGGATCAGATCAGCAACTCAAGTCTCTGGTGGAGAAGATCGTGAAAGAGAATCTAAGAGAATTGGGGTCTAGCCAATCCCATGTTTCTCCTACAGAGCCTCCAGACCCACCAATCAGAGATACCCAGGCTCAGGACACTTGTGAGTCCTCTTTACCCAGTCACCTGTCTGCTGTCTCCTCAGATAGTGATTCAGAAGGAGAAGACCCTTATACTGGATTTAGTTTTGACTTACTCCCTCCTCTGATTAAAGCCATAAAGGAAACTTTAAGCTGGGAAGAGCCAGTGACGGCCCCTGCAAAACAGAGGAAGTTCTTCAAGCAGCTGAAGAAGGAACGTGTCAGCTTCCCCTTTTTCACTGAATTAGGTGAAGTTATCACGGATGAGTGGGGAAAGGTAGAGAAGAAGAACTCCCTTCTCTCTAAAATTCAGAGGCTTTATCCCTTCAAGGAAGAAGATGTTAAGCAACTGGAGTCTGCTCCGCTAGTGGATGCAGCGGTGATGAGATTGGTCAGGCATGTGACCCTCCCTCTGGAAGACACGGTCTCGTTCAGAGACGCCTTGGACAGACGGATAGACTCGGATTTGAAGAGGGTCTATCTCACAGCGGGCATGGCATGTAAACCAGCCTTGGCTCTGGCCGCCATGTCCAGGGCCATGGAGACGTGGTCAGATAGCGTGGACGAGACACTTAGAGGTGTCTCGGAGGAAGTGGCCAAGAATTCGCCCATCCAGGAATTAAGGTTAGCCTCATCCTTTCTGGGGGAGGCTTCAATCGACATTATCCGCTTGGTGGCTAGAGTTATGTTGTCTGCTGTTACTGCCAAGCGTGCCCTTTGGCTTCGCCCCTGGCTGGCAGACCCAGCATCAAAGCAGGTTTGGTGCCGTATCCCCTACGATGGGTCCTCTCTTTTCGGTAATAAATTAGACAGCGCCATAACCCGTGCCACCGGGGGTAAGTCGGGGTTCCTCCCCCAGGACAGGCGATTACAAGGCCAGAGAAGATCGTTTCCAAGGAAACAGAACCAGGATCGTGCCAGGGAAGCACGTGGATACAGGCCAGGCCGTGAGTTCTCCAGATCCTGGAAGGCCAGACAATCTTCTTTTAAGAAGACGGCTAAGACCAGTATGACGGGTGAGAAGGAACCGACCAAGTCTTTTTGAGATGGGGCCCGCCCAGGCAGGCCAGGTGGGGGCTCGCCTCCTCCGCTTTCGGCATGTTTGGGCGGCCTCGATCCAGGACTTTTGGACCGTAAGGACGATTTCCTCAGGTCACACCTGGGTTTTCAGCAGTGCTCCCAGGCTCAGATGTGTCCCCACATCTCTTCCAGCCGCAGAAGAAAAAAGAGAAATCCTTCTAGCTTACGTGAGATCTTTGTTAGATCAAGGCGCGGCTATTCCTGTCCCAGACGACCAACGTGGCTTGGGGATGTATTCTCCTCTTTTCATGGTCCAGAAAAAGAGTGGAGCATGGCGACCTGTTATAGATTTGACGCACCTGAACCTCTTCATCAAAAAGGAAAGGTTCAAAATGGAAACCCTGTCCACAATTCGACAGTCAGTTCAACCAGGAGACTGGCTCATTTCAATACATCTCAAGGACGCCTATTTCCACGTTCCAGTAGCAGCAGACTTTCAACGCTTTCTCCGTTTTTCCATAGGCCAACTACACTTACAGTTCACATGCCTTCCCTTCGGTCTGTCCACCTCTCCACGAGTCTTCTCGAAGGTCCTGTTGGCCGTTGTGGCTCTACTGAGAACCAGAGGGATCCGTCTTCACCACTATCTGGACGATCTCCTCCTACTGGCGCAAGACAGAGATTGCCTCCTGAAACACAGAGATACGGTCATCTCAACTCTCCAAGAATTCGGTTGGCTCCTGAACTGGGAGAAGAGCCAACTAGAGCCTTCTCAGTCTCTCGTGTTCCTCGGGGCCCTCTTCGATACAGCGAAAGGCACAATTTCCTTACCCGAGGAGAAGATCACAATAGTTCGGGACAGGATTCGCCTGGCTCTCTCCTCTTCTCATCTCCGGGCCCACCAGTGTCTGAGAATCATAGGCACCATGGTATCCACAATACCAATGGTGAAATGGGCTCAGTGGAGGATGCGTCCTTTCCAGAAGGGGTTTCTTCTTCAATGGTCGGGCGACAAGAATCAGCGCGTTTACATCTCTCAGACCATGAGGGGTTCCCTCCTCTGGTGGCTTCAGAAAGAGAATCTACGCAGGTGTCACTCTATCCTTCCCATCACTTGGATCACTGTGACATCAGACGCCAGCGAGAGAGGCTGGGGTGCTCATTGCCTAGCGGAAGTGGCTCAAGGTTCCTGGGACTTCCCAGCGCGGAGATTGGTGTCAAATATCCTAGAGTTGCGGGCAGCCTTCCAGGCACTGCTGGCATTTCGTCATCTGATAGCGGGGACTTCCGTGTTACTCAGACTAGACAATACGACGGCAGTAGCCTATGTAAGGAAACAAGGGGGTACCAAGAGCCTGTCTCTGCTTCAAGAAGTGGAACCAATAATGGTCTGGGCCCAGAAGAATCTGGTCAACCTAACGGCAACCTATGTTCCAGGGATTCTCAATGTCCAAGCGGATTTTCTCTCACGAGTCCACCTGGACAACAACGAGTGGTCTCTCCACGAGGATGTGTTCAGATGGATTCTAACACTAGGGATCTCGCCAGAGGTCGATCTCTTCGCCTCCCCGTACAACAAAAAACTAACGAGGTACTACGCAAGGTTTCGAGATCCACAGGCCTACGGGATAGACGCACTGACAGAACGTTGGTGGTTCCACAGAGCCTATGCCTTCCCTCCGACACCTATCATCTTCCAGTTCCTGCGGAGGCTCAGGTGGGAGGAGGTGGAGATAATAGCCATCATTCCTTACTGGCCCAACAGGCCTTGGTTTCCTCTCCTATCACTCCTCAGCTTCCGGGAACCAGTTCCTCTTCCAGCCAGAACGGATCTACTCTTCCAAGGCACGATTCTCCATCCATGCCCAGCTCACCTACAGTTGAGGGCTTGGTTCTTGAGAGGGGTAGGTTGGAAGCACTAGGTTGCCCTAAGGAGGTTATTCCTACACTTCTGAATGCAAGAAGACAAAGCACTAACAAGGTGTATGAGCGTATTTGGACAAGGTTCTCGATCCATATGTCATCCAGGGCCAAGTCATGTGGCGCACCTGCAGTCCAGGACATTTTGAGCTTCCTCCAATCAGGCTTGGATTTGCCCTTATCTGTCAGCTCGTTGCGAGTACAGGTTTCAGCGATCTCAGCCTTTACTGGGGTGTCCTGGGCCAGACATGCCCTTATTCAACAATTCTTCAAAGGAGCAATTAGAATGAGACCTCAAAGGAAACCCAGGTTCCCTAAATGGGATCTACCTCTAGTTCTTGAGTTCTTTTCTCAACTCGTTAAACCACTGTCTGTTAGAGATCTTACTATCAAGACTGCCTTTTTAATTGCCATCACCTCAGCCAAGAGGGTGTCCGAGATCCAGGCATTAGGGTCAAAAGAACCTTTCTTAACCTTCTTTCCAGACAGAGTGACTCTAATTCCAATGCTAGGGTCAAACCCTAAGGTCACCTCTATCTTTCACGAGAATCAAGAGATCTCACTTCCTACCTTTAGAACTGCCGGAAGTCTGGAAACACATCCACTCGATGTTGGTGTCTCCTTGAAGCAATATCTAGAAGTAACGGCTCCCTTCCGTCAATCCGATTATCTTTTTGTGTCGTTCTACGGGAGGAACAAGGGGCTCCGAGCCTCAGTCAGATCCATTGCTGCATGGATTGTACAAGCGATCCAATGGGCATATAGAGAGAAGGGCCTGGCTCCTCCAGAAGCGGTGACAGCGCACTCGACTAGAAGTCTTTCGACCTCGTGGGCAGCTTCTCGTCACGTCTCGCCTGAAGTGATTTGCAGGGCGGCTTCTTGGTCATCGATCCATACCTTCATGTCCCACTATTGTGTTGAGCCAGCTGCTCTATCCTCAGTTGATTTTGGTGTTAAAGTACTGTCGGTGGACGGTATTAAATAAATCTTTGTTTTCTTCAGCATTTTGCCCACCCGGGTGTGTACGGCGAGTTATTTCCCACACGTAGGCTGCCATGGAGTCTGTCAGGAAAACGGAAAATTCCTATCAAAATACTTACCGTAATTTTCCTTTCCTGATGGACTCCATGGCAGCAGGAGTTCCCTCCCAAATGACTGGAGTAGGCTAGTTATCGAACACGGCTGCTGGTGAGGAGCAAAGATTTATGGGAGTAGTGTCCTATAGGGTAGTAGAGGCGGGACTAAACCCACACGTAGGCTGCCATGGAGTCCATCAGGAAAGGAAAATTACGGTAAGTATTTTGATAGGAATTTTCCGTTTTTAACACATTTTGGGTTTTTTTTGGAGTATGGGACAATGTGCCTGACTGCATGGCCTGTTTTCAATGTGTGACTGAGTTTTTAGATTCTCTGGCTTCTTTGTGGCTGTTGACTTTTTATACTTAACTACCCCACTGAGTTGAGGTTATTGCTGGCCCTGACATATGCTGGGGGCTATAATTGTTGGCCTCAATGGAACTTTTACTTCACAATCTCTTCAGTGTACCTCCAGGCTCTTTTTAGCCTATACAAAGAGGGAAAGGTGGCACACTACAAGCTATAGATCGGGAAAAATCACTCATATTTGGCCACACACATTTTAGCCACACCCACCCTTTGGCCACGCCCACACATGCAAATTTTGCGGCGCGTGCCACTTGAGCACCCTCGCTTTTTCTTCCAGCACCTGCACAGCACCCCCAAAAAATTTGGGCTGGAGCCGCCCCTGACTGTATGACATCTCAGATGATGAAAACAGGGATATTAACACCAAACATCAGGCTCAATCCTTGGCAATGAAAATTAAATCATTCAAATTAATTTGTTCCATTGTCATTTGGTATGAATTATTATCAAAGGTGAACGTAATCAGCAAAATACTGCAGCAAACAACATTAAACCTATCGGGCTGTGTACAGGAACTGGAAAAGTTGATCAAGCACTTGGTGGAATACAGATCTGATGAAGGCTTTGAGAATGTGCTATCTGATGCCAAAGAAATAGCTGAAAAGCTTGATTGTGAAGCGCAATTTCCTGATGCCGTTACAATTAGACCTCCACAGAGAAAAAAGATGTTTGACTATGAACATGAAGATGAGTCTCTTGAAGACCCAGCACAATATTTTAAAGTGAATTTTTTCTTTGCCGTTTTGGACATATCCATCCAGTCCATAAATGAGAGATTCACGCTACTTGAGAGCCACTGTGACACATTTGCGTTTTTAAATGAAATCCCAAAACTTGTAATGGACAGAAATGATATATTGAAGTGTTGCATGGATCTGCAAAACAAGTTAACTGACAGCCAGTTATCCTACTCTGACATTAGTGGAATAGATCTGGACACCATTAGACCTTTTCTAACTCAGGAGATGACAGTCACCAACATCTTGCAGTATCTAGTGGAGAATTACATGACCAACACATTCCCTAACCTTTCTATTTCACTGAGAATATTGATGACACTTCCTGTAAGTGTAGCTGCTGGGGAACGTTCATTTTCAAAACTAAAGCTGATAAAAAATTATCTCCGTTCCACAATGTCCCAGGCAAGACTTTCCAACTTATCCATAATATCCATTGAAAAATCCTTCTGTGAAGACTTGGATATACATGATGTGATTAGAAATTTTGCTGTTGCCAAGGCTCGAAGAGTTAGTTTTGTTTGATTAAATAATCAAACAATGTGTACACACTGCATCCTTCCCTAGTGTCTCACAACTGGAAGGTAATGTACCAAACAATTTTGGGAGACTGCAGATGTGTTTTTGCAAAATTTTGCTGGGTTTGGATGTTTTTATTAAGAAAAAGCTTGCCACTCTACCCCAATACCCAGACATATGAATAATACAGGAGATTATTGTCACATGTAGCACACAGCCAGATATTCCTGCAGCTCCTTTAATGTTCCTGTAGGCCTCTTGGCAGCCTCCCTGACCAGTTTTCTTCTCGTCTTTTCATCAATTTTGGAGTGACGTCCAGTTCTTGGTAATGTCACTGCTGTGCCGTATTTTTCTACACTTGATGATGACTGTCTTCACTGTGTTCCATGGTATATCTAATGCCTTGGAAATTCATTTGTACCCTTCTCCTGACTAATACCTTTTAACAACGAGATCCCTCTGAGGACCATGGCTTTTGCTGTAGGATGCGACTAAGAAAATGTCAGGAAAGAACAGCTGAACTTTATTTGGGGTTAATCAGAGCACTCCAAGGCTAGGTTCACATCTATGCTGCTGCGTTTGATGCATTTTTCAGGCACATTTTGCACTTTTAAACACTTGTTTTTGCATGCAGTTTTCATGCATTTTGCAGTTTTTTTTCTCTTTAAACACACTGTATATGGGTGGTTGCTAAGGAGGATGGGAAGCCAGCCGCTTTAACTTTATTTAATTGATATTTGCGCTGTTTTGTGATTGTATGCATTATGCAAATCTGTTATTTGCACTTTAGTGATTGTATTTATTGAAAATGTAAAAAGTACAGAATCAATCTATCTTGCATATTTTACATCTGTATTTATATATTTTCTGCTACCTCATTTTCTGTTCAAAAGTTTAATATTGTTCAGTTCATATTTATATTCCAAGTTTTTTTTTCTGGTACACTTTTTGATTTACATGTAGTTGACACAGAATTGTCAATAAATAAAACATTTATTTTGACTTGTCAAAGCCGTTAACCAAGTTATTGTCAAAGCAAAGTGGTGGGGCTTACAGATGGAGAGGTGGAGTTGTTGCCATAGAAACATTAGTAAAGGGGAGGAGTTAGTAAGATGACCACGCCCATGTGGGGGCGCCAGAAATATTTCTGCACCCAGGCGCCTGTGACCCCAGGATCGGCCCTGCGTGGACTACTACCTCCAAAAGTGCGGGGCCTCTATGGGAGCCAAGTTTTCCCCATTCCCAGCCAATCTCTACATGGGATGGTGGGAGAGGTCCCACATTTTTGGACCAGGTAGTCCCCGTTAGAAAGATACCATGTTTTACGGTTGCTAAATAGACGACTTTTTGTGGTGTCAGGGCAGGATAGAAATCTAGACAATTGGTTATACTACTTGAATGACAAAAATCTGAATTTACAATTTTAGCTCAGGACAAATAGAATTTTTGGATGTTCTGTTGATGAGCGATGGTGACAGGATAGCCTCTAGTCTCTATAGAAAGCCTTCCGCGGGTAATGATCTTGCGCAGTAATGAACTGTTTATTGTCACATACAATAAAATATATGCAATAGTGATGCACCAAAATAAAGTTCAAATGGTGTGCAAAAATAGTCTTGATGATTAAAGGGGTTGTAAAGTTATTTTTTTTTTTTTTTAAAAATAACAAACATGTTATACTTACCTTCACTGTGCAGCTCGTTCTGCACAGAGTGGCCCCGAACCTGGTCTTCTGGGGTCCCTCGGCGGCTGTTTCAGCTCCTCCCCGCAAGCATTTACCACCTTCATGCGAGCTCCCTCTCACGGTGGTGAGTGCTTGCGGGAGCGCTCCCGTGATACAGCCGGCGGCCATAGCCGCTCGCTGTATCACTCGGCCCCGCCCCCCGGCACGCCGCGTCATCGGATGTGATTGACAGCAGCGCGAGCCAATGGCTGCGCTGCTTTCAATCCATCCACTGCAGCCAATCAGCGACCAGGCTGAGCTGCAATGAAGCTGACGAGGATGAGGAGCGAAGATTCGAGGCGTCAGGTAAGTAAAACGGGGGGGGCTGGGGGCGGCGGTACTGTCAAAAGTTTTTTCACCTTAATGCATAGAATGCATTAAGGTGAAAAAATTTTTACCTTTACAACCCCTTTAAACTATCTGCAATAAATAATATTCATTCAGTGTCTTCACACAATTGCTATGTGCTCCCAGAACTCTCACCGCCAAACAATGTATATCCAGCCTCAAAGATATGGGAATATCCAGCCTTTAGGCTCCAAGCCACAGGATACAATAAATCACCACAGATGATGTGTCATCAGCTTCTCAAGACACATATAGTAACACTGCCTCTGATGATATCCACATAGGATGAAACATGTCAGGCTGGCCGATGCAAGCACGCTGTGAGCCGCGGACCATTTTCTTTCTGTGATGATGTACATTTTATACTTATAAGTAGACTACAATAAATGCCTATGTTTTACCTATACGGGCTTCACTATTATTGCTCTCTTCCTACTGGGTTATCCTGCTGGTGACTGCATAATCCATTCATCTTCCCATGTGAACCTTGATGTCCTGATGATATGTGACTACCTGGCTTTTCCCATTTTCTGGCTGTCTGTGATCTAGTGTGTCATTCAGAGTTACTGTTGAGCCTTGGCATCATATGATTACATCGCATGCTTTTCATATTTTTCTGGTAAGCAGATTGGCAGCAGGTGGGTGTGGTGTGCTTTCTTTGTGCACACTGAAGTTTGGTGGAGGCTTCACGTCATTTCTACGCTTCAAAAAGTTTTTATGGACTATTATATTCACTTGCTAACTTTGTTTTCAATTTAGCGCTGCATTTTGACTTTTTTTAATACTGTGGAGTAGATGTGACCCCCGGCCAGGAGCAACATCATCACCCACCCCCCAGGACTGGAGGAAGCCGTGGAGGAAGAGAGGACCTGTCCTGCTGCTGCTGAGCACTGAGTCTGCCGAGCAAGCTGAGGTGAGAGACCCTGACACCCCCACAGGATCAATCATCCCATCCCATCCCATACTGTCCCATTTCACACTGTAATTTCTTGTTTTTTAATTTTTTGCTTTTCAAGCTCGTGTTTTATTGTCCAAACGTTGTGTTAATGTTTAAACACTGATTTTGTTGGAAGTACCAATAAATATAGCCTTATTGATAATTTGGATTTTTATTCTCGTGTGTGATTGTGTAGACAGGGCCCCAGTGCACTGTATTGCCCGGGGGGCTATAATGCTCTTAAGATGGCACTGATCAGCCGTTCTATCATTTAATAATATCTCTCTGACAAATATACAACATGTTGACTTGTATTACAATGGGAATGCAGTAGCCCAGTAGAGTAGCTCTCGAGCTATGTATATATCGTATTTTATGTATTTTAACTGGATAAGAATAATTCTTTTAGGGTGAGTGCTCTATTTGCATGGTATACCTAAAGTACAGCCAAAACTTATTTTTTTAATATATGTATTTTTATTAAATTCTACAAAATTTAACAAAGTAACAGGTTTACAAAGTCATTTCAGCAAAGACAATAATGGTCATAGTAGATCAAGATAAAGATACAATAAAAGCAGAACATTGGCAAAGCATACAGTCTGCTGGTGAGCAACAATTATGAGAAATCTACAAAATGGTCTGCTCGGGAAGCAATAAAATCCAAATGTCAGCTGCAGGATGTTCCAGCATGGTTTCTTCTTTGAGCTGAGATAACAACATGTAACCAGGGGAAGAAGGTAATGGAAGGAGGAGCAAGGAGAAGGGAAAAGGTTTAAAGAAAAAAAAACTAGGGACAGAACATAGCAAACCCAGAAAATAATACAAAGTATGTCAACCTGTAAGTCATCGTGAAATATAACAAATCAAATTCTATCTTTTAGTTAATTTTTTACATTTTGGATGGAGTGGGAAAGGATTAGAACCCTATCAATATTGCTGTGTCCCCCCTGGGAAGATTCACCCTCTTTATTTGTGATTATTGGCACTGGTACAGAATGCAACAGGAAATCCAAAATGTTACAGTAGATGACTAGAAATCTTCCAACACGGATATCTCTTCTGGTAACAATTGCCTAAACAGGAATTTCCTTCACTTTGTAGAGATTTTATCTTACTCCCTACTTTCTATACATGAAATGAAACACAGACAGTAAAGAATAAACTGAAAAAAGGATTTGCTTTACATACGCTAAATACCTTTTTAATGTCATACTCAGACTTTGTGACATTCCTTTAAAGCAGAGCTTCACCCAAAAGGGGAAACTCTGCTTGTCAGCCCCTCCACCCCCCCACCGCTGCCACATATGGCACCTTTTGGGGGGGAGCGAGTATCTCCGCCCCCCTTTTCCTTGTCCCGCAGCCATCCCATTCACAAAGCGCACTGCTCACTGCTGGTTTCACTTGGAGATGGCGGCGACTGAAAAATTGGCTTGGGTGAAGACACCACTGGATTCCTGGACAGGTAGGTGTCCTAATTTTAAAAGTCAGCAACTACAATATTTGTAGCTGCTGACTTTAAATTTTTTCTGCAGGAGCCTGGAGCTCCTCTTTAAGAATATCTATGTGTTCTATTCTTGGGACATTCCAATACTTGTCTGTTATCATTCACTTTTTAACTTGTAGAGTTAGCATACTGTAGATTACTTTTAAAGTAAAGATACAACTTTTTTTTTAATAAATTAAATAGGCTTTCATTTATTTGGATATAAATGCAAATGACAAAATGCCTAAAAATCTTTTTGCATGGTGATGTTTCCATGCACCAACAACAAATGAGGCTTCTAAATTAGGTTTATTTTCTCTTCCCTCAGGCAGTTATGGCTTTTTATGATGAAGCCACTGGAACGGTTTGAAAGCCCTTCACATTTTGAAACGTCAAAGAGGATAAATCCGCTAGGAGACATCTGTCACCTTCTCTGTGTGGGGTCATCTCGAACTGAATTGTAATCCTCTGATTTGGTTTCATACTTGGTACACTAGAAGAAAAAAAGACGTTTATTAGTAAGTTGTGGGAAGTATGTAACTGTTTATGTAGATATACAGAAAGGCAGGCAAATGGGTGGAAATATTGTATTGCAGTAATTCTTTAGCATACATGTTTCTCTATTCCTATGTAGGTAGATAGAAATAGATAGATAGATAGATAGATAGATAGATAGATAGATAGATAGATAGATAGATAGATAGATAGATAGATAGATACTAAAACTTAGGCTGTATAATTTGTACCTAAGGTGTAATAGCACACTTTGGTATTATGCAAACTCCTTAATGTCCAAAGATCATTGTAGCCTAGATGCCCAGGCTAAATTCAGTTGTGTTTCTATCTGCTGGTTAACTTTAAAGGAAGAGTTCACCTTTAGTAACCCATATTTGGGGTGTAACATGTCACTAAATTACCTGCCGCCAATCCGAATGACCCCCCTATTGTGAAAGCCGGCGGGGGATCCTCTCCGTGCCCCCGCGCTGTCACAATTCTAAAATAGTGTGGCTGTGTTCCGCCCACACAGCTGCGTCATCCATTCACAGAGTTCTGAGTGAACTACAACTACCGTCAGCCCTTGCGGCAGACCATTTGTAGTTCTCAATAAACTCTAAGGGTGCTGGTAAATACCAGTGGCAGCTGGTGCTCAATATTTTGGGGAGGGGCATCAAACCAATGCCAACCCCCTCATGCAGGAGATGGACGGGAATTCAGCAATGCCCCCTCCGCGGGAGACGGACGGTAATGACACGTTCCCCCCCCCCCCCCCCCGTGGGGGATGGACGGGAATGCAGCGGTAATCAGAGGCCTCCTTACCTTAGGAAGGAGGCAGATCAGGCAGAGATGGATCCGGGCTATAGCTCCTCACTTCGGGGCCCGAAGAATCCATGGCCAATCAGGTCCCAGGAACTGCTTCCTGATTGGCTGGGAGAAGAGTCAGGAAGACAACAGCGAATAATAATTCGATATTGTCACATATCCTCAGCAGGGTTATCATGAATTGGAATGTTGATCTACAGATTGTGGGCAGAAAGTGGTTCAGGTACCCAAGTTTTGGGCATGCAGAGAGCAAGCAAATCTTCTCTATGCGACAATGTATCTGTGCTGCAGCAACCTATCACCTTATTTGCAAAAACAGTACACCTCGCCAAGACAGCAAAAAACTGACAACCAGAAGAACCTGGGAAGAAGATGCTTGTGTTAACAAGGGAGGAGAGGAGCCTGTACCTGAAAAACAGGTTAGCATTGCTACTCCAATGCCCTGTACACAAGAGTAGCAATGCTAACAACAATCCGACAACAAAACTGTGGATTTTTTTCCGAAGGATGTTGGCTCAAACTTGTCTTGCAAACACGCGGTCACACAAATGTTGTTGTAAATTCCGAACGTCAAGAACGCAGTGACGTACAACCATAGGTGTGCGCAGCCTATTGCATTAGGGTGTGCACCCCAAAGCTCAAGCACACATGCATGCATGTGTCGGTATGTGTACTGACTACATTGTGGTTACCTTCTCCTTGTAGGCTGAAGTCTGTCCCACACTGTAGGCTGTGTTTAGCCCTCCCTCTCCTGCCTGCTCTAGCTGCCAGCACCTTCTGTTCTAAAGTCAAATAAGGCATGCTGGTTAAGGGGGCTGTGCAGTGTCGTTACCATTGGCTAAGGAGGCAGCAGAGACATGGAGCAACTGTAGCCTCTGGCTTTTTACAGACACTACATGGTTGGCAACCTTGGTGATTAGGGTGTGCCCAGACACACCTGGCACACCCCCTGCGCACGCCTATGCCTACAACACGTACGACGAGCCGAGAAAAATGAAGTTCAATAGCCAGTGCAGCTCTTCTGCTTGATTCTGAGCATGCGTGGACTTTTGTGCGTCGGACTTATCTACACACGATCGGAATTTCCGACAATAAGTTTTGTTGTTGGAAAATTTGAGAACCTGCTCTCAAACATTTGTTGGTGGAAATTCCGACAACAAATGTTCTATGGAGCACACACACGGTCGGGCTTTTCGACAACAAGCTCACATCCAACATTTGTTGTCGGAAAATCCTATCGTGTGTACAGGGCATAACGCTAACTTCTCTGCTACTTTCCTTTTAAAATGTTTGTTCTTTATTTACTTTTATAACCTTTTCTTTCTTTCTTTTTACAGGTTTACTTTGTAGCTTAGAAGTAGGACCAGAATTATACATTCACAAAATACATTTTCATTTTACTATATAGTCCTTTCAATATATAATATTTTCTTATGTAGTTAGACACGTTTCCATCATCAAACTAAAATCAAATGTGATTTACTTTCTAGAACATTATCTATTATTTAGAACATTCAAAGGATTTTTTTTTATCTGTCACAATTATTTTGCTAGTTCCCTAATAGAGAGAAGGTACAGTATTATGAGCAGATATCCCATGGGAAAGCCAGCATATTCTTTTAATGTGCTTATGAAATATGCTCCTCCTGGGTATGACTATATAATTTTGCCATTTAAAACTTGTTTGTTCTTGATGGTTCAATTTTTCTTTATTAGTCAACTGTCACAGCACATATTTATACTATATTATCTTGGCATGGATATCTCTGGGGCTCATGTGTATCATTTTGTTTATTGAACAGTTTTTTTTTCTCATCATTTTAAAAGATTTACTTTAAAGCTCTTTTGGCCCTACTTCTCCTGTGGGTCAAAGGGGGTGCACTTAGTTCTGCACTCCTGTGATTTAGCCAACAGTGGGTTTTCTGCTGTCTTTTAATATCACAGACGTCACGGAGCTGGTCCAGACTCTGCAGGGATCCTGACAATATCAGGATTTGCCCAGATTACAGCTGGCTCAGCCTCTCAGCGCAACACCAAGAGCCTGAGTCGGAGGGTTCTGCCCCTTCCACAGCCAGACAGTGTAGAGTCTGCAGGGGACAGTGTGTTTGTATTTTGGTTTCCCACACTTCTCTTTTGAAGTTGAACTCCTGAATCAATCAACTGATGTTGTTAAATTGGAATTCCATCTAATTTGTACTCTATGATTAAACTATAGTAGGGAGCAAAATATATCATATGGAAGAACGGATGCAATGTCTCTATTGCTAGTATTTCATGTGGAATTAAAAGGAGTGTGCAGCTGTCTTTTTTTTGCTTGCAACCAAAGAGGTGACAAGACCTAGAATTTTTCCTGCACCCTTGGCTTAAAGGATAAGTTCACCTTTGGGAACACCACGTTACATGTTTCACACGTTTTTAGGGTGGAACATGTAACATGTTCCCAATCCTGAAGCTGCTCCCCGATCCCTGTACTCCCTGTGACAGCAGGTCGCAGATCTTCCTGTCTTTGTAAAACTGCCTGCCTGTACCTTGAGTCTTGCATGGCTCCCGCAACCTGCTGATCGTGGGTGCAATGCTTTCCTTGCTCCTTCGAGAAAAAAAATTGTAAATGCATTTTTTTGTATCTGCAAAAAAAAAATTGCATTTATTACTCTTTTTAAAAAAAGTGAACTTATCCTTTAAATGTGTATGGAGTCCTTTCAGTTTTTGGTGTAAGTAGAGAAAGGTTAGCAGTAAGCAATGTCAGGTTTGTATTTCTTTCTCTCAGAGTACTCCATACTTGTCCTGATGATCACTGTCACCGGGTCAAAACATGAGGAGAAACCCAAAATGTTACAATTGACAAAAAAGAAATCGTCCAAGAAAATATCTGTTCTGCTGAAAACTTTCACTTTTTGCAACTCTTCCTGATTTTGGGGAGATTTCTTACTTCCTGGGACAAGTCCTCTGGGACAAGAATTGATAAGCAATCTCTCTACTTAGGAGGCAGACAGCCTCTAACCTTTTGTGGACTGCTTTTATAGCTTCCGGAGTCACCAGCACCACCAAATGCTAATTCATTTGTCCAGTCAGAAGAAGCGCTGAACCAAAAGATGGATCCCATCTTACGTATAGCAAAGGCGTGTTAAGCACAAAACTAGCTAAACAAAATTCTAACTTCTTTAAACTGAAAAAACAGTTCGGCATATGGTAGACCACTTTTATAATAGGCCATATCTGAAAACTGTCCTGTCCATTCAGTACAGGCTAAATAGCCTACCATGCCTGGCATTGGTCAAGATAGTGAAAAAAACTGCTTTAAGCTATGATAGTGCATATTACTTACATTTTATATAATATTTCAAATAATATTTATACTCACTTGATAAATACTTGGTCACGCAAAAGGCCACTCCCCTCTACAATCAAAATACTGTCCGGGACATGCTCTTTGATTGGGTTAGTAAATATGCAATCCACACGTGCAGTTTTTTTAAATTTGACATCGTCGATAGGCTATAAATAAAATACATATACAATCTGTATTATTATTAGTATTATTATTATTAGTAGTAATAATAGTGGTAGTAGTTTTAATATGCAAAATAATATGTATAAATTAAAGTGTATGTTAACCCTAATAATGAACTTGTCTTTGGTTCCTTTCAGCCTGTTAAGATTACTATTCAGAGCTTTTTGTTATATCCGTGGCAGGTGATCCTGCCAGAATCTTGTGAAATGATAACTTCCTGTGCTGCACTCTTACATTAAGTTTACACTAGCATCAAAAGCAGACATTTCATCTGCGTTTTTGAAGCTTATCGAACGCCTGTCAATGCTCTGTGTTACTTACATGTATTGAAGCAAACAGTGTTGTTGTTATGGTTGCATTTGTGGTGTGTTGCACCAAAATTTATCTCACAAGAAGCATGCGCCTGGCTTTACTGCTCCCCAAATGCCTCCATTAACGTCAATGTAAATGCTCTGCAAACTCACCACAAATTACCCTATGGTGCTTACGGTGCATTTGAGATGCTATTAGAAAGCTTTACTAGCCAAGATGATTGTAAAATAATTTATACAAAAGAAAACCAACACAAAAGAAGAACCTGGAAACATCTAAAATGCATACAGAATGCATCACCAATGAATAGTAACATGATAGGCACATTAATGGGCATCCATGGTATCTAAAATTTCAAAGAATGTCTGAACGAGCCCTTATGAGTTATCATTGTTCCCATCTTTCTCTCTGTGGACTACAGTACACTTTCCCTCTCTGTAATGGAGATGGGGAGAGGGAGAAGTTATCAGAAGTTATTAGTCCTGTGCTAAGGTGACAATGCTGCTACTCCATATATAAAGTACAGTAAAACCTTGGATTGAGAGTAACTTGGTCTGGGAGTGTTTTGCAAGACAAGCATTTTTTTTTTATTATTTTGACTTGATAAACAAGCAATGTCTTGATATATAAGTAACGTCATCCCTTCCATGCTGCGCTTAAAGCCTCGCTTTCAGATCGTTCTACTGCAGGGTCGTCTTCCCGGTCACAATTGCAGACTGACAGCAGTGACAGTTGGCAGCTTTATCTACGCATGCCTGCATACATGTGCGTACTCGGCTTTCCGGGGTTATACCGGGATGATGCCCGCAGCTGCAGGCATCTTCCCGGTACCGTTGTTTAGAGCGGGCGATCGGCTATCCGAGTATAACAACCGATGAGGCTAAAAGCCGCTCAGCTGTTATTCCAGAGGAGCGGGAGGGGACATCCCACCTCCCGCCGCCTCCCGCTGCTCTTACCGGGCCTCCCGTTCGATCAGAGACCAATCGGCTGCCTCCGGCGGCTGGGGGTGAGCTGGAACGAAGCCGTGGGTGGCTTCGTTCCAGCCTCCTAATCGTAAACACGGAAGCGACGTCATGACGTCACTTCCCGTTTACTCGGCTGCCAATGGCGCCGGTTTTAAAAAAATACACAGTATTCAGAATCACCGTTTTCGGCGATCTGAATACTTTGAATTGCAAAGGAGGGATCGGGGGTCTTTTAGACCCCGATCCCTCCATAAAGAGTACCTGTCACCACCTAATACTGTGACAAGGGATGTTTACATTCCTTGTGACAGCAATAAAAGTCATCAAAAAAAAATTTTTTTTAAACACAATTTATAAATATTAAAATAAATAAGAAAAAAAAAATTTTTAAAGCTCCCCCGTCCCTGCGAGCTCGCGCAGCAAAGAAAACGCATACGGAAGTCACGCCCGCATATGTAAACGGTGTTCAAATCACACATGTGAGGTATCGCCGTGATCGTCAGAGCGAGAGCAATAATTCTAGCCCTAGACTTCCTCTGTAACTCTAACCTGGTAACCATAAAAAAAATTTAAAGCGTCACCTATGAAAATTCTTAGGTACCGTAGTTGGTCGCCATTCCATGAGTGCGTGCAATTATAAAACGTGACATGTTTGGTATCTATTTACTCGGCGTAACATCATCTTTCACATTATACAAAAAAATTGGGGTAACTTTACTGTTTGAATTTTTAAAAATTCATGAAAGTGTCCCCTTTTCCCAGATATTTGCGTTTAAAACACCGCTGCACAAATACTGTGTGATATAAAATATTGCAACAATCTCCAAATCTCCATTTTATTCTCTAGATTCTCTGCTAAAAAATATATATAATGTTTGGGGGTTCTAAGTAATTTTCTAGCAAAAAATACGGATTTTAACTTGTAAACACCAAATTTCAAAAATAATTTGGTGTTTACCGGTCCTTAAGTGGTTTAACCCTTTCATGACTAAGCCTATTTTTGAAATTTGGTGTTTACAAGTTAAAATCCGTATTTTTTGCTAGAAAATTACTTAGAACCCCCAAACATTATATATATTTTTTTAGCAGAGAATCTAGAGAATAAAATGGCGATTGTTGCAATATTTTTTATCACACGGTATTTGTGCAGCGGTGTTTTAAACGCAAATTTTTGGAAAAGTGACACTTTCATGAATTTTAAAAAATCCAAACAGTAAAGTTACCCCAATTTTTTTGTATAATGTGAAAGATGATGTTACGCCGAGTAAATAGATACCAAACATGTCACCCTTTATAATTGCACGCACTCGTGGAATGGCGACGAACTACGGTACCTATGAATTTCCATAGGCGACGCTTTAAAAATTTTTTACGGTTACCAGGTTTGAGCTATAGAGGAGGTCTAGGGCTAGAATTATTGCTCTCGCTCTGACGATCGCGGCAATACCTCACATGTGTGGTATGAACACCGTTTACATATGCGGGCGTGACTTCCGTATGCGTTTTCTTCGCTGCGCGAGCTCGCGGGGACAGGGGCACTTTAAAAATTTTTTCTTTTTTTTTTTATTTATTTTATTTATTTTTGTACCTTATAAATTGTGTTTAAAAAAAATTTTTTTTTTTTTACTTTTATTGCTGTCACAAGCAATGTAAACATCCCTTGTGACAGTAATAGGTGGTGACAGGTACTCTTTATGGAGGGATGGGGGGGTCTAAAAGACCCCCATCCCTCCCTTACACTTCAAAGTATTCAGATCACCGAAAACGGCGATTCTGAATACTGTGTACGCCATTGGCAGCCGAGTAAACGGGAAGTGACGTCATGACGTCGCTTCCGCGTTTACATTGAGAAGGCTGGAACGAAGCCGCTCACAGCTTCGTTCCAGCCCGCCCCCAGCCGCCGAATGGACACCGGGCCTCCCGATCGCACGGGAGGCCCGGTAACAGCGGCGGGAGGCGGCGGGAGGGGGGGGGATGTCCCCTCCCGCTCCTCCGGTATAACAGCCGAGCGGCTTTTAGCCGCATCGGTTGTTATACACGGGTAGCCGATCGCCCACTGTAAACAACGGTAAAGCCGAGTACGCATATCTGCGTACGGTCGGCGGGAAGGGGTTAAGTTATGGTTAAAATGTGCCATTGTTACAGATGATCAAAATTCTACCTATACAAACACCTAAAAAGGTAAATGGTGTCGCACAGAGGCGTTGGCCTAAGAACTATGCAGGCAGTATGAAATAGGAGGTCTACTGCTGCAGCCCGAGGAACCCCTAGCAACCTCAGGAGGAACCCTAGTTGAGAATGGCTGCTCTACATGATCCAATCCCACTCTCAGCACTATGTTGGTTTGTATTGGAGCTTGCACAGAGTTAATGACCTCATCCCTTAATGGAGATTGGTTTTCACTGTTTGGGAAAATACATTATGTGGGTATAGTGCCTTTTTCCCTTCCTCTCTGCTTTTTCTCCCTCTTCCTTCCTTCCTCTCAGTATAGAAAACGAAGAGGCTCATTTATAAGAGTGAACTGATATGGCTATGTGCTCCTCGTTATACTTCGCAGATTGCATACTACAGCGTCCCATTGATAAAATTTGGGTCACGGTATGCACCCTATGGAATCCTATGCAGCAGAGAAAACTCTGTAATTAGAGAAGAGCTGATCAGATGAGTAAGAGGTCATGTGTATTCCATACTCATACTCTTGGACCTTTCTGCTGCCTTTGATACAGTTGACCACCCCCTCCTCCTCAAAGAACTCAATTTGCTTGGTCTCCATGGCTGCACTCTCCGTTGGTTCCAATCTTACCTATCTCATTGCACCTCCAGTGTCACTTACAACTCCACCTCCTCTTCTCCAACTCCTCTTACCGTTGGGTTCCCCCAAGGTACTGTCCTTGGACCTCTACTATTCTCGATCTACACGTCCTCCCTGGGTCAGCTGATAGCCTCCCATGGCTTTCACTACCATTTATATGCTGATGACACCCAAATCTATCTCTCTGCCCCTCAGCTCACCCCATCAGTCTCCTCATGCATCACTGATCAAATCACAATCATATCAACCCGGATGTCAATCCACTTCCTCAAACTGAATCTAAAACTGAGCTCTTAATATTTACTCCCCCACGTACCCCCTCCCCGGACTTCTCTGTCAAGATCAATGGCACATCTATAAGCCCATCCCCACATGCCAGGGTGCTAGGGGTAACCTTAGACTCTGAACTGTCCTTTCAGGCCCACATACAATCCCTGTCCAAATCATGCCGCCTTAGCCTCCGCAACATTTCCAGAATACGCCCCTTTTTAACTAATGACACCACCAAGCTTCTAATTCGTTCCCTGGTCATCTCTCGCCTCGATTACTGCAACTCCCTCCTCATTGGATTACCTTTACATAGACTATCCTCCCTTCAGTCTATATTGAATGCCGCTGCAAGACTCATCCACCTTACCAACCATTCAGTTTCCTCCACCCCTCTCTGCCAATCCCTCCACTGGCTTCCACTCACCCAACGAATAAAATTCAAAGTACTAACAATAATTTACAAAGCCATCTATAACTCTGCCCCCAGCTACATCACTAACCTAGTCCCAAAATACCAACCAAGCCGCTCTCTTCGGTCATCCCAAGAACTCCTACTCTCTAGCTCCCTTGTCACCTCCTCCCATGCTTGCCTCCAGGATTTCTCCAGAGCTTCTCCCATCCTTTGGAACTCCCTACCCCAATCTGTCCGACTGTCTCCTAATCTATCCATCTTTAGGCGATCCCTGAAAACCCTTCTCTTCAAAGAAGCCTATCCTGCTTCTAACTACTGTAACTCTGTTTTACTTCCTACATCAGCTCATCCCCCCACAGCTATTACCTTTTGTATCAATTGAACCTTCCTTTTTAGATTGTAAGCTCTAATGAGCAGGGCCCTCTGATTCCTCTTGTATCAAATTGTAATGTAACTGTAATGTCTGCCATCATGTTGTAGAGCGCTGCGCAAACTGTTGGCACTATATAAAACCTGTATAATAATAATATAATAATAATAATGTGACTGCACTCTCTTGCTGGCTTTCTTCTTTCTTCTACTTCTGTTCATTAATATTGCAAAAGTCAGGAGCCAGAGGAGGCAATGCAATGTTGTATCGCACACCGCTATTTTATAAATGCACAAACGTTTTTTGTTTTGTTAAATCAGTGGTATGACCCATGGTATGGCCATACCTCTGTTTTGTAACTAGACCCCTTATTGTACCTCTGGACATTGGAGTGCAGTAAGAAGATTGTGAGTCCTACCCTTATCAGCAGTGCTGGATTCCTCAGCGTAGTCACTGTTTGTACTAGCAAGTTGCCTCCCTTTTCCTCGGTACACACAGCTACAACTTGAATCATGTTGTCTGCAGTTATGGCATCTCTATAAACAACATATGGTAATTTCATCTCAAGACTTTTCTCTGGAAAACAAGTACATAAAGAAAGGTTATGAAAAGGCATCAAAGCACAACAAAATATGGTTTCACATTCAGGCTGAAAAAACAGGAAAATTGAATTCAAATACTTACCGTAATTTTCCTTTCCTGACGAGCTCCATGGCAGCACAGCTGGGTATAGGCTCCACCCCCATGCCTCCAGGACTTAACTCATATAAATTTGAGCCCACCTACAGCCTCGGCCTTCTGTAACTAGTCCTACCAAGCTGAGTGAGATCTGTGCTGCCATGGAGCTTGTCAGGAAAGGAAAATTATGGTAAGTATTTGAATTCAATTTTCCATTTTTCTGACGGCTCCATGTCAGCACAGCTGGGAACTAACTAGCCAAAACAGCGGAGGGATAATGCTACACACTCCTCAATTCTGACTAAAAAAACAGAAGCCAGGATGCCTCTGCCAAACTCAACTGTCATTAAGCTATGAATATTAATATTTTGGTGCCCACGTAGCTGCCTTGCAGAAGGTTTCAGACACTCGGCCTGCTGCCACTCACAAGGTCGAGACCCTTCTAGTGAAGGGTGCCGTGATTCTCCTGGCACGGCCAACCCTTTCAACTTGTAGGCCAAGGAGATGAGCTTTACCAACCAAGAGTCAATAATCTTGCTGTAAGCCATAAAATCATTATGTGTTCCACCTGGAATGACAAACAGATGCTCCGACTTCCTGATGGCAGAAATCACATTGATTAAACATTTTAAAGCTTGGCCCATATCCAATGGGCTAATTTCTTGAGTACTCCACAAAAGGAAAGTAGGAGGACAACCTCTTGTGTGATATGGACTCTGAAGGTCAGCTCAGGCACAAAATTTGAGCATTGGCATGAGTACCACCCTGTCTGGGAAGTACGCGAGTATGGGTTCTTTAAACTCCAAGGCCACCAATGCTGACTCTATTCTGGCTGATGTTATTGCCACCGGTAAAGCGGTGATGCAATAAAGTCCAACATCAATGGGAGATCCCATTTTGGAAACAATTCGAGGTTTCAACCAAATTGCATCTTGAAAAACAGTATAATTATGTGTTGGATGCCCACTGTATGCCGGTGAAAGCAGAGATAGCCGAAATGTGTGCCTATAGCATACTTATGCATAGACCTAAATCAAGCCATGCCTGCAGGCATTTCAGAACAGACTTATGAAGGGGCCAGCATAAAATCTTGATCAGCAATAATACTGGGAATTTATGCCATATTCTACTATAGGCATGGTTAGCGCAGTCCTTTCTTGTTTTCGTAAGAGTATTTACAATCTTCACAGAGCATTCAAATCCATTAGCCTCTGCCTCGCTAGACCCAGGCCATCAGCCTGAGCCTGCCGGATGCTGGATGAATGGGACTTTGGAGAAGATTTGATCTTACATACAGAGGGAGTCAATCCTTGACACTTATAAGGATGAGCGAAGGGTACCAAGGCCCCTTCGACAAATCTGGGATCATCATCACTGTCACCTTCCCCCGCCACAGCCTCAGCTGGAAGCTGAGAATCAGAAGGAACAGCAGTAAAAAAATAAGCTGTCTTGGAGATCCACTCTGCTGTCAGCACCTCCACCCTGATTGCTTGCAGATTCTGGGCCCTGGAATGGAACTTCAGCAACTTGGTGTTGACTGGGGATGTGAGCAGTCTACCTCTGGAAGAAAAATACCAAGCTCTGTTAGTTCTCGAAAGACTCGCAGTAGTCTGGACCATTCATTGTCGTCCAGACTTGTTCTGGACAAATAGTTTGCCTGAAGATTCTTCTGACCAGGCACATAGGCCGCAGATAGCTGCAGATTGACTTGGACAGACATTAGAGAAACCTTCTTCAGAAGGCAGAGACTGAGCCTTGTTTCCAGATGTAGGCCACAGTCGTTGAGCTGTCCAACTTTACAAGGACAGGCTTACCCTGAAACATTGCAGATGATTTAGTTTCTTCATCCCTAAGTTTAGGCCACTGGTCCCGGAGCAAGAGTTAAACTGACCCTACCTGAGCTGCTGGAGCGAGGCGATTTCTATGGCTCAATCTGAGATGTGAAGGATGAAAGATCTCCAAATATGGCTTAAAATGCTTGCCTTAATGGACCACATATCAGTCACCAAAGCTGTACCTATGTCCACAGAGGAGCCACATAGTGCCCATAAGGCATGTATGGGTGGCACAATCCCAAAATAACAGAAAGCATCCTGACATGGAACTCTTTACTGACTTCTTGGTTTATGCGTTGGATTCCCAGTTTTTCCTGGACTCCCAGCCAGAAATGCAGAAGCTAAGCTCTCTGGAGTGAGAGTGAGCATGGAAACTGACTCTTGAGTTTTTCGGTCTCCTTTAACTTAGCAGACATTCATCTTGAAGCAGGAAGCCAAAGTGACCAATATTAAATTTAGGCTTGACCTTCTACGATCAAAAAAAAATGCAGTGATAGCGTTTGTCCTTGAAGGCCACAACATCTTCTAATGGTAAAGTCATGTATGTGGCCAATCCCACAAGGGACACACACTGACCAGAGGGGTGATCCCAACCCCTGGACATCTTTCAGTTCAAAAGGGCATAACTTTGACATCCTGCTGTGACTACATACTCCAATCTTTTAGAACAAGCACTTGATCCATCCAACATAAGGACATTGTCAAGCTGTCCTCTGGAGGTACTTCAAATATTTCCAAAGCTTCACTTCTACTCAAAGGCATTTCACCAACCTTACCAATCTGGACAAAGGTCATCCTCATCTTCCTGTTCAGAAGAGACTGAAGAGGATTGATTGGCTTGAGAAGGCCCTAAATAGAAGACTTGACGTTGCCAAAAAAAGCTGGCCCTTTCAGAAGATGAATTCAGCAATTCCTTTACAGTGTCTTGACCATATGCTTAATTGTGACAACTTGGTCACCATCATCTTAATCACAGCCTGCCTGAACAAAGTAGGAATCACATGCTTATTGACCTCTACTTGGGAAGAAGCTGACAAGGGTTAATTTGCCTGAGGAGGTTCTGAGACTACTCATTGGCACCATATATGATCCCTTCACAGAGTGAGTAGAAAATACTCCTTTAGAGTGTATTGACCACATGCTTAATGAATGTGACAACCGGTTAGGTGTTCTTGTCATCTTTATCCTAGGTTGCTTGAACAAGGTAACATTCTTGCAGTCATGTTCTTCTGTCTTCTCTTTGGAAGAATCTGAAGCAGATTGTTTGCCTGGGAAGGCTTGGAGACTGCACGGTAACTCTTTCACAGGGTGAGTGAAAACACTCCTTAAGCCCGGGTTCACACCTATGCGAATTAGATGCGGCTTACACCGCATCTAATTCGCAGGACATTTTAAAATACATTCATATGAATGTATCTGGTTCACATATGTGCGTTGCATTCGCACTGCGCATTGCACAAAAAACGTGTGCGTTTTTTGGGCATTGCGGTGCGAACTACAAGCCTATTATCTCCTATGGGAACGCATCTGATTCGCAGATGCATTGAATCCGTTGAACAGGAGATTTTTATCTCCCCAGTGAAACCTGAGCTTCAATTCGCACCGCACATGTGTGAAACCAGGCTTAGAGTGTATTGACCACAGGCTAGGCAGCTTCTCATTGCCAGAGCAGATAACCCTTTCAAAGGGTGAGAAGAAACCACTCCTTTAGAGTGTATTGACAATGTGTTTATTGAATGTGACATCCTATTAGGTGTCATCCTTATCCCTGGCTGCTTGAGCCAGTGGGATACATATTGTCATGTCCATCCGGAAATTTGGAAAATGGTCTGTTTTACCTGGTATGGCTAGGCAGCTTCTCATTGCCAAAGCAGATAACCCTTTCAAAGGGTGATAAGAAACCACTCCTTTAGAGTGTGTTGCCAGTGTGTTTATTGAATGTGACATCCTATTAGATGTTATCCTTATCCCTGGCTGCTTGAGCCAGTGGGATACATACTGTCATGCCCATCCATGTATTCCTCTTCTAGAGTCTGAAGAGGGATGTTTGCTTGGGAAAGCTATGAGACTGTTCCTTGACAAATAATTTAACCCCTTCACATGGTAAGTAGGAATAACTCCTTTAAGTGTATTGGCCACTTGTTTAATAAATAAGACAACCTGTTAGGTATCATCATCCTCATCTCTGGTTGCTTAATCAAAGGAAGATTCACACAGTCATGTTCATTCACGTCTTCTTTATTGAAGAGCCTGAAGAGGGCTATTTGTTCTGAGACTGGTAATGACCAATAGATAACCTTTCCACAGGGTTTTGCATGCCAATTAACAAACCAGCCCATAAAAATAAATAAATGCAGTCAAATAGTTTGCTTAGTAACAAACCTTAAGGAGTTAACCACTGCTAGATGGAGGCTGAAGCCTCCATCTACAGCCCTGATTCACCAGGTGGTTAATGATCTAAATATTGCCCTGCCAGGAATCAGGACATAATGAAAAAATTTGTTCAGAACAGCAACAAAAAGGTAGGAATTTGCAACAGAATTACACTAATATTCTGCAATGTACACAAACCAAAGGAATTGTAGTCCTCATAAACATGCTTCTCCCCCTTTTTTTTGATGAAAAACTGGAGAGCACATAGAAATATAAAAGGATATCCCATACCTCAACAGGCCAGGTGACTCCTCTACCACCTCTGGAAATGCTGGTCTTTTGAGGGGGTTGGCATAATGGCACAACAGTAAAGCAAACATGAGAAGCCACCAACAGGTTATTGCCATGTGTGAACAGACAAAGTGTTACTTTGTGTACCTGTTATGCAGAGTACTCCCTGTGGAGGAGCTCAGGCTATGCATACTGGCTGCAGGGAGCAAGGCACAACAATGCCCAGCAATGCAGCATTCATTTGGATACAAAGCATTTTTCTAATTTAGCTCACCCATCCTCCGTCATCCGACCATAAACAGCTGCACAGTGTGGGTACGCTGGGGGACACTGCCAACACCTCTGCCCACTTTACATGGACACAGCGGACCCAGACAAGGATGTTAGCTCTGATAAAAGCCACCCTGAGGACCAGCAGCAGGGCTCCCTGGATTATGGGTAATTTAGCTGAGACACCAAGGACTGCATCCAGCCTAATAATCCACACGCATGCATGGACGTGACGGCCAACCAGGTAGAGGAGCACACCTAGGTCCTGCGCATAGGAGGAAAAAAGAAGACCGCCGAGGCTGCAGGTTGGCTCAAATTTATATAAGTATAGTCCTGGAGGCATGGGGGGCGGAGCCTATACCCAGCTGTGCTGACATGGAGCCGTCAGGAAAGTACAGGTTCATCAAGTTCAATAAATAGAAGAAGCCCACAGAGTAAGGCTAAAGACCCATCTAAAGCATGGTCTAGTTTGCTCCAACAAGGGAAAAACGTCATACATGTTTCTCTAGTAAACGCGCTCAACCTATGACCACAGATTACTGAATCAACATACTACAGCACATGTGTCAAACACAAGGCCAATGGGCCGAATCCAGCCCGCCAGACCATTTCATGTGGTCCTCACACCCAGGCCTTTATTTAGACTGGAAGGTGGCAGAACTGTGTTCCTCCCCTACCGGATCTCACCCTGCACTCCCCAATCACCACTGTCACTTGTAAACAAAGAAGCCTTCTGTGTTTACAAGGACAGATTTATTTTCAGCAGTTCTCACAGATCCCTGCCTGCCATGCACCCACAGTGGGGACAAGGGAGATGCAGATGTAGAAGGAGTGTGAAATGGGGTATCACATGGTAAGCTACAATGTGATCCCCATCTGTGCCCAACCAAAGATCTCCCTGCAAGTGAGAGAGAGAGAGGTGGAGCCGACTCCATTTCCAGGAGGTACTAGAGCTGGGCTGGATAGGTGAGGTACCCCTGAAACTGCACTCTAAACATAGCTCATCCCTGAACTCCACATATAACACACTCCTGGTATTTATTGCCACTTTAAGATCCTCCCACTGTTGGCCACACACATGGTTGAGTTCCTGCACCTATTCTCTGTGGAAAAAAAACTGGATAAATTTAAAAAGTCCTACAGATACAACCGGACCTTTTAAGGGCAACCATAATTCTGATGCGGCCTACAATGAAATTGAGTTTGACACCCCTGCAATTAGTACTTATAAACATTAATGATGAGTTACATTTAAAAGCACATCCAGACTTTTTTTTTTTAAAGCAGAACTTTCAGAACTCGGTCATCTGAAAAAATACACTTTGAGAACGTCTTCCACCAACACTGCAAGTGTTAAAAACTAAGTTCACCTTTGGAACATGTTTTCATTTTTTCACAGATTCCTAAGAATAAGTAAACTACCAATACAGTCTTCCACTGTGGCAGATGGATTTGTAATTTCAGTGACCTGCAGGGGTGCTAATGAGCGCTCTCATAGTCCACTGACATCCTCAAACAGAAAGCCTGTATGGAGGTATGGGCTGAAAGCTGGAGGACATGTCCCATATCACACCTGTCATCTACTGTAGACATGTGCGGTTTGTTTCGTTACGAATTGAAATTCAAATGAATTTTCGTATTACAATAGTACCGAATTTAAACGAATCCTAAATAACGAAAAAAAATTCGGATAAAATTTGAATTCAAATCTCTTTGGAATACTTTTTGAATACTTTAATTCAAATCGTTTTTAAATTCGAATTCAAAAAGTTTTCCAATACTAATAGTTTTCAAATTCGAATAGTTTTTGAATATGAATAGTTTTCTAATTCGACTAGTTTTTGAATTCGACTCCTTTTTGAATTTGACTCGTTTTCAAATATCCAAAGAGAATAATATAGTTTAAAAAAAAATATTAATAGAATCGAAAAGAATATAACAGAAAATAAAAGAATAGAATAGACTAGAATATAATAGAATCAAATATAATAGAATAGAATAACATAGAATATAACCATCTTCTGAAATTTAAAATAGAATACATTTGAATTCAAATACATAAAAGAATGGAATAGAAAAAAAAGAATAGAATAGAATAGAAAAGAATAAAAAAATATAGAATAGAAAGAATATAACCATTTCCCAAAATTCAAATAGAATCAATTTGAATTTAAAAAGAATTGAAAAGAATATATTAGAATAGAAAAAAACAGTATAGTATAGAAAAAAAAAAACAATAGAGTAGAAAGAATATAACCATCTTCTGAGATTCAAATAGAATACATTTGAATAAAATAGAATAGAAAAGAATAAACAAACATAAAAAAATACAGTAAAAAAAATAATACAATACAATAGAAAGAATATAACCATTTCCCTAAATTCAAATAGAATCAATTTTAATTTGAATAGAAAGAAATAGACTAGAATAGGATGGATATATTAATTCTATTCTAATATTTTTTTCTATACTATTGTGTTATTTTCTATTCTATTCTATTCTATTCAAATTTAATTTGATTCTATTTGAATTTTGGAAAATCTTTCTATTTAATTCTATTTTTTTTATTCTATTATATTCCTTTCTATTCTATTCCATTATATTCTGTTCTTTTATTTTCTATCCTATTTTGTTCTGTTTTACTCTATTATATTCTATTATTTTATTTTCTGTTATATTCTTTTCTATTCTATCCTGTTTGTTTCTATTCTATTCCTTTATTTTCTATTCTATTTTATTCTCTTTGGAAATTGGAAAACGATTCAAAACTTTTCGACTTCGAAAATGATTTGAATTCTAAAACTATTTGAAATTGATTCAAAAACTTCTCGAATCGATCTGAATTTGAATAAGAAAATTCGAATCGATTCGTATACTAAAAAATAAAACGAATTCCGAAAACGAATTAAATGGATTAAACAAATTTAACTAAACAAATTTATGTAAATAACAAATCGAAACGAAACAAAACAATTTTTTTCATTCTGTGTGAGTGTAGGTTGAATTTTAAAGATGCAAGGAATTTAGGTTTAAAAGAGAATACAGGATTGGCTTGGTCTACCCAACTTTGGGGGAAAAAAGTTTCCCTTCCCTAAAAAAAAAAAAAATAGTGCATAGAGTAAAGGTTTCCGATAAAAATGTTAAGGATAGTTAAAGTGGTTGTAAACCTCAGGCATGAAATATGAACAAAGTATATGCCTCTAGAGTGTGTGCTTGTCTCAATCCAGAGCACTAAGTATAATTTCTCTCTGCTACACTGTTCCTCTGCTATCTGCATGAGTCACTTCTGACAAGTTTTTCTGACACCAAGAGAAAAAAGGTGACAGAGGAGAGAGCTCCAGTACACAGCCTGTGATTGACAGCCTCAGCTCTCCTCCTGTGTGCTACGGGAAGGGGGATGTGTCCCTTCCTTCCAATTAGCTCTCAGAGAATTCCTTACTGAGTTCTGCAGTGTGTAATTCCATCCAATTAGCTCTCAGAGAATTCCTTACTGAGTTCTGCAGTGTGTAATTTCAGCTCTCCGCCCTCTGGGTTCCGGGGCGATTACCTGCAAGTGCAGTCTGCATCCAAGGCTGATCACTCACAGGTAAATGCTGCATAGTGAATACATGCGAGAAGCACCAACCGGGCGTAGGGTCGGCGACAAAACGGGGTAAACTGGGCATAAGGTCAGTGACAAAGCACAGGGAATTACCAATATTGGTTATAGCCAATCACAGTGGTCACGTAATCAGTCGGGTCTTTCTGCCCCCCAGGCGGTAAAGGGATGCCATATTTATAACATACTAACCAATGTTCACCTTCAAGGGGAATCTTGTTTTTTTTTATTTACCATTTGTAGAAGAGTGGCTTTATGTATTCCATGTGTGCAATATTTACAGTTTATGCATTTATATATACATAGGCATACATACTGTACATTGTACCTACCTTCGTTAGGTCCTAGTGAAACTGAATGGGAGTCAGTAAGAAAATCTTTAACTGGTTTACTATTGTATATTATGGCGGTGGCTGTCATTTTGATCTCTATCTTCTGGGGGTCAGTTACAGTGTTTTTGAGTATCAAGGTGAGTTTCAGGTCTTCACCAACTTGTGTTTCAGCTGCCTTTTTAAAACTGCCAGAAAATAAAGGTTTTACAGGAGCAGCAACAGCAGATTCGCGCATAGACATTGCAAACATGGGTGGCTCGATTATACGTCTTGCTTTTTCAAAAGTCTCTCTTTCCTTATCAGAACCTGCAAACAATATTGATACAACAGTGAGTAAATGTAGACCTTGAAATTTTTTAAAACCTTTTTTTTTTTTTTGAGCTGAAGAGCAGAAAAACCTGGAATGTGCCCGAACACGTCTAAACACGCACAAACATTAGACACATCTAGCGTTTGACTGTTAATGCATTCCAATGGTTAGGAAAGATAATATTCTGGCCAACAGAATGCAATAATGCTCAAACGCTAGACGGGCCTAAATGCGTACGCAATATGCAGCTTTAGGCGCGATCTTTAACCACTTAAGGACCAGCCGCCGCAGTTATATTGTGGCAGGTTGGCTTCCCTGGGCAAATCACCGTCATGGTAAGTCGGCCGCTTTAAGAGCTGTAGGGGGTGCGAGCGCGTGCCCGTGGCGCGGCACAAATTCACTTTGCCGGCGGTCACGATGCCCACCAGCCATCCTCGATCGCTCCTGACAGAGACAGAACAGAGATCTGTCAATGTAAACAGACAGATCTCTGTTCTGTCAGGGGAGGAGAGACAGATCTGCTGCTACTAAAGATTAGGAACAGCGATTGATCTCCTCCTTCAGGCAGTCCCATCCCCCCCACAGTTAGAACACACATGAGGAAGCACATTTAACCCCTTGATCGCCCCCTAGTGTTAACCTCTTCCCTGCCAGTAACAGTTATACAGTAATCAGTGGCTATTTTTAGCTCTGATGGCTGTATAAATGTCAATGGTCCCAAAAAAGTGTCAAAGGTGTCGGATCTGTCCGACCGCAATGTCGCAGTCCCGCTAAAAATCACTGATCACCACCATTACTAGTAAAAAACTAAATAAATAATAAAAGTGCCATAAATCTATCCCCAATTTTGTAGACACTATGGGGTTGATTTACTAAAGGCAAAAAGACTGTGCACTTTGGAAAGTGCAATTGCACATGGCAAGAGCAGTTGCTCTAGAGTTTAGTAAATGAGCAGAAGCTCTGCTGACTTTCATCAACCAATCATGTGCAAGCAAAAATGCTGTTTTTTTATTTTCCTTGCATGTGATTGGGTATTTTTTGCAAAGTGAAGCTTTTCCTCATTTACTAAGCTCTGGGGAGATGTTAGCTGAAGTTCAAGTGATATAAAATGCAATTTTTTTTCTAAAAAACAATAACAAACATGTCATACTTACCTGCTCTGTGGAGTGGAGCCCTCAATTCTCCTATTTTTGGGTCCCCCACTGGCCCTCCTGGCCCCTCTTCTGCCGAGTGCCCCCAGAGCAAGAAGCAGCTTGTTATGGAGGCACCCAATTGGGCTCGCTCCCACGCCACTGCTCTGCATGTCCATTCACACACAGAGCCGAGGCTCAGCCCCACCCCCCTCTCTCTCCTCTTTGGCTCATTAGCTGTGATTGATTAGCCAATGAGGAGGGAGAGTCCCCGGAGAGCCAAGGCTCTCGTGCACATCTCTGGATCAAGATGGGGCTCAGGTAAGTATTGGGGGGACTGGGTGGGCTGCTGCACATAGAAGGCGTTTTACCTTCATTGATAGAATGCATTAAGGTAAAAACCTTGAGCCATTAAAAATACTTTAAACAGAGGCTTATGGGGACTATGACACATGAGAAGCTCACTTCCAAACTAAATGACACACTACATTTCTCAAGGTTTGGGATCTGAGGATGACCTATAATGATCACTTCAACGTGGAACGCTCTTTACTTTCAGTGTGATCGGACACATTAATTATGGGTGCTGCCGCCTGGTCGGGCCTCGAGAAAATCTTTGTACCTTTGTCCCCCCTTTTTCTCGTCTTCCTTTCCAATGTCCAATTTTTTCTTCTGTGCGAGTTCTTTTCTTCTTACCTTCTCCTTTTCTACCTCACTGTTTCTATTTATTCTTCCTCTTTTCTAGTGTTAGTGTCTGACCCATGAGTAAATTAATTCATTCCTTCCAGTCCCTACAGGGGCACTTTACAGCTTTGCAATGGAGGAATCCCCATAGGATTTATATCTTTACAGTTTCCAACTAATATGCATAACTGCCAATCCTTTAGAGATGTGTTTTAAATTGCTCCGGTGTTTGTATTTCGGTACTGATGTTGGGTAATTTTTTTTTTTTACATCATCCTTCATTTGGTGTACTTGTGTACTGTGCAACTGTACATCATAATTGTTATTTCAAAAATCCAATGACATCTATTTTGAAACAGATAGGCCTTGCACCTCTAACACGCACTTGCAAGTGTCAACGTAAACCTATTAATAAAAATGCAAGGCAACCTTTTGCTTACTACTGAAAATGCCATTTGCCAGGCTGTCAGGCCTACCTAGGGACTTACTATTTGCTGTGTCTCTGAGCTGTAACAAGAGTACAGGTCAGCGATAGGGATGAGCCGAGCACCCCCTGGTTCGGTTCGCAGCAGAACATGCAAAAAATTTGTTCGAACACACGAACACCGTTAAAGTCTATGGGACACGAACATGAATAATCAAAAGTGGTAATTTTAAAGACTAATATGCAAGTTATTGTCATAAAACGTGTTTGGGGACTTGGGTCCTGCCCCAGGGGACATGTATCAATGCAAAACAAAGTTTTAAAAATGGATGTTTTTTCGGGAGGATGGGGTGTCTATAGTATGCCTTTAAAGTGGCGCATGTTTCCCGTATTTAGAAAAGTCCGAAAGCAAAATGACATTTCTAAAGGAAAAAAAGTCATTTAAAAGTACTAGCGGCTATAATGAATTGTCAGATCTCTGCAATACACATAAAAGTCATTGAAAAAAACGGCATGGGATTCCCCCACAGTCCATTACCAGGTCCTTTGGGTCTGGTATGAATATTAAAGGGAACCCCGAACCAAAATTTAAAAAAAAAATGCGTGGGGGTCCCCCCAAATTCCATACCAGGCCCTTCAGGTCTGGTATGGATTTTAAGGGGAACCCTGCTCCAAAATTAAAAAAATGGTGTGGGGGTCCCCCTAAAAATCCATACCAGACCCTTATCCAAGCATGCAACCTGGCAGGCCGCAGGAAAAGAGGGGGGGACGAGAGAGCGCCCCCCCTCCTGAACCAAACCAGGCCACATGCCCTTAACATGGGGAGGATGTCCCCATGTTGATGGGGACAAGGGCCTCATGCCCACAACCCTTGCCCGGTGGTTGTGGGGTTAAGCGGGCTGGGGGCTTATCGGAATCTGGAAGCCCCCTTTAACAAGGGGACCCCCAGATCCCACCCCCCCATGTGAATTGGTAATGGGGTACCCCTACCATTTCACAAAAAAAGTGTCAAGACAATAGCCGGTTTTTGACAATTCCTTTATTAATGTCTTCTTCTTTCCCCGCTTCTTCTTCCATCTTCTTCTGGTCTTCCTTAGGTTTTCTTCTTCCATCTTGTTCTTCCCCCGCTTCTTTCTCTGCGTTTTCCTCTGGTCCTCTGCATCTTCCTCCGGCTTCTTCTTCCCTGCTTCCTCCTCCGGACGATCCGCCTCAATGGGAGGTTCCTGCTGTGTGATGCTTCTGTTCGGTGACAGCTCTTATATAACTGAGGATGGGGCCACCTGGTGACCCCGCCCCCTTCTGACACACAGGGACTTCCCTATGGCTTTCCCCATGGTGTCAGAGGGGGCGGGGTCACCCATTTACGTAAACGGGTGACTCCGCCCCCCTCTGACACCACGGGGAAAGCTATAGAGAAGTCTCTGTGCTTTAGAGGGGGCGGGGTCACCGGGTGGCCTCGCCCTCAGTTATATAAGAGCTGCCACAGAACAGAAGAGTCACACAGCGGGAACCTCCCATTGAGGCAGATCGTCTGGAGGATGAAGAGGAAAAAGAAGCTGGGGGAAGATGCCGGAGGAGAAGACCGGAGGAAGAAGCAGAGGACCGGAGGAAGAAGCAGAGGAAGAAGCGGGGGAAGGACAAGATGGAGAAAGAATGAGAAAACCGAAGGAAGACCAGAAGAAGAAGCGGAGAAAGAAGAAGACATTAATAAAAGAATTGTCAAAAACTGGCTATTGTCTTTTTTAACATTTTTGACACTTTTTTTGTAAAATGGTAGGGGTACATTTGTACCCCATTACCAATTCACATGGGGGGGCGGGATCTGGGGGTCCCCTTGTTAAAGGGGGCTTGCAGATTCCGATAAGACCCCCACCCTCATACCCCCACAACCTCCGGGCAAGGGTTGTGGGGATGAGGCCCTTGTCCCCATCAACATGGTGACATCCTCCCCATGTTGAGGGCATGTGGCCTGGTACGGTTCAGGAGGGGGGGCACTCTCTCTTCCCCCCTCTTTTCCTGCGGCCTGCCAGGTTGCGTGCTTGGATAAGGGTCTGGTATGGATTTTTAGGAGAACCCCCATGCCATTTTTTTTTTATTTTGGCATGGGTTCCCCTTAAAATCCATACCAGACCTGAAAGGTCTGGTATGGAATTTGGGGGGACCCCCACGCATTTTTTTTTTAATTTTGGTTCTGGGTTCCTCTTAATATTTATACCAGACCCAAAGGACCTGGTAATGGACTGTGGGGGAATCCCATGCCGTTTTTTTCAATGACTTTTATGTGTATTGCAGAGACCCGACAATTCATTATAGCCACAAGTACTTTTAAATGACTTTTTTTCCTTTAGAAATGTAATTTTGCTCTCGGACTGTTCTAAACATGGGAAACTTGCGCCACTTTACAGGCATACTATACACACCCCCAGGTACGAAATTGAAAGGAATATTTCACTTTTATTGTTTCACTTTAAGCATTATTAAAATCACTGCTCCCAAAAAAACATCAGTTTTTAAAACTTTTTTTTGCATTGATACATGTCACCTGGGGCAGAACCCAGGTCCCCAAACACTTTTTATGACAATAACTTGCATATTAACCTTTAAAATTAGCACTTTTGATTTCTCCCATAGACTTTAAAGGGTGTTCTGCGGCTTTCGAATTTGCCGCGAACACCCCAAATTGTTCACTTTTTGGCGAACACCCCAAATTGTTCGCTTTTTGGCGAACGGGCGAACAGCCAATGTTCGAGTCGAACTCATGTTCGACCCGAACATAAAGCTCATCCCTAGTCAATGATATCAGAAAAAACTGAGAACTCCTGATTTTCTCACTTGTTCTGAGATGGGAATGAGGGACACCTATTAGCAAAAGTATGTAGGCATAGGACACACCCCCTGTCATGCCCTCTTAAAGGAGAATTGTACAAAATAAATTGATTGGTTAAACCCACAAGTGCTTTTTTACCACTACTATTCCTATTATTTTGGCTTGTGGAATTTACAAATGTAGCAATTTAGAAATTGGTTGAAAGTTTTAGCTCTGGGAAACACTTTTTGAAAGATACATAGTGCATTTTTTTTATATACAACTATATAGATCAGACCAGAATGAGGGACAAATGAGGAGCTATGAGGGACAGAGGGACATTGTTCCAAATCAGGCACAGTACCTCGAAATCAGGGACAGTTGGGAGCTATGGTCAGAGGGTCAGCATGAGAGCCAGATAGCTAGCACTTTGAGAAGTGGGTCCAAGGCAGCCACTGTGTCTCTCCCTCTCAGAGCAAGTTCTTTCTTACAACTTTACATGCACATATACAGTATAAATAATAGTCAGCTCAAAGCTTTCTTGTTTTTGGAGTTTTATCCCCTGTCCCATTATATTCATCCCTTGTGCTGCTTAATTCTTAATCATATAAATAGTATATAACTCATAAGCTTAAAGCAAGATTTAAACACATTATGCTGTCATTAAATGAGGCATATCAAATTAAAAGATACCTTCAGGGTGTTTGTAGTTATTGGTTACATCCTTGCGGTCAAAGGTACCAACGGCTTTGGTGCTGGTGAGCTTCCCCACGGCTACAGTATCAGTGTAAACCTTTCTCTTGGTTCCATCTCTACTTTTTATCCAGGTTACTGTGTCTGCATTCACTTCAGCAAACACAAATAGCGTATCGTGAAGTTTGTCTACATCTCCGTTCTTCACAGCATACAATGAGGTTGGTCCTAATCGGTATATGCCTGTATGAAAAAACAGTCATGCATTGTTTGTTAGTATAACATGATCAGATCTGTGATTAGATACGTGTTAAAAATTATGGAATGTACTACTTCATAAGAAAGTTATTCTCCTTAATCTTACATTACATACACAAGACACAGAATTAAGGTAAAATAGCTTCAGGAGATCAGACAAAACAAAGTTGTAAAGACAGCCCAAGATAACCTTTCCCAATCCTAGCATGCCTTGGTTTTATGCTATTGTCCTAGGAGAATGAACATCTCTCCTCTGCTAGAAGAAAAAGCTTTATTTTACTCAAGATTTATTTTTTCCACTAGCACAAGTTTCTGATCAATGTCTGTACAACCAGACTGTTGGGTTTTCCCCAGCCTGTCAGGTTTTTCTGAACAATCAGTGCCACGGAGAAGTGCCACATAGGCAGCACTGATCAGTGTATTCTGATGGCGGAGAAGGTTCCCTGCTTTTAGAATACAATAGATCAGGAGGAAAGATTCTCCAATCCACATAGAATGTGTGAATGGGGGAACTGGGTCTTTTTTTTTTTAAACCACTGCTTTATATTTGGCTTCTGTATGACATAACATTCCTTCGGGTGAGTTCCTGGGACAGCTAAGGTTCCCAAATCACCTCACACAGCATAGGAGTATCTTTCCAAAAGATTTTGGATACTCACTTTTCCCAGAGCTCGTTCGTTGGAATTCACAATGAAAGGTAGGTATATTTTCTAACTTTTTTCTGTAGCCCTGATGTAATAAGGGTATTTTGCAAAACAATACAATGTATGCTTTAGCCTTTGAAGTTGTAAATCTAACATGCCAGGATTCAGATCTGCTGATCTGTTCTTGCCTAGCTTCAAAAGGATCAAAAAGAATACATAAGTAGATGCTATTGTCCACCAAATGTATCTGTCTATCTATCTATCTATCTATCTATCTATCTATCTATCTATCTATCTATCTATCTATCTATCTATCTATCTATCTATCTATCTATCTATCTATCTATCGTATCTGTCCATCCAGTATATGTAATGAATAGAAATATACTTTATGTGTATTTATACAGGGCACATCTTTTTTAACTTCAGTCAGTCACACACCCTCGCTGGGTTCCTGTGGAGTAGCATCAAGTATTTGCCATCCACCATAAGAGGGTCCAAGATCCTTTCTTGCAAAATAGGCTTCATTCCATGCATGGAAGTTCCTAGGAATAGAAAAACGTATACATCATTACTAAAAGAAAAATGAACCCTGCTGAATTACTGCAACACAGTATTTTGAATGGACCCTCAAATATTCATCTTATTAAAGGGTTATTCAAAGGGTCCATCAAAAAATATGTATTACAATTTTGGTGGATGCTGGAGAGTAAAACAAATTGACGATTTCCTATACCTCTTATATTTCTTTTATATGTTACTCAGGGACTCCATTGGTGTCACATCTGCAACCGATTTTTGAACACCTACTGTAATAATTACAAGAGGGTCACATTCTCCTTGTTGACATATAATAGAATAAGATTTCCATACCAGGATGGGACTATTAAAGTCCCAAGTATAAAAACAAGGCTTTAGCTAAAAATACCACTGTAGAGAGAGAGTAAATGATGGTCATCATAGGCACATCTAATTTAAGGGATGCCATACCACAACATACAACTATTGTATAGACACATCGCATTACAATAAAGTAGTGATGGCGAACCTTGGCACCCCAGATGTTTCGGAACTGCATGAGCATCATGGGAAATGTAGTTCCAATACATCTGGGGTGCCAAGGTTCGCCATCACTGCAATAGAGTGTTACAAATATTCATTATTGAAACTATGAATATTCAGTACAGATGGTCTGTAGTTCCTCAGTGCATTTTGTGATAAGCTGTGTCAGGAAGATGTACTTCTTTCCAAAAGATCTATTATGCAGACCACAAACATCAATGTAAATACTGTACATAGATATACTGTATATATCTTACAATCATTTCTCATAAAAAAAAAAAAAAAAACTGGAAAAACTTATTGACTCAAGTATAAGACTAGGGTGGGAAATGCAGCAGCTACCGGTAAATTTCAAAAATAAAAATAAATACCATACCAATAATGTTTTTGAATATTTATTTCAAAGAAAAACAATAAACTAGCTCTGTAAGTGGAAAAGAGGGTCAATAAAAACTATATGGTATCAACAATAACTTTAAAAGTACAAAAACCTTATCTCAATCAGCAACGAAGCTAAAACACAAGAGTTAAAATCTTTCAAAACTGGATTCCTCCTCATCATCTGTATGTTCAAACAGAGCTTCAGCATTAGCTGGTGTGAGGTTATCAGCATAGACATTGTCATCATCACTGAGTTCGCAGTCATCACAGTCACTGCTGTCATTCTCAAACAAAGCGCTGTCTTCACTGCCATCCATAGCATTACTAATGCCACATTTCTTGAAGGCGCGTTGCACCATGTCCCCTGGAATCTCTTCCCATGTATCACGAACCCACGTTGCTATCAATTCCATGTCGGGCTTCATCAGATTTCCACCTTTTGTCAGTCGGGCTTGACCAGATGACATTCATTCATGCCACATCTTTTGCACACGGTCTTTGAAAGGTTTATTTAAACACACATCTAGCAGCTGCAATACAGATGTAAGCCCACCTGGAATAACGGCCAAAGTAACTTGAGAAGATTTTGCCAATTTTTTTTTGTCATCAGATGTGTGGGCTCTGAACATATCCCAAACTAGCAATGATGTTTTTTTCTTTAAGGCTGCTCCTGGTCGTCCGTTCCAAATTTCTTCCAGCCATTTTTTTGTTCCGTTTTCAACCATCCAGCCTTTAATATGTGCGCGCACTGTAATTCGTGCTGGGAATTTGACCTTTTTAGGCAAGGCCTTTCTTTTAAAAATATTGATAAGCCGCAGCTTGGTTCCATTAGCCAAACATGACAGAACGATTGTGAAATGTTTTTTTCATTTCCTGTGGTTCTGAGAAAAATAGTTTTGGCTCCAAAACTTGCCACAGTTCTGTTGCTTGGAAGATCAAAGGTCATAGGTGTTTCATCCATATTTCCAATATCTCCCAGGTCATAGTTATGGATCCTTCTTTGTTTTATGATGAATGAATAGAATGACATCACTTTTTCATCAAGGTCTTTTGGCAACTTCTGTGAAATCTTTGTTCTTTGCCGCAAACATAGGCCAAACCTATTCATAAAGCGGGTACACCATCCTGCTGACGCAACAAAATTTTCAATGCCTGGTGCTTTTAATTTGTCATCTTTAGCCATTTGAAGGGCACATAAGCAAAATTGTGTGTGTTACGCAGTAACCATTTTGATGACACTCCATAACTGATTTATGCGATTCAGTCTCTAGAGCCCCATATGAAGTTGTTAAACCACGTCAAGCTTTTTTATCCTTTGGAATCTTTTCCAAGTCAGCTTTCATTTTCCGCCAGTCCCTCACTTGTTTTTCACCAACACAAAATTTCCTACTTGTAATACTGTTATTGCTTTCTTCTGCTCTTGACACAACCTTAAGTTTGAAACCAGCTTCATATGACCTGCGTTTTTGTTTTGGTCCAGGAATACCGGTAGAGGTATTGGGATCCATTTCTAACAGGATAAAAAAAAAGAAGAAGAAGAAGACTTGTATAGTTTGAGGCCTAATGCAGGCTGATGATATTACAGAATGTGATGACATGACTGTTTGCATAGAGCAGCCTGTGTTAGGGCTCATAATATACATTCTACCAGTGTCCATTATATACAGCCTGTAAGTGTCCATTATATACGGCCTTCCAGTGTCCATTATATACAGCTTTCCAGTGTCCATTATATACGGCCTTCCAGTGTTCATTATACTGGTATATAGCCTGCCAGTGTCCATTATATACAGCCTGCCAGTGTCCATTATATACAGCCTGCCAGTGCCCATTATATACAGCCTGCCAGTGCCCATTATATACAGCCTGCCAGTGCCCATTATATACAGCCTGCCAGTGCCCATTATATACAGCCTTCCAGTGTCTATTATATACAGCCTGCCAGTGCCCATTATATACAGCCTGCCAGTGCCCATTATATACAGCCTGCCAGTGCCCATTATATACAGCCTGCCAGTGCCCATTATATACAGCCTGCCAGTGTCCATTATACCGGTATATAGCCTGCCAGTGCCCATTATACCAGTATGTAGCCTGCCAGTGCCCATTATATATACAGTAGCCATTGTAAATGTCACACAACATGGTCCCAATACACTATCAATAATCTGGTCCCAATACACACAACCTGGTCCCAATACACTATCAATAATCTGGTCCCAGATCTGGTATAAATATATATATATATATAACATAACATATATGGTACTGGTACTATATATGGTACTGGAGTGGAGTACTGTTATTTCACTCATGTGAGATCGCGCTGTGTCAGATGCAACCGCCACGGTAGCGATGTCCCGCCTCCTATGACATACGGCACAGTGATACCTAGCATTGGAACACTGTGCTGTCTGTCACAAGAGGAGGTGGGACATCGCTATGTGGCTGGCGATGTAAAATGGCATGGGAGGGAGGGGTAACACAAGGTGGGACATCTGACACAGCATTAGGGGAGGGGAACCTCGCAGGGGCGCCAGGCCATTCACGAGCGCCACCCAGCGGCACGGCCCCGTTCCCTTTTCTCTTCCATTTCGGGCATTTTTATTAACCGACTCGAGTATAAGTCGAGGTGGCTTTTTTCAGCCCAAAAAATGGGCTGAAAAATTTGATATATATATATATTTGATATATATATAAATATGCTCACACTGTAACCATCTTTTGTAATGTGATGTGCCTATACAAGAGTTGTACCTTGCAGTATGGCTTCCCATCCCCTAAATAGGATGTGTTGGAGATGACCATCATTTACTACCTCTACAGTGATGTATTTTATCCAGGAGATATGTTGAGATAATGTGTTTTAACTAAATCCTTAACCACTTCAGCCCCGGAAGGATTTACCCCCTTCCTGACCAGAGCACTTTTTACAATTTGGCACTGCGTCGCTTTAACTGCTAATTGCGCGGTCATGCAATGCTGTACCCAAACGAAATTTGCGTCCTTTTCTTCCCACAAATAGAGCTTTCTTTTGATGGTATTTGATCACCTCTGTGTTTTTTATTTTTTGAGCTATAAACGGAAAAAGATCGAAAATTTTGAAAAAAAATGATATTTTCTACTTTTTGTTATAAAAAAAATCCAATAATCTCAATTTTAGTCATACATTTAGGCCAAAATGTATTCGGGCACATGTCTTTGGTAAAAAAAATGTCAATAAGCGTATATTTATTGGTTTGCGCAAAAGTTATAGCGTCTAGAAACTAGGGTACATTTTCTGGAATTTACACAGCTTTTAGTTTATGACTGCCTATGTCATTTCTTGAGGTGCTAAAATGGCAGGGCAGTACAACCCCCCCCAAATGACCCCATTTTGGAAAGTAGACACCCCAAGGAAATTGCTGAGAGGCATGTTGAGCCCATTGAATATTAATTTTTTTTGTCCCAAGTGATTGAATAATGACAACAAAAAAAAAATTACACAAAGTTGTCACTAAATGATATATTGCTCACACAGGCCATGGGCATATGTGGAATTGCACCCCAAAATACATTCATCTGCTTCTCCTGAGTATGGGGATACCACATGCGTGGGACTTTTTGGGAGCCTACCCGCCTACGGGGCCCCGAAAACCAATCATCGCCTTCAGGATTTCTAAGGGCGTAAATTTTTGATTTCACTCCTCACTACCTATCACAGTTTTGAAGGCCATAAAATGCCCAGATGGCACAAACCCCCCCAAATGACCCCATTTTGGAAAGTAGACACCCCAAGCTATTTGCTGAGAGGCATGTTGAGTCCATGGAATATTTTATATTTTGACACAAGTTGCGGGAAAGTGACAAATTTTTTTTTTTTTGCACAAAGTTGTCACTAAATGATATATTGCTCACACAGGCCATGGGCATATGTGGAATTACACCCCAAAATACATTTAGCTGCTTCTCCTGAGTATGGGGATACCACATGTGTGGGACTTTTTGGGAGCCTAGCCGCGTACAGGGCCCCCGAAAACCAATCACCGCCTTCAGGATTTCTAAGGGTGTAAATTTTTGATTTCACTCTTCACTGCTTATCACAGTTTCTGAGGCCATGGAATGCCCAGGTGGCACAACCCCCCCCCCCCCCAAATGACCCCATTTTGGAAAGTAGACACCCCAAGATATTTGCTGAGAGGCATGGTGAGTATTTTGCAGCTCTCATTTGTTTTTGAAAATGAAGAAAGACAAGAAAAAACATTTTTTTTTTCTTTTTTCAATTTTCAAAACTTTGTGACAAAAAGTGAGGTCTGCAAAATACTCACTATACCTCTCAGCAAATAGCTTGGGGTGTCTACTTTCCAAAATGGGGTCATTTGGGGGGGTTTGTGCCACCTGGGCATTCCATGGCCTCCGAAACTGTGATAAGCAGTGAAGAGTGAAATCAAAAATTTACGCCCTTAGAAAGCCTGAAGGCAGTGCTTGGTTTTCGGGGTCCCGTACACGGCTAGGCTCCCAAAAAGTCTCACACATGTGGTATCCCCGTACTCAGGAGAAGCAACAGAATGTATTTTGGGGTGTAGTTTCACATATTCCCATGGCATGTTTGAGCAAAATATCATTTAGTGACAACTTTGTGCAAAAAAAAAAAAAAAAAAAAAATTTGCCTCTTTCCCGCAACTTGTGTCACAATATAAAATATTCCATGGACTCGACATGCCTCTCAGCAAATAGCTTGGGGTGTCTACTTTCCAAAATGGGGTCATTTGGGGGGGGGTTTGAACTGTCCTGGCATTTTATGCACAACATTTAGAAGCGTATGTCACACATCACCCACTCTTCTAACTACTTGAAGACAAAGCCCTTTCTGACACTTTTTGTTTATATGAAAAACATTTTTTTTTTTTGCAAGAAAATTACTTTGAACCCCCAAACATTATATATTTTTTTAAAGCAAATGCCCTACAGATTAAAATGGTGGGTGTTTTATTTTTTTTTTCACACAGTATTTGTGCAGCGATTTTTCAAACGCATTTTTTGGGGAAAAAACACACTTTTTTAATTTTTAATGCCTTAAAACACACTATATTGCCCAAATGTTTGATGAAATAAAAAAGATGATCTTAGGCCGAGTACATGGATACCAAACATGACATACTTTACAATTGCGCACAAACGTGCAGTGGCAACAAAATAAATACATTTTTAAAAGCCTTTAAAAGCCTTTACAGGTTACCACTTTAGATTTACAGAGGAGGTCTACTGCTAAAATTACTGCCCTCGATCTGACCTTCGCGGTGATACCTCACATGCATGGTGCAATTGCTGTTTACATTTGACGCCAGACCGACGCTTGCGTTCGCCTTAGCGCGAGAGCAGGGGGCGACAGGGGTGCTTTTTTTTTTTTTTTCTTTATTATTTTGTTGCTTTTTTATCTTATTTTTAAACTGTTCCTTTCATTTTTTTTTATCATTTTTATTGTTATCTCAGGGAATGTAAATATCCCCTAGTGACAGGTACTCTTTTTTGAAAAAATTGGGGTCTATTAGACCCTAGATCTCTCCTCTGCCCTCAAAGCATCTGACGACACCAAGATCGGTGTGATAAAATGCTTTCCCAATTTCCCAATGGCGCTGTTTACATCCGGCGAAATCTAAGTCATGAAATGCTCGTAGCTTCCGGTTTCTTAGGCCATAGAGATGTTTGGAGCCACTCTGGTCTCTGATCAGCTCTATGGTCAGCGTGCTGAATCACCGGCTGCATTCTCAGGTTTCCTGTTGAGACAGGAGAGCCAGAGAAAAACACGGAAGACAGTGGGGGGGCATTCCCTCCCACTGCTTGTAAAAGCAGTCTAGAGGCTAATTAGCTGCTAGGATTGCTTTTACATGAAAGCTGACCGCTGGCTGAAAAGAATGATACCAAGATGATACCCAAACCTGCAGGCATCATTCTGGTATAACCACTCAAAGTCGTGAATGGCGTACCTGAAGACAAAAAAATGATTAACAGAAAAACACAGTAAACGGTAAAGTATAAAAAATTGCATACCTGAAAAGCAAACATGATAAAACATAATAACAATAAAACATTGCAGAATAGAATACAGTAAAAAAGAGCAGAACAATAGAGAGAGAACAATAAAACGACAACTATTTTTTTAAATTTTATAAATTTTATATATATATATATTTTACACTTTTTTTTGTAACTAACTTTTATAACTGTAACCGGTTCCAGGTTCGGGTCTCTCAAAATGTGATGGCATCTTGGGAGACCCTGTGAAAGTGCGCCTAGTCTGTGCAATGCTGTACCCTACGCTAATACTCAACTAGTGCATGGTAGCGTTCAAAACATTCACCAATGCAAAGACCAGGATTATCAGGACAGGAGGGACAATAATAGCGGGTGTCACGCCTATATCTGCGCTTGCTGCAGACACAACATCTTTTTTGGGGGGGTTCGTTGGGTAGGGGTACTCGGGAGGACATAAAGAAAATGCCTCTCATGCAGCCGACTGCATTTGGTTGGGGATGTAAATGGGGCAATTATGGGCGCTGCAGAAGTGGTGGTTCCTAATTAGGATTGGCGAATGCAGCAGGAAGGGCATTATGGGCACGACGGGCCTGTTTGTCTTCTTCTTGGTGGCAGCGGGACACTACTTGTGCTTGCCACCTCACCAGCTTGAACTGCACTTATGGGACTCGCCACGTCACCAAGTGTTACTGCAGTGCTGGTTTGACTATGACCAGGGTGTACTAGGCCGCTGGTGCTTGCCAGCTCACCAAAACGCTACCAAAAAAACTGTTAGCGATCGCAGGGATCAGGCCTGACTCTGCGAACGCTGCAGTTATGCGTTTAGTGTTTTGTAAGTGTCAGTGATCGATCTATACTGCACTTGGGTGGGCTGGGCCGGGCGGAGGGGCAAAACGCAGGTGCTAGCAGGTATCTGGGCTGATTCCGCTAACACTGCATTTTTGGGAACCCTAAATTGCTGGGGACGCTAGTATAGATCTGATCAGATATTGATCCGATCAGATACTATACCACTAAGGGAGGTGTACGGTGCATGCGTGGGTGTTAGCGGTACTGGCGCTAACCTGACGCTGCCTGGGGCTGGTGCTTGCCAGTTCACCAAAACGCTACCAAAAAAACTGTTCGCGATCGCAGGGATCAGGCCTGACTCTGCGAACGCTGCAGTTATGCTTTTAGTGTTTTGTAAGTGACAGTGATCGATCGATACTGCACTTGGGTGGGCTGGGCCGGGCGGAGGGGCAAAACGCAGGTGCTAGCAGGTATCTGGGCTGATCCTGCTAACACTGCGTTTTTGGGAACCCTAAACTGCTGGGGACGCTAGTATAGATCTGATCGGATCAGATATTGATCAGTTCAGATACTATACCACTAAGGAAGGCTTATGCTGTGTGCGTGGGTGTTAGCGGTACTGGCGCTAATCTGACGCTGCCTGGGGCCATGCATATCACCGCCGGGCGATCAGGGGGCTAAACTTTTATTTGGTAATAAACGGCGGGTGCCCTGACACTATAAAAAATAAACGAACTAACAAGCGTCACCCGTAACAGTTATACGGTGATCAGTGGTGAAAGGGTTAACTGGGGGCAATCAAGGGGTTAAAACATTTATTAGGTAGTATATGGGGGTCCCTGACGCTATAAAACGCTGACGGTGAACCTAAATATTTACCTCCCGTCACTAGCGACACTAATACAGTGATCAGAAAAACGATCGCTTAGTGACACTGGCGACAGGGGGTGATCAAGGGGTTAAAACTTTATTAGGGGGGGTTAGTGGGGTACCCTAGACCTAAAGGGGGCTAACACTAACTGCCCTACCACACTAACTGTCACAAACTGACACCAATGCAGTAATCAGAAAAAAAAAACTGCTTGGTGTCAGTGTGACGGGGGGGGGGGGGTGATTGGGGGGTGATCGGGGGGGGGGATCGGGGGTGTTTTGTGTGCTTGGCATGTTCTACTGTGTGTGTGTGTGTGTGTTTTCACTCACATTACAGTCTTCTCTCCTCGGCGCCGGAACGGAAACTGCCGAGCCGAGGAGAGATGACATCATTTCCTTTGCTGCTGTTTACCATACAGCAGCATAGGAATGATTTCATTGGCCGGCGGCGATCGCGAGGGGGGGCCACGTTTCCCATGTTTCTCACGTTTTTCACGTTTCCCATGTTTCTCACGTTTCCCATGTTTCTCACGTTTCCCATGTTTCTTACGTCCCCATGTTTCTCATGTTTCTCACGGTTCCTGTGCGCCTTACGTTTCCCATGTTTCTTACGTTTCACATGTTTCTTACGGTTCTCATGTTTCTCACGGTTCTCATGTTTCTCACGGTTCCCATGTTTTTCGCGTTTCTCACGTTTCCCATGATTCTTACGTCCCCATGTTTCTCATGTTTCTCACGGTTCCCGTGCGCCTTACGTTTCCCATGTTTCTTACATTTCATCTCATTGTCTTACGTTCACTGCATTTCCGTTAGTTAGTGCTTACATCCAGGATCTCTCACGTCTGCAGATCCATACAGGCCGAGGTTACGTTTTAATTGATTGTCGTCCCACAATCTTCTCGCCTGTAGTCCATACGTCATATGTCCACTTCACCATTACACCTTTTACTACTACCCACCACAGTCTGTGGGGACCTTAGCCTTGAGTGTTCATTTTTAATGTCCTGTCTTGGCGCTGCAGGTTGCTCGGGCTTGCTTACTGCATACAGTAGGGTGGTGTTGTCATTAGGTTCACATTCATGCACTGTTGGTCTTGTCATTTCTGCACCCACATCCTCATACTTGTCAGGTAGTAGGGGTGTTCTTATATCATGGGCTGGTTGTCTGTAATGTTCTCTGGTCACTTTTACACAGCTGGGTTGTCCATGTTCTTCCACTGCAGGTTACCCATCACATCTATGGGTTTATCAGATTGAGGTGATCGTTTTTAATTGGCTTGTTCGGTGGCAAGTCTCCTCATCTGTTCTTACGTTGTTTACATATTTCATTCAAACTCACGTTTCTCATGCAATTTACGTTTCTCATGCAATTTACGTTTCTCATGCAATTTACGTTTCTCATGCAACTTGTTGTTTCTATGCCAACTCACATTTTCATGTTTCTCTCGTTTTCCCAGGTTTCTCATGTTTTCCCAATGACTACTCTCGTTTCTCATGTTTCTCACGTTGTTCATCAATTTCACGTTCTCGTGCATCCGGCGTATTCTTATGCAGTTTGCGTTTTTCTTGCAGCCTCGGCTCTCATGCTGCTCTCGTTTTCATCAGCTCGCACCATGCATGTGTTTCGTTTCCTTCACGCAGCTTACGTTCCTGTCACAGGTTTCTCAGTCTGCTCACGTTTCTCTTGCAGGTTATGTTGCTGATCCAGTGGTGTGTCATTTCCACTCAGTTCATGGTTGCTATTTTCATCATTTTGCGGGGTACCGTTCATATGTTTTGTCTTCACAGTTCAGTTGGTCTGTTTTAATTGGCGGGGGCAGCTGCAATTCTTCTCATGCAGGTTACATTCTTATATCTTGGTTCTGTTTCATAAATTTACATCTTTTACTTCAGCACCCGGTCACGTTTCCAGGTTGCAAGTTCCAGTTATGCAGGACATGCCGCAAGCAGCGGATATTGGGGACTTCGCTTCTATCCCTCCTTCTCCGGCTGGTTGGGTCGGAGCACAGTAGCTCACCCTCTCTCAGAACCTGGTCCGTCCCAAGGCTTCATTTTTCACACTTAGCTAGCTTCAACTCTTGACCCGATGACAGTATTTCAACGCAGTGGATTGCTTTCCAGGCTTCGGCACGGAAAGCTCAGCTTTTTAAGTTACTGTTCCCTTGCTCGTCAAGCGCGAGTGCGGAGCAGGTTACCCAGCGGACTGCGGTTTCTTCCTTCTCCCAAATGCACTCTACCTTTAATTTCCTAGCTACGTCCGGCCAGGAGTGGCAATAGTTAGGTACTATTGGTAAGTCAGCCATGGCAGCTCCAGCAGGTTCTGTTGGCTCAGGGGCTTTAGTGGATTCCGGGACCTTCTCAGTGCCTAGGCCAGTATCAGTAGGCCCAGGTCTCGGACGCAGATGCTGGCGCCACGCCTTCGTTTCGGTTTCCAGCATTTTGTGATGGATTGGGTTTCTATTTGGCTGATGCAGCAGCCTTGATCGTTAAGTCTTTATCTTGTATACCAGGAAGGCTCATGACACTGCCTGGGATGTTTTCCAAGATTTCCGGTCAAGGATTCCTAGTCCTGACAGTAACATCCAGTTCCTATTTGTTTTCTGTTTTTTGCCTCTTCCAAATCATATCGGCCTACAGCACTATCATGTGGTATCTGGCTGGGACTTAGCATTCCATGTTGTTGGAAGACCCCGACAGGCCTTTCTTTATTCTCTGCGCACTCTATTTAAGCCATCCTCAAGGATCCTGAAGAGTAGCCCTCCTGCTGTGCTCAGCAGACTTCCCATCGTGGGTCATATTTTTCGTGACGTATCTATCATGCTCTCAAGGTCTCCTTTGCGTTGGTTATCAAGTTGGTGCTCAAGGCAGGGCTATAGCTGGCCTCTTGAGGGTCCTGAGGCCAGGGGAGTTGCTCTTCTGGCCCAGGGTCTCACTTACTTTTGGCCAATCAACTGGTTTTGCACCCTGGCCTTTTGTTACATCGGCATGCTCGCAAGATGCAGCAATCAGGAGGCGGCACTGTTGTCAGGTTCTTGGAACCTGGCAAGGCGTGGTGCCCAGTGTTGGTTTAAACCAGCTCGGCAGTGCTACATCTGATAAACCCAGGGATGGTCCTCTGTTGCCTTTTCCTAGCACTCCCCTCTCCATAGCTCAAGCATACCTCATTGCCGCCACTTTTTTTGGCCAATCAGGGTCTGTTGCTCTTTGTTCCTTTATAACACTATCCACAGATTGACTAGGAGTACAAGTGTAAGGCTGACCGCAGGTCAGCCTGTATTTGTAGGAGGAGTCAGGCTGCATAAAGCCTGCCCTCCTTTGCCTCCTTCCTTGTGGTCGTAGGATCTCGTGTCCCACCCACCCATTCCCTTTTTTTTTTTCTTTTTCATTTCATTTCATTTCATACTTGGGTATGCCCCCTTTTAGGCATACTGACCACGTGACCCCGGCATACTTCAGGTCTATGTTCTCTGTTGCTCTTTGTTCCTTTCCTACACTATCCACAGATTGACTCCGAGTACAAGGTAGAGTTGTAACTCCTGTCAGATTTTTTTTTTCGCCATCCCTTTCCCATTGTGGAGATTTATCTTCACTTCCTGTCTCATAGCCAAACAGGAAGTGAGAAGAAATCCCTGCAAAATAAGGAAATCCATTGAGCCTCCAAACCCCCCCAGGTCACCAGAACTAGTGTCCCCACTGGATTCCCCTATACTACTTTTCTGGGACAACCCAAAATTTTGGATTTTCTTATACTTTCACATTATATGATAATGCTAAACATCACAAATAGAGAGGGTAAATCTCCCTAATTGATCACAGACAGCAAAAAAATCCCTACAAATCCCTTGTAATCCCTCTCCACTCTATCCAAAACTAAAAAAAATGTTTTCTATAGTTATACTTTAACCCCTTCCTGCCTGGCCTATTGTAAAATGATAACCAGGCAGGAGCACTGTTCTGGGTAGACATCATATGATGTCCTCCCAGGATCAAACCTCATGCGCCCCACGGGCCACGCTCCGGTGCGATCTGTCACCCACTGTGTCTGCCGGACATGGTCAATGACAGATCACTGTACCGGCCCAATGCCAGTAGCATGTGACCACTGTGGCCAATCACAGCAGATCACATGACACATGACACATGACAGAGAAATCTTGCGAAGGAACCCGGGAAATCTGAACGGAGGAGCCCGGGAAGAAAGTGTTCGGTGCACCTTGTCTATAGCCCAGCGTTCTTTGTCTGCAGCATTTTTGAGTACCCCGGAGGGTATGGAGGAGGTGGGGGAGATGGTCCATTGTGTTGGAGCCCAGTAGTGCTGGATTTTGTCATCTGTAACAAGAAATTGGGGGAGATTGAGAGCGGACCCAGGCTGTGAGTGACACCTCTGAATAAATTATGCTTGACCTGTGACAGTGCTTGCGAAGATTGCTCTGAACTCTATGCTTTATACGAACTACAAAAAAACACTTGCACTGTGCTGCTGCCACCTTGGGCATAGGCTATTGATTACTGACTGTTAAAAGAAATTGCTTTACAGACATTTTATTTTCTCTCTCCTGGTACAGTCATCTCTGGTCTTTTTGGGACGTCACTATATTATGCCATATAATAACTAGGAGTATATAGACTGATAGCCCCTAGGCTCAGTGCTGTCAACGCCTGCCTTATATTATATCAGTCTAAAATTCCAGAGAAAACCTTTACCTTACCTAAATTGCAGGACACTAATGCATGGCGTCTGGAGAGGATGCTGGCGCTGTTTGTTCGCTGCCTCTCCAGTCGCTTTTCCAGTCAAGCCAAAAAAATAATGACTAGTTTATCTCTTTTAAGCTAAACTTTTTAATACTTTCTTAAATAACCTTTTATTATTTGTGCCATCGACCAGAGGATCTTTTTAAATAATCATTTTATATATGCACAGTCGAACTATGGGCCTTTCGGGATAGCTATTTGGTATTTTTTGAGTCTAGTGGTGGCTTATCTGTGGCCGCTAGGAAAACTCCTGCCTGGAGACTCCCTGGAATTGGCTTGATTCAGTTTGTTTATGCTATTGTGAAGTGCTTTTGGGAAGTCTGTAACCACACATCACCGCTGCCACAGAGGTAAATGTCCTTGTAGCTAGTATTCTGGCTACACAGCTAAAAACAACCTGCACTTCTACCATGCGGCTGTCGGCACCACCACTATGCTTGAGTTACTTTGTCAAGCAGCTGTTAAGTTTCAGCTGTTTTTTCGCTCCACCGTGTATTGCAGTGATTAACCAGCTGGGACTTCTTTGCCGACCGTACTATATCCATAGAAGATCCCATCGAAAGTTTGTCTGCTCACAGACAACCATACCATCTTTGGTCAGCAAGGCGAACTGTTGCTCCACCCATGCGTCATCAGAGTGCTGTCTTCTGTCGAAGGTGTGGTTTGGACGTCTCTATGGCAACATCTTTTAGTGAGCTGAATGGGAAACGTGGAGTGGACTTTAGTCTGCTACGGCCGGTGCAAAGACTTGTTGCATTGTCAAGTAGCAAAATTGAACTCTTAAATGCGCAGTCTATTACAAACAAATCCTGCCTTATTCACGATCATATCCTTGATAAATGTCTGGACTATATGTGCATTACAGAGACTTGGCACCAACCAAACACCTTTTCCTCTTTAAATGAGATCTGTCCTCAAGGATATAGCTGCCCTACTAAAACTCACCAATGACCTAATAACTGCCAAAACCAATGGCCACTACTCCATACTCATACTTTTAGACCTCTCTGCTGCCTTTGATACAGTTGACCACCTGCTGCTCCTCAGCAAATTACACTCCCTTGGCCTCCGTGATTCTGCATTATCCTGGTTCTCCTCCTACCTATCTCAACGCACTTTTAGTGTCACTTACAACTCCATCTCCTCCGCTCCCCTTCCTCTTTCTGTTGGGGTACCCCAAGGCTCCATCCTTGGGCCTCTCCTTTTCTCACTCTATACCTCTTCCCTGGGCCAGTTGATAACCTTTTATGGCTTCCAATACCACCTCTATTCCAATGACACACAGATCTATCTCTCCACTCCTTAACTCTCCCCCACTATCTCCTCACGGATCTCAAACTTGCTGAATGACATATCGGTATGGATGTCACACCACTTCCTCAAACTTAATCTTTCTAAAACTGAGCTTGTTATATTTCCTCCTTCACGGTCCCCCTCCTGTGACTTCACCATTAATATCAACAACACAACCATTGGTCCCTCCACAATGCCAGGGTCCTGGGTATAATCCTTGACTCTGACCTCTCCTTCAGCCCCCATATCCAATCACTGGCTAAATCCTGCCGCCTTAACCTCCGCAACATCTCCAGAATTCGACCCTTCCTGACTAATGACAACACAAAGCAACTTATTCACTCCTCGACTACTGCAACTCTCTCCTTAATGGCCTACCCTTAAGCAGGCTATCCCCCCTTCAGTCTATTATGAATGCTGCTGCTAGACTAATACACCTCACTAATCGATCCGTGACTGCTGCTCCTCTCTGCCAATCCCTTCACTGGCTTCCCCTACCCCACCGTGTAAAATTCAAAATGCTAACCATAACATACAAGGCCATTCACAACATCGCCCCCATCTACATCACCAACCTCATCTGCAGATATCGCCCAAATCGCCCCCTCCGCTCCTCCCAGGACCTCCTGCTCTCTAGCTCCCTTGTTACCTCCTCCCATGCTCACCTTCAGGACTTCTCCAGAGCCTCTACCATCCTCTGGAATTCCCTGCCCCAGTATGTCCGATCAGCCCCTACCCTGTCCACCTTTAGGAGATCCCTGAAAACTCATTTATTCAGGGAAGCCTATCCCACACCCACATAACTGTCCCTGAGCCACCCCCCTCAAATCATTCTTTGCAGCTATTACCTTTTGTACCACCACCCCCTCCCTTTAGAATGTAAGCTCTACGAGCAGAGCCCTCCTGTACCTTTTGTATTGAACTGTACTGTAATTGTGTTGTCCCCCTTATACATTGTAAAGCGCTGCATAAACTGTTGGCGCTATATAAATCTCGTATAATAATATAATAATAATAATAATAATAATAATAATATAGCTACCTCCAAAAAGCTTGCAGCACAGGGTGTGGTGGAGGCCTGTCGGTCATTTATCGCAGCAATTTGGAGTTATCTCAGCAATCATTACCTGAACTGTCTTCATTTGAATGCCTTGCATTTAAATGTAAGCCCCATTCCCCTGTGCTGTTTCTCCTCATTTATCGACCACCAAAACCAAACCCATTATTTATTACTGAGATGCCAAACCTTCTCACAACTTTCTGTATATCCTCTGTTAATGTTATAATTTTGGGCGATATGAACAACCACGTTGATACCCCCTCCTGTCATTTTGCAGCTGAATTTCTTCAACTGCTGGATTGTTTTCATTTAAAACAACTTGTTGATGTCCCCACACACACTGGTCATTACAAACTCTGCTCCTCTTACCAACTTGCAGGTGTATGACCTAGGTGTGTCTGATACAAGGCCAAGATGGATTTGCCATCTTCATCCCGCCTCTACAAGCCTAAGCGGAACATCTGTTTTAGAAACCTAAAAAACATAAACCCAGAATGCTTGGCAACAGATTTTCAGCATCTCTCTACACACTTTTCATCAGCCGACGAAGCCGTAGATTATTAGAACAGCCAACTTAGCAGCCTCTTTGACCTCCATGCCCCTGTTAAAACAAGAACAGTCACCTTCACTCGCTCAGCTCCTTGGTTTACAGATGAGCTTCGTAAGATGAAGGCAGCAGGGCGGGTCCTTGAGCGGCGCTTCAAAGCTACTGGCCTCACTGTCCACAAACAAATTTACCGGGAGCAACAACATATATATGCAAAGTCCCTCAAAGAGGCAAGGTCACAGTTTTACTCGGATGCCATTAGAAATAGCCCAGGAAATTCTAAGCAGCTTTTCTCCACTATAAATCATCTTCTTAAACCAAATTCACCTCCACTTACTGCCCTTACAGAAGAGCAGTGTAATACATTTATGGATTTTTTCAAATTAAAAATTGCTCACATCCGTTCTGCCTTTTCTGGCTCTCCTCTCTGTACAAATCCCCCCTTTCCCAGCTCTCTCTGCACAAATCTCCCCCTTTCCCAGCTCTCCTTTCAGCACAAATCTCCCCCTTTCCCAGATCTCTTCTCTGCACAAATCTCCCCCTTTCCCAGCTCTCCTCTCTGCACAAATCCCCCCTTTCCCAGCTATCCTCTCTGCACAAATCTCCCCCTTTTCCGAGCTATCCTCTCTGCACAAATCTCCCCCCTTTCCCAGCTATCCTCTCTGCACAAATCTCCCCCTTTCCCAGCTCTCCTTTCTGCACAAATCTCCCCCTTTCCTAACTCTCTTCTCTGCTCAAATCTCCCCCTTTCCCAGCTCTCCTCTCTGCACAAATCTACCCCTTTCCCAGTTCTCCTCTCTGCACAAATCTCCCCCTTTCCCAGCTCTCCTCTCTGCACAAATCTCCCTCTTTCCCAGCTCTCCTCTCTGCACAAATCTCCCCCTTTCCCAGCTCTCCTCTCTGCACAAATCTCCACCTTTCCCATGTTCTCTCTGTCCATGTTCACTCTCCCAAAAGCTCTTCCCCTCCCCCCTTTCACAGCCCCCTTACCTCCTCCTCTGGAAAGCCGCCATTGCTGTATGTTATGTGGCTCTTTTCTTTCAAACTCGTCACAGTAAAGTGACGATCTGAGAGCTGGGCTGAGAGTAAGTTGTGCAGAAAACTTCCTCTATTGTGTTATATGACATGTCAGAGCAGAGAGGGCTGCCACAGGTGCCAGAACAGCGTTCCGGCAAAAAAAAAGCCCTGGTCTTGAGGCACCCCATTCTAAAATGTAAAAAAACTATTCTGAGGCTGGGTTCACATATGAGCATGCAGCGGCTCACAGCAGGAGTCCAGTGCGTCCTCGTTCACCGTTTCAGGTCCGATTTCAATTTTTGGCTGAATTCAGGCCTGAAACAGACCAAAAGACGCACAGGGCTTCTGTGAAAATTGCACCTGAGCCACTGCGGAGATATATGAACCGGCTCCATAGAGAGCTGGTCACAATCTCCTGCTGTGCAAATTGGATGCGAGGCAACCCACATCCAATTAGCACTAGTGTGAACCCAGCCTAATAGCTTTACATAATGCAGCAACATCCACATGTAGGACACCCAACATTAGAGGCGATTTATGTTTCCAAAGCAAATACACTTTTGCACACTGGTACTAATATTCCAATGTTTCTCTTCTCCCTCCATGTCTCTCCATCAGTCAGCTAATGTGGCCCCAGTGCTTAGGGACAGGGGCAGAGGAGGGTCAAACAAGGATGCTGTAGAGGCAACAGACATCCTCCTTATCAACTGATGACATCATTGGTTGTTAGGATGCCAGTTTCTGGAAAGTCGTAATGGTGCATAATGAAAACCCGTGGCTTTGTGTAACTAAAAGGCAGGCATGATCCACCTGCTTACTTGTATACACTTTTTGACACATTTTTAGACAATTTGCTAAGGCACCCCTGAAGAAACCTCAAGCCACCCCAGGGTGCCTGGGAACCCTGGTTGAAAAAAGGCTGGAGTAAACATTGCCACATTTGGTATTAGTGGGAGGAATCATACCCCTTCGCTGGTATCATTGGGAGGAATAGTGACCCAATATTGGTGTCAGTGGCAGAAATGGTGCCCGATTGTTGGAGTAATAATGGCCAAGGGCTGGATAAAGGCAAGCAATGGGCCACATATGTCCCTAGGCCACTGCTGAGGCTACTCTGCATACCCTACAGCAGGGTTAATGCCCCCATGCCTCTTGTCACACCTGTACCTAAATGCGATCCCATGCAGCTTGGCATGGTCGGTCTAGCATTGACTCCAGATGAGAGACTTTGTCGCCGACAGGCGAACCTTTGCCTGTATTGCGGGGGAATGGGACATTTCATAAGCAGTTGCCTCATGAGACCTAGGAAGTCAACCCCCCGCACTCCGGTCTACTTACAGGTTTCCAGGTCTTCTCCAACTCATATTGTTCTTCCTGTCACCTTACAGGTGGCAGGAGAAGAAGTTCAGCTTCAAGCAATACTTGACTCTGGGGCATGTAGCTGTTTCTTGGATCTGACCTTGACAAAGAGACTCGCTATTCCTCTCCATCACAAAAAGCAAAGACTGACAGTCCATCTGGCTGATGGCTCAATGACTAGTTCCGGGCCCGTCACCCAAGAAATTACACCTATCCTTACCTCCACCGACTCAGGTCACCAGAAATGTATACATTTTGACGTCCTGAGCTCCCCTATATTCCCTGTCATCCTAGGAATCCTATGGCTACAGGCGCACAACCCTCAAATTGATTGGTCCAAAAAGGAAGTACTTTTCACTTCTTCCTACTGTCGGCAGCATTGCCTTGTTCCTGAATCCAAAGACTTTACTAGCTGCCTGACAGTACTACCAACACCCAGTGTGGACCACAATATACCGGCAGCCTACAGGGAATTCCTAGATGTCTTAGACAAGAAGAAGGCAGATATCCTTCCTCCACACCGTCCCTACGACTGCCCCATTGAGCTACTACTGGGGGCTGAGATACCCTTCGGCCGCATATTTCCTCTTTCCGAAACTGAACTTGAGACTTTGAGGCAATATATTGATGAAAACTTAGAAAAAGGATTTATCCCCCTTCCTCTTCTCCTGCCGGTGTCGGCATTTTCTTTGTTGAATAAAAGTATAAGGCATTAAGACCATGTGTGGACTACAGGGAACTAAATAAAATCACCCTTTAAGAATCGCTATCCACTCCCCTGGTCCCTGAACTCTTCCAGAGGTTCCGTACGGCTCATATATTCACCAAACTAGACCTACGCGGAGCCTACAATCTTGTCCGCACCCGGGAGGGGGACGAGTGGAAAACAGCGTTCAGAACAAGTTTCGGACATTTTGAATACCTAGTAATGCCATTCGGATTGTGCAACGCTCCAGCCACGTTCCAACACTTTATAAATGACATTTTTTGGTAGTACTTAGACCATTTTGCCATCGTCTATCTCAACGATATTCTCATATTCTCAGCCACCCTGAAGCTTCACAGAACGCACGTAAAAAGGGTACTGTGCATCCTTAGAATTCTTTGCGGTTTGTGCGTTAAGATCGAGAAATGTGATTTAAAAAAAATGTCAATCCAGTTCCTAGGGCTCATCATCACTACTGATGGAATAGCTATGGATCATCAAAAGGTGAAGGCTATCGTTGAGTGTCCGGCTCCATCCGATAAGAAGGGCGTTCAGAGGTTTATAGGTATCACAAATTTCTACAGGAGATTCGTAAAGAATTTCTCTACCATCGTAGCACCTATTACCCAGATAGCCTGCCAACATATCAAATTCTAGTCTGTAGCAGCGCAAACAGCCTTTGACAAACTAAAATCCTTCTTTACTTCTGCACAGATCTGACAGCATCTTGATCCTGCCTTGCCCTACGTCCTGGAAGTCGATGCTTCAGAAGTAGCCACAGGGGCAGCACTATCCCAACACCAGGGCCCCAAAGCATTAGTTCATCCCGTGGCCTTCTCATCTCGGAAGATGAGCCAGCCAGAGAAAAACTATGATGTAGGGGATCAGGAGCACTTAGCAATTAAAACTGCTTTGGAGGAATGGAGATACCTCCCGGAAGGTGCCATCCACCCTATCTTAATATTCACAGACCACAAGAACCTAGAGTATCTTCGCACTGCCAAGCAGTTGAGACTCAGACAGGCTTGATGGGCTCTATTCTTTTCTAGGTTTTATTTCCATATCACCTACCGCCCAGGGTCTAAGAATGGAAAAGCTGATGCCCTGTCCCGAATGTTCCCCGATACCCCTGAATAGATTACACCCAGTACGATTTTGTCTCCTCCAAAATTTTCTTTTGGTCCAACCTGATTTAAGGACTTCAATTGAGCAGGCATCCACTCAGTGCACAGAGGCAGAAATCTCCTCCCTAAGAAGTCAGGAGGGGCTCCTTTGGCATCAAGACAGAATTTTTGTCCCACAAGCCAGGCTTCAAGTTCTGAAATCTTTTCATGACCATCAGCTTGCTGGCCCATGCGGGGTCTGAAAAACAATCAAACTTGTCCAACGGTCCTTATGGTGGCCCACCCTGTGATCTGACTGCTGGAAATATGTCAACTCCTGTACAACATGCCAGCATAACAAGAGGTCCAACGCTAAATCATGGGGCCTGTTAAGACCACTGCCAGTCCCGGAACAACCTTGGAAAAAGATATCCATGAACTTTATAGTAGACTTACCCCGCTCAGAAGAATTTACAACCATCCTGGTAGTAGTGGACCGACTGTCCAAGATGACACATTTCTTGCCAATGATGGGCACACCTTCCGCCATGGACACAGCAAGCAAAAATCTTTAGAAAAGAGATAGATTGCATGGCATACCATACAACATTGTGTGAGATAGAGGTGTGCAATTTACCTCTAGATTCTGGAGAAATCTCTGCAAATTACTATCAATCGAGATATGTTTGTCCACGGCCTACCACCCACAGAATAACAATCAAACTGAAAGGACCAACCAAACGCTAGAGCAATATCTAGGGTATTTTTGTTCTTTTTCTCAGGACGACTGGATTTAACTATTGCCATGCGCGGAATTCGCATATAACAACTCTGTGCACGCTGCTACCAAACAGTCACTCTTCTGGGCGAATTACAGGTTCCACCCCTCATTTTTACCCAATATCATTGCTGAGTTCTCAGTTCCGGCAGTCCAAGACAGAATAAATTTCATTCAAACAAATTACCAAACACTTCAGGACACAATGCAGAAAGCTCAAGAAGTGTACAAGAAACAATATGATAGGAAGAAAAGAGGAAACCCTACTTTTAAGATTGGGGACAAAGTGTGGCTTTCTTCAGCAAACCCCAAACTGCCATGTCCGTCCCGAAAACTGGTACCAAAGTTTGTTGGTCCATTTGAAATAAGACGTGAAATGAATCCAGTAGCTTTTGAACTTGCCCTGCCAGAGTATTATAAAATTCATCCTGTATTTCATGTCTCTCTGCTTAAACCTGCTGTTTCTAGTCCTTTTCCAGGGAGAGAAGAAGTGACCCCACCTCTGATCCTGGTAGGAGACAAAACAGAATTTGAAGTGGAGTCCATTCTTGATTGTCGACGAAGAGGTAGGACAATTCAGTTCTTAATTAAATGGAAGGGATACTCCGCAGAGGGGAACTCATGGGAGCCTGCAAGCAATGTACACGCTCCTAGACTTTTACAGAGGTTCTGCACAGTCATCCCAAAAAATGGTCACAACTAGGCATCCAGAGGCTGCCCCTTGGTGGTGCACTATTAGGGAAATAGGCGCATCCTCAGGTACAATAGTGCAAGGATTGCGAACCGGCGTAGGCAAAGGCACACTGGCGTGAATCAACGCACAAGGACGCGCAGCGCCATGAACAGGCAAATGTGCATGTGCAGTGCCACAAGCACAGCGTGATAGTGGCGCCACTGCCTATTTAGACCCGCTGCTGACAATAGTGCACTGCTAGTTTATCGTCAGCTTCCCTTTGTGTTTCTGTGCCTTGTATATCCTGCTGATCTGATTTCCTGTGTACCAACCCGGCTTGCCTTGACTTGCTCCTCTTGATCTCCCGACTTGACCCCTTGGCTTGTATTCTGTCTTGTTCCTGCTTGCTCCCTGCATCTGATCCTGGCCTGGCTTACAGACTCTGCCTTTACTCGTCTCCTGTGCGAAGACTCAACTGACCCCTGGTCACACTGATCTTGGACTGTCTTACTGTGAATGACCCTTCTAGGACTGGGGAATTTTCTTACTGTGAATGTACCTTCTAGGACTGGGGAATTTTGCCTGCCTGCCTAGCTGCCTTAAGCACTGAAGATTTGGATGGAAAAGTTTATTTTAATTGTAGTTATTTATTTTTTTTTTTTAAAGAGAGCACATCCTCTGTGTTTTACAGAGAGAAGGTCCCACTGCGAGATAAACTCCCGCAAAGAGGTTCCAAATCAGCATTCCAGCCTCAAAAGAGTAAAGAAGGGACTAGACATGACAAATCGCAGTGTCGCATGCAGCTGGATAGGCACCTGTTGTCACAGCACTCCAGATCTCCCTCGCTCTTACCTCACTTTAGTCGCTCGGACCCAAGCCAAGAGAGGTCAAGGCATCAGATGGCTCATGACACTGCTGCGAAAGCACGCCAGGTTAAATCCTACATTAAGCACGCAGTCAAGGAAGGGTTAAAGAGTGTTTCAAGGAATCCTGCTCATCCTGCTGTATCTTCACCATCTGCAGATTCAGATCATGTGTTTTCAGTGTGTTTTAACTCTGAAGTCGATAGCGATTCGGATCCATCTGAGGCTGAGATGGTCTCAGAATCGCATACGTTTGATTTTTGCACTGGTTCCCCCCTTGGTGGAGGCTGTTAAGGAAAGAATTGTTGCCTCCAAAGAAACAGCAAAGATACTACCCATATTTACAGAAATCGTTACCCTCCTTCCCATTTCATTTCTGAAATTAAAAAACTAAAAGTAAAAGTAATTGACGATGAGTGGGGGGGGGGGGGGGGGCTGAGAAGAAGCTCAATGTGCATAATGGAGTATCGAAGCTGTACCCCTTGGGACACTACACCTAAGGTGGATGCTTCATTGCTTATATTCGCCCGCCACATTACGCTTTTTCTGTCTCTTTTAGGGATCCTATGGATTGCAAAATAAACGCAGACCTAAAAAGGTTGTATAGTTTGGACAGCAGCCTGCAGACCGGCGGTAGCACTCACTCCTGTGGCAGCAGCACTTGGGCTGGGTTCGCACCTGTGCGTTTTTTGGTGCTTTTTGCGTTTTGCGGATTTGCACTACCATCCGTTTATCATGGTCTCCTATGGAACACGTTCTGTGGTGCGGTTCTGCGGAATGCGCTGGGAGTGCATGGGTGTGAATCCAGCCTTAGAGTGTGGGTAGCGGAGCTGGTAGATGGATGTTTGGATGAAAGTCTGGGAAGTAGCAGTTCTTCTCCTTTGCAGACTGCTGTAGAGTTGTGGCTGTCGACCAGGTCAAGATGACAGCAAAGATAATGACTCTTTAAGACACAGCAGCCCTTTCGGTTTAACAAGAGATCCAAAGAAGGATTCAGAGAGGCCAGGGCTTACAGACAGTTTTTCAGACAGTGGAGGGGAGCTGGTTCAACCTTTCAGAAACCTTCCAAGCCCAGGGCCAACAAAGCTCCTGGGGCTGTGTTTCCACTGCTGCGTCCCCAGAGTCGCGCAATTTACACTGCGACTTTGCTATGCGATTTGTGATGCAATGTCATTTGACCTGTGAAAACAATGTGAGAACAAAACGCACAGATGTCGGAACAAAGTAGTGCAAAAACCTTTTTTGGAGTTGCTGCGACTTAAGTTGCACCAATTAGAACGGGGACCATTGAAATACATGGGTTTTGACTTGTCATGCGACTTTGCATGTGTCAGGTCGCACAACAACTCGCAGTAGTGGAGACAGAGCCTAAGGCTTCAAATAAGTCCTTCTGAAGCTGTCTCCGCTTAACCCTCTCAAGTAGGAGAAATAGAAACCGGACTTCCTACGGATTTGGAAAGGAGGCAATGTTTGCAAGGATATATAGGGGAGCTGTTGGTAGCAAGGGCCATCCTTCCGGTTCCAAGGCACAAATTGGGTCAAATTCCCCCTCTGTTTTTGGTCCCAGAGGCTTCAGGGGGTTTCGGACCCGTTTTTGACCTCAAAGTCCTGAATTCTTACATGAAGGTTCCACCATTCAAAATGGAGTCATTGGAAACGATCATTTTGGTTGCGGAGTCAGGAGACTGGATGGTTTCCCTCGATCTGGCGGATGCGTATCTTCATGTCTCCATAGACGCATCTCACCATCACTTTCTCAGGCCTTCCATGGAAGGCTCTTATTTTCATTTTTAATCTCTCCCATTCGGTCTCTGCATGACTCCGAGAATGTTTTTTTAAAGCTACTGTCTGCTGTCGTTGCGATTCTTGGTGCAAAAATTTAATTATCTAGATGACATGCTACTTCTGGGTCCGTCAAATGACCTCCTTCTAGTTCATGTGAATTTACCTGCAAAACACTAACACATTTTGGTTGGTTGATCAACTTTCGGAAGAGCCAGATGCATCTGACGCAAATGTTGGAGTATTTAGGAGTACAATTCAACACGGATCAGGGTCGTGTTTCTCTTCCTCAGAGGAAGGTCCAGGGGATCCAGTCTCAGACAAAGCGATGGCCAGGCCTTCTATGATGCTGAAGGAATCCATGCAGTATCTGGGGGTTTTATCAGCCACAGGTCCAGTAGTCCCATGGGTCAGGTGGCGCAGAAGGAGGTTTCAATGCAACTTTCTTCTTCAGTGGGATTATCTGCCAATTCCGATAATCTGGTTGGTGGTCAGTAGCTCGCAATCTTTCCCGCGGAGTTCCATTGAAGGCCTCAGAACCAATAGTGGTGTCGACCAATGCCAGTCTGGCAGGCTGTAGGGCACACTGCCTGGGACAGCAGGTTCAAGGCCAATGGTACCTTTGTGGGGCGAGGAGTTCACATTTTCAGGGATTGGATGTTGTCAGACGCGCTTTTAGTGTTCCAACCTATGTTGCGAGGTCGAGCTGTCAAGATTCTTTTGGACAACAAAACTACGGTGGCTTATGTGTCTCATCAAGGGGGCACAAGAAGTCACCCTCTCCTTCAGGTGGCATGTCAATCTTCCTCTGCACAGAGAAGAATCTTGGCTCTCTTACAGCATCTTGACTCCCAGGGCCTGGCAATGTTTTAGCAGATCGCTTGAGTCGAGGCTTTGGGCATCACAACAAATGGGGCCTCAGCCCCAAGTACCAACGCAAGAATTCAGGGTCTGGGAGACGCCTTCGATAGATCATATGGCATTGGAGAATTGTCAACTGCCTTGCTTCTTCTCCCGGACCTAGCATCCACAGGCATTGGGTCAGGGTGCTCTGTCCAGGTCTTGGAACTTCCCCTTGGTGTATGTGTTCCCGCCGCTTCCATTGGCTCTCAAAATCCTGCTGAAGATTCAGCGAGAAAGGGTCACAGCAATAGTAGTCCTACCTTACTGGCTCAGGGAGCTGTGGTTCTCTCTGGCTTGGAGGATAAAGTTGGGCTCACCAATCCCTCTGCCTCCTTGTCAAAATCTCCTTCTGCAGAATGGGGCCTGACACCCGAACTGCAGGAGGATAAAGTTAATGACATTATTACAGGATCGTCAGAATGAATGTAACCTATCACCGGATCTGGAATACTACGGAAAGGGGTTGGGACCTTGGATCTCCTTCAGTATCTAACATTTTAGAGTTTCTGCAGAGTAGTCTCCAAGGGTTAGCTTATAATTCCCTGAAGGGTCAAATCCCTGCCTTGTCGGCTATATCGTGTACAAGATATGCTCTACATCCGTTGGTGATCTGATTTTTTAGGGGCAGCCATAGAAATCAGACCTCCATTGAAACTCGTTTTTTCCAAAAGAGGACTTAACACTAGTCTTGGGAACATTGCTGGTTCCTCAGTTTTCTCTTGTTCATTATTTCTTTTAAGAGTTTTGTTTTTTACTAGCCGTGGACTCGGCCAGAAGAGACTCTGAGTTGTGCGCCTTCTCATCTAAAGAACCATATTGTTTGGTGCTCCTAGACAAGATAGTCCTTAGGCCGATACCGAGTTTTCTACCTAAGGTGGCCACATAATTTCGTATGAACTGGGGGAGGTCATTCTCCCAGCCTTTCCGACGGATACAGCTGATGAGTGGAGTAGGTTAGACCTGGTCTCTGCGGTTTCAACCTACCTGAAATGGACTAAAAGCTTTGGCAAACAAGATCAGCTGTAGGTTTTCCCAATGGGGCCTAAAAAGGGTATGCCAGCAACATCCAGAGTTGTGTCTTCCTGGTTTGTCAAGACCATGCATATTGCATACAAAACGCTGGGCCTTCCTCCTTGTTCAGAGATCAAAGCACATTCGACGAGGGGTATGGCAGCATCCTGGGCATACGTGAAGGTCGCCCCTGAGGTAGTTTGCAGAGCAGCAAGCTGGAGCGTGCCCAACACCTTTTTATTAGGCATTACAAGCTTAATATGGCTTGTCCGCCTGAGGAAACATTTGGCTCTACAGTATTATGGCCCATTAAAAATTTTGAGTTGCATTGAGGGTTTGGCTTATTTTTTATTTTTTGTCTTCCCTCCCTTCTTAATATTGCTTGGTACATCCCATAGTAGGCTTACATGGGGAGGTCCAGGAATAGGGAAAATTGTTCTCCATACTTACCGTAATTTTCCTTTCCTGGATTCCCACCCAGTTTATCCGTCGCGAGACAGGGTTTTTTTGAACACTGGTGTGGGCAGACAGCCGCCCTTTTATGGGCTAGAAAAGAGGTGGTCCTGGAGGGGTCAGAAGGGGCGGAGCTGACCCATAGTAGGCTGACATGGGGAGGATCCAGGAAAGGAAAATTAAGGAAAAAATTAAGGAAAAAATCTAATATAATAAACTAGCCGAAGAGGAAGAAGACAAAAGACTTTTGTCATATTTTATAAAGCGTCACAACCTCGGTTTGCAGAGTGAACAATGTATTGTAATATAGGGGGAGCCCTTGAGTACATGATATAGATATATGTATTGTATTGCACTTCTGCATTGTACTTAATACTTTGCTGCAGATTTGGTGTGTGCTCTGAGGTTGGAGTGGGAAGGTGCCCAAATATCAGTGCTTTAACATATTGGACATTAGTCCCACTCTTTCCCTGTCTGCATATACTCCTCAGGTGACCATTGAGTTTTTGGTTTCATATACACATTGATTGTTGTTCACTTTCATTCTTTATATTTGAGTTGTCACTGTGTCTATTGTGTTAAACAAGTCTTTCAGTAAACTGCTTAAATGGTTAACTTACAATTTGTGTGAGACTCTATCTACCACTACAGCTGGAGGAGTGACGAGTACCAGGGTGATGGTAAATATACAATATAGTGTGTCACTGCTGTGTTTCTCTTTACTGTTCGGTCTTACACTAACATTACTATACAGCTGTGCCAAGGGGGTTGAGTTCATTTCTGGGGTTGAGAGGCAGAGTGCAGACCCAAACAATTATCAGCAACTCCTTAGGGGGTGAGTGATATATATATATGTAGCGGTCACCTACTTTCAAGTAGGTGAGCTTTTTGTGTTTAACCACTTGCCGACCGCCGCACGACTATATACGTCGACAGAGCGGCACGGGCAAGCAAAAGGACTTACAGGTACGTCCTTGCCTGCCCGCGGGTGGGGGGTCCGATTGGACCCCCCCCCGGTGCCTGCGGCGGTCGGCAAATCTCCCCCGGCGATCGGTGGTGAGGGGGAGGCCATCCATTCGTGGCCCCCCCCTCGCGATCGCTCCCAGCCAATGGGATCATTTCCCTGCCTCTGTATTGTACACAGAGGCAGAGGAAATGATGTCATCTCTCCTCGGCTCGGTATTTTCCGTTCCGGGCCGAGGAGAGAAGACTGCAATGTGAGTGCACAACACACACACACAGTAGAACATGCCAGGCACACAAAACACCCCGATCCCCCCCCCCGATCGCCCCCGATCCCCCCCCCAATCACCCCCCCCCCCCTGTCACAAACTGACACCAAGCAGGTTTTTTTTTTTTTTTTTTTTTTTTTTTTCTGATTACTGTATTGGTGTCAGTTTGTGACAGTTACAGTGTTAGGGCAGTGAGTGTTAGGCCCCCTTTAGGTCTAGGATACCCCCCTAATAAAGTTTTAACCCCTTGATCACCCCCCGTCACCAGTGTCGCTAAGCGATCATTTTTCTGATCGCTGTATTAGTGTCGCTGGTGACGCTAGTTAGTGAGGTAAATATTTAGGTTCGCCGTCAGCGTTTTATAGCGACAGGGACCCCCATATACTACCTAATAAATGTTTTAACCCCTTGATTGCCCCCTAGTTAACCCTTTCACCACTGATCACTGTATAACCGTTACGGGTGACGCTGGTTAGTTCGTTTATTTTTTATAGTGTCAGGGCACCCGCCGTTTATTACCGAATAAAGATTTAGCCCCCTGATCGCCCGGCGGTGATATGCGTCGCCCCAGGCAGCGTCAGATTAGCGCCAGTACTGCTAACACCCACGCACGCAGCATACGCCTCCCTTAGTGGTATAGTATCTGTACGGATCAATATCTGATCCGATCAGATCTATACTAGCGTCCCCAGCAGTTTAGGGTTCCCAAAAACACAGTGTTAGCGGGATCAGCCCAGATACCTGCTAGCACCTGCGTTTTGCCCCTCCGCCCGGCTCGGCCCAGCCCACCCAAGTGCAGTATCGATCGATCACTGTCACTTACAAAACACTAAACGCATAACTGCAGCGTTCGCAGAGTCAGGCCTGATCCCTGCGATCGCTAACAGTTTTTTTGGTAGCGTTTTGGTGAAATGGCAAGCACCAGCCCCAGGCAGCGTCAGGTTAGTGCCAGTAGCGCTAACACCCACGCACGCACCGTACACCTCCCTTAGTGGTATAGTATCTGAACGCATCAATATCTGATCCGATCAGATCTATACTAGCGTCCCCAGCAGTTTAGGATTCCCAAAAACGCAGTGTTAGCGGGATCAGCCCAGATACCTGCTAGCACCTGCGTTTTGCCCCTCCGCCCGGCCCAGCCCAGCCCACCCAAGTGCAGTATCGATCGATCACTGTCACTTACAAAACACTAAACGCATAACTGCAGCGTTCGCAGAGTCAGGCCTGATCCCTGCGATCGCTAACAGTTTTTTTGGTAGCGTTTTGGTGAACTGGCAAGCACCAGCCCCAGGCAGCGTCAGGTTAGTGCCAGTAGCGCTAACACCCACGCACCGTACACCTCCCTTAGTGGTATAGTATCTGAACTGATCAATATCTGATCTGATCCGATCAGATCTATACTGGCGTCCCCAGCAGTTTAGGGTTCCCAAAAACGCAGTGTTAGTGGGATCAGCCCAGATACCTGCTAGCACCTGCGTTTTGCCCCTCCGCCCGGCCCAGCCCACCCAAGTGCAGTATCGATCGATCACGTCACTTACAAAACACTAAACGCATAACTGCAGCGTTCGCAGAGTCAGGCCTGATCCCTGCGATCGTTAACAGTTTTTTTGGTAGCGTTTTGGTGAACTGGCAAGCGCCAGCGGCCTAGTACACCCTGGTCATAGTCAAACCAGCACTGCAGTAACACTTGGTGACGTGGCGAGTCCCATAAGTGCAGTTCAAGCTGGTGAGGTGTCAAGCACAAATAGTGTCCCGCTGCCACCAAGAAGACAAACACAGGTCCGTCGTGTCCATAGTGCCCTTCCTGCTTCATTCGCCAATCCTAATTGGGAACCCACCACTTCTGCAGCACCCGTACTTCCCCCATTCACATCCCCAACCAAATGCAGTCGGCTGCATGAGAGGCATTTTCTTTATGTCCTCCCGAGTACCCCTACCCAACGAACCCCCCCCAAAAAAGATGTTGTGTCTGCAGCAAGCGCGGATATAGGCGTGACACCCGCTATTATTGTCCCTCCTGTCCTGACAATCCTGGTCTTTGCATTGGTGAATGTTTTGAACGCTACCATTCACTAGCTGAGTATTAGCGTAGGGTACAGCATTGCACAGACTAGGACACACTTTCACAGGGTCTCCCAAGATGCCATCGCATTTTGAGAGACCCGAACCTGGAACCGGTTACAGTTATAAAAGTTACAGTTACAAAAAAAGTGTAAAAAAAAAAAAAAAAAAAAACACAAACAAAAATATAAAATAAAAAATAATAGTTGTCGTTTTATTGTTCTCTCTCTATTCTCTCTCTCTCTATTCTCTCTATTGTTCTGCTCTTTTTTACTGTATTCTATTCTGCAATGTTTTATTGTTATTATGTTTTATCATGTTTGCTTTTCAGGTATGCAATTTTTTATACTTTACCGTTTACTGTGCTTTATTGTTAACCATTTTTTTGTCTTCAGGTACAGCATTCACGACTTTGAGTGGTTATACCAGAATGATGCTTGCAGGTTTAGGTATCATCTTGGTATCATTCTTTTCAGCCAGCGGTCGGCTTTCATGTAAAAGCAATCCTAGCGGCTAATTAGCCTCTAGACTGCTTTTACAAGCAGTGGGAGAGAATGCCCCCCCCCCCCATCGTCTTCCGTGTTTTTCTCTGGCTCTCCTGTCTCAACAGGGAACCTGAGAATGCAGCCGGTGATTCAGCCAGCTGACCATAGAGCTGATCAGAGACCAGAGTGGCTCCAAACATCTCTATGGCCTAAGAAACCAGAAGCTACGAGCATTTTATGACTTAGATTTCGCCGGATGTAAATAGCGCCATTGGGAAATTGGGGAAGCATTTTATCACACCGATCTTGGTGTGGTCAGATGCTTTGAGGGCAGAGGAGAAATCTAGGGTCTAATAGACCCCAATTTTTTCAAAAAAGAGTACCTGTCACTACCTATTGCTATCATAGGGGATATTTACATTCCCTGAGATAACAGTAAAAATGATTAAAAAAAAAAAAATGAAAGGAACAGTTTTAAAATAAGATAAAAAAGCAAAAAAATAATAAAGAAAAAAAAAAAAAAAAAAAAGCACCCCTGTCCCCCCTGCTCTCGCGCTAAGGCGAACGCAAGCGTCGGTCTGGCGTCAAATGTAAACAGCAATTGCACCATGCATGTGAGGTATCACCGCGACGGTCAGATCGAGGGCAGTAATTTTAGCAGTAGACCTCCTCTGTAAATCTAAAGTGGTAACCTGTAAAGGCTTTTAAAGGCTTTTAAAAATGTATTTATTTTGTTGCCACTGCACGTTTGTGCGCAATTGTAAAGCATGTCATGTTTGGTATCCATGTACTCAGCCTAAGATCATCTTTTTTATTTCATCAAACATTTGGGCAATATAGTGTGTTTTAGTGCATTAAAATGTAAAAAAGTGTGTTTTTTCCCCAAAAAATGCGTTTGAAAAATCGCTGCGCAAATACTGTGTGAAAAAAAAAAAATAAACACCCACCATTTTAATCTGTAGGGCATTTGCTTTAAAAAAATATATAATGTTTGGGGGTTCAAAGTAATTTTCTTGCAAAAAAAATAATTTTTTCATGTAATCAAAAAGTGTCAGAAAGGGCTTTGTCTTCAAGTGGTTAGAAGAGTGGGTGATGTGTGAAATAAGCTTCTAAATGTTGTGCATAAAATGCCAGGACAGTTCAAACCCCCCCCAAATGACCCCATTTTGGAAAGTAGACACCCCAAGCTATTTGCTGAGAGGCATGTCGAGTCCATGGAATATTTTATATTGTGACACAAGCTGCGGCAAAGAGACAAATTTTTTTTTTTTTTTTTTTTTTTTGCACAAAGTTGTCACTAAATTATATATTGCTCAAACATGCCATGGGAATATGTGAAATTACACCCCAAAATACATTCTGTTGCTTCTCCTGAGTATGGGGATACCACATGTGTGAGACTTTTTGGGAGCCTAGCCGCGTATGGGACCCCGAAAACCAAGCACCGCCTTCAGGCTTTCTAAGGGCGTAAATTTTTGATTTCACTCTTCACTGCCTATCACAGTCTCGGAAGCCATGGAATGCCCAGGTGGCACAAACCCCCCCCAAATGACCCCATTTTGGAAAGTAGACACCCAAAGCTATTTGCTGAGCGGTATAGTGAGTATTTTGCAGACCTCACTTTTTGTCACAAAGTTTTGAAAATTAAAAAAAGAAAAAAAAAATTTTTTTTTTTGTCTTTCTTCATTTTCAAAAACAAATGAGAGCTGCAAAATACTCACCATGCCTCTCAGCAAATAGCTTGGGGTGTCTACTTTCCAAAATGGGGTCATTTGGGGGGGGTTTGTGCCACCTGGGCATTCCATGACCTCCGAAACTGTGATAGGCAGTGAAGAGTGAAATCAAAAATGTACACCCTTAGAAATCCTGAAGGCGGTGATTGGTTTTCGGGGTCCCGTACGCGGCTAGGCTCCTAAAAAGTCCCACACATGTGGTATCCCCGTACTCAAGAGAAGCAGCAGAATGTATTTTGGGGTGCAATTCCACATATGCCCATGACCTGTGTGAGCAATATATCATTTAGTGACAACTTTGTGCAAAAAAAAAATAAAAAAAATAATAAATTGTCACTTTCCCGCAACTTGTGTCAAAATATAAAATATTCCATGGACTCAACATGCCTCTCAGCAAATAGCTTGGGGTGTCTACTTTCCAAAATGGGGTCATTTGGGGGGGGGTTTGTGCCATCTGGGCATTTTATGGCCTTCAAAACTGTGATAGGTAGTGAGGAGTAAAATCAAAAATGTACGCCCTTAGAAATCCTGAAGGCAGTGATTGGTTTTCGGGGCCCCGTATGCGGCTAGGCTCCCAAAAAGTCCCACACATGTGGTATCCCCATACTCAGGAGAAGCAGCTAAATGTATTTTGGGGTGCAATTCCACATATGCCCATGGCCTGTGTGAGCAATATATCATTTAGTGACAACTTTTTGTAATTTTTTTTTTTGTCATTATTCAATCACTTGGGACAAAAAAAATGAATATTCAATGGGCTCAACATGCCTCTCAGCAATTTCCTTGGGGTGTCTACTTTCCAAAATGGGGTCATTTGTGGGGGTTTTGTACTGCCCTGCCATTTTAGCACCTCAAGAAACGACATAGGCAGTCATAAATTAAAGGCTGTGTAAATTCCAGAAAATTTACCCTAGATTGTAGGCGCTATAACTTTTGCGCAAACCAATAAATATACACTTATTGACATTTTTTTTACCAAAGACATGTGGCCAAATACATTTTGGCCTAAATGTATGACTAAAATTGAGTTTATTGGATTTTTTTTAGAACAAAAAGTAGAAAATATCATTTTTTTTCAAAATTTTCGGTCTTTTTCCGTGTATAGCGCAAAAAATAAAAACGGCAGAGGTGATCAAATACCATCAAAAGAAAGCTCTATTTGTGGGAAGAAAAGGACGCAAATTTCGTTTGGTTACAGCATTGCATGACCGCGCAATTAGCAGTTAAAGCGACGCAGTGCCAAATTGTAAAAAGTGCTCTGGTCAGGAAGGGGGTAAATCCTTCCGGGGCTGAAGTGGTTAACTAATAGGGTACAGTTTCAGGTAAATTTAGGCAGGCCTGTATTCTTATCTCAGGCCTGTTTGTTTATTTTGGGAACTGGGAGTGTCAGTGTAGTGCAGGGTGTGGCCGCCTGTGCTTGGACCCAGAGATACCTCCTTGTACTTTCGGTGGAAATGGTTCTGGAAGGAAGGTTGGACTTGGGATCTGAGTGGCAGGCAGCTCATGTGTGGAGTTCTGGCCAATCATTAATTTGTTTGGCAGGAGGGGAGCGTGCCAGACCGGAGAGGAGGGATGGAGGAGCCATTCGGAAGAAGTAGTAACTAAGCGGAAGAAGACTGGGCGATCGACTGTTTGTGAGTGGCACATAGAATGTTGATCAAGTGAGTGAAAGCCCAGGGGAGCAGTACTACCAGAGGCTGAGGGATGTTGGTACGCAAGTCAGTGATGCAGGCGCTAATGGTCTGTGACTTCAAGGTTCAACATGCCCAGGGTTTCCAATTAGTCAGGCGGGAGGAATTATTCAGAATAATCTCTTCTTTAGCTCAACTTGGAAGCACTGTACAGACGGGAAGTAGTGGTCAAAAGGCGGAGGTAGAGCTCCGAGCATAAATAGAGATACAGATTGTTCTAAAATGGTCTACGGGTGAAGAAGTTATTCAGAGTGACTCTTTACTACAACAGCCTATGTAGTCTCTAGTAAATCTACCCAAGTCTAAATGCAAAGAGTTATTCAGAGTGGTTCTTTGCTATTCACTTTCATTGTTCTCAAAGACTAGACTACTCCCATCTTCCCAAAGGAAAGTTATTCAGAGTGACTTTTCGTTATCCACGTTGTTCTAATTCTTTGCACAAGAAGGCAAAGGAAAGATTATGAAGCAACAAAAGAGCATCTCAGAAAACCCTTCTCATATCCCAGTTCTGTTATGCAAATAAAAGCAAGAGAAAAGGTACAATATGGACTGTTTCTATTTCTATGGGCTGCGATGTGCTATGTGGTGAATGTGATTTACGGATAGAACAACAAACTGCAGCTCCTACGGGGGTCGTGCCCTATATATATTATACATACAGACACACACACTCTTGTGGTAGATCCGGTACAGTGAAAGAGAAGTACGGTAGCACTTCATAAATGGCAGAACTGGTCAGAGGGAGATATTTCCCATCTCCCTCCTGGCACACCCCCTGCCCATGCCTATGATCACCGGTTAATTGGCAAGAAAAAAGAAGCAAGCAGCACAAATCTATAATCCCACAATCTGGTGACAGTGAACCTACTGCTATTAACCTAATCCCTTACTACACACGTGTGAAATGCATTCAATCCAACAATCATGTATAATTCTAAACTCTGTGTCATTGTATAAAATAATTCACCTATCATACAAAAATTATTTGTTTCTATGAAAAAAAAAACCAAGTGCAAATGCTGTTAAAAATAAGTGCAATAGAAAAAACTGTGTGCTGAAACAGTGAACAAAAAGTGCTTAGTGCAAGAAAATATTATTCATTAGTAAAGTGCCTGCATCAAAAATTTATATGTGTTCAAAATATTTGAAGTCCATTTCGAAATCCCAGGAAAAATCCAAGAAAGTGATAATAATAATCTTGGATTTTTACTGGGATTGCAAACTGGACTGCAAATATTTTAAACACATATGAATTTTTGATGCATGCACTTTACTAATGAATAATATTTTCTTGCACTAAGCACTTTTTGTTCACTGTGTCAGCACACCATTTATGGTCTGAGCACTGACAAGCTGACCCCACCACTTAAACCTCTGCAGCAATGCTACCAGCACTCATACGTCTATTTCACAAAGACAACCTCTGGATATGACGCTGAGCACGTGCACTAAACTCCTTTGGTCGACCATGACTAGGCCTGTTCTGAGAGGAACCTGTCCTGTTAAACTGCTGTATGCTCTTGGCCACCGTGCTGCAGCTCAGTTTCAGGGTCTTGACAATCTTATTATAGCCTAGGCCAGTGATGGCGAACCTTGGCACCCCAGATGTTTTGGGACTACATTTCTCATGATGCTCAACTACAATGCAGAGTGCATGAGCATCATAGGAAATGTAGTTCCAAAACATCTGGGGTGCCAAGGTTCGCCATCACTGGCCTAGGCCATCTTTATGTTGGTGCAACAATTCATTTTTTCAGATCCTCAGAGAGTTCTTTGCCATGAGGTGCCATGTTGAACTTCCAGTGACCAGTATGAGAGAGTGAGAGCACCAAATTTAACACACCTGCACCCCATTCACACCTGAGACCTTGTAACACTAACGAGTCACATGACACCGGGGAGGAAAAATGGCTAATTGGGCCCAATTTGGACATTTTCACTTAGGGGTGTACTCACTTTTGTTGCCAGCGGTTTAGACATTAATGGCTGTGTGTTGAGTTATTTTGAGGAGACAACAAATTTACACTGTTATACAAGCTGCACACTCACTACTTTACATGGTAGAAAAGTGTCATTTCTTCAATGTTGTCACATAAAAAGATATAATCAAATATTTACAAAAATGTGAGGGATGTACTCACTTTTGTGAGATACTGTACACACTATATTGTCAAAAGTATTGGACCGCCCGCCTTTACACACACATGAACTTTAATGGCATCCCAGTCTTAGTTCGTAGTGTTCAATATTGAGTTGGCCCGCTCTTTGCAGATATAACCGCTTCAGCTCTTCTGGGAAGGCTGTCCACAAGGTTTAGGAGTGTGTCTATGGGAATGTTTGGAACTTGACTGGCCTGCACAGAGTCCTGACCTCAACCCAATAGAACACCTTTGGGGTGAATTAGAGCGGAGACTGCGAGCCAGGCCTTCTAGTCTGACATCAATGCCTAACCTCACAAATGTGCTTCTGGAAGAATGGTTAAACATTCCCGTAGACATACTCCTAAACCTTGTGGACAGCCTTCCCAAAAGAAGCTGAAGCTGGTATAGCTGCAAAGGGTGGGCCAACGCAATATACGGACTAAGAATCTCCATTGCTGTTTTGGTCACCAATATTTACAGTATATTGTTATTAGGACAAAACATTATAGAAAACTGAAGTTTTTGTAGTAGTCACTGGATCAGTAAAGGGAGATCTTACAATGGCGACAGCTGTGAAGGATGGAATTTCCCTCATTTGGGAAAATTTTTACTCACTTCCTGTTATATTTCTGGGACAAGAAGAGAGGGAGAGGCTGGCCATACATTATACAATTTTTCTTGTACAATTTTCCTTCAGATGTACCAAAACCATACAATATGAGACAAGACCTAAACACTTTCAATTTGTATGCAATCAGACAGGCCCTTGTACTACATAGTTCAAGGTAAATCTAAAAGAAATTGAATTAGAAAATTGTATATTGTATGGTCAACCTAAATCTCCCCAATGAGATAACATACAATGATAAAAACCTGACATAGGATATAAAGTTTTATTTTAAGTCTAAGGCTGGGTTGACACTAGCTGCACAGCTCACAGCAGGGGGTCCAGTGATTGTCTGTTCACCGTTTCAGGTACAAAACAGGTCCGAATTTTGGGCTGAATTTGCACCTGAAACAAACCAGAAGACGCACAGGACCCTTCTGTAATTCAGACCGCGGCCGCTCCAGAGGTGTGTGAACCGGCTCCATTGAAAGTCAGTCACACGCTCCTGTCATGCGAATTTGATGCGGGGAAACCCGCATCCAATTTGCACCAGTGTGAACCCAGTCTAAGGGGCCTTTCACACAGGCTTGTCCGTTTGATAGACTGGACCGTTTGGATGACAGGTCCGTCTCCACTCACTGTGCAGAGACCTGTCAGAGCCCCGCTCTCCTTTATGGGGAGATCGGATGAAGTCAGACCGCCTGTCCGTTTTCATCTAATCCCATCCGATCCGCCAGACGGATGGTAAATAGGGTCACCATTCGTCTGGATTTGGCGGACAGGATCCATTTGGATAGCAGCGGGTGTCAGCAGACTTGTCACCGCTGACATCCGCTGCCCCATAGGAGTGAATGGAGTGTCCGATCAGGTCCGCCTGAAAAACGGACAGGCAATCCTGATTGGAAAGCCCGTGTGAAAGGGCCCTAATAGTCCAACAATAATTTATTTTTTTCTTTCATTAGGTGCACCTGACACACTTACCAAATGCTGTCCCGAGTCTCATTTTCATCCTTTACACCATTTTCATCATAGACCTCATCAACAAAGAGATTTCCATCAGTGTCATGAGCAGACTGGAAATTTATAATTACACGGGCTGGTATTCCCAAACATCTGAGTGCTGGGCAACAAAAGAAAAAATATATTATTGTACAACTATTTTATATTCATGTCATGTAGATGTCCATTATATAATTTTTCATAAACTACAAACTTTCTGTATGGAAGTATATTTATATAACACTGATATTATATGTTTTATGCCTATATTGATTATGGCTGGTCAGCCAAAATAAATTGTAAATCAAAATTTTTTGCAGTTTTGGGTTGAAAACCACCCTGTCAGGTCCTTTAGGAAAAGAGGCAATATACTCATCTCTCCAGTGGCCTATATCTCCTACTTTTTTCCAAATCAAACTCTGCAGCCTGAGACACTCTCTTTGTCATCTGGGAGTTGGCGGATGCCTGTGTCCCCTGCCATATGCTGTGATTGCCTTCTCTTAACATTAGGTCACTAATGCCGTGTACACACGACCGGACTGTTCGACAGCAAAGGTCCGACGGAAGGAATCCGTCGGACGATTCAATTGCATGTGGGCTTCATCGGACCTTCTCTGTCGAAAAATCTGACGGACCTTAGAAATAGAACACATTTCAAATCTTTCCGACGGACTCGAGTCTTATAGAAAAATCAGTTCGTCTGTATGCTAGTCGACGGACCGAAAACGACGCAAGGGCAGCTATTGGCTACTGGCTATTGAACTTCCTTTTCTAGTCCGGTCGTACGTCATCATATTCAAATCAGTCGGACTTTGGTGTGATCGTGTGTAGGCAAGTCCGTTTCGTCGGAACTCCGTCAAAGTCCTTCGAAGTTCAGTCCGACGAAAAGTCTGCTCGTGTGTACGCATAAGAGTCCTTAAGGGCATGTTTACACTAGTGGTAAGGTCTGCCACTTTTTCCACGCATCTGTGTGTATTTACGGGGTTAAAACCACCTGTTACATGCCTCTGAAAAGTGATCTGAGTGTAGATTGCTTTTCAGAAGCATTTGACAAGTGGTTTTAACCTCGTAAATAGATACAGATGCATAGAAAAAGTTGCAGTGCAGCCCCAATTTCTTGAATGGGTCATGTTGAGTGGGCAGTATGGCCTGCCAAGCGTGATAGGGGTTATAATTCCTGTGGCAGCGGCAAAGTTTTGCATCTAAAAGGGGAGCGTTTGGGGGAAGGAAAAAAACGTGTGGTTTATGGCCTCCTAACCACAAGTGTAAACAAGCCCTTAGTGATGTAGGGATCACTCAGATAAGAAATCAGACTTTTGGAGACAAGGTCAAATCTTACCCAATCTTTCTGCATATAACACTATCTCTCTTTTCCCGATTTGCTGGACCTTTTTATTTAATTGGAGTTGGGTTTCTCATTTTGTAGAAGGGTTAAAACCTCTGTTGACCCTCATTTGTGGGATTTCCCCTTACTCTTTATTTGATGAATGTCAGATGACTCAAGAATAAAGGAAAATCTTAACCGCTTGCCGACCAGTGCACGACAATATACGTCGGCACAATGGCACGGCTGTGCAAATGGGCGTACAGGTTTGTCCCCTCTAAAAAAACAGCATTGTGGGCACGCGCTAGCCGCGGGCTCCGTTACTGTGCCCGCGGGGTCCGCGGACTCGATGTTCGCCGGTGTCCCTCAATCATGTTACAGAGCGGCAGAATGGGGAGATGTAAACAAGGCATTTCCACAGTTCTGCCTAGTGACAAGACAGAGATTTATTGCTCCCTGTCATCGGGAGCAGTGATCGCTGTCATGTCCTAGGTAGCCCCCCCCCCCCCACCACAGTTAGAATCACTCCCTAGGACACACTTAACCCCTTGATCGCCCCCTAGTGTTTAACCCCTTCCCTGCCAGTGTCATTTATACAGTAATCAGTGCATTTTTATAGCACTGATTGCTGTATAAATGACAATGGTCTCAAAATAGTGTCAAAATGTGTCCGCCATAATGTCGCAGTCACAATAAAAATCCACAGATCGCCGCCATTACTAATAAAAAAAGTTAATATTAAAAATGCTATAAATCTATCCCCTATTTTGTAGACGCTATAACTTTTGCACAAACCAATCAATATACGCTTATTGCAATTTTTTTTTTTTTTTTACCAAAAATATGTAGAAGAATACATATCGGCCTAAACTGAGGAAAAAAATTTATATATTTTTTGGGGATAGTTATTATAGCAAAAAGTAAAGAGTATTGCTTTTTTTTCAAAATTGTCACTCTTTTTTTGTTTATAGGGCAGCAAATAAAAACCACAGAGGTGATCAAATACCACCAAAAGAAAGCTCTATGTGTGGGAAGAAAAATCGTCAGTTAAATCGACGCAGTGCCGTATCTCAAAAAGTGCTCTGGTGTCAGGGCTGGGCTCAGCTCTTCCTTCTCTGAGCTGGCCACTCAGCTGTCGCCTAAGTGCCAGCTCCCATCTCTCTCCACAGTTACTCAGCTGTTGATGATCCTACTCATAAGTCCTGACTACTTAAGCCGTCCAGTCCAGAGGAGCTCTGCCTTCACCTTGGTCACATCACAAGAAACTATCGCCTGTGTTCCTGGTTAAAGACTGGCTTTGCTGACATCCCTTCTGGCTTCAGATCCTGCTTGCTGTTCCACTACATTGATCCCTGACTTCTGGCTTGGCTGACTATCCATTCCGGTTACTGAATTTTGGCTATGTTTTTACTACTTTGGTGTTTTTTCTTTTATTATTAAACAAGTGTGATTTAACTGTACATCTGTCTCAGCCTGATTTCATGGTTTCTGACATCTGGTCAGAAAGGGGGTAAATTCTTCCGGGGCTGAAGTGGTTAAAGAAGATCTATCATAATATTATCCTATTGGTCAAAGTACTTGTAGTACTTTATCCCATGTTGCTAAGTGCTCTCTAACTGAAGTTTTAGGATCCAACCTGTCCCCACTGCTGTGGCTGATCCAACAACAGCTTTGAAGGAGATGGCTGATTCATAAATGTAGTTTATCTCAGCTGTAAGCACTTTCCATAAAAAAGCAGTGGCAAGAGGAATGCAGAGACTTACACATCCCCCTTCCCCTGCATTCCTCTTGCTGTTACTTGTCTTTGGAAAGTGCTCACAGTCAAGACAAGCTGCAGTTATGAATCAGCTCTCTCCTTCAAAGCTGTTGTCAGATCAGCCATGGCAGAAGCGGAGGGGGGCAGGTGGAGAAAGTACTTTGCAAAGCAAAATATTATAATGATAAATCTTTTTCAATTCATGTGTATTTGATGGTTGTGATAAAGAAGAGGAAACACATATTTTAGAAGTCTGAGACAGTTTTTGAAAGTTTCTCAGTGCTTTAGTGTTTTCCATGTCCCATAGCTGGTGAGGGAGATTTCCACTTTTAGTCTGATGTGCTTCTATAAATTGTAGGTTTAACTATCAAAAACGTTGTGCTGTACTTAACTTTTTATCTGACCTTCAAATAATTGCATTTGTTATTTTGAAAAGCCACTATAGAAAAAAGTGGTGAAAAAGCACTGGAGGGTTTAACTAATCATTTACGTATTAGGTTTACATAGGGGCATAGTGCAGTGTGCCCTTTGTGCTAAATACTTTCTCATCACAGAAAATTGGTGCCTCATACCTCAACCTTCCCCACCAATGTTCTATTGAAAAGGATTATACTGTTATTCGTAGTAATTATGAAAAGCTGCACCTGTACAAAGTACTCCTGCATACACCCAGCACTGCCCAAATTTGACCGGTCCTTTCTGCATCCATTGGCGGAGAATGGCAGCACTTCCGTTCCATGTTGTTGGGCTCACTCCACCACCATAGTCTCCGCTCCAGTTCCCAATAATGATTCCATTTTCATTATTGCTGTTCACCTATAGAACATATTCAGATTACTTTGTCAAGTTTTTTAGAGTTAAATCTTTTTAAATTATGACAAGTTACATTTATTTCACCCACCATAGCACTTAGTACTCTTCCCACGTAAATGGGATCATTTCTGCGTGACACATCTGTAGCTGGGTTCTTCCTGTAGTCTAGACTCTTGTCAAGCATGGTGAGGGTGATGTTCAATATGTCTTTTTCAAACTGTGTGATGGTAATTAAAACAAAAAACAAACAAGAAAAAAAAAAAAAAATATATATATATATCTCAATCCAAGTCACAACTGAAACAGTGATGTCATAAATAAAGGCATATAGTATAAGTATACACTCACAAATATCTAGGCAAGAAAGCTATTTAGGGCTAATCTTAGGACAAAGCTTTAGTGAGGAGGACTCCACCATGCTTCACTACATTTTTGATATGTACATTTTAAATTAGATCTCAACTCTTAAATGGACAGAAAATAGTTTTATAAATTACAGTACATGTATCATAAACAATTGCCATTTTTTATTTTACAAAATATTGTCTTTACATTTTTTAAATCCTCTTTTGCATCTCTTTCAGCCTCTTCTTGCCTATATACACTTGCAGCATTGGCTGCACATCATTGCTTGGAAACAGCTTCCTGACATGACAACGGTGGATCAGGCCTGCACTACGTGTGTCAGCACAGCTGCTTGTAGTCACCACCAGAGAAGCATGGCAGGATCACCAGGTAATACTTTAATGAGAGCTTTAGATTTACAGAGGCTAAACAACTTTTGAAATGATATTACCTTGTTAAAGCTTATACAGTATGAGATTTTAGAGCCTGGGTTTACAGCCACTTTAAATTTCAAATATTTGGAGTTAATTAAACAGTGTGACCAGCAGTGGCGTAGCGTGGGTTGCCAGCACCCGGGGCAAGGCATATAATTTGCGCCCCCTAACCTGCGGACTTTTAGCACTCCCCAAGTCCCTTCAAATACAATAGTACAGACCTACCTGATTCCTATATTGACCACTACACTAACCTACTTGATTTCAACACTGACCAACCTGATTCCTTTACTGACCATTACACACTACACTGACAACTATACTATACTGTCCACTACACTGAGAACTACACTGACCACTACACTATACTGTCCACTACACTATACTGTCCACAACACTGACCACTACACTACACTGACCACTACACTGAGAACTACACTGACCACTACACTACACTGTCCACTACACTGACCACCACACTATACTGACCACCACACTACACTGACCACCATACTACATTGACCACTATACTACACTGACCACTACACTACACTGCCCACCACACTATACTGACCACCACACTACACTGACCACTATACTACACTGACCACTACACTACACTGACCACTACACTACACTGACCACCACACTACACTGACCACTATACTATACTTTCCACTACACTACACTGACCACTATACTATACTGTCCACTACACTACACTGACCACTATACTGTCCACTACACTACACTGACCACTATACTATACTGTCAACTACACTACACTGACCACTATACTATAGTGTCCACTACACTACACTGACCACTATACTATAGTGTCCACTACACTGACCCCTACACTGACCCCTACACTGTCCACTACACTGACCACTATACCGACCACCATACTATACTGTCCACTACACTATACTGACCACCATACTACACTACATTGACCGCTATACTGTCCACTATACTACACTGACCACCATACTACACTAACTGAACAACCATACTACACTAACTGAACCACCATATTACACTAACTGACCGCCATACTACACTAACTGAACCACCATACTACACTAACTGACCGCCATATTACACTAACTGACCACTATTTTACACTAGCTGACCGCCATACTACACTAACTGACCGCCATACTACACTAACTGACCGCCATACTGCCATACTACTCTGACCACCATACTACACTAACTGACCGCCAGAGGTCAGACCTGAAGACAATGCCTGCAGAGCTTAACTGCTGAGGAGGAAGGGTTGGGGAGTTGCAGAGATAAGCTGTGGAAGAAGGTTGCAGAGGTTTGGATGTAGGTGTAGAGGTGCACTCGCTGCAGTGCACTTCTGAACCCTGCATTCTGTGCATAACGCACTCCTGAATTCTGCATTTTGTGCATAATACACTCCTAAACCCTGCATTCTGTGCATAGCACACTCTCAAACCCTGCACTCTGTATGTAATGCACTTATGAATCCTCCATTCTGTGTGTAATGCACTCTCGAACCGTGCACTCTGTGTGTCGTGTACTCCTAAACCCTGCATTCTGTGCATAGCACACTTTCAAACCCTGCACTCTGTTTGTTATGCACTTCTGAATCCTGCATTCTGTGTGTAATGCACTCTTGAACCCTGCACTCTGTGTGTAATGTACTCCTAAACCCTGCATTCTGTGCATAACGCACTCCTAAAACCTGCATTCTGTGTACACCACACTCCCGAACCCTGCACTCCTTAGTAGGACACTCCTGAACACTGCATTGTGTGTGTAACACAATACAGAACCCTAGACTCTGTATGTAGTACACTCTTGCACCCTGCATTTTGTGCATAATGCACTCCTGAGCCCTGCATTCTGTTGTCAACATCCACCCTATGATGCAGCATGCACAAAGCACCACATCACTACTCTCCTCCGTGGGATGAGGGGGATAGGCTCCTGCACCTAATCTCTGAGAAAAAAAAAGCCCGGGGAAAAGCAAATATACAACGGCCATCCTTCTGAACCCTATGAAATATAAAATCTTTAAAATGTTATGTTTTAGGGTGAATAGATGACATTATCAGACACAGAACACCAAATTGTTTCCACACATGGCACCTACATTTACACTGAAGGAAATACTATGGAATAGGAGATCCTAGTCACATTACCTATTAAATGCTTTATTTGAAGATTAAAGTGTAGGTGCAACCAAAAAATCTTTCTTATTTTTTGGACAGAGTGAAGGGGGGTTAGATGTCAAAATTTACCTTGTCTTCTCTTATTCTGCAGACAACTTTTTACTAGGTAGGAAGTGACGGACTCAGCATTGCTCAGCGGGGGATTGATCCGCCAATCCCCGCTGAGCAGGCGAATGACAGATCCGTCTCCGGCCACTGTGGAGAGACGAACCTGTCAGAGCCCCACTCTCCTCTATGGGGAGATCGGATAATCAGATGATCTCTGATCTCCTCAATGGGGAGATCGCATGTCCGTTTTCATCCGATCCACCAGACGGATGGAAAATAGGGTTTCCATCCGTCTGGATTTCACAGACAGGATCGGATAGCAGTGGGTATGTCACCGCTGACATCCAAACCCCATAGGGATGAATGGAGCGTCCGATCAGGTCCGCCTGAAAAACTGACAGGCGGACCTGATCGGAAAGCCCATGTGAAAGGGGCCTAAAACTCTCCAACAGCTACCCAAACATAAATAAAAATGCTTCAGGCTTGTTGGCCATCATTAGTGTAGTGCATGGAAACCGCTTACTCATACTAATTATAAGCACAATATTTAGAAATGGTAATCACCTGTGCATAATCCCATCTTCTAGATCCATAACTGGTTACATTTCCAAACCAGTAGAGTCCAATCTCATTCAGAACATACTCTGTTTTCTCTGCTTCATTACTCATGTATACTTCATCATCTGAAGAGAAAGAGGAACCTTCAATTATGTATTCATTAGGCAGGAAAAGGTAGAGTAGGACATGGCGAGTATAGCATGTAAAAAAAACAATTGTCCCATCCACCCATTTCAAACATGAAACCTCAACTTCTGAAAATGTTAGACTGCCCTTAAAGCTGAACTCTGGCCAGGGATAAAACTCAATTTGATACCCTCCGCTTGCTACCAGGCATTTTATAACTTCTATTTAAAAAAAAAAAAAATAGTTTCTAAGACCCGTATACTTTATACTAACCTTAATCTGTGGTCCCATGATCTTTAACAATTATAGCTCTCGTTATGGCAACTGGTCATGTAGATTTCATCATAGCAGCATTGTTAGGGCTCGTTTAGATGTGTGTTGATTATGAAGAACACATTTATGATGTGTTTTTGTTGTGTTTTTGAAGCGTTGAAAAAGCTTCAAGAATGCTTGATAAATGCCCACGAAGTGTTGTTTTTTTAGTACAGGGGGGCCAATGAAGGTAGAAAATTTTGTTGGGCCCAGAATCAGTGAGAATAAACATGGCCTCAGACTTGGTGGTCAGTAGGAGGAGGAGGAATAGTGTCCCATCATCACTAGTATCAGTGGAAGAAATAGTTACCCATTGTTAGTGTCGGTGGGAGGAATTGTGCCCCATCATTGATACAAGTGGGAGGGATAGAGACCCATCTTTAGTGTAAGTGACAGATATTATGCCCCAATGTTGGTGCCCGTGGGAGGAATAGTCCCCCAAGGACTGGATGAAGTCTAGCAAAGGGCCACATCCGGCCCTCGGGCCACAGTTTGGAGACCATTTTAAGTGCTTAAAGAGGAAGTGATGTAGAGGAAAAGATCTACTTTGAGGTGTGGTTAGGCTGTGGTGTGATAGCTGACATTTTTGTGAATTCTCTGAAAAATGGATTTGTATACTTTGATCTCTTTGACACTTGGCTTGGTCAAACTGAACTTTGGGGACACAAAAAGCTTTGCCACTGGCAATACTGCTCAATTTCTCTGCTCCTGCCTGGCTGGCACTGTCAGTATTGCTGGCTGGCTTGATGCTTCTGCCTGCACACAGAAGTAAATTTTGTTACCACATGGCTGCTCTGTACAAACAGGAAGTGGCTGGAGCTGCTCTGTCCTACTTCTCTATTATTTCCCAGTGCATTCTGGGATACAGGAACCTCTATTGTATGCCCCCCCCCAGCACCCAGCTAACACTTTATAAATGCTTCAGTAACACACCATAAATGCTATGGGTACAGTTAAGGTTCAGTTGCAGCGCATTACCATTGAAATCAATGGAGACTGCTGTCAAACGTCGATGCCTCACTAAAGCAATTTGATGCTTAATTTTGAGCACAAAACAATTGCACAGCTCCTATGTGAACAGCACCGTATGGTGCCATTGTAATATTCATGGTGGGCATTGAAGGGTGGTTATGAGGCTTTAAAAATGCGGAATAAATACAGCTTAAAGGTTGGGTTCACTTTTAGGATTATATGCTCCACCCGTTTTTAGGGTTGAACATGTAACATATTTCCAATGCTGCAGCCGCTGCTTGATAACCACCCACCTCCCTGTGACAGGTACTGTCATTTTTTAAATCAGCTCCACCCACATGGCAATGTCATCCATACAAAGAGCTCTGTGTGTGAATGAACTACAATCCTTAGCGGCTGTCGGCTTGTAGTTCTCAATGAACTAGTTCATTGATTCTTCCTGTATCTGATTGCCCATACGGGATGTACGAGCGCACAGATACACTTATAGATCTATGAGAGACCTGCATGGCATCAGCAATCTGCTGATCACTGGTGAAATGCTTTACAGGTTTCAAAAAATTTATAATAAATGCACATATTTTTAACAGCAAAAAAATGTGCATTTATTATTTTCTAAGAAGTAAACTAATCCTACACATGGTATTGACACATATGTGAACAAACCCTTAGTGCAAGACTATTTGAGTGATTGCTTGCAGGCATTAGCAAAGGACATGGACAGAGGAATGCACTGCAGTGCTGAAAGATCAGAGGACATAGGGACTGGCTGTCATGGACCACAGGTTAAAATAAGTATATGTAGGTCTTAGAACCTTTATTTTTAAATAAAACCTATAAAATGCCAATAAAGGAGTGTATCGCTAACTAATAGTAATTGTTTTTTTTTCCCAGCCAGCGTTCGTATTTAAAATACAGTATATTTAAAACAAAAGCTTCTCCTTCAGTTCTAGGTAGTGTGGATTAATTAGGACTCCTGTAAGATTTTAACTACTCATAAAATAGAAAAAGCCAACACCCTATAGTGAACCTCAGCTGTTTTTTGAGGGCTCATCAAAACAGGTAACAAAGACGGTGTCAAAAACATGTTCCTCCGTTGACATTTTGGGGCCATGCAGGGCCCCTTTATGAAGATGACACACCATATCACAGGTAGTCAGGCACTCCTATATTGGATTTGTATATAGGATTTAACTGCCATCTGTGATGATGCTGCAGAGATTTACCCTCTAATGCCCTGTACACACGGTCGCATTTTCAGACGGAAAAAGTGCAATCGGATTGTGTTGTCGGAAATTCCGATCTTGTGTGGGCTCCATCGGACTTTTTGACTTCCGTCAAAGTTTGAGAGCAGGATATAAACTTTTCCGACAACAAAATCAGAATGTTTAAATTCCGATCGTGTGTACACAAATCCGACGCACAAAGTGCCAGGCATGCTCAGAATAAATTAAGAGACAAAACCTATTGGCTACTGCCCCGTTTACAGTCCCAATATACATGTTTTACGTCACCGCGTTCAGAACGTTCAGATTTTCCTACAACTTTGTGCAACCGTGTGTATGCAAGACAAGTTTGAGCCAACATCCGTCGGAAAAAATCTGATGGATTTTGTTGTCGGAATGTCCGATCAATGTCCGATCGTGTGTACAGGGCATAACTCAGGATTTGTGTGTGGGTGTATGTGATGTTGATGACTAGTGAGTGTTTCTTCAGTTGGTGCTGAACATGCTAATCATACCATCAAGTAAACAAGTAAAACATGCTGTCAAATCAATTTAGATCACCTACCTTTTGCCCATGGGTTAAACAGCACAATGAAGGTTCCCACTCTGGAGACACTTGGCCTTCCTCCACTGGTGCTCTGTAGGCTCATGTTATAGCGGCCAATAACTGCATTGACTGGAATATTTGTTGTAATGTTCATGACGTTGTTACTGCTTGATCCACGTACCGCACTCCAGGATGTCCCACTACTAGAGCTGGACACTGGCATTTCTGCCTTTGTATTTGTCTGCGTTGATGGAGAGGGGCCTGACAATAAAAGTAATTATTTGTTAAAATGGAAATTCCATACTTTTTATATACCATTTTCTTAGATACATGCAATGAAACCAGTTACACATTAGCCATTGCAATCTAATAAGTCAAACTGTTTTGGTATGACTAGGGTGGCTTTTTAATGCTTTTGGCAACCAATCAACACCTAACTGATGTAAACATCTGATTAGTTATTATGGAATTGCCTTTTTTCTTTTTTTATGTTTAAAGCGGAACTAAACCCATCGATTTAACAGTTTCCAAAAAGTTACATTACTAGCACTTCCTGGGAATGTACAGTAACTGTCACACCTGTTGTGCTCTCAACCACACTATCAAACAATTTAAATGGCTAGTATCATAAACGATCACATGGGCAGCATCATAGCAGTTGAAGATCAAAGGCCAAGATGGCACCTTCTTCTAAAAACGATAGGGTTTAGTTCCGCTTTAATAAAAATAGCTTCCCATTTCTGTTGTAAGTGGAACATGCAATTTTATGAGCATAAAATGAATATTAAGAAACAAAACCCCTAGTGGTGGACATTTTAGGCACATAAAGAGTAAAATAGTATTTTAATACAAATATAGTTTATTAAATGTATACTATAAAAACATATTAATCATGTAACATGTAACATCCGGGATGCATATATGGCATTTAGCATCAATATACATATAATAGTGTAAAATACTCTTGCACCCAACGCGTTTCGGAGTGTGCGTATCTCCTTCCTCAGGGGTGAGTATGAGCAAGAGAAAATTCTATTGTATTTGTAATGAGTTGCTTACTTAGCATTACGTATTATTTTAATTAACAACAACAACAGAGAGGTAAGTCTGACAGATAGAGTCTCGACTCCAAAAAGCTCTTAGTGTAATTATTTTGAAGGACTTTTTATATCCATGCCCGATCAAAACCGAAGATATTCAAAAAACATGTAAAAATGATGGGAGAGAGAGAGAGACAAAAAGATTCTCTTGACCCCCCCCCAAAAAAAAGAGGCAGGGTGTATTCTGAGCATTCACTGAGGCCAATTGGCAGGTCCTGAAAATCGCAGCTGAAGAACCAGCGAGTGGTGATTATAATATATAATCACATACAGGGGGCTGCACATACAGGGGTTCTTCCAAAGAAGTGGGATTCTTTAAATAAGTGGCACTTCTGCTCTTGCACCATCCATTTGAACATTTTCTTCTCTCTTCACAGGTAATCTGCGTTTATACCCCATGTCCTGCAAACTGAAAATTGACTGACTGCTTACATATATACTTGGTAATCTGCGTTTATACCCCATGTCCTGCAAACTGAAAATTGACTGACTGCTTACATATATACTTGGTAAATCTGTTTGTCACCGCTGTTTCAACTCCATCTGTAGCCATGTTCACATTATTTCAATGTTTATTTAGCTATTAAGTCTTACCTAAATTATGGGCTCCCTTATCTTTACAATTTTGGCCTTTTAGTCCCCTTGCAGTTTGATTGTGGTGTGAAAGTTATGCTCTGCTAGCTGTGTTCCTAATATGCCCTCTTAATTGATTAATTGCCAGATTCTATCCACACCCAACACACAGTATAAAAACAAGGCCTTCTTTAAGGGGGAACACATACAGGGGGCTGCACATACAGGGGTTCTTCCAAAGAAGTGGGGTTCTTAAATAAGTGGCACTTCTGCTCTTGCACTTCAGCGAATTGCACAAAGCAAATTACAAAAGATTGCAGGTGACCCCAGTTTCAATTTATCTCTCCTTCCTCTCTGAAACATGCACTCTTTACCTATCCTTCTTTTCACAATTGCTGCCTCTCTCCTCAAACTTTCTTTTCTTCACCCCTCTGCTCCACCCCACAATCTGTACATATCACCCTCACTTCTCCCCTCCCCCTATTACTGCACTCATCACCTCTTTCTAACTCTAAGCCCACTTGCTAACAACCCCCCCAGGACACTGAAGCATGTCCCCCCATACAAATCACATTCTCATACTACCTCCCTTACTCTTCTGCTTCTCCTAATCGCTGGAGATATTTCCCCAAACGCTGGGCCTCCCTTATTTAACGTTACCCAATACACCCATCACCATCACCCTACACCATCTGACAGTAGTCGCAATCTACGCAATTTAGTCTCCATTCCTCTTCTTCCCAACACCAGTCTCCCTCTCTCCTGCGCCCTCTGGAACGCCCGCTCTGTCTGCAACAAACTCACTGCTGTTCATGACCTCTTTGTCACTAATTCCTTTAATCTTCTTGCTCTCACCGAAACCTGGCTCCACGAGCATGACACCCTTCTCCTGCTTCCCTCTCCCAGGGTGGCCTTCACTGGACTCACTCCCCTAGGCCTAATGGACGCAAAGGAGGTGGAGTGGGATTCCTCCTATCCCCCCAGAGCACCTTCCAGGTTATTCACTCTCCTCCCTCTTTTTCCCTCTCTTCATTCGAAGCCCACTGTATACGTCTATTCTCTCCTACTTCCCTAAGAATTGCTGTGATCTACCAGCCCCCTGGACCATTATCGACTTTCCTTGATGAGTTCTCTGCCTGGCTACCCTACTTTCTCTCTTCAGAAATTCCCACAATCCTTCTCCATGATTTCAACATCCCTGCTAATACAAACACTCCTGCTACTTCTAAACTTCTTAGTCTAACCTCTTCATTTGGCCTGAAGCAATGGGTACAGGCTTCTACTCACTCTGATGGCAACACCCTTGACCTTGTATTCTCCTACCTATGCACTCCATGCAACTTCTCAAACAATCTTTTTCCTCTCTCCGACCATCACCTTATTAGTTTCTCTCTACCCCTGTCTTCCACCACCTTTCCCCCCAATCGCCTAACCATCACCCGTAGAAACTTTCGCAACTGCAACTCCTCTCTCCTCTATTCTGCTACTGACCACCTCTATGACAAAATCTCTCCCCTGTCCTGCCCCAACCAAGCCATGTCCATCTACAACAAATCCCTGTCCTCCCCCCTGGACAAGCTCGCTCCCCTCACTACAAGCAGAATCAGGCCTCGACCCCTACAACCCTGGCAAACAGATGACACTAAAATTCTCAAAAAACATAGTCGCGCTCTTGAGCGTCTGTGGCACAAGACTAAGTCTCTCAAAGACTTCAACCAATACAAATCTGCCCTCCAAAAATACTATTCTTTCCTCCACACTGCCAATCAAACCTATTTTACAACTCTTATTAACACCTTTTCATCCAGTCCCCGTAAACTCTTCTCTACCTTCAACTCTCTACTTTGTCCTCCACCGCCTCCACCCACTGACTTACTCACTGCCCAGGAGATCGCTAATCACTTCAAAAACAAGATTGATACAATCCGTGATGAAATCTCCATTCCACAGGTATCTCCCCTAGCTAAGACCCCATGTCAACAGGTACAACTGACACTCCCCCTATTCAAATCTGCTACTACAGACGAAGTTGCTAAACTCCTTTCTATCGCCCACCTAACCACCTGTCCCCTGGACCCTATTCCCTCTCAAATGCTACGGTCACCCTCTGATCCCATCCTACACTCTCTAACCCACGTCTTCAATCGCTCCCTCACCTCTGGCATCTTCCCCAATGCTCTAAAACATGCACTGGTCACTCCCATACTTAAAAAGCCGTCCTTGGACCCTACCAATCTTAACAACCTATGCCCTATCTCCTTGCTCCCCTTTTCTTCTAAACTACTTGAGCGCCTAGTTTACAACCAACTGAGTGACCACCTCATTAAAACCAACCTTCTTGATCCCCTTCAATCTGGATTTCGCCCTCAACACTCCACAGAAACTGCTCTTTTAAAACTCACAAATGACCTACTAACTGCAAAAACCAACGGACACTATTCTGTACTCCTACTTCTGGATCTTTCAGCTGCCTTTGACACGGTTGACCATCCCCTCCTCCTCAAAAAACGTTACTCCCTCGGTCTCCGTGACTGTGCTCTTCAGTGGCTCTCATCCTACCTATCCCAACGCACATTCAGTGTCACTTACAATTCTACTTCCTCCACTCCTCTTCCCTTCTCTGTTGGGGTCCCCCAAGGTTCTGTTCTCTGACCTCTTTTATTTTCAATCTACACCTCTTCCCTGGGTCAGCTGATAGCCTCTCATGGCTTTCAATATCATTTCTATGCCGATGACACACAAATCTATCTCTCCACCCCTCAACTCACTCCATCAGTCTCCTCACGCATCACTAACTTACTAACTGACATATCTGTATGGATGTCACACCACTTCTCAAACTCAACTTGTCCAAAACCAAGCTTATAATATTTCCTCCCCCATGTGCCTCTTCCCCTGACTTCTCTGTCAAGAGCAATGGCAAAACCATCCACCCGTCCCCACATGTCAGGGTGCTAGGTGTAATCCTGGAGTCTGAACTCTCCTTTCGGCCCCACATCCAATCACTTTCCAAAGCTTGCTGCCTCAACCTCCGCAACATCTCTAAACTACGTCCCTTTCTAACCAATGAAACCACAAAGCTCCTGATTCACTCCCTGGTTATCTCTCGCCTCGACTACTGCAACTCCCTCCTCATTGGCTTACCTTTAAATAGACTATCCCCCCTTCAGTCCATCATGAATGCTGCTGCCAGACTCATCCACCTTACAAACCGCTCAGTGTCTGCTACCCCTCTCTGCCAATCCCTCCACTGGCTACAACTCACCCAATGAATTAAATTCAAAATACTAACAATAAGTTACAAAGCCATCCACAACTCTGCCCCCAGCTACATCACTAGCCTAGTCTCAAAATACCAACCTAATCGCCACCTCCGTTCCTCCCAAGACCTTCTGCTCTCTAGCTCCCTCATCACCTCCTCCCATATCCGCCTCCAGGACTTCTCCCGAGCCTCGCCCATCCTCTGGTATTCGCTACCCCAATCTGTCAGACTGTCTCCAAATTTATCCACCTTTAGGCGATTCCTGAAAACTTTCCTCTTCAGAGAAGCTTATCCTGACTCCATCTAGCAACTGCACTATTTTCTCCATTAGCTCATCCCCCACAGTTATTACCCTTTTGTATAACTTGACACTCCCTCCTAGATTGTAAGCTCTAACGAGCAGGGCCCTCTGATTCCTCCTGTGTTGAATTGTATTGTACTTCTGCCCTAATGTTGTAAAGCACTGCATAAACTGTCGGCGCTATATAAATCCTGTATAATAATAATATATAGGTGGCTGATCGTAGCTTTACACAAAAGAGTTACTGAAATTCTGACAGCTCAGACCGGCATCCAACAGCACAATGCAGCGAAACCTCACATCATTTTTACATGTTCTTTGAATATCTTCGGTTTTGATCGGGCATGGATATAAAAAGTCCTTCAAAATAATTACACTAAGAGCTTTTTGGAGTCGAGAATCTATCTGGCAGACTTACCTCTCTGTTGTTTTCAATTAAAATAATACGGAATGCTAATTCAACAACTCATTACAAATACAATAGAATTTTCTCTTGCTCATACTCACCCCTGAGGAAGGAGATACGCACACTCCGAAACGCGTTGGATGCAAGAGTATTTTACACTATTGTATGTATATTGATGCTAAATGCCATATATGCATCCCGGATGTTACATGATTAATATGTTTTTATACTATACATTTATTAAGATCATATATATATATATATATATATATATATATATATATAAATATAAGAGTGTGGGCATGTACAGGTTGGGCTTCGGTCTGCAAATCATATCCAAAATGGCTGACGGAACCTCCGTCTGCAAAGTCACACGCAAAATGGCAGCCATAATTACTAATATGTTATGCAAAACGCCAAGCACTATAAATAGGAACTGTAGCAAGCACTATGCACGCTCCAAATCACGTCAGAGCGACGAAACACGTAGGGAGGAGTCAGCATACGTCCTTGCATCATTTCCTGTCTCAGAAGCTTGTGTCAGCAACATATGCTTTTATTATCCCTATTTCATTTGAGTACCTTTCTATGTGTTTGCACAATAAACCTTTTTATACAGTATTACGCTATTGGGGCTCCCTCTCTCTCTTTGATAATGGAATCTCCTCATAGTCAACATTAAGGACGGTGTTTTTCCCCACATTGCTACACAGTGGCATATACTGTGGAAGTGTATAACCCCAGGAGGGGGTGAAGGATCTGGTGAGTGCAATCATAATAAGAGCATGAATAAGGCACGCACAGAGTGTTGTTTCACCGAAAAGCACACCAGAGTATCTAAAGGAGTCCTCCACTGGCACAAGAGCACTTTAGAACTTTATTTTGTTATACAGTAATTGTTTGTATACACCAGGACTTTTATATGAACATTATATTTTTGTTTTATACTATGGTTATTAATTTGGTATTCTTAGCACGTTAGAGGCACTATTTATTGTTTGCACATTATAGCATTAAAATTTTGTTGGTTATGACACGTTGCATTTAATATTGGGTTAGGTTCACGGACCACCAGCTTACCCACATTCAAATTCAAGGGTTTATTCACACTGTAGACACTTATCAGTGAACACACACAGTTTTTTATTAAACTTTTTAACCAACTGTGCACATACATTTGAGTTAGATTCATCTAATTATCACTCACCGGAGACACCTAATATTACATATTATACCCTCTTCTATTAAAAAGAGCAGCGTATACATTTCAATTCCAAACCAATTTTAACAACCGAACAGCTCCATATCTACTTGGTTTTCTTTTTTAATTCATTTACCCCACCTAGTGGTAGTAATCGGTAGAGGCAGCAGTTCCATTAATTATTTCCTACCTAAGCAGCAGTTATTTCCTTTGTGCGGAGACTTCTTTTTCTTTTCTCATTTAATAAACTATATTTGTATTAAAATACTATTGTACTCTTTTTCTGTGCCTAAAAAGTCCACCACTAGGGGTTTTTGTTTCTTAGCTTTAATACTGGCTGTGGGACTAAAAAACGCATTAAGCTGCCGTTCTACACAAAATTTCATACAATGAATACTGGCATGGCATTGGTGATCGAATACATACATTTTCTAAAGCTGAACTTCAAACTGTTAATGTACATGGCTCAAGAGCAGTTGAGAGCCACAAGTGCGAAAGGTCACCAGCTGCTTCCTGGTTGACATAACAATGCCTATACACGCTATCCTCTCCTGGTACTTACACTCCTCTTATGCCCAGTACACACGGTCGGACATTGATCGGACATTCCGACAACAAAATCCATGGATTTTTTCCGACGGATGTTGGCTCAAACTTGTCTTGCATACACACGGTCACACAAAGTTGTCGTAAAATCCGATCATTCTGAACGCGGTGACGTAAAACACGTATGTCGGGACTATAAACGAGGCAGTAGCCAATAGCTTTTGTCTCTTTATTTATTCTGAGCATGCGTGGCACTTTGTGCGTCGGATTTGTGTACACACGATCGGAAATTCTGACAACAGATTTTGTTGTTGGAAAATTTTATAGCCTGCTCTCAAACTTTGTGTGTCGGAAAATCCGATGGAAAATGTGTGATGGAGCCCACACACGGCCGGAATTTCCGACAACGAGATCCTATCACACATTTTCCGTCGGAAAATCCGACCGTGTGTACGGGGCATTACTGTGGCTCTCATGACCTCTACTGTGTACATTCCACTAGTTCCCAACAGATTCCTGCTTGCCATATTGTCACCTACACACACAGTAGGAAATACTGCTGTTTTGTGCTGCGAGCATCACTATGCCAACAAGAAAGCAGCTTGGCAGCCACAGACTGGAAGTGAGAGGAAGGTAGGTGCTAATGTAGTGTGTGTGGGCATCAATATGGGAACCATGAAGCAGCTGGAGCACCAATGTACTCTTTCACATTCATTGCCACTGCACCAAATTGAGCTACCGTACCGGCTGCCACTGCATTGATGCATATTTCTGCACTTGATGCAACTTCATCAACGTACTTGACCCCATTCAGGCCAATGCACTGATGTGCACTTTAGGATTTACTGCCACTGCATGAACGTGCAGGCCCTTACCCACTGCCACTGCAGTAATCTGCAGTTCTATTCTCTCTGCCACTGCATTGATGTGTACTGCTCCAGTTGTTGCCATTGCATCAATGCATCTTCATTTACTGCCACAGCATTCATGTGCACCGCTCCACTTGCTGCCACTTTACCTATGCACACTATTCCACTTGCTGTCACTGCACAAAAAAACACACTACACCACTCTCCACTACTGCAAACACATGTCAATGCACCAATGCTCTGTATCCCACTTGCCATCATTTCACCAATGTGCACTTCTGCTCTTGCCTCTACTATGCCAACGTTCACTACTTGATTGCTCACCACTAACACTGAACACTTCTACACTTGGCACCACTGCACTATTGCACATAACCTCACTCTTCACCACTACACCAAAGTGCACTACCCTACTCTTTGCCACTGCACAAGCATGCACTTCTGTATTATTCTGTTCAATGATCTGATCAACTCGGTGTTGCTTGTATTAAGAACTTTAACACATGGGGGTTATTTACTAAAGGAAAATCCACTGTGCACTGAAAGTGTACTTGGAAGTAAAGTCGTTGTAGATCTGAGGGGGACATGCAATGTAAATAAAAAAAAAAAAATAAAAAAAACAGCATTTTAGCTTGCACATGATTGCATGATAAAATCAGCAGAGCTTCCCCTCATTTCAGATCTACCCCTTAGATTTAGAGCGACTGCATTTCCAAGTGCACTTTCAGTGCAAAGTGGATTTGCCTTTCGTAAATAACCCCCATAGTTTCCACTGAATATTACTTCTTCTTTGGCATTTGGCATATTTAGCTGATGACTATGCTCTATCTTTATCTTTACTATCAAATGTTAAATAACTTTCTTTTGTGCAAAATATATCAAGCAAAATTGCTTCAGTGGGAGGTCCACATCTAGTGACATGCATATAACTACATGACCATTACTAGCTGTTCATTTCTCACAAAACAAACTCATCAGGTATGCCTGATGTGTCAATGTCTTTTTCTGAAAAACTGGAGATACTCCCACCCCCCAGGTCACATTCAAATTTCAGTTTGATTGATGGTTGTTGGTAAATAGCTCCAAAAAGATGCATCTGACCTAATTGTCTTCTTTAATGTTCATGGATTATGAAATTTGACAAATCTTAGGCTAGACAAGACAGGAAATTAGACAATTCTGAAAAAAATAGTTTTGAATCCGTTAGAAAATGTAATTTTCAGACACCAGTCCTTCAAGTTACATAAGGATAGTGTTAGTAGTAAGTTATTGTAATTTTTAACCATGGATATACTTTTACAGAGAATTGTTAAAAACAGGGCTTAATAAAAACTGAATAGTCATGCTCTGCAGTCATACTTTTGAAGCAATTTGTCCTTTGTCCTTTGTTAAGTCTACTGACTTTGCTTAAACCTGACTCCTCAAAGTCAGAAGTGGCAAGTGCCCCAGAAGTCTATGTGACAGTTGGTAAACACCTGAAAATGAATACCAGAGTCAAATAACACAGTATAGTAATTAAAGTGCATCTAAAGCCATTTATGGTACTTGTAGTTTTGCATAGAGTGAAAAAGGGACTTTCACAGATAACCAAGTGTATACTGTATATGCTGATTACCTCCAGTGTTGCCAACCGCCCGTAGATTTACGGGCAGCCCGTAAAAACAAGGCACTTTTCTCGTGCCCGTAATTGCCCGTAGTAAGGGAAAAGTGCCAGTAAAAATGGCGGCGATCGGATCAGGTCAGAACTGCGCATGCGCAGTTCCGGAAATCCCCGAGAAGATCCGATTCTGAGCCGCCGAGTCTGACTCCTGCAGCCTCTGCTCAGCCCACCTGACGCAGCGCAGCCAATGATGTCAGCCTATTTTCCCGCCAGCCTATAAACAGGCAGGAGCTGAGTGGGTATACGGAGGAGCATCATGTGGAGTGGAAGGAGCAGTGACCTGAGCCTGACCAATCGGGACTAGGGAGACGCAGCGACGGACTGTTGAGTGGACATACTGTACCACACACACCGTGACCTCACCCACCGGAGCGAGTGACGGACCCTGCCCTGACTGGTGATGACTCAGCCTGCCTGCCCTGCTGCCCGGTGTGTCTGCCTGGTGAGTGTACCTACCTAGCAGTAAGCAGCTGTACTCGGGGAACAGCAGATGCTTTTTTGCACTGGCATATTAAATATTCCTGGAAAGTTGGAAATTTAGTGATTTTTTTTTTTTTTTGCTACAGCAGATTTGTGCCTTAAATTTTCTATGTGAAAGGGGTACATGGTGTAAAAGTCCTGGAATTTCCTGAGCCTGGGAAGTCACAGACAGCATGCACAGACAGCCGGCTATAGAAATGAATAGCTGTATGCGTATGCGGCTGTACTCCTGTAAACTGTGATTTTATGCTGCAGCATATTTGCACCGCAAACCATTCATGTCCATAAACCCTCAGGAGTCTGCAATATGATCCCATGTGTGAGAAAAAACAATGCATTTCAATAAGCCTTGTTCACACCCTTGCAGTAAAAAAAAAAGAAAAGTTCAGCATGCTGCCTTTTTTTTCTTAACAAACGCACTGAACTCTGTAAGGAATTGTCTTGTTCACAGGGGCGGCGGTAAAACTGCAACAGAGGCTAGACAGGGTTGTATACATGCCGCAGCAAACATTATACCCCACATCACATTCAGCTGGCAGTACCGCTGCCAAACGTCACCCAGTTCAGTGAATGGGGCCACGCGGCATGGTGGCGCAGGATTTACAGGGTTCAAACAGGCAGTGAGCAATAAACATGTCACCTCTCTACTGCCTTTCAAACATCCTCTGAAAAGCGATCCACTGTGGAATGGCAAGAGCTAGTGTAAACCAACCCTAAATAAAAAAAATACAAAATGCAGTACAGTATATATGACCATCCTGTATCCTGTCTGCATGACCATCTCCTGTATCCTGTCTGCAGTCTCTGACCATCTCCTGTATCATGTCTACAATCTCTGACCATTTCATCTTTTATCATGTCTGCAGTCTCTGAGGGGGAGTCTGGAGAGGAGTCAAGAGTGGGAGCGCCGCCAGATTGGGGATCACAAGAGAAGTCAGACATGTGTGGACTGTGTAGCGGAGACTATCAGATAAAACCAGAGCCGCCAAGCTGGAGTTGCCTGACTGAGCCCTGTTGCCCTGCACGGTGCACCTGAGAGGAGGTCAGTCTAAAGAGGGGTCACTGATGTAAGGAGGGGGGGGGGGCACTGAAATAAAGGTTAACCCTTATATCAGTAACAGCCCCCCCCCCCCCCTTACCTTAATGTATTCACTCTGCGGAAGGTAATCTCTGGTCACCAGAGTCCCCCCCCCCTCTCATTAGAGTTCCCAATGTTCCCCTTTACATCAGAGTCTGCAGGATTTCCTCTTTAGTGCAAGGGAGAACTCTGAGGACCCTGATGTAAAGGACAATGCTGCAGACCCTGATATAAGTGGGAACTCTGATGTAAATGGGAGCGCAGAGCTCCCCTTACATCAGAGTTCCCCCTTAGATCATGATCTGTGACATCGTCCTTTACATCAGGGTCCGCATAGTTCTCCCTTGCACTGTTACCTTTATGTAAATAGAGAAATTATTTTTTTGACTTTTGTTTAACTTAAACACATTGCTAATAGCTCTAGCTACATGTTTATAGTTTAAATACTAAAAGTTGCACAGTTTAGCACTGAAAACAGCCATTTTAGGTACTTTTTTGAAGTGCCAGTAAAAAATTGGTGTCGTTTGTAATTTTTAGGCATCTTGCCAGTAAATTTCACTTGGGGGGGTTGGCAACGCTGATTACCTCCCCTACAAAATAGAGATCTGCTGATGACGGTCCCATTCACATGTTTGAATGCTCCCACTGCATTCCGTCATGTGACATTACAAATCTCTTGACCAAACACAGGGGTGGATAGGGAAGCATCACTATGCTTGCTATTGGCAGCCTATTTGCTTTGACCTGCACCTGTCTGCATGTAAGTTTTTTGACATTTGATGTGGTAGGAATAGTTACATGAAACTATGAAGCCAGCCATAAACGGTTAAAATCGTCAAACAATGCTTGTCTGTTGCATCCGCAGTAGTCTTTGCAGGCTCCATATACCCTACCAAAGGCCCCAAGTCTCCTGAAATGCATAGGCTGTATTCTATATCATACATTAATAAAATGTTTATTTTTCTCCTAGCAACACCACGATTTTCTGTTAATACACGGCACCACTCACCTACCTCCACAACCTCTTTCATAATTATTAGATTGTAAGCTCTTCTGAGCAGGGCCCTCTTGATCCTCTTCTATTTTATTGTATTATAACTGTATTGTCTCCCTTTTATATTGTAAAGCGCTGCGTAAACTGTTGGCGCTATATAAATCCTGTATAATACTACTACTAATAATAATGATGATATTATACCCCCAGTTTATTCTGCTCAAATCATTGCCTATGTGTATTCTGCATCTGCTTCTTGGGAATTAACAGAATGGTCACTTTAGAAAATCATATTACCTGTTTCCACAATTATTTTCAGCTTATCTCTAGAAGTTATTTGTCTGTTGAATGTAAGAGCCATTGTAAATGGTTGTCCCCTTCTGAGCACCATATCTCTGGTGTCGTAGTCCAGGGTTTTGTGAGCTGTGGCATTTCTGACTTTGCTGAAGTCAGTATTGGTCACCAATAGATCTGAAACAAAGATTATTTTATGTTACAACCAAATAAAAACACATTTATGAAAATGCATGCACTGTTTTGAAATGCATAGGTTTCGCTGTCATTGCATTATTATTATAGAAAACTGAACAACTCCTAATTTGCATAGTCAGATTCATTAGAGTAGGTTGGGCAAAAGTTTACTGTATTTGGCACCTTCAAGCAAGCAAGGTGTGGTGGCCTTTATAAATTCTATGGCCTAGTTTTCACAGTGCAATCAGAGCAGTACATTATATTTACAGCAGACTCGTGAGAATTTTTGTATATGTAAATTAACTTTGTATGAAAGTGCCATATTAGGCAGAGCTTAAAATTGTACAGAATGGATAAATGGTAAAACCTTTGTCCCCACGTAGGAGATTTTTTTATCACGTCCTGCAACTGACCACAAAGGAGGTGAGGAGAATATCCCTTTTTGGAAAGTATACAGCATGGCAACATATGACAGAAGCTCTAACCATCATCCCCTGTAATAAAAAGTGCTTTTTTGCTGCAAGTCTTTTTATTTGGAAATTTAATCTCGCCTATTGTCTGAATGACCACTTATTGAAGGTTAAATGTTCCTCTGAGGATTTATACAGAAAAAAAAAACAACTAAAATGTTAATTTGGAATAGGTTTAAAAGAAAGAAAAGGGGCCAGTAAATTCCTTTTTTTTGCATTGATACATGTCCCCTGGGGTAGTACCCTGGTCCCCATACACTTTTTATGGAAATAACTTTGCATATAAGCCTTTCAAACTAACACTTTTGATTTTTCATGTTCGTGTCCCATAGACTTTAATGGTGTTCGCACACATTTTTTGTCTGTTCGCAGGTTCTGGTGCGAACCGAACCGGGGGGGGTGTTCAGCTCATCCCTACTCAGGAAGAAAGGTCAGCAGTGGCACCTACTGTACATCTTCCCTCAGTACAGGTTTCCTCTGTGCTAAGATGAGTGGAATGTGTAGGTGATCCAAGGTACTCTCCACTCTGAATTTTTAACAATATACTATATGAGTATCCAATGCTCAAAAGACCTTATCTGTGTGATGACCGCACAACAATTTTTCTTTCATCCATAAATAAGAGCACATAAACAGATAAGCCTGTAATCTTTAAGCGGAATAGATGTGATGACTGTATTTGTTTTCTTTTTTAGGCTTTCTTTCCTCTGTTTTCATCTGGTGACCCAGCCAGTAATGTCGCGTACACACGGTCGGACTTTTCGTCTACAAAAGTCTGACGGACATCGACGGACTAAAGCCGGCTGACAATCCGATCGTGTGTGGGCTTCCCCGGACTTTCAGCGGACTTTTCCAGCCGCAAATCTGACGGACTTTAGATTTGAAACTTGCTTCAAATCTTTACGTCGTAACTCCGCCGGACCCAGAAATCCGCTCGTCTGTGTGCTAGTCCGACGGAGAAAAATCCACGCTAGGACAGCTATTGGCTACTGACTATGAACTTCCTTATTTTAGTCCCGTGTACGTTATCACGTACGAATCCGTCGGACTTTTGTGTGATCATATGTAGGCAAATCCGTTCGTTAGAAAGTCTGCCGCAAGTCCGCCAAAAGTCCGTCGAAAGTCTGTCGGACGGGCTGTCGGACTTTTGTAGCAGAAAAGTCCGTGTGTACGCGGCATTAGTCTGTTGTTTTTCAAAAGAACAAGCTCTCTTGCAGATGTATCAGTTACAAGGATGAGACAAACCATTTGCCAGTGGCAGGGGTGCTTACAATGGTCAGCTTCTATTTATCCCAAACAGAAAAATAAACTATTTGCTGTAACTGCTTATAAAGTGTTAGCTGGTGTTTGGCTTCAATTTGTTGCATTTGAATCTTCTAGTCCATCTAACACTCCCCTCCCCCCAGACTGACAATGCTGCTGTCCAAATGTACCTCCTGTGCTCCTTCATCCAGAGTGGGGGGTGCTCTAATTACAGGAGGTGTATTACTGGCCAGATCACCAGGTGAAAACAGAAACAAAAATTCCTAAAAAAAAAGCAAACCACCACATCTCATGATTGGCAAGCTGCAATATATTTCATTTTTGGGTTTAGATTTAATATCACTTTAAAGCGGAACTTTACCCACCTCCACATATTTTTTAACCCCTGGTTGCTGGTCCTACACAGTTAGGATACTCACCCACCCAGCGGATTTAGCATTGTCCTGCTAATATCCTATTTTCTTCTGCCCCCCACTCGGTCTCGCTCCGCCATCTTCTTGCGTTACATAATCGGGAAACTGCAGACTCTTCCAGGTTCAGCTGGCGGCTCTTCCGAAGACAATCCCCTAGGTACGCCTTCCTCCTCCTTTCTCAGTGAAGGACTATGCCTCCTGGGATATGTGATGTACTTATCCCAGGAGGCACTGCGGGCAAAATTTGCCTAGGCAAGTGATATGCATAGGGGCAGGCTAGAGGTTTTTTTTAATAAAAGAAAGTAAAGAAGCCCTATTTGCACAATGGAGGGAAAGAGGGATGGAGAGGAGGCTACATCAAATTGAGGGAGAAGATCCACCTTAACACTGCACTAGTCTAGGTACAAAGGACACATGACATCATCAGCATTACTTTTTTACACTGCAACAGGCTATTGTCTGAAAAAAATCAAAATCATTTAATAGTCTTTTTTTGTATAAGTGATGTCTGTAGGGATTTGGGGTACCCAAGGATCCACATACCATGCCTTAGCTTAGACCATGTATCAGATCTGCTTATCAAGTGATCAGAGATTCATAAATACATTAAGGATATCTAGAACATGAACTTTGATATGTTGATACTCCCCTGTACCCTATAGACAGGGTGCCATTAACTTATTCTCATCCAGCAAACTTTTATGGTAACAATTACATCTTGCCATCAATACATACCCCTGGGCTAAGACTCAGCATAAATGTCTTTTTGATAGTTCAATCGATGATGTTTTGCAAAATTTAAAGCAGGATTCCGGCCAGCGAAACTTTTTTTTTAAGTCAGCAGCTACAAACACTGACCTGTCCTGGGTGCCCGCGATGTCGGCTGCCCGAGGCCGACCCGTCCCTCGGCTCTCGGGTCCCGGCACCGCCATCCTAACTAAGGGAAACAGGCAGTGGAGCCTTGCGGCTTCACTGCCAGTTTCCTACTGCGCATGCGCAAGCTGCGCGGCGCTCTGAATGGCCCCGTGGTTTTCTGGGAACACAGTTCCCAGAAGACCACGGGGCCGCTCACCGAGGAACAGGACACGCCGCGGAATAGGAAGAGGCAGATTAGGAAGACTGCCTAGCAACAAGGGTTCAGGTAAGTTTAAATTTTTTTTTTTCAAATTTTTTTTTTACATTTTTTTAGGATTTTTGGTGAAATTTTTTTTTTTCAGGGTGGCCCTCCACTTTAACAGAGGATTGTAATATTGTTAGCATTTTCAGTATTTACAGCTTCATAATATTTAGCTATATAATTTATTAGATTTTTTTTTTTTTTTTTTTAAATAGTATAATTATTTATATTGCTCTGCCAGTCACTTATTCATTCCTACAACATTCAGTAGGCTGCCACCAGATACACACACCCATATATATACACACTTACTTGACATCGTGCTCGTTGTATCTCCGTGTATCAGTCAGTCTTTGGTATACTTGTATCCAACATTGTTGTTGTGTGTTCTTATATTGTCTTCAGTATGCAAAACATCTGGGTGAGGTTTTTTCCTCCTTTTTTTTTACTGCTGTACACACATATTGGGGTTGCCTAATGCTGGATAAGTACCATAATTACTGAAGTCTCATAGTCACAACAGCAGGTTGTCTGGGGACATTCCAGTCAGAGCTACTCATACATATACAAATGTACAGTACCTATAGCTTCTGTAGGGAAATTATATATACATACAGCTTGATCACATTTTATATTTAATTACAAATTGGAGGATTTTATATTACTTGGCTGGATACCATTTCCTAAAGGAAACTTGTGCTAAGAGAAATAATAACATGGCCATCATTACATTACTGCCCCACCTCTCTTTCTCCTCGAATCACAGAGCGTTTTGCATTCATTGAGAAAAATGAGACGCATACTCTGAATGAGGCCCTTGCTGAAAGGGCACCCACCCGTGGTTACTATGGTAGGGCAGCCACTTGGCACAGGACTTGGAAAACTGTGGTAATCATCAATATAGTAGCAGCAAAGTCTACAGTGATTTCCAGCCTCCGCAGTGATCCCACAGGTATGAAATATGCATACGTACATTGGTCAAAGCCGGAATACAATACAAACCATACCTTGATATCAGCTACAAATAATCTTTGATTGGAAATACAATAATTGTATATAAGGAATTGTGTCAACAGGCTTTGGGCTTCAGTTGATAGCATCAATTTTTCATCAGTTCCAGATCCTGCTGAGATTATTGAGAATACACTGACAGGTATATTTGACCTACAGTTGTCCTTCTTCTGACCAGCAGATGTCCTCTTCCTGACTTGCACTTGACCTGCTTCAAGCAGGTTTTGAATCCAATAAAGAGAACAGAAGACCATTGACACAGGCCCTATGGGAAGAGTTAAGCAGCCCATAGATGATTTGATTATCTTTTCTTCCCCCATGGGTGGAAGGAAAGTAAACAGCCCAATTCCCTTATCAATACAGTCAATGTTGATGGGGGAATCCCTCCTGTAGCGCTATTGTGTTTTGCCGACCGGCAAAACACAATGAATATTGCTAGCGGCTATAGCCTCCGGCAGTAATCAAGTGTACGAAATCCAAAAAGCAGTCGATGGATTGACTTGGGTACAATCAGCCTACTCATACATGGATCAAAATGCCAGCCGTCCCTACCAAACTGTCCGAATTTGGATCCATGTATGGCCGGCGTTAGAGTAAATGGATTTGTTTTCCCTTGCCATATAGCAACGGCCTGTCTTTTCTCCTAATTCTCTAGTCAATAGAAAATCATATCTGATCAGAAAGAGGGGTAGTGACTTTATAAAAATAGTCGCTAGTTCTTGAGTAAGATCTTTTAGTGAACAGTAATGAAAGTGAAATACACCCACCATGTGAGCGTGAGTCAATCTTTTATCATCTTGAGGGATCACAGTTAAGTTAGCTGTATTTCCCAGAATATTATGTGGTTCTCCTGGGTGGAGGCTATCCAGAAAAATGAACTAACTTCAAAAGTCATGCTAAGTAAAAGAACTGCAGTTCTGTGTATCTGCTTCAATGCAAAGTAAGTGCTGTAAAAAAGCTGTTAAGGTGGACCTTCACCCAAAAATTTGAGTTTCATCCTTCCCATCCTCCCCCCAGCCTGGTCAGAAATTGCAGTTTTTTTTTTTTTTTCATGAAGCGATTACCTTTTTTTGAGGATGTCATCCTGGCCAGCCCCCCTTTCTCCACCACGTCCACAATCACCTGGGATCTCGACTCATATCCCAGGAGGCTTCAGGACTAGTCTCACAGCCAGCCGCCATTTTGTTTAGGAATGTTTTGTAAGACAGTAATAAAAGTGATAAAACAGCCTTTACAAACCTACCTCTTTATGCTCTGAGTTTGGTTTAGTCGATCTCAGTGCGCAAGAGAAGTTTTTGAGAGGTAAGACTCTGGCAATATTCTCCCTATACAAACTTCAGTGCAATGTTCTACAAAACTTGTTCCTTTTCGTCTAATATGTTCTATAGCTTATAATGTTTTAGTTAAAAGCATGTCTAGTGGTTTTAGGAACTAAACTGCATGTGAGTGAACTATATATTGAAAACTAACTGAGCAGCATATGTAGACTCTGAAATGGCTGTTTTGTATGAATAAGGGCCCTTTCATATGGGCGTTCAGTCTAAATCCACCTGTCCGTCTATCAGACGGATCCTGACTGTCTAGGAGTTAACAAATGTTAACGCACACCCAAGTCAGTTTATGTCCTGACATAAACCTCAAAAAAAAGATCGGAAAATCCAATGTCTCCCTCTCATGCCCTCAAAGGGTAACTCCACTTTCATGGCGAAAAAAATAGCGAATAAAAGGTTAGTAACAAATCACCGGGATCACTCAGAGACTTCCTGCCAACCTCTATGGAATCATAAAATGTTACTCCTCAGCTGTCCTGTCACTAGCGAGCAAGATTCGGCAATGTTTGAGGTAGCGTTTCCACAGAGGAAAGAATGTGGACTGTAAATTGCGATTGACTTGGAAACAGACAGAAAGGGAACACTGTGGACATTATGAGATAATAGTCCCTTATCTTTTGAGTGGAGAACAGTGGAAAGCAATAGTCACCATCTTTCCAAAGGGTCATCCATCAAGACTAATGCCCCGTACACACGGTCGGACATTGATCGGACATTCCGACAACAAAATCCTAGGATTTTTTCCGACAGATGTTGGCTTAAACTTGTCTTGCATACACACGGTCACACAAAGTTGTCTGAAAATCCGATCATTCTGAACGCGGTGACGTAAAACACGTACGTCGGGACTATAAACGGGGCAGTAGCCAATAGCTTTCATCTCTTTATTTATTCTGAGCATGCGTGGCACTTTGTGCGTTGGATTTGTGTACACACGATTTTGTTGTTGGAAAATTTTATAGCCTGTGTGTCGGAAAATCCGATGGAAAATGTGTGATGGAGCCTACACACGGTCGGAATTTCCGACAACAAGGTCCTATCACACATTTTCCGTCGAAAAATCCGACCGTGTGTACGGGGCATAAGACTGTTACTAAGATCAAAAGAGGAGGAACTGCTGTTAAATCTGGAGAGAAACGATCCCCCATATCTCACTGAGGCAATTCCTTTGAATCCACTGGGATAATCGAACTGATTATTTTACCCATTGGAGGAATACCGGAGGATCCACCTACTTATGGATGATAGTGGAGATCTCTGGTCCTATTTGAATGCTATTTATTTCTTTTATTAAGGTGAGAGTTCTGGGAGACTTTAACATAAAGAAGCCATTCATAAAACATCCAGAAATATATATGGACACTTCTCCTTTTTAATACGTTTATTGATACCTGCAGGCTGTGAAGACGGCATAAGCTATTTTTTCACTCACTTACTCAGAGGACTATGTAGCATTATCTATCAACATAATTTATTTATATTTTTTTGGGGGGGGATTTACTCACATTTCTATGATTTGTGGATATATGATGTATCATTATTTCACGTTTTTGGAGGAACTACTCTGACACTTTTAGCTATTTTGCACATTTATTCCTCATTTTTTCAGTTATTTATGCATTTTGGACACTTGATTGTAATTTCTGCACACTGTCACTTTATTGCATCACTCTTTTTGCTGTTTTTTCACTTATATACTCCTTTAGGAGACACTTTTTCATTTTTAGTGTATACATCCCATCGCAGTGTTTTTTTAGTGATTATGTTGTATGCGCGAGATCACTTTATTTAATATAATGTGTACAGAACACCCCCTAGAAAAAGCATTTCCTGCTTGTGTGATGGGCTCACTGATTTTCCCAGAAGTCTGCACTAAGATACAAGTCAGATTTCCGGCATCCCCTGCAACAAAAATCTCATTTTTAGTGAGATACTCCCAATAGGAACACGTCAAAAGGGATGCAGTTTTTCTCATTAGAGCCCTAAAGCAGCAGCAGGTGGTTGCTAATTATGAAACCACTCCCATTAGACTCACTTAGCACAGGGGCACAGAGGAACAAACAGTGATTTCTGCAGAATAACAAAAGGTAGGAATCAGCAACAAAGTTTGTTATAATCCTTACAATGTACATAGATCACCCAGAGGGGAATGTTTTTTTCTCAACAAAAGTGGAGTTACGCTTTAAGTCCATTTATATTCAGCTGAGGATGGCAGACTGAGGACTGGACACATGTGTGAAGATTGACTACATCTGCTGCAGATTGATAGTGGGTTATACCTGCAAGGAGTTTGTTAAATTTCCTTTTCAGTATGGCATTTCTCTAGCTACATAGATGCCAGCAGCTTGGATAACGAATTCACTTCTGTCATCAAGTCATATATATTGAGGTAAGGGTGTGTAATGTGCAAAACACAAAAAGCAGAACGTATAAAGTCCAAGTTTAATTTTATCCAGATGCTTGTATTATAAAAGCCTCTGTGTTTCAGGGGTTCAGAGGGTCCCCTTTATCAGTGTAAAAAATGCTCTGTTTGTTTGGGGGTGTCTCGATTCTAATGAAGGATGACTAGGTCTTAAAATAAGTTTTTGGTTTATTTACAAATAGGGGTGTAAATACATTACAGTTACAAATAAGGAGTTGGGGAAAAGGGAATGAGGTGATAGACAAGACAAGACCCCTTTCGTCGCCTAACAGTCATCCATCCTCACCAAATCTCTAACACACCCCAAGGCCCTTGTCTAGCCTGAGACCCACCCTGTGAAGGGTCCCAGCAAATCAAGTCCTTGATCCTTTGTGGAAGACATCTTGACCCAAAGGATCATAAAGTTCATTCTTATCCCAGGCTCAGAGCTGAGTTTCTTTTGAGCAGATGACCACACAAGATGTCCTCATCCCTCCCCCTCCAGGAGGTATGCTGTCATGCTGGCCAGGTTTGGGCAGTAAACCCCTGCAGGGGTCCTGGTTTTCAGGATGAGCATCCACTCCTTCCACCTTCAGGAACCATACTCTCCCAGTGTGAGGGCAAAAAATAGTCTTAGGAGTCCTACTGGTCAAATAAGAATGTCCTTGTGTATTCATCTATACCTCTTTGATGTTGTTCAATATACAGTCCTAATTGGTCTCTGGAGAAGCCACATTTAGTTCATGTCCATGTTGGATTTATATCAATTTTTAGCAAATATTACAATCAGACTTGGTACTTTTAAATGAAGTGTGTAATGGACTGATACAGTTGGAAGGATCCTGAGAGAGTATTAGTATGGTAAGTAATGGGCATGTGAAGGGAGCATACTAATTATCCCTCAGGATGACTACAGGCATCCAGCACACACTTCATGCAACAATACAAATCCCTGATGATGGGGGGCCCTTTGAATGTCCCAAGAACACTGGCTTTTCATGCTGCAAGAGTCAGAATAATATTTAAAAATCTGGACCTTGTAAGATCTGCTCTAGTGCGTTCCTCCTTGCACAGCAAGATCCTATTCAAGCGAAGAGTCCTTCCTTCAAGCCACCACTCCTAGGAGAGGTGCTTAAGGATAATTATTTCCTCTATATTGCTTAAGACTTGACTAAAAAAAAACGTAATGGTGTAAGAGATCATCACTTCCTCTATACTGCATTAGACCTGCTGAAAACACTTAAGAGAGCCAGCGCCCCACAACTTCCCTTTACAGAAAATTAAGTCAAGCCATTGATTCATCAATGACGTGCGGACTAAACCCCTGTTTTTAACGCATACTGTTAGACAGGTTAATTTGGTTGTCTGTAAGCTGGTGGTAAGTAGGCTTGGATTTTTTCCTGGGCATTCCCCAGGCTTTGTTGGTATCTGTCTGTTCCTGTCAATGTGCCTGTTATGTCTGTGTCCCACCCTCCCCTTGTTAGTTACCCTTCTGGGTTATTGGTGGGGGGTCTGGTTAGCTCCCCCGCTGGGATGTTGGTGGGGGGTGGTCCGGCGCCTGTTTTGGCTGCAGGGGCTGGGCCTGTGGGGACTATGGGAGTGCCGCAAGGGGGCTTCCAGGGTATGGGTGCCGGTGACATGCTTGTACAGCATTTGCTGGCTGCGCTCTTAGCGTTTAGGGGTCCTGGAACAGCCATGCCTGGGGTTCTGCTCTCCCGGTTGCAGCATGGACAGCGGGGGGTGGGCCGGGGGGGCGCTACGGCACTGTCTGGTGTCCTCCCAGTGGTGGGGTCACCTCCACCACCATTGTCGGGGATGGCGGTTTCGCCATCGCCGGAAGTGGTGTTGCCCACGCCTCCGCAGGCGGTGGTGGCGGTTCCGTCGCATACTGCGGTGGTGACAGGGGCGTCGCCATTAACAGTGGAGTCATCAAAGGATCGGGTTCCTGCGACGGTGTCGTTGTCTTCGCGGGTGGGTAGGAGTACAGGGACGCCAGGGGTGTCGATGGTAGACGGAGTGTGGCTGGCGGATGCAGAACGGTGTGAGGTTTACGTTTGCTATGAGGGCCCCCTTGGTTCCCATCTAAAAACAGAGGTTAGGGAGAGGATCTAGAAAGGGGAGTACATAGAGATCTTCTCGCTCCTTCTGCTGGAAAAGTTTAAACTTACAAGATTAAGCCGGACGTGAGCAAAAAGGAAGAAGAGGAGAAACTGCGTTATCGGCTGATCCCTAGAACGTTTGCGAATTGGTCGCAGGCGTTTCACATTTTAGTGAGCGTCATTGGGGAGAAGGCTCCGGACAATTGTTTCAGGGCTGTTCTGTTACCTGGATTTCATCAGTGAGGCAAAGGGTTTATGGGGGGGTGGCTTGGCTTAGGTACTACGAGCAGTTCCGGCGGCGGAAGGCTTTTCTGCCGTCGTTGCGGTGGGATCAAAAAGATATTGGGCTGTGGATGAAGCTCATGACGCAAGCCAGGGTGGTGCCGCCGCCCTTTCATAGCGGGGCCGGGGGGTGCCAACACCTTGTCACCATTGGCTGTTGAGCGCAAGGGGTTCTGTTGGCAGTTCAATGAGCGAACCTGCAAGTTCGGGGGAGCCTGCTGCTTCTGACATGAGTGTTCGGGATGTGGAGGTGCCCACCCGTGGTCTAAGTGCTTCCAGAAAAGTAAGAAAGCGGCCGACGCTAGAAAAATGGAGGACTCTGGTGAGGGTGGAAAAAATGGCGCCGTATCCAAATAGGTACCCTAACAGGGGGGCTGCCTGGACGTTGTGGGTGGGTTTTAGGGATGGTTTCACCACTCCGAGCACGTTGGATAGGGTCCCCCGTGTTTCTCCTAATCTTAGATCAGTGTACGAACATCCGGAGGTGATGGGAGGTAAGTTGCATAAGGAGGTTGAGTTGGGGAGGATGGTGGACCCGTTTGAGGGGGCGCCGGTGGAGGACTTAGTGGTTTCCCCGTTGGGCGTGGTGCCGAATCAATTCCGCCTGATTCATCATTTGTCTCATCCAAAATAAAAGATGCGATTGATCCGGCGCGCTGTATGGTGTCTTACACTTCGTTTGACAAAGCAGTGGGTACAGAAATTCAGAAGAGGGGCACTCATGGCCAAGACCGACATTGAGTTGGTCTTGGCCATGAGTGCCCCTCTTCCTATTGCCGGTTCATCCGGATAGTGTGCGTTTTGTTGAGTTGTTGCTGGGAGGGTCAGTGTCACGTACCTGGTAGGTGGAGCCCAGAATGCAGGGAACGGCCTCTCGTATACCTCCGACTCGGGAACCCCTGGTAGTGATGACAGGGGCTCGAGAGTGCGAAGGGGCACAAGTGCCTGACTGGAAGGCTGGAGCAGAGAGCTGAATCGGGTAGTCAGCTGGGAGGTGTCCTGTAGTCCAGCAGCAGGATGTATACAGCAGGGAGGTGTCTTGTAGTCCAGCAGCAGGATATAGACAGCTGGGAGGTGTCTTGTAGTCCAGCAGGATGTAGACAGCAGGGAGGTGTCTTGTAGTCCAGCAGCAGGATGTAGACAGCAGGGTACAGGCAAGCCGGGTCAAACACAGGTGGGCAGATCAGGTACAGAAGATAAATCCGGGAGAATAGTCAAAGTCCAAAAGCTGAGATCAGGGCAGGCAGAAAACAGAGTAGTCAAAGTCCAAAAGCCAGGATCAGGGCAGGCAGCAAACAGAGTAGTCAGGAACAGTCCAACAGGTATCAGGTAGCAAATGCAAGTAACAGGGCACAAGGGGTCTTCAGGAACGCTGTAGACCGGACAGCAAGGCAGCAGTGGAACAGTCCTCTTTAAATGGCCTCTTTGGCGCCAAGTGCTGTCACAGGGGGCGTGCGCCCACGCGCGCCTGTACGCCGCTATTGCGCATGCGCGTACGCCCGTTCGCGCTATTGCGTGCGAGTGCCAGATGGCGCTTCTGTGCACAGGCATTCCTTTAAACTTCAGTTTGCTGAGATATTTGCAAGAGGGCTTTTCCTGACAGTCAGTTTTTCGTGGACAGGTGCCTTCCTATGGGTTGCGCTATCTCTTGCTCGTACTTTGAGTTGTTCAGTACCTTCCTGGAATGGGTCATCAAGGACTTGTCTGACCCTAGTTCAGTCTTGCACTATCTGCACGATTTCTTGGTGATAGGTCCGCCGAGAGAGCGGGCTTGTTCCATTTTGTTGGCCATGTTGCAACATGTCTTTCAGGTTTTTGGGGTTCCCCTGGCTGGAGAAAAAACGGAGGGCTCAACCACAGTCCTGAAGTTTTTGGGTATCATAATTAATACTACACTGATGGAGTGCAGGTTACCTAGTGATAAGCTGGAGGATCTTCAATCGACTGTGGCTGCGGAGGCTAGGCGGTATAAGGTTCAGCTGAAGGAGCTGCAGTCCTTACTGGGAAAACTGAACTTTGCATGGCAGCCGCGACTGAGGGAGTCAAGGCGCCACATCATTTCATTCGGTTAAGTCAGGAGCATCGGGCGGATCTGCAGGTTTGGGATTCCTTCTTAGAGCAGTGTAATGGTAGGTCTTTTTGGTTGGGGCCTGTGGTTCAGGTGGCTGGGCTGGTGTTGTTCACGGATGCGGCGGGGTCGGTAGGATATGCTGCTTATTTCAATGGGAAATGGTGAGCGGACCGGTAGCCGGTGGAGTTGGCGGGGTCGGCGCTAGTGCGTAACCTCATGCTGTTGGAGTTGTTTCCAATAGTGCTTGCGTTGGAACTGTGGGGCATGGAATTCACCAACCGGAGGTTTCATTTTCATTGCGATGACTTAGGTGTGGTACAGGCCATCAATTCCCTGTCGGCTTCTTCTTTGCCAGTGGTGCGCCTGCTGCGACATCTGGTGTTAATATGTTTACGATTGAATATTTGTGTGTCTGCTGTACACATCCATGCGGTGGAGAATGAGGTGGCTCATGCGCTTTCTCGTTTACAGTGGGAGGGGTTCCGTCAATTGGCGCTGGGAGCGGAGCTGCTGGGAGTCCCGTGCCCCAGGTACATGTGGGAACTCGTCTTGATACCGTGATGGCTTTGGTGCGGCGCTCAGTAGCAGACGCTACGTGGCGAGGGTATGAGTGGGTATGGCAGGAATGGCTAGAGTTGTGAGTGATGTCGGCGGTTGTTGCAACAAAGAGGAAAGGCTTCAGGTACTTTTGTATTTGCTGGGTAAGAATTGCGAAGAAGGGGTGTCGGTTGCTGTGGTTAATAGGAAGATGTCGGGCCTTGCGTTTATGTTCCAGCTGAATGGGGTGGAGGATGTCAGGAAGGCATTTATAGTGCGGAAGGCTTTGAGGGGTTACAGACGGGGGCGAAGTAAGCCGATTTCCAGGAGGCCAGTGTCATTGGGGTTGTTAACTAACTTGGTGACTAATCTGCCCCAGGTTTGTTTTTCTTCATTTGAAGCACAGCTGTTAAGGACAGCTTTCGTGTTGGCCTTTTTTGGGGCCTTGAGGGTGGGTGAATTGGTGAGCCCCTCGAAGTCGGTGGTTGGAGGTCTGGCACTGTCGGATGTATCAGTAGCGGACAATTCGATTACGTTGATCATCCCTAGATCAAAAACCGATCAGTTGGGTAAAGGGGCTAAGGTGGTGTTGGGTGCGGTGACTGGGCTGGAGTTATGCCCGGTAAGGGTTATCCGGGAGTGGTTAGGAATACGGCCTTCCGGTGGGGTTTCTCTTCTGGTACATGACAATGGATCGCAGTTGTCGCGATATTAAATTTGTGTCTGTGTTCAGGAAGTGTTTAGTGGCAGGGGGTTTCTCCCCTTGCAGCTACTCATCTCATTCATTTAGGATTGGGGCGGCTACGGAGGCGGCAAAGTGGGGTGTCAGTGACCAGATCTTGCAACGGATTGGTCGCTGGGAATCTCAACGATTCCGACTCTATGTTCGCCCTCATTTACTTTGAAGGGTTATGGGGAAGGGTCTGGGGGTGAAGCCCGGGTAGATGGGTCCTGTCTGGTGTTGTTTTGTAATGTCTTTATGTGGTGTGGTATGTTAATAATGGGGTGGTATGAATGAAGATTGGTGTGTGTGTATCTGTTTCCCTTTGTGTCTTTCTGTCTTTCAGGCCCGGTGTGCCTGATATGGATGATGGGGCTCTCATACGTCTATTGTGGAGCAAGAAGGGCCTTGGTCAGACGGGAAGGAAGGCAGTTGGGTTTCCCAAGGGAGGAAGCTTCGGTGCGGTGGATTGGGATTCCGGGCATGCTGTGGGCCCGCTTACTTCCTGAAGTGCAGCGGTACGCGAGGCTGGATAGGCCCCTGGATGTGCTGTTGTTGCACATAGGGGGTAATGATTTGAGTATCAGGGCCTTGAGGGATCTTATTCGGGATGTCAAATGGGATTTCTTACGTTTAAGGTTAGCATTTCCGGAGACAGTGGTGGTGTGGTCAGATATGATTGGCAGAGCAAATTGGAGGGGTGCCCGGTCTGTTGAGCGAATCAACAAGACCAGGATAAACAGGTTAACAGATAGGTTAACAAGGCTGTGGCCACATTTGTGGTTCGCAATGGTGGATTGGTGGTCCACCATTTCGAGTTGGAACAGGACATCGGTCTGACACGGCGGCGCATGCAGATGCAGCGGCTGGGTGCTCTGTACAGCAGTGTGAGAGGATGACTGTTTGCTATGAGCGAGAGGAGCTGCTGGCTATTTGCTGTAGGCAGGAAAATGCTGTGTGTACTATAGAAGGCCAGGACTACGCTTTAGTGCCTTGGGTTTCATGTCCTGCCCCACTATATGCCCTGCTAGGAGCTTTGCCAGAGATTCAGCACTTTGGGAAGTGTGCTGAGACTGCAATCGATGCCATGGCAGCTGCTGCAGAGCTGACAGGAAAACAAGAAAAGCACTGGAGGAAAAGCAAGCAAGCTAAGCAGTGGAGGTGAAACACACTAAAACTTCCCCTGGAGAGCTCATGCTTAGCTGAGTGTGCTGAGGCTGCCGTTAAAGCATCCAAAGGAACTGTTGGAGGTGCTGATGTTTTTCTTGGGAGTAGGGATGAGCTTCGAGTTCGAGTCGAACTCATGTTCGACTCGAACATTGGCTGTTCGCAAGTTCGCCGAACAGCGAACAATTTGGGGTGTTCGCGGCAAATTCGAATGCCGCGGAACACCCTTTAAAAGTCTATGGGAGAAATCAAAAGTGCTAATTTTAAAGGCTAATATGCAAGTTATTGTCATAAAAAGTGTTTGGGGACCCAGGTCCTGCCGCAGGGGACATGGATCAATGCAAAAAAAGTTTTAAAAACGGCCGTTTTTTCAGGAGCAGTGATTTTAATAATGCTTAAAGTCAAACAATAAAAGTGTAATATCCCTTTAAATTTCGTACCTGGGGGGTGTCTATAGTATGCCTGTAAAGGGGCGCATGTTTCCTGTGTTTAGAACAGTCTGACAGCAAAATGACATTTTGAAGGAAAAAACTCATTTAAAACTACCCGCGGCTATTGCATTGCCGACAATACACATAGAAGTTCATTGATAAAAACGGCATGGGAATTCCCCAAAAGGGAACCCCGAAACACAATTAAAAAAAAAAAATGACGTGGGAGTCCCCCTAAATTCCATACCAGGCCCTTCAGGTCTGGTATGGATATTAAGGGGAACCCCGGCCAAAATTAAAAAAAAAAAAAATGACGTGGGGTTCCCCCTAAATTCCATACCAGACCCTTCAGGTCTGGTATGGATTTTAAGGGGAACCCCGCGCCAAAAAAAAAAAAAAACGGCGTGGGTTCCCCCCAAAAATCCATACCAGACCCTTATCCGAGCACGCAACCTGGCAGGCCGCAGGAAAAGAGGGGGGGACGAGAGTGGGGCCCCCCCCTCCTCCTGAACCGTACCAGGCCACATGCCCTCAACATTGGGAGGGTGCTTTGGGGTAGCCCCCAAAACACCTTGTCCCCATGTTGATGAGGACAAGGGCCTCATCCCCACAACCCTGGCCGGTGGTTGTGGGGGTCTGCGGGCGGGGGGCTTATCGGAATCTGGAAGCCCCCTTTAACAAGGGGACCCCCAGATCCCGGCCCCCCCCCTGTGTGAAATGGTAAGGGGGTACAAAAGTACCCCTACCATTTCACTAAAAAACTGTCAAAAATGTTAAAAATGACAAGAGACAGTTTTTGACAATTCCTTTATTTAAATACTTCTTCTTTCTTCTATCTTCCTTCATCTTCTGGTTCTTCTGGCTCTTCTGGTTCTTCCTCCGGCGTTCTCGTCCAGCATCTCCTCCGCGGCGTCTTCTATCTTCTTCTCCTCGGCCGCTCCGCACCCATGGCATGGGGGGAGGCTCCCGCTCTTCTCTTCTTCTTCATCTTCTTCTCTTTTTCTCTTCTTCTCTTCTTCATTTTCTTCTCCGGGCCGCTCCGCATCCATGCTGGCATGAAGGGAGGCTCCCGCTGTGTGACGGCGCTCCTCGTCTGACAGTTCTTAAATAACGGGGGGCGGGGCCACCCGGTGACCCCGCCCCCCTCTGACGCACGGTGACTTGACGGGACTTCCCTGTGACGTCACGGGGAATGCCACAGGGAAGTCCCGTCATGTCCCGTGCGTCAGAGGGGGGCGGGGTCACCGGGTGGCCCCGCCCCCCATTATTTAAGAACTGTCAGACGAGGAGCGCCGTCACACAGCGGGAGCCTCCCTTCATGCCAGCATGGATGCGGAGCGGCCCGGAGAAGAAAATGAAGAAGAGAAAAAGAGAAGAAGATGAAGAAGAAGAGAAGAGCGGGAGCCTCCCCCCATGCCATGGGTGCGGAGCGGCCCGAGGAGAAGATAGAAGACGCCGCGGAGGAGATGCTGGACGAGAACGCCGGAGGAAGAACCAGAAGAGCCAGAAGAGCCAGAAGAGCCAGAAGAACCAGAAGAACCAGAAGATGAAGGAAGATAGAAGAAAGAAGAAGTATTTAAATAAAGGAATTGTCAAAAACTGTCTCTTGTCATTTTTAACATTTTTGACAGTTTTTTAGTGAAATGGTAGGGGTACTTTTGTACCCCCTTACCATTTCACACAGGGGGGGGGCCGGGATCTGGGGGTCCCCTTGTTAAAGGGGGCTTCCAGATTCCGATAAGCCCCCCCACCCGCAGACCCCCACAACCACCGGCCAGGGTTGTGGGGATGAGGCCCTTGTCCTCATCAACATGGGGACAAGGTGTTTTGGGGGGCTACCCCAAAGCACCCTCCCAATGTTGAGGGCATGTGGCCTGGTACGGTTCAGGAGGGGGGGGGCCGCACTCTCGTCCCCCCCTCTTTTCCTGCGGCCTGCCAGGTTGCGTGCTCGGATAAGGGTCTGGTATGGATTTTTGGGGGGACCCCACGCCGTTTTTTATTTTTTATTTTTTGGCGCGGGGTTCCCCTTAAAATCCATACCAGACCTGAAGGGTCTGGTATGGAATTTAGGGGGAACCCCACGTCATTTTTTTTTTTTAATTTTGGCCGGGGTTCCCCTTAATATCCATACCAGACCTGAAGGGCCTGGTATGGAATTTAGGGGAACTCCCACGTCATTTTTTTTTTTAATTTTGGCCGGGGTTCCCCTTAATATCCATACCAGACCTGAAGGGCCTGGTATGGAATTTAGGGGAACTCCCACGTCATTTTTTTTTAAATTTTGGTTCGGGGTTCCCCTTTGGGGAATTCCCATGCCGTTTTTATCAATGAACTTCTATGTGTATTGTCGGCAATGCAATAGCCGCGGGTAGTTTTAAATGAGTTTTTTTCCTTCAAAATGTCATTTTGCTGTCAGACTGTTCTAAACACAGGAAACATGCGCCCCTTTACAGGCATACTATAGACACCCCCCAGGTACGAAATTTAAAGGGATATTACACTTTTATTGTTTGACTTTAAGCATTATTAAAATCACTGCTCCTGAAAAAACGGCCGTTTTTAAAACTTTTTTTTGCATTGATCCATGTCCCCTGGGGCAGGACCCAGGTCCCCAAACACTTTTTATGACAATAACTTGCATATTAGCCTTTAAAATTAGCACTTTTGATTATTCATGTTCGTGTCCCATAGACTTTAACGGTGTTCGCGTGTTCGAAGAAACTTTTTTCCTGTTCGCATGTTCTGGTGCGAACCGAACAGGGGGGTGTTCGGCTCATCCCTACTTGGGAGACACAGGAGGAAACGGAGGTACAGGAAACAGAAACGGGGTAAGAGAGCAGGTATAAGATTAAGACTGGAAGCTCGCCCATATAGACCTGTGTTGCCAAGTCTTTTTCTTAGTAATTGCCGATCTCTTTTAAACAAGATGGATGAACTCAGGCTGTGGTTTATTACACACAAATGAAATAGCTGTGTGACTGTCCTCACAGAGACCTGGCTGGATGGTTCTATACCTGATGAGGTCATTGAGCTGGCAGGCTGCTCTGTCTATCGAGCGGATAGGACTGCGGACTCTGGAAAGACTAAAGGAGGTGGTCTGTGTGTATATGTCAACAATAACTGGAGTACAACTATCAATAATGTCGGGACATACTGTTCACCTGATTTGGAATATCTTATGCTAAAATGTAGACCTTTTTTAATACCAAGAGAATTTACTAATGTTATAATTGTGGCTGTGTACATACCTCCACAGGTTAATTCTAAGCTGGCTCTGGAGGAATTATATGATGCTATCAACCAGGGGCGTTGCTAGGTGGCAAAAAGACCAGGGGCTTCAGCTCAAAGTCCAAGGCCGGCACGGGGGGGGGGGGCTCTAGTGGCGCTGGGTTTTTTTGGTTGGGCGGAGGGGTTGTGTGGCGGGGGTAGGCTGACTTGCTGGTTGCTGCCTGGCTTACCAGTGCCCATCAATGCTGACCACTAAACTGACCTACCTACCTGACACACACTGACCTACATACACTGACCTACCTGACCCACACTGACCTACCTACCTGACATACACACACTGACCTACATACACTGGCCTACCTGACATACACTGACCTACATACAATGACCTACCTGACCCACATGACCCACCCAACCTACATACACTGACCTACACTGACCTACCTACCTGACATACACTGACCTACACACACTGACCTACCTGACATACACTGACCTACCTGACCCACATACACTGACCTACATACAATGACCTACCTGACACACACTGACCTACCTGACCTACATACAATGACCTACCTGACCCACACTGACATACACTGACCCACCCACACTGACCTACCTACCTGACATACAGTGACCTATACACACTGACCTACCTGACCCACACTCACCTACCTGACCCACACACACTGACCCACACACACTGACGTACCTGAATTACACTGACCTACCTGACCCACACTGACCTACATACACTGACCCACACACACTGACCTGGTACCTGCCATAGACACACTGACCTACCTGACATACACTGACCTACCTGACATACACTGACCTACCTGACCCACCCACACTAACCTACATACACTGACCTACCTGACCCACCCACACTGACCTACAAACACTGACCTACCTGACATACACTGACCCACACTGACCTACCTGACCTACATACACTGTCCCACACTGACCTACATACAATGACCTACCTGACATACACTGACCTACCTGACATACACTGACCTACCTGACACACACTGACCTACCTGACCCACCCACACTAACCTACATACACTGACCTACCTGACATACACTGACCTACCTGACCCACCCACACTGACCTACCTGACCCACCCACACTGACCCACACTGACCTACCTGAGCTACATACACTGACCCACCCACACTGACATACATTGACCTACCTGACCCACATACACTAACCTACCTACCTGACATACACTGACCTACATACACTGACCTACCTGACCCACACACACTGACCTACCTGACATACACTGACCTACCTGACCTACATACACTGACCTACACACACTGACCTACCTGACATACACACACTGACCTACATACACTGGCCTACATACAATGACCTACCTGACCCACATGACCCACCCAACCTACATACACTGACCTACACTGACCTACCTACCTGACATACACTGACCTACACACACTGACCTACCTGACATACACTGACCTACCTGACCCACATACACTGACCTACATACAATGACCTACCTGACACACACTGACCTACATACAATGACCTACCTGACCCACACTGACATACACTGACATACACTGACCCACCCACACTGACCTACCTACCTGACATACACTGACCTATACACACTGACCTACCTGACCCACACTGACCTACCTGACCCACACACACTGACGTACCTGAATTACACTGACCTACCTGACCCACACTGACCTACATACACTGACCCACACACACTGACCTACCTGACATACACTGACCTACATACACTGACCTACCTGACATACACTGACCTACCTGACCCACCCACACTAACCTACATACACTGACCTACCTGACCCACCCACACTGACCTACCTGACCCACCCACACTGACCTACCTGACCCACACTGACCTACAAACACTAACCTACCTGACATACACTGACCTACCTGACCTACATACACTGTCCCACACTGACCTACATAAAATGACCTACCTGACATACACTGACCTACCTGACACACACTGACCTACCTACACTGACCTACCTGACATACACTGACCTACCTGACCCACCCACACTGACCTACCTGACCCACCCACACTGACCTACAAACACTGACCTACCTGACCCACACTGACCTACACTGACCTACCTGAGCTACATACACTGACCCACCCACACTGACATACACTGACCTACCTGACCCACATACACTGACCTACCTACCTGACATACACTGACCTACATACACTGACCTACCTGACATACACTGACCTACATACACTGACCTACCTGACATACACTGACCCACACACACTGACCTACCTGACCCACACACACTGAAATACCTGACGTACACTGACCTACATACACTGACCTACCTGACCCACATACACTGACCCACACACACTGACCTACACTGACCTACCTACCTGACATACACTGACCTACATACACTGACCTACCTGACCCACCCACACTGACCTACCTGACCTACATACACTGACCCAAACTGACCTACCTGACCCACCTGACCCACACACACTGACCTACCTGACCCACACACACTGAAATACCTGACGTACACTGACCTACATACACTGACCTACCTGACCCACACTGACCTACCTGACCCACCCCCACTGACCTACCTGACCTACATACACTGACCTACCTGACCCACCCACACTGACCTACCTGACCTACATACACTGACCCACACTGACCTACCTGACCCACACACACTGAAATACCTGACGTACACTGACCTACCTGACCCACACTGACCTACCTGACCCACACACACTGACCTACACTGACCTACCTGACCCACACACACTGACCTACATACACTGACCCACACACACTGACCTACCTGACCCACACACACTGACCTGGTACCTGCCATACAAACACTGACCTACATACTCTGACCTACCTGACAAACACACTGACCTACCTGACATACACACACTGACCTACCTGACCCACTTGACCTACCTGACCCACACTGACCTACCTGACATACACACACTGACCTACCTACCTGACATACACTGACCTACATACACTGACCTACCTGACATACACCGACCTACCTGATACACACTGACCTACCTGACATGCACTCACCTACCTGACCCACACTGACCTACATACACTGACCTACCTGACATACACTGACCCACACTGACATACACTGACCCACACTGACCTACATACACTCACCTACCTGACATACACTGACCTACCTGACATACACTGACCTACCTGACCCACACACTGAAATACCTGACGTACACTGACCTACATACACTGACCTACCTGACCCACACTGACCTACATACACTGACCCACACACACTGACCTACACTGACCTACCTGACCCACACACACTGACCTACCTACCTGACATACACTGACCTACATACACTGACCTACCTGACATACACTGACCTACCTGACCCACCCACACTGACCTACCTGACCTACATACACTGACCCACACTGACCCACACACACCGAAATACCTGACATACACTGACCTACATACACTGACCTACCTGACCCACCCTGACCTACCTGATCTACATACACTGACCCACACTGACCTACACTGACCTACCTGACCCACACACACTGAAATACCTGACGTACATTGACCTTCATACACTGACCTACCTGACCCACACTGACCTACCTGACCCACACACACTGACCTACCTGACCCACACACACTGACCTACATACACTGACCTACCTGACATACACACACTGACCTACCTGACCTACCTGATCTACACTGACCTACCTGACATACACTGACCTGACATACACCGACCTACCTGATACACACTGACCTACCTGACATACACTCACCTACCTGACCCACACTGACCTACATACACTGACCTACCTGACATACACTGACCTACCTGACCTACATACACTGACCTACCTGACCCACACACACTGAAATACCTGACGTACACTGACCTACATACACTGACCTACCTGACCCACACTGACCTACCTGACCCACACACACTGACCTACATACACTGACCCACACGCACTGACCTACCTGACCCACACACACACTGACCTGGTACCTGCCATACAAACACTGACCTACCTGACCCACACTGACCTACATACTCTGACCTACCTGACAAACACACTGACCTACCTGACATACACACACTGACCTACCTGACCCACCTGACCTACACTGACCTACCCGACCCACACTGACCTACCTGACATACACCGACCTACCTGATACACACTGACCTACCTGATACACACTCACCTACCTGACCCACACTTACCTACATACACTGACCTACCTGACCTACATACACTGACCTACCTGACCCACACTGACCTACACACACTGACCTACATACACTGACCTACCTGACACACACACTGACCTACCTGACATACACACACTGACCTACCTACCTGACATACACTGACCTACATACACTGACCTACCTGACCCACCCACACTGACCTACCTGACCTACATACACTGACCTACATACACTGACCTACCTGACCCACCCACACTGACCTACCTGACCTACATACACTGACCCACACTGACCCACACACACCGAAATACCTGACATACACTGACCTACATACACTGACCTACCTGACCCACACTGACCTACCTGACCCACCCACACTGACCTACCTGACCTACATACACTGACCCACACTGACCTACCTGACCCACACACACTGAAATACCTGAAGTACACTGACCTACATACACTGACCTACCTGACCCACACTGACCTACCTGACCCACACTGACCTACCTGACCCACACACACTGACCTACCTGACCCACACACACTGACCTACATACACTGACCTACCTGACCCACACACACACTGACCTGGTACCTGCCATACAAACACTGACCTACCTGACATACACACACTGACCTACCTGACCTACACTGACCTATCTGATACACACTGACCTACCTGACATACACTCACCTACCTGACCCACACTGACCTACCTGACATACACTGACCTACCTGACCTACATACACTGACCCACACACATTGAAATACCTGACGTACACTGACCTACATACACTGACCTACCTGACCCACACACACTGATCTACATACACTGACCTACCTGACCCACACACTGACCTGGTACCTGCCATACAAACACTGACCTACCTGACCCACACTGACCTACATACTCTGACCTACCTGACAAACACACTGACCTACCTGACATACACACACTGACCTACCTGACCCACCTGACCTACACTGACCTACCTGACCCACACTGACCTACCTGACATACACCGACCTACCTGACATACACCGACCTACCTGATACACACTGACCTACCTGACCCACACTGACCTACCTGACCTACATACACTGACCTACCTGACCCACACTGACCTACACACACTGACCTACATACACTGACCTACCTGACATACACACACTGACCTACCTACCTGACATACACTGACCTACATACACTGACCTACCTGACCCACCCACACTGACCTACCTGACCTACATACACTGACCTACATACACTGACCCACTCTGACCTACATACACTGACCTACCTGACATACACTGACCCACCCACACTGACCTACATACATTGACCTACCTGACATACACTGACCTACCTGACCCACACACACTGACCTACCTACCTGACATACACTGACCTACCTGACATACACACACTGACCTACATACACTGACATACACTGACCTACCTGACCCACACTGACCCACCCATACTGACCTACATACACTGACCTACATACAATGACCTACCTGACATACACTGACCTACATACACTGACCCACCCACACTGACCTACCTGACCCACACTGACCTACATACACTGACCTACCTGACATACACTGACCTACCTGACCCACACTGACCTACATGACCCACACACACTGACCTGGTACCTGCCATACACACACTGACCTACCTGACCCACACTGACCTACATACACTGACCTACCTCACATACACTGACCTACCTGACACACACACACACCTACATACACTGACCTACCTACCTGACATAAACTGACCTACCTGACCTACATACACTGACCCACCCACACTGACCTACCTGACACACACACTGACGTACCTGACATACATACACTGACCTACCTACCTGACATACACTGACCTACATACACTGACCTAACTCACACACACACTGACGTACCTGACATACACACACTGACCTACCTACCTGACATACACTGACCTACATACACTGACCTACCTGACCTACATACACTGACCCACACGCACTGACCTACCTGACCCACACACACACTGACCTGGTACCTGCCATACAAACACTGACCTACCTGACCCACACTGACCTACATACTCTGACCTACCTGACAAACACACTGACCTACCTGACCCACCTGACCTACACTGACCTACCCGACCCACACTGACCTACCTGACATACACCGACCTACCTGATACACACTCACCTACCTGATACACACTCACCTACCTGACCCACACTTACCTACATACACTGACCTACCTGACCTACATACACTGACCTACCTGACCCACACTGACCTACACACACTGACCTACATACACTGACCTACCTGACATACACACACTGACCTACCTGACATACACACACTGACCTACCTACCTGACATACACTGACCTACATACACTGACCTACCTGACCCACCCACACTGACCTACCTGACCTACATACACTGACCTACATACACTGACCTACCTGACCCACCCACACTGACCTACCTGACCTACATACACTGACCCACACACACCGAAATACCTGACATACACTGACCTACATACACTGACCTACCTGACCCACACTGACCTACCTGACCCACCCACACTGACCTACCTGACCTACATACACTGACCCACACTGACCTACCTGACCCACACACACTGAAATACCTGAAGTACACTGACCTACATACACTGACCTACCTGACCCACACTGACCTACCTGACCCACACACACTGACCTACCTGACCCACACACACTGACCTACATACACTGACCTACCTGACCCACACACACACTGACCTGGTACCTGCCATACAAACACTGACCTACCTGACATACACACACTGACCTACCTGACCTACACTGACCTACCTGACATACACCGACCTATCTGATACACACTGACCTACCTGACATACACTGACCTACCTGACCTACATACACTGACCCACACACATTGAAATACCTGACGTACACTGACCTACATACACTGACCTACCTGACCCACACACACTGATCTACATACACTGACCTACCTGACCCACACACTGACCTGGTACCTGCCATACAAACACTGACCTTCCTGACCCACACTGACCTACATACTCTGACCTACCTGACAAACACACTGACCTACCTGACATACACACACTGACCTACCTGACCCACCTGACCTACACTGACCTACCTGACCCACACTGACCTACCTGACATACACTGACCTACCTGACATACACCGACCTACCTGATACACACTGACCTACCTGATACACACTGACCTACCTGACCCACACTGACCTACCTGACCTACATACACTGACCTACCTGACCCACACTGACCTACACACACTGACCTACCTGACATACACACACTGACCTACCTACCTGACATACACTGACCTACATACACTGACCTACCTGACCCACCCACACTGACCTACCTGACCTACATACACTGACCTACATACACTGACCCACTCTGACCTACATACACTGACCTACCTGACATACACTGACCCACCCACACTGACCTACATACATTGACCTACCTGACATACACTGACCTACCTGACCCACACACACTGACCTACCTGACATACACACACTGACCTACATACACTGACATACACTGACCTACCTGACCCACACTGACCCACCCATACTGACCTACATACACTGACCTACATACAATGACCTACCTGACATACACTGACCTACATACACTGACCCACCCACACTGACCTACCTGACCCACACTGACCTACATACACTGACCTACCTGACATACACTGACCTACCTGACCCACACTGACCTACATGACCCACACACACTGACCTGGTACCTGCCATACACACACTGACCTACCTGACCCACACTGACCTACATACACTGACCTACCTCACATACACTGACCTACCTGACACACACACACCTACATACACTGACCTACCTACCTGACATAAACTGACCTACCTGACCTACATACACTGACCCACCCACACTGACCTACCTGACACACACACTGACGTACCTGACATACACACACTGTCCTACCTACCTGACATACACTGACCTACATACACTGACCTAACTCACACACACACTGACCTACCTACCTGACATACACTGACCTACATACACTGACCTACCTGACCTACATACACTGACCCACACGCACTGACCTACCTGACCCACACACACACTGACCTGGTACCTGCCATACAAACACTGACCTACCTGACCCACACTGACCTACATACTCTGACCTACCTGACAAACACACTGACCTACCTGACCCACCTGACCTACACTGACCTACCCGACCCACACTGACCTACCTGACATACACCGACCTACCTGATACACACTGACCTACCTGATACACACTCACCTACCTGACCCACACTTACCTACATACACTGACCTACCTGACCTACATACACTGACCTACCTGACCCACACTGACCTACACACACTGACCTACATACACTGACCTACCTGACACACACACTGACCTACCTGACATACACACACTGACCTACCTACCTGACATACACTGACCTACATACACTGACCTACCTGACCCACCCACACTGACCTACCTGATCTACATACACTGACCTACATACACTGACCTACCTGACATACACTGACCTACCTGACCCACCCACACTGACCTACCTGACCTACATACACTGACCCACACTGACCCACACTGACCTACCTGACCCACCCACACTGACCTACCTGACCTACATACACTGACCCACACTGACCTACCTGACCCACACACACTGAAATACCTGAAGTACACTGACCTACATACACTGACCTACCTGACCCACACTGACCTACCTGACCCACACACACTGACCTACCTGACCCACACACACTGACCTACCTGACCCACACACACTGACCTACATACACTGACCTACCTGACCCACACACACACTGACCTGGTACCTGCCATACAAACACTGACCTACCTGACCTACACTGACATACACCGACCTATCTGATACACACTGACCTACCTGACATACACTGACCTACCTGACCTACATACACTGACCTACCTGACCCACACACACTGACCTACCTGACCCACACACACTGACCTACCTGACCCACACACACTGAAATACCTGACGTACACTGACCTACATACACTGACCTACCTGACCCACACACACTGACCTACATACACTGACCTACCTGACCCACACACTGACCTGGTACCTGCCATACAAACACTGACCTACCTGACCCACACTGACCTACATACTCTGACCTACCTGACAAACACACTGACCTACCTGACATACACACACTGACCTACCTGACCCACCTGACCTACACTGACCTACCTGACCCACACTGACCTACCTGACATACACTGACCTACCTGACATACACCGACCTACCTGATACACACTGACCTACCTAACATACACTCACCTACCTGACCCACACTGACCTACCTGACCTACATACACTGACCTACCTGACCCACACTGACCTACACACACACTGACCTACATACACTGACCTACCTACCTGACATACACTGACCTACATACACTGACCTACCTGACCCACCCACACTGACCTACCTGACCTACATACACTGACCCACTCTGACCGACATACACTGACCCACCCACACTGACCTACATACATTGACCTACCTGACATACACTGACCTACCTGACCCACACACACTGACCTACCTACCTGACATACACTGACCTACCTGACATACACACACTGACCTACATACACTGACATACACTGACCTACATACACTGACCCACCCATACTGACCTACATGCACTGACCTACATACAATGACCTACCTGACATACACTGACCTACATACACTGACCCACCCACACTGACCTACCTGACCCACACTGACCTACATACACTGACCTACCCGACATACACTGACCTACCTGACCCACACTGACCTACATGACCCACACACACTGACCTGGTACCTGCCATACACACACTGACCTACCTGACACACACACACACACCTACATACACTGACCTACCTACCTGACATAAACTGACCTACCTGACCTACACTGACCTACATACACTGACCCACCCACACTGACCTACCTGACATACACACACTGACCTACCTACCTGACTAGGGATGAGCTTCGTGTTCGAGTCGAACCCATGTTCGACTCGAACATCGGCTGTTCGCCCGTTCGCCGAATTGCGAACGATATGGGCCGTTCGCGCTAAATTCGTGTGGCGCGTCACGGCCCATAATTCACTGCGGCATCGCAGTGCATTGCTGGCTGATGATTGGCCAAGCATGCACTATGACCCGCATGCTTGGCCAATCACAGCGCCGTCAGTAGAGAGAGCTGTAATTGGCCAAAGCCAGGGTGGCTTTGGCCAATTATGGCTCAGGGGATTTAGTACACACCCCACACTATATAAGGCCGCCTGCATGGCGGCCCTGTGTAGTGTGTGTTCCGGTGTGCTGAGAGATAGAGAGAGAGAGAGAGACAGTGTCATTTGATTTGAGTTAGATAGATTAGGCAGAACAGTCAGTCAGTTAGCTGCACTTACAGTGTATTGTGTATATATATGCATCCCAGGTGTTGCATATATATATATACACTGTATTCAGTTTAGCTAGATCCGTTCCTGTTATCTTCTATCTAGACTATTTACATTTAATGCAGTGCGTCCTGCTCACAGTGTTCAGCTAGATCCGTTCCTGCTATTTACATTTAGTGCAGTGCGTCCTGCTCACAGTGTTCAGCTAGATCCGTTCCTGTTATCTTCTAGACTATTTACATTTAGTGCAGTGCGTCCTGCTCACAGTGTTCAGCTAGATCCGTTCCTGCAATTTACATTTAGTGCAGTGCGTCCTGCTCCCAGTGTTCAGCTAGATCCGTTCCTGCTATTTACATTTAGTGCAGTGCGTCCTGCTCACAGTGTTCAGCTAGATCCGTTCCTGCTATTTACATTTAGTGCAGTGCGTCCTGCTCACAGTGTTCAGCTAGATCCGTTCCTGTTATTTACATTTAGTGCAGTGCGTCCTGCTCACAGTGTTCAGCTAGATCCGTTCCTGCTATTTACATTTAGTGCAGTGCGTCCTGCTCACAGTGTTCAGCTAGATCCGTTCCTGCTATTTACATTTAGTGCAGTGCGTCCTGCTCACAGTGTTCAGCTAGATCCGTTCCTGCTATTTACATTTAGTGCAGTGCGTCCTGCTCACAGTGTTCAGCTAGATCCGTTCCTGTTATCTTCTAGACTATTTACATTTAGTGCAGTGCGTCCTGCTCACAGTGTTCAGCTAGATCCGTTCCTGTTATCTTCTAGACTATTTACATTTAGTGCAGTGCGTCCTGCTCACAGTGTTCAGCTAGATCCGTTCCTGCTATTTACATTTAGTGCAGTGCGTCCTGCTCACAGTGTTCAGCTAGATCCGTTCCTGTTATCTTCTAGACTATTTACATTTAGTGCAGTGCGTCCTGCTCACAGTGTTCAGCTAGATCCGTTCCTGTTATCTTCTAGACTATTTACATTTATTGCAGTGCGTCCTGCTCACAGTGTTCAGCTAGATCCGTTCCTGTTATCTTCTAGACTATTTACATTTAGTGCAGTGCGTCCTGCTCACAGTGTTCAGCTAGATCCGTTCCTGTTATCTTCTAGACTATTTACATTTAGTGCAGTGCGTCCTGCTCACAGTGTTCAGCTAGATCCGTTCCTGTTATCTTCCTACTGACAGGCAGGCTTGTCTGGTTACAGTATATAAAGCTACCTGAAGAAAATTACAGGTGTTCTATTTGATCCTATTAGTACCACGGTCAGGCAGCTAGACTATTTACATTTAGTACAGTGCGTCCTGCTCACAGTGTTCAGCTAGATCCGTTCCTGTTATCTTCCTACTGACAGGCAGGCTTGTCTGGTTACAGTATATAAAGCTACCTGAAGAAAATTACAGGTGTTCTATTTGATCCTATTAGTACCACGGTCAGGCAGCTAGACTATTTACATTTAGTACAGTGCGTCCTGCTCACAGTGTACAGCTAGATCCGTTCCTGTTATCTTCCTACTGACAGGCAGGCTTGTCTGGTTACAGTATATAAAGCTACCTGAAGAAAATTACAGGTGTTCTATTTGATCCTATTAGTACCACGGTCAGGCAGCTAGACTATTTACATTTAGTACAGTGCGTCCTGCTCACAGTGTTCAGCTAGATCCGTTCCTGTTATCTTCCTACTGACAGGCAGGCTTGTCTGGTTACAGTATATAAAGCTACCTGAAGAAAATTACAGGTGTTCTATCCCAGCTTAGTGCAGCTACAGGCCATTAGTATGTCTGGAAGGCCAAGAAGGAGAGGCAGACAGTCACAAGCCAATAAGAGAGGGCAAGCAGGCTCTGTGTCTAGTGCTGGTCGTGGAGACGGTGCATCCTCATCAGCACGTGGCCATGGGACACGCTTGGCCTTTTTTTCGGCAGCTGGCCGTGTTGAGCCGCAACATGCGGAAGACTTGGTCGAGTGGATGACCAAGCCGTCCTCATCCTCCTCATCCTCTCTCACCCATGCCCAGGGTGCTTTGTCTGGCAAAGCAGCGGCCTCTTCCCTCAGCTCAATGTCATCAGTGACTCCTTCCCTAGCTCCACCATGTCCTCATGAGGATTCCCTCGAACTGTTTGACCACAGTGTTGGGTACATGCTCCAGGAGGATGCCCAGCGTTTGGAAGGCTCTGATGACGATACTGAGCTCGATGAAGGCAGTAACATGAGCACGGACAGAGGGGGTGCCCAAGAAGGACAGCAATCTGGCAGTCATGCTCCCCCTGCTGCAGCATACTGCCAGGTTTGCTCCAGTGATGAGGAGGGAGGGGATGATGAGGTCACTGACTCAACGTGGGTGCCTGATAGGAGAGAGGAGGAGGAGGAGGAGGAGGAGGAGGAGGAGGCGGCGGCGGCACATCACCAACGAGGCAGGATGCCCTCCAGGGGCCAGCCTAAGGGCAGCACATTGACTGCATCACACCCCAAAGCTCCACATTTGCAGGGCGCTGCAGTCTCTGCGCGTTATTCAAAAAGTTCTTTGGTGTGGGCCTTTTTTGAGACGAGTGCATCAGATCGCACCGCTGCTATTTGCAACATATGTCTCAAGCGTATCTCGCGTGGCCAAAACATCTCCCGCTTGGGTACCACATGCTTGACCAGACATATGTTGACCTGCCATGCAGTTCGTTGGCAAGCGTATCTAAAAGACCCACACCAAAGAACAAAGAGGATCTCTCCTTGCTCCTCATCAGCTGAGATTTCCAACCCCACTAGACCTTCAGTCCTCTCTGAGACCTGCAGTGAGAGGAATGAAGGTGTAGAATTAGGTGTGTCACAGCCAAGTACTTGTGGGCAATCTGCTTTTGGTACACCGACGTCAGATTGTACCAGGCAAATTTCCCTGCCCCAGCTGCTGCACCGCCGAAAGAAGTTTGCTCCCAGCCACCCACATGCCCAGCGGTTGAATGCTAGCTTGGCAAAATTGCTAGCACTTCAACTGCTGCCTTTTCAGTTGGTAGACTCTGCCCCCTTCCGTGAGTTTGTGGAATGTGCGGTTCCTCAGTGGCAGGTACCCAAACGCCACTTTTTCTCACGGAAGGCGATTCCGGCTCTCTACCGGCATGTGGAAGGCAATGTCCATGCCTCGCTGGACAGGGCGGTCAGCGGTAAGGTGCATATTACCGCTGACTCATGGTCCAGCAGGCATGGACAGGGACGTTACCTAAGTTTCACGGCACATTGGGTGACTCTGCTGGCAGCTGGGAAGGATGCAGGACAAGGTGCAGTAGTGTTGGAGGTTGTTCCGCCACCACGCCTCCAAAATGCTGATTGTGACACACCTCTCTCCTCCACCCCCTCCTCTTCTTCTTCCTCCATGGCCTCTTCCTCGGAACCAGCGGTGCTCCGTAGGCGTTCAAGGGGCTACGCAAGTACGCAGGCCAAAAGATGCCATGTGGTGCTTGAGCTGGTGTGCTTGGGGGACAGGAGCCACACTGGGGCAGAGGTTCTGTCAGCTCTGCAGGGGCAGGTTCAGAGGTGGTTGACGCCACGCCAACTTAAGGCAGGAATGGTGGTTTGCGACAATGGCACCAACCTCCTCTCTGCCCTCCGACAGGGACAAATGACCCATGTGCCCTGTTTGGCTCACGTCCTTAACTTGGTGGTGCAGCGGTTCTTGGGCAGGTACCCGGGCTTACAGGATGTCCTGAGGCAGGCCAGGAAAGTCTGTGTGCATTTCCGCCGGTCATATAATGCCAGTGCTCGGCTGACGGACCTCCAAAAGGAGTTTAACCTGCCCAAGAACCGCCTAATCTGTGACATGCCCACCAGGTGGAACTCAACGTTGGCCATGCTGCAGCGGCTGCACACGCAGCAGAGGGCCATCAATGAGTACCTGTGCGACTATGGCACCAGGACAGGGTCAGGGGAGCTTGGTTTTTTTTCCCCACGCCAGTGGGCCATGATCAGGGATGCATGCACTGTCCTGTCACCATTCGAGGAGGCCACGAGGATGGTGAGCAGTGACAGTGCATGCATCAGTGACACTGTCCCCCTTGTCCACCTGTTGGAGCACACGCTGCGTGGAATAATGGACAGGGCACTTGAGGCAGAACAGAGGCAGGAAGAGGAGGACTTCCTTAGCTCTCAAGGCCCCCTTTATCCAGACAGTGTTCCTGCGTGCCCTCCGATCACACAGGAAGAGGACGAGGAGGAAGAGGAGGAGGAGGAGGAGGAAGATTGTGTCAGTATGGAGGTGGAGCCTGGCACTCAGCATCAGCAGCAGTCTTTAAGGGATCAGTCCCAAGAAACACATGGACTTGTACGTGGCTGGGAGGAGGTGGCTGCGGACCATGTCGTTCTTAGTGACCCAGAGGACTCCGGACCGAATGCCTCAGCAAACCTACGCTGCATGGCCTCCCTGATCCTGCAAAGCCTGCGTAAGGATCCTCGTATTCGTGGTATCAAGGAGAAGGAACAATACTGGCTGGCAACCCTCCTTGATCCACGTTACAAGGGTAAGGTTGCGGACCTTATCTTGCCATCGCAGAGGGAGCAGAGGATGAAACATCTTCGGGAGGCCTTGCAGAAAGGTCTGTGCAACGCGTTCCCAGAGACTGGGAGGTTACAAACTCCTGTTTCTGGACAACGTGTTGCTGAGGCTTCGGTCAGTCAAAGAAGGAGCGGTGGAGAAGGTGGCCGTCTGACCGATGCGTTCAGACAATTTTTTGGTCCGCAGCCCCAAGGTATGATCGGTTCCAGCAACCATCGCCAGCGTCTGTTTTACATGGTGCAGGAATACCTAGGGGCAAGATCAGACTTGGACACCTTTCCCACCGAAAATCCTCTGGGTTACTGGGTCTTGAGGATGGATCACTGGCCAGAGCTTGCACAGTATGCAATTGAGCTACTGGCCTGTCCTGCATCCAGCGTTCTTTCGGAACGCACATTCAGTGCTGCTGGAGGCGTGGTAACCGATCACAGGGTGCGTCTGTCCACCGACTCGGTCGATCGGCTGACCTTCATAAAAATGAATGAGTCTTGGATCACCACCAGCTACCAAGCACCTGATGCTGATGTAACCGAATAATTTTTTTTGAAATCTCAGATCCCTTCAAAGACTGCCTATGCTGATGCTGAGTGACTATCCCTGAGTAATTATCTTCTTCCTCCTCAATCATCACGCTGATAGCTTGTAAGAACATTTTTGGTTCTGGGCGCCACCACCAGTGCCTAAGGCACAATTTTTCAGCCCCTGTTTAACAGGGGCGTGTAATTACAATTTTTGATGTAATACTTTGCAGCAGGGCTCGTTCCTGCATTCCAACTAGAGTGTCTGTGAGGGGTTGCAGTGTTGTGGCACCAGCACCAGTGCCTAAGGCCCAATTTTTCTGCCCCTGTCTAACAGGGGCGTGTAATTACAATTTTTGATGCAATACTTTGCAGCAGGGCTCGTTCCTGCGTTCCAACTAGAGTGTCTGTGAGGGGTTGCAGTGTTGTGGCACCAGCACCAGTGCCTAAGGCCCAATTTTTCTGCCCCTGTCTAACAGGGGCGTGTAATTACAATTTTTGATGCAATACTTTGCAGCAGGGCTCGTTCCTGCGTTCCAACTAGAGTGTCTGTGAGGGGTTGCAGTGTTGTGGCACCAGCACCAGTGCCTAAGGCCTAATTTTTCAGCTCCTGTTCAACAGGGGCATGTAATTACAATTCTTGATCTAATATTTCACAGCAGGGCCCTGTGAGGGCTTACAGTGTTGTGGCCACAGCAACACCTAAGGCCCAAATTTCTGCTGAGTATATAGGGCAGGACCCTACTTTCAAACATCTAACTTACAAACGACTCCTACTTGCAAACGGAAGGAGACAACAGGAAGTGAGATGAAATCTACCCCTAGGAAGGGAAATTCTCTCCTGTAAGAGTTAATATGGGAAAACAATTTCTCCTTTCCACTGATGCTTTCCAATCCTTGTTCCACAAAAAAACCCAAATTTTCAAAAAACATTTTTCATTGGGACAAAAAAGTGAGGTGAAATCTTCTGAAGAGGAGGAAAGACAGCAAAACAAATGTCACAGGGGTGATAACCCTTCCCTATGTTTTCCAAAAAGCTTAGAAAAGATTTTTTGGCTGGAGCTAAACACGTTAAAAAAGTTCAAAATTACAAACAGATTCTACTTAACAACAAACCTACAGTCCCGGTCTTGTTTGCACCGCCTGTATACTGCTGTTCAGAGTATATAGGGCCTGGTGGCCCCACACCTTTCCTTATTTTAATTTGGGTGCGGGGTTCCCCTTAATATCCATACAAGACCCAAAGGGCCTGGTAATGGACTGGGGGGTACCCATGCCGTTTGTCTCACTGATTTTCATCCATATTGCCATGACCCGACATGACATTAAACCCGCAAGCAGTTTTAAATGAGATTTTTTCCTTTAAAAATGACATTTGGTGCAGGGACTGTTCTAAACATGGGAAACATGCGTCACTTTACAGGCATACTATAGACACCCCCCAGGTACGATATTTAAAGGAATATTTCACTTTTTTTTTTTTTACTTTAAGCATCATTAAAATCACTGCTCCCGAAAAAACGGCCATTTTTAAAAGTTTTTTTTGCATTGATACATGTCCCCTGGGGTAGGACCCGGGTCCCCAAACCCTTTTTAGGACAATACCATGCAAATTAGCCTTTAAAATGAGCACTTTTGATTTCGAACGTTCGAGTCCCATAGACGTCAATGGGGTTCTAACGTTCGTGCGAACTTTCGGTCCGTTCGCGGGTTCTGGTGCGAACCGAACCGGGGGGTGTTCGGCTCATCCCTATACCTGACATACACTGACTTACATACACTGACCTAACTCACACACACACTGACGTACCTGACATACACACACTGACCTACCTACCTGACATACACTGACCTACATACACTGACCTACCTGACCTACATACACTGACCCACACTGACCTACCTGACATACACTGACCTACCTGACCCACACACACTGACCTACCTGACCCACACTGACCTACACACACTGACCTACCTGAACCACACACACTGACCTACCTGACCCACACACACTGACCTACATACACTGACCTACCTCACATACACTGACCTACCTGCCATACACACACTGACCTACCTGACCCACACTGACCTACATACACTGACCTACCTCACATACACTGACCTACCTGACATACACACACTGACCTACCTGACATACACCGACCTACCTGACCCACACTGACCTACATACACTGACCTACATACAATGACCTACCTGACATACACTGACCTACCTGACTCACACACTGACCTACACACACTGACCTACATACACTGACCTACCTGACACACACACTGACCTACCTAACATACACTGACCTACCTGACATACACTGACCTACCTGACCCACCCACACTGACCTACATACACTGACCCACCCACACTGACCCACACTGACCTACACACACTGACCTACCTACCTGACATACACTGACCTACCTGACCCACCCACACTGACCCACACTGACCTACATACACTGACCCACCCACACTGACCTACCTGACCCACACTGACCTACATACACTGACCTACCTGACATACACTGACCCACCCACACTGACATACACAGACCTACATACAATGACCTACCTGACCCACACTGACCCACCCACACTGACCTACATACACTGACCTACATACATTGACCTACCTGACATACACCGATCTACCTGACCCACACACACTGACCTACCTACGTGACATATACTGACCTACATACACTGACCTACACTGACCTACCTGACCCACACTGACCTACGTGCACTGACCTACCTGACCCACCCACACTGACCTACCTACAATGACCTACCTGACATACACTGACCCACACACACTGAAATACCTGACGTACACTGACCTACCTGACCTACATACACTGACCTACCTGACCCACACTGACCTACATACACTGACCTACCTGACCCACACACACTGACCTACATACACTGACCTGGTCCCTGCCATACACACACTGACTGACCTACCTGTGTCCAGGTCCTGCAGCAGCAGCTCAGCCGTCGTGCTGGTGCGTGAGGCAGCCAGAGGAGAGCCGCCCGCCCGAGCACCGATGTCGCACAGCGGCCAAATTGTGCTTGCCGCCTTCTTCCTCTTCCTGTCACAGCGCGCTGGGATAGGACTGGGCGGCTCCAGTCCAGAAATGGCATGAGCACTAGCGCGGAGGAGGAGGAGGAAGTGCAATCCTCCTCCGCTTTGAATGCCGGGCAGTGTGGGCACAGTGGGCAGTGACGTCACTGGTTGCTAGCCGCTAGGCGGCTATAGTAACCAGTGACCAAGAGTAGAGGGGGGGCGGAGCTGGAGCCAGAGCCAGCGCTACCACGGCTCAGTCCGCCCCTGTCCCCTGCATTCTAGGACCGGGACAAGAGACTCGGGGCTATTAGCCCCAGGCTCGGGGCTGTAGCCCCAATAGCCACCCCCTGGTGACGCCTCTGCTATCAACATTCAACTGAATGCACATCCAGAGGGGGTTGTGATTGTGGCTGGCAATTTTAACCATGTGGAGCTAGAAATGGTTCTTCCTAAATTTTATAAGAATGTGCACTTTCCAACAAGGGAGAACAATATTTTAGATCAGGTATATACAAATGTTTCCAGTGCATAGTAAGCTACTTTGTTGCCACATCTTGGTCTATCAGATCATACCTCTTTAATGATGATCCCATGTTATAAGCCTCTTGTTTGCAGAACAAAACCAGATATTAAAATCATACAGATTTGGAGTGAGGAGTCAAATTCACTCCTGCAAGAGTGCTTTGAATTAACTGATTGGAATGTATTTGCACTTGATGCAGACTTATGCCCCGTACACACGGTCGGATTTTCCGATGGAAAATGTCAGATCGGAGCGTGTTGTCGGAAATTCCGACCGTGTGTGGGCTCTATCGGACATTTTCCATCGGATTTTCCGACACACAAAGTTGGAGAGCAAGAGATATAATTTTTACGACAACAAAATCCGTTGTCGGAAATTCCGATCGTGTGTACACAAATCCGACGGACAAAATGCCACGCATGCTCAGAATAAATAAAGAGATGAAAGCTATTGGCCACTGCCCCGTTTATAGTCCCGACGTACGTGTTTTACGTCACCGCGTTTAGAACAATCGGATTTTCCGACAACTTTGTGCGACTGTGTGTAGACAAAACAAGTTTGAGCCAACATCCGTCGGAAAAAATCCTAGGATTTTGTTGTCGGAATGTCCGAACAAAGACCGACCGTGTGTACGCCCTATTAGAGGAATATGCTTCATCTGTTCTAGCTTATATCCGCTTTTGTATGGAGATGTTCCTAGTTACAAAAACTATTAAGGTGTTCCCAAATCAAAAGCCTTGGTTGGATGGTAAAGTAAGGGCGCAGCTTAGAGCAAGGGATGTGGCCTTTAGATCGGGCGACCCTATGGCTTATAGGAAAGCTCGGAATGAATTAAAGAAAGGCATTAAGGAGGCTAAGCGTACATATAAACAGTGCATTGAATCTTATTTTGAAAATCAAAATTCTTGCAGCATGTGGTAGGGGATTAAAACAATGGTAGATTTTAAATCTAGCAATACACAGGTTTGTAAAGTGTTCCCTGACACCTTAAACCAATTTTTTGCTCGCTTTGAGGGCCAAAATATGAGATGTGAAACCTATAGTAAAGAACTAGTTGAGGATGACCATTTATTGGTATTAAAAATACATGGGGTCAGGTCAAATTTGAGGAAGATTGACATCAGAAAGGCAGCAGGACCAGACGGGGTGTCACTGTCAGGCCATATACTGAGGGGATGTGCAGACCAGTTAGCAGGTGTTTTTACTGATATTTTTAATTTGTCATTAAAGCAGGCTGCAGTACCTTCTTGTTTTAAATCTACTACTATTGTCCCAATACCTAAAAAATCAGCGGTATCATGCTTAAATGATTATCGCCCAGTTGCCCTAACTCCTATCATCATGAAATGTTTTGAGAGGCTCGTATTGTCACATCTTAAGGCAAGCATTCCTGTTGATCTGGATAAGTATCAGTTTGCCTATCGTGCAAATAGATGCACAGATGATGCAATTGCTATTGCATTGCATGCTGCCTTGACACATCTTGAGCACCCAAACACATATGTTAGGATGGTATTCATTGATTTTAGCTCTGCATTTAACACAGTAGTCCCTGACAAATTAGTGAAAAAGTTAAAAGCTTTGGGCCTATGTCCATTGCTGCGCTCATGGATTATGGATTTTCTAACAAACAGGCCACAAATGGTGAGAATAGGAGATCAGATGTCTAACACTATTATTTTGAATACAGGGGTACCACAGGGATGTGTGTTAAGTCCGGCCTTGTTTACATTGTTCACGCATGACTGTACTCCCATTCATGCGTCTTACACTATAGTGAAGTTTGCGGATGACACCACTTTAGTGGGACTCATACAAGATAATGATGCTTATAGGCAGGAAATTCAACATTTGGTTGAGTAGTGTAGAGAAAATTATTTTAATACTCAATACGGCAAAAACTAAAGAAATAATAGTGGATTATAGGAGATCAAGAAAGATCAATCATTGCCCGGTTCATATAGGTGGTGAGGAGGTGGAAAGGGTGGACACTAGGGATGAGCCGAACACCCCCCTGTTCGGTTCGCACCAGAACATGCGAACAGGAAAAAGGTTCGTTCGAACATGCGAACACCGTTAAAGTCTATGGGACACGAACATGAATAATCAAAAGTGCTAATTTTAAAGGCTTATATGAAAGTTATTGTCATAAAAAGTGTTTGGGGACCTGGGTCCTGCCCCAGGGGACATGGATCAATGCAAAAAAAAGTTTTAAAAACGGCCGTTTTTTAAGGGGCAGTGATTTTAATAATGCTTAAAGTCAAACAATAAAAGTGTAATATCCCTTTAAATTTCGTACCTGGGGGGTGTCTATAGTATGCCTGTAAAGGGGCGCATGTTTCCTGTGTTTAGAACAGTCTGACAGCAAAATGACATTTTGAAGGAAAAAACTCATTTAAAACTACTCGCGGCTATTGCATTGCCGACAATACACATAGAAGTTCATTGATAAAAACGGCATGGGAATTCCCCAAAGGGGAACCCCGAACCAAAATTAAAAAAAAAAAAGACGTGGGAGTCCTCCTAAATTCCATACCAGGCCCTTCAGGTCTGGTATGGATATTAAGGGGAACCCCGGCCAAAAAAAAAAACGGCGTGGGGTCCCCCCAAAAATCCATACCATACCCTTATCCGAGCACGCAACCTGGCAGGCCGCAGGAAAAGAGGGGGGGACGAGAGTGCGGCCCCCCCTCCCTCCTGAACCGTACCAGGCCACATGCCCTCAACATTGGGAGGGTGCTTTGGGGTAGCCCCCCAAAGCACCTTGTCCCCATGTTGATGAGGACAAGGGCCTCATCCCCACAACCCTGGCCGGTGGTTGTGGGGGTCTGCGGGCGGAGGGCTTATCGGAATCTGGAAGCCCCCTTTAACAAGGTGACCCCCAGATCCCGGCCCCCCCCCTGTGTGAAATGGTAAGGGGGTACATAAGTACCCCTACCATTTCACGAAGAAAGTGTCAAAAATGTTAAAAATGACAAGAGACAGTTTTTGACAATTCCTTTATTTAAATGCTTCTTCTTTCTTCGATCTTCCTTCATCTTCTGGTTCTTCTGGCTCTTCTGGTTCTTCCTCCGGCGTTCTCGTCCAGCATCTCCTCCGCGGCGTCTTCTGTCTTCTTCTCCTCGGGCCGCTCCGCACCCATGGCATGGGGGGAGGCTCCCGCTCTTCTCTTCTTCTTTTCTTCTCTTCTTCATTTTCTTCTCCGGGCCGCTCCGCAATCCATGCTGGCATGGAGGGAGGCTCCCGCTGTGTGACGGCGCTCCTCGTCTGACAGTTCTTAAATAACGGGGGGGGGGGCCACCCGGTGACCCCGCCCCCCTCTGACGCACGGTGACTTGACGGGACTTCCCTGTGGCATTCCCCGTGACGTCACAGGGAAGTCCCGTCAAGTCACCGTGCGTCAGAGGGGGGCGGGGTCACCGGGTGGCCCCGCCCCCCGTTATTTAAGAACTGTCAGACGAGGAGCGCCGTCACACAGCGGGAGCCTCCCTCCATGCCAGCATGGATTGCGGAGCGGCCCGGAGAAGAAAAGAAGAAAAGAAGAAGAGAAGAAGAGAAGAAAAGAAGAAGAGAAGAGCGGGAGCCTCCCCCCCATGCCATGGGTGCGGAGCGGCCGAGGAGAAGAAGATAGAAGACGCCGCGGAGGAGATGCTGGACGAGAACGCCGGAGGAAGAACCAGAAGAGCCAGAAGAACCAGAAGAACCAGAAGATGAAGGAAGATAGAAGAAAGAAGAAGCATTTAAATAAAGGAATTGTCAAAAACTGTCTCTTGTCATTTTTAACATTTTTGACACTTTTTTCGTGAAATGGTAGGGGTACTTATGTACCCCCTTACCATTTCACACAGGGGGGGGGCCGGGATCTGGGGGTCACCTTGTTAAAGGGGGCTTCCAGATTCCGATAAGCCCTCCGCCCGCAGACCCCCACAACCACCGGCCAGGGTTGTGGGGATGAGGCCCTTGTCCTCATCAACATGGGGACAAGGTGTTTTGGGGGGCTACCCCAAAGCACCCTCCCAATGTTGAGGGCATGTGGCCTGGTACGGTTCAGGAGGGAGGGGGGCCGCACTCTTGTCCCCCCCTCTTTTCCTGCGGCCTGCCAGGTTGCGTGCTCGGATAAGGGTCTGGTATGGATTTTTGGGGGGACCCCACGCCGTTTTTTTTTTTTTTTTGGCGCGGGGTTCCCCTTAAAATCCATACCAGACCTGAAGGGTCTGGTATGGAATTTAGGGGGAACCCCACGTCATTTTTTTTTTAAATTTTGGCCGGGGTTCCCCTTAATATCCATACCAGACCTGAAGGGCCTGGTATGGAATTTAGGGGGACTCCCACGTCTTTTTTTTTTTAATTTTGGTTCGGGGTTCCCCTTTGGGGAATTCCCATGCCGTTTTTATCAATGAACTTCTATGTGTATTGTCGGCAATGCAATAGCCGCGAGTAGTTTTAAATGAGTTTTTTCCTTCAAAATGTCATTTTGCTGTCAGACTGTTCTAAACACAGGAAACATGCGCCCCTTTACAGGCACACTATAGACACCCCCCAGGTACGAAATTTAAAGGGATATTACACTTTTATTGATTGACTTTAAGCATTATTAAAATCACTGCTCCTGAAAAAACGGCCGTTTTTAAAACTTTTTTTTGCATTGATCCATGTCCCCTGGGGCAGGACCCAGGTCCCCAAACACTTTTTATGACAATAACTTGCATATTAGCCTTTAAAATTAGCACTTTTGATTTCTCCCATAGACTTTTAAAGGGTGTTCCGCGGCATTCGAATTTGCCGCGAACACCCCAAATTGTTCGCTGTTCGGTGAACTTGCGAACAGCCAATGTTCAAGTCGAACATGAGTTCGACTCGAACTCGAAGCTCATCCCTAGTGGACACTATTAAATTTTTGGTAGTACATATTACAAGGGAGTTGTCATGGTCTCAAAATACTTTTTTTCTAGTGAAAAAAGCACAGCAGAGACTGTTTTTCCTTCGGAGACTGAAGCAGGCTGGATTGCCTTTAAGGCTTCTGGTCAATTTCTATCACTGTACCATTGAGAGTATTCTTCTCCACTGCCCTGTAGTGTGGTATGCCAGCTGCAGGGCGGAGGATAAGAAGTGCCTGTCTCGTGTGGTGAAAACAGCACAGCGGATCATAGGAACAGATCTACCAAATTTGGACACAGCATATGCCAGCCGATTAAAAAAGCGGGCAAAAGCTATTAGTTTTGATCCAACCCACCCAGGTTACAGTGTGTTTGTCCCATTGCCATCAGGAAAAAGATATAGAACACTTAAAACGCACACTAATCGCTTAAAGCATAGTTTTTTCCTAGGGCCGTATTGTCCATAATCCCATCAGGTACAGTGTTTTAGGAATCTTATGTAGAATTTTAACATTCTTTTATTTATTTATTTTTAAATAACATTTTAGATCTTGATATATTTTAATAGATATGTGGGCATGTGCTAGGAGTATGTATGTGTGGTTTTCTTGAGAAATGTTTTATTGCTGCTGTAAAGAGTATCCGAAAAAATGTTGTTGTATGTATACAATGACAATAAAGTATATCTATCTATCTGTACTTAAGGGCCGATGGGGTACATTTGTCAGCCGTCAGGATTGACATGTGGTTCCTGGGGCTCCAGGATGGGCTGCAGCGGGCCTCCCACGGGTAAGGTGGTCACCAGTGGGAGTCTGTGGCATGGGTCTCTGGTTCGTGTAGGTTGGAATGGTGGAAGGTAAACAGGATATGGTGTGGGGAGGGTTGGACCTATCTCTGTATGGTACCTTCCCTAGCTGGAAATAATGGGCTACCGGTCATCGGGCTGCAGTGGTATGAAGTTGGCAATGATTCGTCCCTGTGCTAGTGGGATCACGGCTAGGGGCCAAGGATACTGTGGTGGTGGTGTTGCAGCCGATGCGGTAGATATACCTTCCTTTACGAACCTCAGACAGAGCAGGAGTTTAAAAAAGTTGGGGTTTATTATAAGTGTTTATATATATATATATATATATATAATATATTATGGTTATATATACTTAAAGCGGAGTTCCACACAAAAATGGAACTTCCGCTTTTCGGAACCCTCCCCCCCTCCGGTGTCACATTTGGCACCTATCAGGGGGGAGGGGGGTGCAGATACCTGTCTAAGACAGGTATTTGCATCCACTTCCGGCATAGACTCCCACGGGAGTCTATGCCTCTTCCTGTCCCTCCGCGCTGTCTCCTGGGAAACACACAGGTCCCAGGAGATAGCGGGGGACCAGTTACGATGCGCAGCGTGACTCACGCATGCGCAGTAGGGAACCAGGAAGTGAAGCCGCAACGCTTCACTTCCTGATTCCCTCACCCAGGATGGCGGCGGCAGCTGCCGAGAATCGAGCGGGTTATCGGCGTCGGCTGCCAACATCGCTGGACCCTGGGACAGGTAAGTGGCCATTTATTAAAAGTCAGCAGCTGCAGTATTTGTAGCTGCTGGCTTTTAATATATTTTTTTTTTTTTTTAGGTGGATTTAGGTGGACTCCCTCTTTAAATTGAGTTTATTTTTATAAAAATTGTTATTTGTTAGTAAAGGGGCCGGATGTACATTTAATCCAGAAGGTATGTGGTGATCATTTTAATAAGTAAGGTAAGGCAAGTAGTGGAATGGGTTTTGGTTAAGGGGAGCACACGAAAATCAGCTATACACCAGTCATATACACAACAGCCAATAGATGAGTATGACCATCACTACACTTATGTACTGTAGGTTGCACCAAACGTTTTTACAAACTGACAGCTGAAAAAAGATGAGCTTTTAAGAGACAAACTGTAATGTGAACGTGATGCCTTTGGCTTATGTACTTTAAGTTGTTATTGGGTACACTACATTAATTCAGGATGTAAAGTTTTAGTTTCTTTGAGTTGATTTATTCTATCTTTTGCAAACAATTTAAGAAATTGTAGTTTTCTTTTAAAATCAAATCAATATTATTTTGATCTATTGTCACAGGGCCCTTAACCACTTCTTTACCAGGCATTTAGACACCTTCCTGCCCAGGCCAATTTTCAGCTTTCAGCGCTGTCGCAATTTGAATGACAATTGCACGGTCATGCTACACTGTACCCAAACAAATTTTTTATCATTTTGTTTCCACAAATAGAACTTTCTTTTGGTGGTATTTAATTACCCCTGCAATTTTTATTTTTTGCGCAACAAATAAAAAAAAGACCGAAAATTTGGGAAAAAAAAACAAGTTTTTCTTTGTTTCTGTTATTTTTTTGTAAATAAGTACGTTTTCTTCTTCACTGAAGGGCACTGATATGGCTGTACTGACGGGCATTGATAAGGCGGCACTGATGGGCACTCATAGGCGGCACTGATGGGTACTGATAGGTGGGCACTGATGGGCTTGGATGGGCACTGATGGTTGGCACTGAAGATACTGATGGGAGGCATTGCTGGGCATCCTTGTTTTGTAATGTGCCACAGAGGTGCCAGTCAGTGCCAGTCCCATTTGTGGGCACTGATTGGCATATTTTGGGCATATTTTTTCACATGTGGATGGCCATGGGGGATGTACCTGGCCATCCACATGCTTGGGGCTTCCCCGGTGGTCCTGGGGGCTTCCCTGGTGGTCTAGTGTGGGCATCTGAGGGTGAGGGCTGTGCTGATAAACAATCAGCGCAGACCCCCTCTGTCAGGAGAGCAGCCGATCGGTTCTCCTCTACTCGCGTCTGTCAGACACGAGTGAGGAAAAGCCATTCAATGGCTTTTGCTGTTTACATCGTGATCAGCTGTAATTGGACACGGCTGATCATGTGGTAAAGAGCCTCCGCCGGAGGCTCTTTCCCGAGATCGGTATATCGGTGTGTCAGACTGACACACCGCGCCACCAATCGCCGTGATGTGCGCCCCCACGGGAGCGCGGTGGTTGTTATCCTGCAGGGCGTCAAATGACGCCCCGTCAGGATAACTGAACCACCACCCGGCCGTCATTCTGCTATAGGCCGGGCGGGAAGTGATTAACCGGTTCAATACAGGGCATTTTCACCCCCTTCCTTCCCAGACCAATTTTTAGTTTTCAGCGCTGTTGCACTTTAAGCGACAATTGCGCCGTCATGCAACATTGTACCCAAACAAAATTGAGGTCCTTTCTTCCCCACAAATAGAGCTTTCTTTTGGTGGTATTTGATCACCTCTGCGGTTTTTATTTTTTGCGCTATAAACAAAAGAAGAGCGACAATTTTGAAAAAAAAACACAATATTTTTTACTTTTTGCTATAATAAATATCCCAATTTAAAAAAAAAAAAAAAAAAAAAAAATCGCAATAAGCGTATATTGATTGGTTTGCGCAAAAGTTATAGCGTCTACAAAATACGGGATAGATTTATGGCATTAAAATTGTTTTATTTATTTATTTTACTAGTAATAGCGGCGATCTGTGATTTTTTTTTTTTCGTGACTGCGACATTATGGTGGACACATCGGACACTTTTGACACATTTTTAGGACCATTCACATTTATACAGCGATCAATGCTATAAAATTGCATTGATTACTGTATAAATGTGACAGGCAGGGAAGGGGTTAACCACTAGGGGGAGACGAGGGGATAAATGTGTTTCCTAGGGGAGTGATTCTAACTGTAGGGGGAGGAGATTCACAAGGGGAGGAGACTGATCGGTGTTCCTCTGTACTGGGAACACAGATCAGTCTCCTCTCACCTGACAGGACGTGGATCTGTGTGTGTTTACACACACAGATCCACGGTCCTGCTTGGTTAACGGGCAATCGCGGGTGCCCGCCGGACATCGCGGCCGCCGGGCACAGGCACCGGATCCCGAGCAACGCGGCGGCGCACGCTCGCCCCCTAGACGGCCGGGAAGCCCAGGACGTCATATGACAGCCACCCAGGATGGGAGATCCCACCGTCATTTGACTATGGGCGGGTACTGAAGCGGTTAAATGGCATAGGGCCTATGGGTTGGTCAGTGCCTACTCTGCCCATTTGGTAATCCAGCACTGATGACATCTGTATGCCAATGACGACATCAAAACGGAATGGCTCAAGAAAACTATACTTTTATTATAATAGACATTTTTACAGTGCGAATGTGCCTAACATTTACAAAGCATGTTATCTCCCAAATAACTTAATAATCTCTAAAAAAAAATCCCAGAAAGTTGGAAAAGATAATAATACATGAAATAAAACATTTTGCTATACAGAGGGCTTGGTGTATTATAGTACTGTGACTAGGGATGAGTAGAACACCACCCGGTTCGGTTTGCACCAGAACTTGCGAACGGACCAAAACTTTGCACGAACGTTAGAACCCCATTGAAGTCTATGGGACTCGAACGTTCAAAATCCCGTGCTTAGAACAGTCCCTGCGCAAAATGACATTTTTAAAGGGATAAAAGTCATTTAAAACTGCTTACGCCTTTAATGTAATGTCGGGTCCCGGTAATATGGATGAAAATGAGTGAGACAAACGGCATGGGTACCCCCTCCCCCAGTCCATTACCAGACCCTTTGGGTCTTGTATGGATATTAAGGGGAACCCCGCACCCAAATTAAAAAAAAGGAAGGGCGTGGGGCCCCAGGCCCTCTGAACAGCAGTATACAGGCGGTGCAAAGAAGACAGGGACTGTAGGTTTGTTGTCAAGTAGAATCTCTTTGTAATTTTGAACTGGTACATTTTTAAAGTGTTTAGCTCCAGTCAAAAAATATCTATTTTAAGCTTTTTGGAAAACATAGGGAAGGGTTATCACCCCTGTGATATTTGTTTTGCTGTCTGTGCTCCTCTTCAGATTTCACCTCACTTTCTGTCCCAAATGTTTTTTGAAAATTTGGGGTTTTTAGTGAAACAAGGATTGGTGATAAAGCATCAGTGGAAAGGAGAAACGTTTTTCCCATAGTAACTCTTACAGGAGAGAATTTCCCTTCCTAGGGGTAGATTTCATCTCACTTCCTGTTGTCTCCTTCCGTTTGCAAGTAGGAATCGTTTGTAAGTTGGATGTTTGAAAGTAGGGGCCTGCCCTATATACTCTGCAGAAATTGTGGCCTTAGGTGTTGGTGTTGCCACAACACTGTAAGCCCTCACAGGGCCCTGCTGTGAAATATTAGATCAAGAATTGTAATTACATGCCCCTGTTGAACAGGGTCAGAAAAATTGGGCCTTTGGTGATGGTGGTGGTGGTGCAGGTGCCACAACACTAAGTCCTCACAGTTACTCTTGGTGGGCGCTGGAACAGGCCCTGCTGTGAAATATTAGATCAAGAATTGTAATTACATGTCCCTGTTGAACAAGGGCAGAAAAATTGGGCCTTAGGCACTGGTGCCAAAACACTGCAACCCCTCACAGATACTCTAGTTGGAGCGCAGGAATGAGCCTTCCTGCAAAATATTGCATCAAAAATTGTAATTACACGCCCCTGTTAAACAGGGGCAGAAAATATTATTCGGTTACATCAGCATCAGGTGCTTGGTATCTGGTGGTGATCCAAGACTGATTCATTTTTATGAAGGTCAGTCGATCGACCGAGTCGGTGGACAGGCGCACCCTGTAATCGGTTACAAAGCCTCCAGCAGCATTGAATGTGCGTTCTGAAAGAATGCTGTATGCAGGACAGGCCAGTAGCTCAATTGCATACTGTGCAAGCTCTGGCCAGTGATCCATCCTCAAGACCCAGTAACCCAGAGGATTTTCGGTGGGAAAGGTGTCCAAGTCAGATCTTGCCCCTAGGTATTCCTGCACCATGTAAAACAGACGTTGGCGATGGTTGCTGAAACCGATCATACCTTGGGGCTGTGGACTAAAAAATTGTCTGAACGCATCGGTCAGAAGGCCACCTTCTCCAATGCTCCTTCTTTGACTGACCTAAGCCTCAGCAACACGTTGTCCAGGAATAGGAGTTTGTAACCTTCCAGTCTCTGGGAACGCCTTGCACAGACCTTTCTGCAAGGCCTCCCGAAGATGTTTCATCCTCTGCTCCCTCTGCGATGGCAAGATAAGGTCCGCAACCTTACCCTTGTAACGTGGATCAAGGAGGGTTGCCAGCCAGTAACGATCCCTCTCCTTGATACCACGAATACGGGGATCCTTCCGCAGGCTTTGCAGGATCAGGGAGGCCATGAAGCGTAGGTTTGCTGAGGCATTCGGTCCAGAGTCCTCTGGGTCACTAAGGACGACATGGTCCGCAGCCACCTCCTCCCAGCCACGTACAAGTCTATGTGTTTCTTGGGACTGATCCCTTAAAGACTGCTGCTGATGCTGAGTGCCAGGCTCCACCTTCATACTGACACAATCTTCCTCCTCCTCCTCTTCCTGTGTGATCGGCGGGCACGCAGGAACACTGTCTGGATAAAGGGGGCCTTGAGAGCTAAGGAAGCCCTCCTCTTCCTGCCTCTGTTCTGCCTCAAGTGCCCTGTCCATTATTCCACGCAGCGTGTGCTCCAACAGGTGGACAAGGAGGACAGTGATGCATGCACTGTCACTGCTCACCATCCTTGTGGCCTCCTCAGATGGTGACAGGACAGTGCATGCATCCCTGATCATGGCCCACTGGCATGGGGAAAAAAAAAAAAAAACAATCTCCCCTGACCCTGTCCTGGTGCCATAGTCGCACAGGTACTCATTGATGGCCCTCTGCTGCGTGTGCAGCCGCTGCAGCATGGCCAACGTTGAGTTCCACCTGGTGGGCATGTCACAGATTAGGCGGTTCTTGGGCAGGTTAAATTCCTTTTGGAGGTCAGCCAGCCGAGCACTGGCATTATATGACCGGCGGAAATGCACACAGACTTTCCTGGCCTACCTCAGGACATCCTATAAGCCCGGGTACCTGCCCAAGAACTGCTGCACCACAAAGTTAAGGACGTGAGCCAAACAGGGCACATGGGTCAGTTGTCCCTGTCGGGGGGCGGAGAGGAGGTTGGTGCCATTGTTGCAAACCACCATTCCTGCCTTAAGCTGGCGTGGCGTCAACCACCTCTGAACCTGCCCCTGCAGAGCTGACAGAATCTCTGCCCCAGTGTGGCTTATGTCCCCCAAGCACCGCATAGCATCTTTTGGCCTGCGTATTGCGTAGCCCCTTGAACACCTACGGAGCACCGCTGGTTCCGAGGACAAAGCACAGGAAGAGGCCATGGAGGAAGAAGAAGAGGAGGGGGTGGAGGAGAGAGGTGTGTCAGAATCACCAGTAGTAGCATTTTGGAGGTGTGGTGGCGGAACAACTTCCAACACTTCTGCACCTTGTCCTGCATCCTTCCCAGCTGCCAGAAGAGTCACCCAATGCGTCGTGAAACTTAGGTAACATCCCTGTCCATGCCTGCTGGACCATGAGTCAGTGGTAATATGCACCTTACCGCTGACCGCCCTGTCCAGCGAGGCCAAGACATTGCCTTCCACATACCGGTAGAGAGCCGTAATCGCCTTCCGTGAGAAAAAGTGGCGTTTGGGAACTTGCCACTAAGGAACCGCACATTTCACAAACTCACGGAAGAGGGCAGAGTCTACCAACTGAAAAGGTAGCAGGTGAAGTGCTAGCAATTTTGCCAAGCTAGCATTCAACCGCTGTGCATGTGGATGGCTGGGAGCGAACTTCTTTCTGTGGTGCAGCAGCTGGGGCAGGGAAATTTGCCTGGTACAATCTGACGTTGGTGTACCGATAGCAGATTGCCCGCAAGTACTTGGCTGTGACACACCTAATTATACACCTTCATTCCTCTCAGTGCAGCTCTCAGAGAGGACTGAAGGTATAGTGGGGTTGGAGATCCCAGCTGATGAGGAGCAAGGAGAGGTCCTCTTTGTTCTTTGGTGTGGGTCTTTTAGGTACGCTTGCCAACGAACTGCATGGCAGGTCAACATATGTCTGGTCAAGCATGTGGTGTCCAAGTGGGAGATGTTTTGGCCACGCGAGATACGCTTGAGACATATGTTGCAAATAGCAGCGGTGCGATCTGATGCACTCGTCTCAAAAAAGGCCCACACCAAAGAACTTTTGGAATAATGCACAGAGACAGCAGCGCCCTCCACATGCGTAGCTCTGTGGTGTGATGCAGTCAGTGTACTGCCCTTAAGCTGGCCCCTGGAGGGCATCCTGCCTCGTTGGTGATGTGCCTCCTCCTCCTCTCTCCTATCAGGCACCAATGTGGAGTCAGTGAAGTCATCATCCCCTCCCTCCTCATCACTGGAGCAAACCTGGCAGTATGCTGCAGCAGGGGGAACATGACTGCCAAATTGCTGTCCTTTTTGGGCACCCCCTCTGTCTGGGCTCATGTTGCTGCCTTCCTCTGGCTGAGTACCATCATTGGAGCCTTCAAAACGCTGGGCATCCTCCTGAAGCATGTACCCAACCCTGTGGTCAAACAGTTCGGGGGACTCCTCAGGAGGACACGGTGGGGCTAGGGAAGGAGTGACTGATGCCATTGAGCCGAGGGAAGAGGCCGCATTGGCAGCTGCTTTGACAGACAAAGTACCCTAAACCTGAGTGAGAGAGGATGAGGAGGATGAGGACGGCTTGGTCATCCATTCGACCAAGTCTTCCGCATGTTGCCTACTGCCAAAAAAGGTCAAGCGTGTCCCACAGCCACGTGCTGATGAGGATGCACCATGTCCACGACCAGCACTGTTGCCTCTAGACACAGAGCCTGCTTGCCCTCTTTTATTGGCTTGTGACTGTCTGCCTCTCCTTGTTGGCCTTCCAGACATACTATTGGCCTGCAGTGAGATGTAGCTGCACAAATCTGGTATGTATGTATAATATATATATACACACACACACACACATATATATACATATACACACACCGATTATACTGCAGCTAGCAGAATCATCTGCCTGCTTGTAGTATTATTAGTATGAGAACACCTGCACTTGTCTTCAGGTAGCTATACTGTAGGAGCAACTGTGCAGGGTACACAGTACACTAACTGGAAATACTTCAAGAGCCTGCCTGTGCTATTAATAGGATCAGAAGAAGCACACAAGCACCTGGCTTCAGGTAGCTATACTGTAGGTGCAACTGTGCAGGGTACACAGTACAGTAACTGGAAATATTGTAAAAACACCTGCCTGTCAGTATATTAGGAAGAGAATAACAGGAACAGATCTAGCTAAACTAAATACAGTGTGTGTGTAATAAATATATATATAACATATATACATACACACACACACACACACACACAATACACTGTAAGTGCAGCTGACTCGACCTGCCTACTTTATCTAACTTAAATCAAATGACAGTCTCTGTCTATCTCTCTCCACCGCAACACACTACACAGGGACGACGTGCAGGCGGCCTTATATAGTGTGGGGCGTGTACTAAACCCCGAGCCATAATTGGCCAAAGCCTCCCTGGCTTTGGCCAATTATGGCTCTCTGTACACACGGCGCTGTGATTGGCCAAGCATGCGGGTCATAGTGCATGCTTGGCCAATCATCAGCCAGCAATGCACTGCGATGCTGCAGTGAATTATGGGCCATGACGCGCCATTCGAATTTGGCATGAACGGCCCATAACGTTGTAAACGACCGAACACATGATGTTCGAGTTGAACATGCGTTCGACTCTAACACGAAGCTCATCCCGAACTGTGACTATAGTTCATGAGAATCCTCATGCACTTACCACAAGGAAGATGTTTTTACGTATTTCATAATATTGGACAAGCAGTGGCTTTAAAAAATATAATTTTAAAGTATAAGTAAAGGCAAAACTTTTTTTTTACATTTTGGATACAGTGGAGAGGGATTAGAACATCTGTCATTTTTTTATTGCTGTCTCTTTCCCCATTAGGGAGATTGACTGTCTCTATTTATCCTGTTTACCATTATCATTAAAAGTCAAAGTAAAAGAGAATACCAAATTTTGGGTTGTCCCAGGAAATCTTCCAAAGGGGACACAAGTTCTGGGTATTTGGGGGTCCCCAAGAGATTCCCTAAACCACATATTTTTCAAACTTGTTTACAAGTTAAAATATTTTTTTTTTTGCTAGAAAATTACTTAGAACCCCCAAACATTATATATTTTTTTCAGACACCCTAGAGACTAAAATGGTGGTTGTTGCAATACCTTATGTAGCACCGTATTTGCGCAGCAGTCTTACAATTGCAATTGTTTGGAAAAAATACACTTTTTTGAATTAAAAAATAGGACATCAGAAAAGTTAGCCCAATTTTTTTTCTATATTTTGAAACATAATGCTACACTGAGTAAATTGATACCTAACATGTCATGCTTCAAAATTGCGCCCACTTGTGGAATGGCAACAAACTTTTGCACTTAAAAATCTCCATTAAAAATGTCTACAGGTTACTGGTTTTGGGTTACAGAGGAGGTCTAATGCTAGAATTATTGCTCTCACTCTAACAATTGCGGCGATACCTCACATGTGTGGTTTGAACACCAATTTTCATATGCGGGCACAACTTACGTTGCGTGCAAAATCGGCAGGACGGAGCGCTTTAAATTTTTTTTCTTATTTATTTTGCTTTTTATTTTTTATTTTTACACTGCCCTTAAAAAAAAAAAAAAAAAAAAAAAAGGGTCACTTTTATTCCTATTACAAGGAATGTAAACATCCCTTGTAATAGAAAAAAAGCATGACATGACGTCTTCAATGTGAGATCTGGGGTCAAAAAGACACTTAAATGCAATAAAAAAAAAAAGGTATTTTTTTTTCCAAAAAAAACAAATTTCCTCTTTAAGACCATTGGGCGGAAGTGACGTTTGATGTCACTTCCATCATCCAATGTTATGGACCCAAGTGGGGGCCATCTTTCCCTCACTCGGCTCCAGGCTCCGGTAAGCGTCGGAGACAACCAGAGCGCAGCTCTCTGTGTATCTCTGTGTATCAGTCAGTCTTTGGTATACTTGTATCCAACATTGTTGTTGTGTGTTCTTATATTCTCTTCAGTATGCAAAACATCTGGGTGAAGTTTTTTCCTTTTTACTGCTGTACACACATATTGGGGTTGCTCAATGCTGGATATGTAATTACTGAAGTCTCATAGTCAGCCACAACGTGTCTGGGGACATGCCGGTCAGAGCTACTCATACATATATAAATATACCTATAGCTTCTGTAGGCAAATTATACATACAGCTTGATCACATTTTATATTTAATTACATATTGGAGGATTTTATATTACTTGGCTGGATACCATTTCCTAAAGGAAACTTGTGCTAAGAGAAATAATAACATGGCCGTCATTTCATTACTGCCCCACCTCTTTATCTCCTCCAATCACAGAGTGTTTTGCATTCACTGAGAAAAATGAGACGCATACTCTGAATGAGGCCCTTGCTGAGAGAGCACCCACCCATGGGTACTATGGTAGGGCAGCCACTTGGCACAGGACTTGGAAAACTGTGGTAATCGAGGCAGCAGCTGGACTCTGACAGGAACAGTCATGCACTGTTAGAGCTCCGCTCTGTGTGAGGAGAAAAGCTACTAAATGCCTGGGACCGGCAGGCTCCGGTTACACAGATACACACCAGACAACTCCTGGAGCACAGAGGTATCATTTGGAGCAAAAATTATGGTGTTAGGAGGCATCTGCACCAAAAACAAAAACCCTTCCATTAAGGCAACCATAGCGCGCACTGCAGCAAAAATGGCGTCGATACCTTCCTCCTCAAAAGCGCTCTCACAGAAACACCAGCCTATACAGACAGCCTCTCCTGGTGAGTGACTCAGAAATTAATTACATACAGTCTATTTCACAAGATTCCCCCGCCTCTTCAGCACTATTAAAGAGGAGGGCCCATGAAAAAAAAAAAAAAAAAAATTAAAAGTCAGCAGCTACAAATACTGCAGCTGCTGACTTTTAATTGGACGCTTACCTGTCCCAGGGTCCAGCGATGCGGGGGAATCGAAGCCCCACTCCTCTCCCCCTCTGTTAAGCGGCGCCGGCATTGCAACTGTGGGCGCCGGGCTGTGGCTTCACAGCCTGGCACCCACTGCGCAAGCGCGAGCGGCGCCGCGCGCCGTGATTGGCCGCTCAGTCACCTGGGAACTGTAATGGGTCCCAGATGATTGACAGGAGGGAGGGAGCAGAGCTGAGTCCTTCCTGTGCCGAGGGGGAAGTGATGTCACCAGTCCAGGCACTGGAAGAGGCAGACTACAAGGGACCCCCTAGCAACAGGCATTTAGAGGTAAGTAAAAAAAAAAAAAAAATTCTAAATGTTTTTTTTTTTATTTTTTTTGGCACAGTCATGGATTTTTTTTTTTTTTTTTTTTTTTTTAGGGTGGAACACCACTTTAAGGCAATTTGAAAAAATGCTTAACAAAGCTCTGAGGCAAACTTCAGAACATATCACTTAACCACTTGAGCCCCGGACCATTATGCTGCCTAAGGACCAGAGGTCTTTTTCCAATTTGGCACTGCATCGCTTTAACTTTTAATTGCGCGATCATGCAATGCTGTACCCAAACGAAATTTGCGTCCTTTTCTTCCCACAAATAGAGCTTTCTTTTGATGGTATTTGATCACCTCTGCAGTTTTTATTTTTTGCGCTACAAACGGAAAAAGACCGAAAATTTTGAAAAAAAATGATATTTTCTACTTTTTGTTATAAAAAAAATCCAATAAACTCAATTTTAGTCATACATTTAGGCCAAAATGTATTCGGCCACATGTCTTTGGTAAAAAAAATGTCAATAAGCGTATATTTATTGGTTTGCGCAAAAGTTATAGCGTCTACAAACTAGGGTACATTTTCTGGAATTTACACAGCTTTTAGTTTATGACTGCCTATGTCATTTCTTGAGGTGCTAAAATGGCAGGGCAGTACAAAACCCCCCCAAATGACCCCATTTTGGAAAGTAGACACCCCAAGGAAATTGCTGATAGGCATGTTGGACCCATTGAATATTTATTTTTTTTGTCCCAAGTGATTGAATAATGACAAAAAAAAAAAAAAATATTTACAAAAAGTTGTCACTAAATGATATATTGCTCACACAGGCCATGGGCCTATGTGGAATTGCACCCCAAAATACATTCAGCTGCTTCTCCTGAGTACGGGGATACCACATGTGTGGGACTTTTTGGGAGCCTAGCCGCGTACGGGACCCCGAAAACCAATCACCGCCTTCAGGATTTCTAAGGGTGTAAATTTTTGATTTCACTCTTCACTGCCTATCACAGTTTCGGAGGCCATAAAATGCCCAGGTGGCACAACCCCCCCCAAATGACCCCATTTTGGAAAGTAGACACCCCAAGCTATTTGCTGAGAGGCATATTGAGTCCATGGAATATTTTATATTTTGACACAAGTTGCGGGAATGTGACACTTTTTTTTTTTTTTTTTTGCACAAAGTTGTCACTAAATGATATATTGCTCACACAGGCCATGGGCATATGTGGAATTGCACCCCAAAATACATTTAGCTGCTTCTCCTGAGTATGGGGATACCACATGTGTGGGACTTTTTGGGAGCCTAGCCGCGTACGGGGCCCCGAAAACCAATCACCGCCTTCAGGATTTCTAAGGGCGTGAATTTTTGATTTTACTCTTCACTGCCTATCACCGTTTCGGAGGCCATGGAATGCCCAGGTGGCACAAAACCCCCCCAAATGACCCCATTTTGGAAAGTAGACACCCCAAGCTATTTGCTGAGAGGCATGGTGAGTATTTTGCAGCTCTCATTTGTTTTTGAAAATGAAGAAAGACAAGAAAAAACATTTTTTTTTTTTCTTTTTTCAAATTTCAAAACTTTGTGACAAAAAGTGAGGTCTGCAAAATACTCACTATACCTCTCAGCAAATAGCTTTGGGTGTCTACTTTCCAAAATGGGGTCATTTGGGGGGGTTTTGTGCCACCTGGGCTTTCCATGGCCTCCGAAACTGTGATAGGCAGTGAAGAGTGAAATCAAAAATTCACGCCCTTAGAAAGCCTGAAGGCGGTGCTTGGTTTTCGGGGTCCCGTACGCGGCTAGGCTCCCAAAAAGTCTCACACATGTGGTATCCCCGTACTCAGGAGAAGCAGCAGAATGTATTTTGGGGTGTAATTTCACATATTCCCATGGCATGTTTGAGCAATATATCATTTAGTGACAACTTTGTGCAAAAAAAAAAAAAAAAAAAAAAAAAATTTGTCTCTTTCCCGCAACTTGTGTCGCAATATAAAATATTCCATGGACTCGACATGCCTCTCAGCAAATAGCTTGGGGTGTCTACTTTCCAAAATGGGGTCATTTGGGGGGGTTTTGAACTGTCCTGGCATTTTATGCACAACATTTAGAAGCTTATGTCACACATCACCCACTCTTCTAACCACTTGAAGACAAAGCCCTTTCTGACACTTATTGTTTACATGAAAAAGTTATTTTTTTTTGCAAGAAAATAACTTTGAACCCCCAAACATTATATATTTTTTTAAAGCAAATGCCCTACAGATTAAAATGGTGGGTGTTTCATTTTTTTTTTTTCGCACAGTATTTGCGCAGCGATTTTTCAAACGCATTTTTTGGGGAAAAAACACACTTTTTTAAATTTTAATGCACTAAAACACACTATATTGCCCAAATGTTTCATGAAATAAAAAAGATGATCTTAGGCCGAGTACATGCATACCAAACATGACATGCTTTACAATTGTGCACAAACGTGCAGTGGCAACAAAATAAATACATTTTTAAAAGCCTTTAAAAGCCTTTACAGGTTACCACTTTAGATTTACAGAGGAGGTCTACTGCTAAAATTACTGCCCTCGATCTGACCTTCGCGGTGATACCTCACATGCATGGTGCAATTGCTGTTTACGTTTGACGACAGACCGCCGCTTGCGTTCGCCTTAGCGCAAGAGCAGGGGGCGACAGGGGTGCTTTTTTTTTTTTTTTTTTTTTTTTTTCTTTATTATTTTTTTGCTTTTTTATCTTATTTTTAAACTGTTCCTTTCATTTTTTTTTTTTTTTTATCATTTTTATTGTTATCTTGGGGAATGTAAATATCCCCTATGATAGCAATAGGTAGTGACAGGTACTCTTTTTTGAAAAAATTCGGGTCTATTAGACCCTAGATCTCTCCTCTGCCCTCAAAGCATCTGACCACACCAAGATCGCTGTGATAAAATGCTTCCCCAATTTCCCAATGGCGCTATTTACATCCGGCGAAATCTAAGTCATAAAATGCTCGTAGCTTCCGGTTTCTTAGGCCATAGAGATGTTTGGAGCCACTCTGGTCTCTGATCAGCTCTATGGTCAGCTGGCTGAATCACCGGCTGCATTCTCAGGTTCCCTGTTGAGACAGGAGAGCCAGAGAAAAACACGGAAGACGGTGGGGGGGGGGGGCATTCCCTCCCACGGCTTGTAAAGGCAGTCTAGAGGCTAATTAGCCGCTAGGATTGCTTTTACATGAAAGCCGACCGCTGGCTGAAAAGAATGATACCAAGATGATACCTAAACCTGCAGGCATCATTCTGGTATAACCACTCAAAGTCGTAAATGGCGTACCTGAAGACAAAAAAATGGTTAACAATAAAGCACAGTAAACGGTAAAGTATAAATAATTACATACCTGAAAAACAAACATGATAAAACATAACAACAATAAAACATTGCAGAATAGAATACAGTAAAAAAGAGCAGAACAATAGAGAGAGAGAATAGAGAGAGAGAACAATAAAACGACAACAATTTTTTTTTTATTTTATATATATTTTTTTTTTTACACTTTTTTTGTAACTAACTTTTATAACGGTAACCGGTTCCAGGTTCGGGTCTCTCAAAATGCAATGGCATCTTGGGAGACCCTGTGAAAGTGTGCCTAGTCTGTGCAATGCTGTACCCTACGCTAATACTCAACTAGTGAATGGTAGCGTTCAAAACATTCACCAATGCAAAGACCAGGATTGTCAGGACAGGAGGGACAATGATAGGGAGTGTCACACCTATATCCGTGCTTGCTGCAGACACGACATCTTTTTTGGGGGGGTTCGTTGGGTAGGGGTACTCGGGAGGACATAAAGAAAATGCCTCTCATGCAGCCGACTGCATTTGGTTGGGGATGTGAATGGGGGAAGTACGGGCGCTGCAGAAGTGGTGGGTTCCCAATTAGGATTGGCGAATGCAGCAGGAAGGGCACTAAGGGCACGACGGGCCTGTGTTTGTCTTCTTGGTGGCAGCGGGACACTACTTGTGCTTGCCACCTCACCAGCTTGAACTGCACTTATGGGACTCACCACGTCACCAAGTGTTACTGCAGTGCTGGTTTGACTACGACCGGGGTGTACTAGGCCGCTGGTGCTTGCCAGTTCACCAAAACGCTACCAAAAAAACTGTTAGCGATCGCAGGGATCAGGCCTGACTCTGCGAACGCTGCAGTTATGCGTTTAGTGTTTTGTAAGTGACAGTGATCGATCGATACTGCACTTGGGTGGGCTGGGCTGGGCTGGGCGGAGGGGCAAAACGCAGGTGCTAGCAGGTATCTGGGCTGATCCCGCTAACACTGCGTTTTTGGGAACCCTAAACTGCTGGAGACGCTAGTATAGATCTGATCGGATCAGATATTGATCCGTTCAGATACTATACCACTAAGGGAGGTGTACGGTGCGTGCGTGGGTGTTAGCGGTACTGGCACTAACCTGACGCTGCCTGGGGCTGGTGCTTGCCAGTTCACCAAAATGCTACCAAAAAAACTGTTAGCGATCGCAGGGATCAGGCCTGACTCTGCGAACGCTGCAGTTATGCGTTTAGTGCCTTGTAAGTGACAGTGATCGATCGATACTGCACTTGGGTGGGCTGGGCGGAGGGGCAAAACGCAGGTGCTAGCAGGTATCTGGGCTGATCCCGCTAACACTGCGTTTTTGGGAACCCTAAACTGCTGGGGACGCTAGTATAGATCTGATCAGATCAGATATTGATCCGTTCAGATACTATACCACTAAGGGAGGCGCATGCTGCGTGCGTGGGTGTTAGCGGTACTGGCGCTAATCTGACGCTGCCTGGGGCGACGCATATCACCGCCGGGCGATCGGGGGGCTAAACCTTTATTCGGTAATAAACGGCGGGTTCCCTGACACTATAAAAAATAAACAAACTAACCAGCGTCAACCGTAACGGTTATACGGTGATCAGTGGTGAAAGGGTTAACTAGGGGGCAATCAAGGGGTTAAAACATTTATTAGATAGTATATGGGGGTCCCTGTCGCTATAAAATGCTGACGGCGAACCTAAATATTTACCTCACTAACTAGCATCACCAGCGACACTAATACAGCGATCAGAAAAATGATCGCTTAGCAACACTGGTGACAGGGGGTGATCAAGGGGTTAAAACTTTATTAGGGGGGTTAGGGGGGTATCCTAGACCTAAAGGGGGGTAATACTCACTGTTCCAACACTGTAACTGTCACAAACTGACACCAATGCAGTAATCAGAAAAAAAAAAAAAACTGCTGGTGTCAGTTTGTGACAGGGAGGGGGGGGGGGTGATTGGGGGGGGATCGGGGTGTTTTGTATGCCTGGCATGTTCTACTGTGTTGTGTAGTGTTGGTGCACTCACATTGATGTCTTCTCTCCTCGGCGCTGCAACGGAATACCGAGCCGAGGAGAGATGACATCATTTCCTTTGCTGCTGTTTAGCATACAGCAGCAAAGGAAGTGATCTGATTGGCCGGCGGCGATCGCGAGGGGGGGGCCACGAACGGATGGCCTCCCCCTCATCTCCGATCGCCGGGGGACCAAACGGGACCGCCTCGGGCGGCGGGGGGGGGTCCGATCGGACCCCCCACCCGCGGGAGGCAAATCACGTACATGTACGTGATTTTGCCTGCCCGTGCCGCCTTGCCGACGTAAATCGGCGTGAGGCGGTCCTTAAGTGGTTAAAAGCCTCACAAAAGAGATAAGGGAGCTGGGTAGCCGCACAGAAGCACTGGAAACCAGAGTGGATGAAATAGAAATTACAACACAGGAATACATGTATGAACTGGATAATCTTAAGGAGGAAAATATAGCTTTACAAACAAAATTAGAAGATTTTGAGAATAGAGCTAGCTCGAATATTAGAATAAGAGGTATCCCAGAGTCAGTGACAGACCTGCAAACTACCATTACTGCCTTATTTCAGGAACTTCTGCCTACATTGTCAGCAGACCGTTTTGAAATGGATAGAATCCATCACACTCTTGCACCTAAGAAAGCAGAAGGTCCACCACGTGATAAAATCGCGAAATGTCATTTTTACCGTACTAAGGAGAATCTGCTAGCAGCAGCAAGAGAAAGAAATGACTTATCTTTTCAAGGACAGAAGTACCAACTATTTGCTGACCTTTCTCAACTCACTATAAACAAACGCCAAGCAATGAAACCCCTACTTCTGATATTACAAAATCATCACAAACTACCAATGGGGTTTCCCCTTTTCTATACGTTTTGCATGCAAAGGCTCAAAATTCATCTGCAGATCAGAGAAAAAAATTACAGCAAACTCTACAAAATCTGCATTTATTGGATACCGTTTCTAACACCAGTTCCCCACGCAGAAGATCAGCGTCATCTTCTTCACAAAAATCCCCCAAACTTTTTGGAAACAACGGAATCAATTCCCACTCTCACAAGAGAAGCTGTTTGGATTCCCCTTCACAACAAATTGTAGAAGCCATGGACTCAATAATATAAGCAGATCCCTTGATTCGTTATATTGAACCATAACTTATAAAATATTGCAACACCTAATCTTAGGCTTGAATGGAGGAGAAGATTTGGATGCCGCACACCGGATGTAGTAAAAAAACTTCACTTTATTGAAAAAAATGGGATCATCAAAATAACAAGACTGTCATGCAGAAAGTACAGGTAAGCTGACGCGTTTCGCACTCAGGACTGAGTGCTTACTCATAGCTAACAAATATTAAAAAGACAAACTCTTATATAGCTCAATGGAGTATCACATGATTGCGCAATTAGATGGTCATTGAGTCTCAGCTGGAAGCCAATTTAATGAGGTCTCGGCATCTGCTGGCTATTTGGTGTGTTAACTGATTGAGAAATGTTTTCAAAACCGTGACATGTAAATAGATGACAAAGAATGTGAAAAAAGATGTGTATATGTACATGTGTAGGCAAAAAATATATATGTGTATATATATATATATATATATATATATATATATATATATATATATATATATATATATATATAGTGAATCCTATCAATAAACGTGTATATAATAATGAATATGCTTCTATAACGTGTATATATAAAAGGTGATAAGTATCAAAAAAAGAGATTACTATTAGGTGAAAGGAAAAAATGTGTAAAAAATATTTCTCATTAAAAAAAGAGAAAATATATTGATAAAAATATTCAGACAAAGTGCAAAGTAAATGTGAAGAGTGAATGTAATGAAACTATATGTGAACAAAATATATAAATATGATGAGACTCTCTATAATATGCCGGTGAAGTGGGTGAAGCTCTCTATAATAAGCCGGAATAATACAGGTGAAATATAGAGCAATGTGACCTGAAATAATGCATGATATGCCCGCGGTTGATAACAAGGTACATATAGGGCCCTATAATGATAGAAATAAACTGTGGGATTCAAAGACATAAAATCACGCTGATAAGGCGTTTTCACTTGCCGGTGTTAATATATGAGCATTGTATTAGTGGATTCATAAGATGTATTATTCTAATATGTTTTGTTTGGAGGTCTTGGCATTTGCTGACACACATATACTGAGACATGCTTTTATATGAGCCACCCGAGACGGATCACAAACTAACACATTTTAACTTAATTGTCTGTTCGGATCATTTTTACGATCTCAGTCTGGTAACATTCTCGTCCAGCCTGTAGTATCTCACTTGTTTTTGATTTGTTCTTTTTTGTGACCCCTTAAACTCGGGTGACTGGCCGAGACCACCCTCAACTTTATTACCATCATTATAATTTCATCTAGACATTTAGTGTGACATAGATTAGCGGCGCTCTATTATCTTGAACACCGCTGCTTCATTCCTGAAATTCCACACACACCCTGCTCACGGCCAGGCTCATCATTTAGAATCACTACGCTACAAGTCAGTCTACTGGGACCCTGCATATATCACTGCCATTTGACCAGATCAGGGCAACCCTGATCAGCGTGATTTTATGTCTTCGTATCCGAGCCTATAGTACCTTACTTGTTTTTCATTTGTTTCTTTTTGTGATCCCTTAAACTTGGGTGACTGGCCGAGACCTCTACCAACTTTATTACCATCACTATAATTCCATCTAGACATTTAGTGTGACACAGATTAGCGGCGTTCTATTACCTTGAACACCGCTGCTTCATTCCTGAAATTCTACACACACCCTGCGCTCGGCCAGGCTCATCATTTAGAATCACTACGTTACAAGTCAGTCTACTGGGACCCTGCATATATCACTGCCATTTGACCAGATCAGGGCAACCCTTATCAGCGTGATTTTATGTCTTTGAATCCCACTGTTTATTTCTATCATTATAGGGCCCTATATGTACCTTGTTATCAACCGCAGGCATATCATGCATTATTTCAGGTCACATTGCTCTATATTTCACCTGTATTATTCCGGCTTATTATAGAGAGCTTCACCCACTTCACCGGCATATTATAGAGAGTCTCATCATATTTATATATTTTGTTCACATATAGTTTCATTACATTCACTCTTCACATTTACTTTGCACGTTGTCTGAATATTTTTATCAATATATTTTCTCTTTAATAAAAATATTTTTTACACATTTTTTCCTTTCACCTAATAGTAATCTCTTTTTTTGATACTTATCACCTTTTATATATACACGTTATAGAAGCATATTCATTATTATATACACGTTTATTGATAGGATTCACTATATTATATATATATATATATATATATATATATATATATATATATATATATATACACACATATACATATATACACACACACACACACATATATATTTTTTGCCTACACATGTACATATACACATCTTTTTTCACATTCTTTGTCATCTATTTACATGTCACGGTTTTGAAAACATTTCTCAATCAGTTAACACACCAAATAGCCAGCAGATGCCGAGACCTCATTAAATTGGCTTCCAGCTGAGACTCAATGACCATCTAATTGGGCAATCATGTGATACTCCATTGAGCTATATAAGAGTTTGTCTTTTTAATATTTGTTAGCTATGAGTAAGCACTCAGTCCTGAGTGCGAAACACGTCAGCTTACCTGTACTTTCTGCATGACAGTCTTGTTATTTTGATGATCCCATTTTTTCAATAAAGTGAAGTTTTTTGACTACATCCGGTGTGCGGCATCCAAATCTTCTCCTCCATTCAAGCCTGCTTTGCTTAGCATTCAGCCAGCACCTGGAGCTCTTCTGCTCTGAAACTTCTACTTACACCTGGGTCAGTGTCAGCCTGAGCGGTGGAAACACTTTCTTTGCTTGTCTGCATCTAAGGATAACACCTAATCTTAGTCCACTTATTGATATGATAGAGAGCATACTTATTTATTTAAGTAAATTCATATACTTATGTATTGAATACGTGAAGACCAATATATAAGTAGGCTCAAATGCGAAAATTATTACTTGTATGTATGTCTATTTGTCTAATTATATGCTTACATTTATTTAATTCCCCTTCCCCCATTCCCCACCATATATTACATCTTTTTTTTTTTTTTTGTGACCAAACTCTTTAAGGACTATGTGAAAGATCTTATTGGGTTTTATTCTATTTTTATTTTGTCTGTGGGAGGTGGTAAGGGGGGAAAAAAAAAAAAAAAAAAAAGAAAAGTCATCATCCTAGGTTGCTGGCTGGTCCTCTCAGGTTAAAAATGTATTAACAAAATGAACTAAGAGATCTATGTACTGTTTTGGTCTAGTATTTTTGGTCCCCCCGTCCTTCCCCTCTGGGACCAGACTTTTAAAGACAACGTGGAAGGTCTGATTTTATTTTATTTTATTTTTAAAAGCCATTACCTAAGGTTGCTGACTGGTCTTCTTATTTTACAAAGTTATTAATAAGATTTATTAAGAGATCTAGGTTCTGTTCTGTTTTAGCATGTTCTAATTTTTCATTAGATGGTTACTTTTATTGCAATTTATAACATTCCATTTACTCTAGGATTGTATATAAAGAGCGCAGCGCTGGATTGGATATACAGTGAAAGATATACAGTGAAAAATATTTTGTTATGTATTTTTCACTGTATAAAATATTTTTCACTGTTAAAATATTTTTCACTGTATATCCAATCCAGCGCTGCGCTCTTTATATACATTTTTAGTGGTGCCCCCTATCAGGGTTATAGCGTATAGCTGCAGGATATTTCTTCATAGGTTTATATTTTATATTTGTACACATGAGCACAATATATATTTTTTCATAGATTTATATCTTCATTTACAACAATTTACACCTAGCGCAAATTTTTCCTTTTTAGAATAATTATTTACTCTAGGATTATTATAAAACTAAACACCAAGCGGAATTTACTTGTATTAATTTTACGTCAAATCATTTCGCGTTTTCTTGTTTCTTGTCTTCGTTTAAATAATATTATTAGGGCTTTTCTTCCTCACACGGACGTTCAGTGTGCCCCAATTTGCCCTCCTCGTCTGCCCATACATAATATGTGGGCAGATGACGCAGGCTATGTTCCCCCTGATGGTGGCCTATTCCCACCATCACGGGTAAACCTTACTTTTCATTACATGCTTTTTTGCATCTTATCTAACTTTATCCTTTTCATTTTCAGTTTTCTCTATCTTTCTCTAATTCTAATGGCTCAAGTCCCTCCTCCCTATTCCTTCTTTGGGTCCACACGGGTCGATTCATCCAGTCGGACACTAACAGACACTGGTGAGTATTAACTTTTAGATCATTTATCTTGGCACCCTTAAACACCCTTTCCCTGAATGTTCAGGGAATCAACACACCACAAAAAAGAACAAAAGCATTTCGTTCCTTTCAAGCTAAGAAGGCTCATATAATATGCCTACAAGAAACTCACTTTGCAGTGAATTCTACTCCTAAATATATGAGTCCTTTTTACCCACAAGTCATTACAGCCTCGGCCAGCGCCAAGAAGAGGGGAACCCTTATAGCCTTCCACAGATCTACCCAGTTCTTAATCCAATCAGAAATTAAAGACCCTGTTATCTTATTATCACTGGTCACATTATGGACAATGCGGTAACGATAGTATCATACTATGCTCCTAATAAACAACCAAACCCATTTTTTTCACACTTATTACAAGTGGTAAATACTCATAAATTGGGTACGGTCATCATATGCGGTGACTCCAACCAGGTCCTCCTCCCATTTCTAGACAAATCGCCTTATATTCCCTCTCGCAACTCAAGCAATCATTCATTTTCTAAACTACTCTCTCGGTATATTCTAGTAGACTCTTGGAGAGAATGTAATCCATCCAAAAAAAACTTTACCTAATATTCACACCCACATAAGATTTCCACGCGTATAGACCACATTTTTCTAACCACAGCTATGGTACCGGAAATGCTTACATCCAGCATAATCCCCATTCCTTGGTCAGATCATAATGCAATATACACCACAATATCCTCTACCATCCCTAAAGCCCATGACTCAACGTGGTACCTTCCTGACATCATACTTAAGAACCCCTTACATAGTCAAATAATTGAACAAGGTATTAAGGATCATCTAAAATTTAACACTAACCCAGAGGTTTCTCTGCTTATTTTATGCGAAGCACATAAGCCTGTGATGCGGGGATTGATCAAATGACAAAATGGCACTTCTTAAAAGAGAGCGCATTAGCCTAGCACGGAAATTAGAATCCAACTTTAACGCTGCTTTTGCTTCATTTCAAAGCAATCCCTCCTCTAAATCAAAACAATTGGAAAAAGCCAGATTAGAATATGATTTATTCTTAACAGAATCAGCAGATTAGACATTACGCAGATCAAAACACATGTTCTACATGAAATCAAGCAAACCTAATACCCTTCTAGCTCGTGCGCCAGACAATCAAATCCAATCAAACAACACCTATACGAGTAATGCTCTTAAAATCGTTCAAAAATTCCGTAAATATTTAACATCATTATATTCAGAATCAAAAGAATTCAATCAGTCTGATGCGGATAACTTCTTCTCTAAAATAAATCTAACTAAACTAACACACACACACACAAAAAATATTGCTGGAAGAACGCATAACAGCAGAAGTTTTGAAAACCATAAAAGAATTGAAAATTAACAAAAGGCCTGGCCCAGATGGATATTCAGCCTTATATTATAAAACATTTTCTGAAACTCTTTCTCCTATATTAGAGGAAGCATTCAACACTCTAATAGACGACTACTCCTTTAGATGTGAATCATTATTATCTATTATTTGCATGATCCCCAAACCCCACTCAGATAATACATCCTGCACGAACTTCCGTCCCATTTCCCTCCTAAATCAAGAAATCAAAATCTTAGCAAAAATCCTAGTTACCTGACTTAAGAAGATAATTGGTAAACTTATACATAAATGACCAAGTTGGATTTATGCCAACAAGGCAAGCAAGTAATAACGTACGTCGAGCAACCCTCTTGGCGTACATAACCAAAAAAAGACGAATTCCTACATGCTTTCTGTCTCTAGACATAAAAGCCTTTGATTCAGTAACCTGGCCTTTTTTACACTACACTCTCCAGAAATGGGGATTTGGCCCCCACTTCACTAGTTGGATAGCAGCTCTTTATAACAAACCCCAAGCCTACATAAAATACGCAGGATATAAATCGGAACACTTTAACATAGAAAGGAGGCACTAGACAGGGTTGAACAATTTCCCCCTTATTATTTGCTCTTTTAATAGAACCTTTAGCTCAATACCTTAGATTAGAACCAACAGTCACTGGAATAGAATTAGGTGGAATCCATCATAAACTTAGCTTATTTGCAGACGATATTTTATTGTTTCTATCATCCCCCCAAGTCTCAGGCCCAAATTTATTACATATTCTCAACAAATTTGCTACCATATCAGGGCTACAGATAAATTCCAAGAAATGTATAGCATTAAACATATCGCTTTCAACATTAGAATTAACTTCAGCAAAAGTAGCACTCCCCTTCACATGGGCAGAGGGATCAATTCCGTTCTTAGGAATTCACCTTACAGCCTCTTTATCAGACTTATACTCTGCTAATTACCCTAGCATTTTAAAACACATTACAAACCTAATGGACAGCTGGTCCCACCTTCCCATCTCCTGGTTGGGGAAAATAAATGTTAAAATGTCAATTTTACCTAAACTACTATATTTATTTAGAGTATTACCGATTGCAGTCCCCGCCCACTATTTACGTATTATCCAGAAAAGAATATCGAAATTTATTTGGGGATCCTCAAAACCACGTGTACCTCTTAAAACATTATACTTACATAAAAATTTAGGTGGTCTTGGAGTACCAAATTTTGCCACTTACTATAGAGCAGCCCACATAGCTAGTTTAACAAAATATCATGCCACTCATGAAATTCCATTATGGGTTTTGATAAAGGCTTATGATTGTGACCCTTTATCGATCTCCAATAATATTATGGATACATTCCAAAAACCGTCTTGGCTTAAGTAATCCTATTACTAAACATTACTTATCCCTCTGGGACAGGCTTAAATTTAAACATAAATTGCAATCTTTACACAACCCCCTCCTCTCTTTTTTCAAAAACCCAACCTTTTATCAGCATGGATTTATCCTCTCTCTTTTAAAGCATGGTCTTCCTTGGGTATACTGAATTTCCACAACTTTGTTAACTTGTCATCTTTTATCCCCTTTCCATCTCTCCGCGAAACACACGGTATCCCTCAATCGGAATTGTTCCGATACTTTCAAATAAAAAATTTCTTTACACCTAATACCATTTCTGATGTACCTTTGACCCGCTTCACTAGTTTTGAATCCACATGCAAAAACGATCCACACGCTAGACAAAGAATTTCCCTCTATTCTCAATTACTAATAAAGTCTGATAAGGATATACCTACTTATGTGTGGAAATGGGAGGAGGACTTGGAATACACTCTAGACGAGGCGGAGTGGGTTAAAATTTGGTCCACAATTAAATCATCCTCCCCTAATGTACTAGCCATGGAAACAAATTATAAAAAGGTATTAACTCGGTGGTACTTAGTACCAACCAAAATTGCTAAATTTACCCCTGATTACTCAAATCACTGTTTTCGCGGTTGTTTAGAGGAAGGTACATACAAGCACACTTGGTGGTCCTGTCCAATAATACAGACATTTTGGAAAGAAATATTTACACACACTTCCAAAATGTTCAATATTATCCTTCACCCTAACCTTGCAACGACACTATTCTGCCTCAAGCCAGAATGTCTAACTCATGCCCAATTTAAACTATTTGTATTTTTGCTCACAGCAGCAAAACAAACAGTGGCAAGAGCTTGGAAGACCCCCTCTTTGGAGTGGGTCGAGACCAAACAAAGAATGAATAATTTTATGGTACACGCTAAAATGGCTGCTATTGAACAAAACCAAATACCTAAATTTCATAAACTATGGCAGCCTTGGTTAGAACACTTCCTACCATTATCATTCAATGACAATGTTTTATGGCCATGGTAGATGATTTGAACTCATGCTCACTGTATAGGTCTGACTGACTTCTGGATCGACCCGGTGGACCCCTCCTTAATATGTCTTCTTCACTCTCTACCTTATTCTTCCTTTCTCTACTCTGACTCTTTACACCTTAGTATTTAGTTGTACCTTAGGTTACAAAGATATCATTAGTATTGAAATACAATTCATTAATCCAAGATTGCTCAGGAAATCTGTACTTAGTTTTTTATAATCTTTAATATTACACAATATTTGAATGTCTACATCACAGTTGGTTTAGCTCATAATTGTTATTTAATTACTTTGATTTTTCATAAAGCCTTACCTCATGATTAATTCTATAATTGTAACCACATATAATTATTATATAAATACTCTAAATTGTACAATATACAGTATTTTATTGTACTTACGGTAATCTTATTGAAATTAATAAAATATTTTTGACGAGGAAAACTGTGGTAATCATCACTATAGTAGCAGCAAAGTCTACAGTGATTTCCAGCTTCCACAGTGATACTACAGGTATGAAATAAGCATACATACATTGGTCAGAGCGGTACAATACAAACCATACCTTGATATCAGTTATAAATAATCTTTGATTGGAAATACAATAATTGTATATAAGGGATTGTGTCAACAGGCTTTGGGCTTCAGCTGACAGCATCAATTTTCATCAGTTCCAGATCCTGCTGAGATTATTGAGAATATACCAACAGGTATATTTGACCTACAGTTGTCCTTCTTCTGACCAGCAGTTGTCCTCCTCCTGACCTGCACTTGACCTGCTTCAAGCAGGTTTTGAATCCAATAAAGAGAACAAAAGACCTTTGACATAGGCCCTATGGGAAGAGTTAAAGAGGGAGTCCCACAAAAAAAATAAATTAAAAGTCAGCAACTACAAATACTGCAGCTGCTGACTTTTAAAATAAGGACACTCACCTGTCCCAGGGTCCAGCGATGTCGGTACCCGAGACCGAATCGTCCCTCGGTCCTCGGGTGCTGCCGCCACCATTCTCTGTAAGGGAATCAGGAAGTGAAGCGCTGCGGCTTCACTTCCCGGTTCCCTACTGCGCATACGCGAGTCGCGCTGCGCTTCCTAATTGGTTCCCGCTGTCTCTGGGACCCGTGTGTGTCCCAGCAGACAGCCCGGTGGGGACGGGAAGAGGCATAGACCCCCATGGGAGTCTACGCCGGAAATGGGTGCAAATGCCTGTCTTAGACAGGTATCTGCACCCCCCTCCCCCTGAAAGGTGCCAAATGTGACACCGGAGGGGGGGAGGGTTCCGAAAAGCGGAGGTTCAATTTTTGTGTAGTAGCGGCCTGTCTTTTCTCTTAATTCTCTAGTCAATAGAAAATCATATGTGATCAGAAAGAGGGGTAGTGACTTTATAAAAATAGTCACTAGTTCTTGAGTAAGATCTTTTAGTGAACAGTAATGCAAGTGAAATACACCCACCATGTGAGCGTGAATCTTTTATCATCTTGAGGGATCAAAGTTACGTTAGCTGTGCTTCCCAGAACATTATGTGATTCTTCTGGGTGGAGGCTATCCAGAAAAATGACAACTAACTTCGAAAGTCATGCTAAGTAAAAGAACTGCAGTATCCAGGGTTCTGTGTATCTGCTTTAATGCAAAGTACGTGCTGTAAAAAAGCTGTTAAAGTGGAACTTCACCCAAAAATTTGAGTTTCATCCTTCCCATCCTCCCCCCAGCCTGGTCAGAAATTGCAGTTTTTATTTTTTTTCATGAAGCGAATACCTTTTTTTTTTTGAGGAAGATGTCACCTTGGCCAGTCCCTCTTTCTCCACCATGTCCACAGTCACCTAGGATCTCGACATCCCAGGAGGCTTCAGGACTAGTCTCACAGCCAGCTGCCATTTTGTTTAGGAATGTTTTGTAACACAGTAATAAAAGTGATAAAACAGCCTTTACAAACCTACCTCCTTTATGCTCTGAATTTGGTTTAGTCAGTGTGCAAGAGAAGTTTTAGAGAGGTAAGACTCTGGCAATATTCTTCCTATACAAACTTCAGTGTAATGTTCTACAAAACGTGTTCCTTTTCATCTAATATGTTCTATAGCTTGTATTGTTTTAGTTAAAAGCATGTCTAGTGGTTTTAGGAACTTAACTGCATGTGAGTGAACTATATATTGAAGACTAACTGAGCAGCATATGTAGACTCTGAAATGGCTGCTTTGTATGAATAAGGGCCCTTTCATATGGGCGTTCAGTCTAAATCCACCTGTCCGTTTATTAGACGGATCCTGACTGTCTAGGAGTTAACAAATGTAAATGCACATCCAAGTCAGTTTATGTCCTGACTTGGACATAAACCTCAATAAAGATTGGAAAATCCAATGTCTCCCTCTCATGCCATTAAAGGGTAACTCCACTTTCATGGGCAAAAAAATAGCAAATAAAAAAAAAAAAAAAAAATATATAGCATATACATATGCGATACAATTGTAATTGACAGTCATATTACAAGGAAATGTTATTAAAAATGACCTTTCCTTTTCAATCTGCAGCCCTGTAATTTTATGTAAAATGCAAAGCAATATGGCTACCTGGAGGTGTTCTGTAAACAGAAACATAATTTCCTGCTTGTGTGATTGGCTCACTGATTTTCCCAGACGTCTACACTAAGAAGTCAGATTTCCGGCATCCCCTGCAACAAAAATGTAATTTTTGGTGAGATTCTCCCAAAAAGGAAATTGTGTCCAAAGGGATGCAGTTTTCCTCATTACAGTCCTAAAGCAGCAGCAGGTGGTTGCCAATTATGAAGCCACCCCCATTAGACTCACTTAGCACAGGGGCACAGAGGAACAAATGGTGATTTCTGCAGAACAACAAAAGGTAGGAATCTGCAACAAAGTTTGTAATAATCCTTACAATGTACATAGATCACCCAGAGGGGAATGTTTTTTTCTTAACAAAAGCGGAGTTACGCTTTAAGTCCATTTATATTGAGCTGAGGATGACAGACTGAGGACTGGACACATGTGTAAAGATTGACTAAATCTGCTGCAGATTGAGAGGGGGTTACACCTGCAAGGAGTTTGTTAAATTTTCTTTTTCAGCATGGCATTCCTCCAGCTACATAGATGCCAGCAGCTTGAATAACTAATTCGCTTTTGTCAGCAAGTCATATATCGAGTCAGGGGTGTGTAATGTGCAAAGCACAAAAAGCAGAACGTATAAAGTCCAAGTTTAATTTTATCCAGACGCTTGTATTATAAAAGCCTCTGTGTTTCAGGGGTTCAAAGGGTCCCCTTAATCAGTGTAAAAAATGCTCTGTTTGTTTGGGGTGTCTCAATTCTAATGAAGGACGACTAGGTCTTAAAATAAGTTTTGGGTTTATTTACAAATTAGGGTGTAAATACATTACAGTTACAAATAAGGAGTTTGGTAAAAGGGAATGAGGTGATAGGGGACGAAAGGGGTCTCGTCTAGGGTTGCCACATGATCTCTTTAATCCAGGACAGGGAAAGGAAAGGATCACCACTCCAGGTGGATATGTGGATACAAGACTCTCCTCAGAACTGGAATACCAGGTGCAGGCTAAGCATATGGCAAATGAAGCAAAAAGGAAGTTCTGGACAGCCGCACTCCAGAATATAGCCTTTATTTGTAAAGAATCCAAAAATACAAGCCACAGCAGAAAATGGGACACATTAATTACACGGGTTCTGAGGCTGATTTAATGCAGATAGGGCACCAAGTGTGTTTAATTACCACCTTAATCAGCCACAGAACCTGTGTAATTAATAGGTGTCCTGGATTAAAGGGATGATGTGGCAACCCTAGTCTCGTCTTGTCTAACACTCCTCCATCCTCACTCGATCTCCCACACACCCCCAAGGCCTCTTGTCTAGTTTGAGACCCACCCTGTGAAGGGTCCCAGAAAATCTAATCCTTTGAAGGAGACATCTTGACCCAAAAGGTCATAAAGTTCATACTAATCCCAGGCTCAGAGCGGAGTTTCTTTTAAGCAGATGACCACACAAGATGTCCTCATCCCTCCCCCTCCAGGAGGCATGCTTTCATTCTGACCAGGTTTGGGCAATAAACCCCTGCAGAGGTCCTGGTTTTCAGGATGAGCATCCACTCCTTCCACCTTCAGGAACCATACTCTCCCAGTGTGAGGGCAGTAAATAGTCTTAGGAGTCTGGTCAAATAAGAATGTCCTTGTGTATTCATCTATTCCTCTTTGATGTTGTTCAATATACAGTCTTAATTGGCCTCTGGAGAAGCCACATTTAGTTTATGTCCATGCTGGATTTATATACATTTTTAGCAAATATTACAATCAGACTTGATACTTTTAAATGAAGGGTGTAATGGACTGATACAATTGGAAGGATCCTGAGAGAGTATTATGCCCTGTTCACACGACCGGATTTTCCGGCAGACTAGGTCCGCTGGTCTTCCCGACGGAGTTACGGCGGACTTCCAAACGAACGGACTTGCACACACTCGGATTAAAGTCCGTTCATTTTGAATGTGATGAGGTACAACGTGACTTGAAAAGGAAGTCAATCTTGCCGCTTTTATTGGCGAGATAGACACCTTGCGAGCCCCATTGCAGAGCATACCAGGCCCTTAGGTCTGGTATGGATTGTAAGGGGAACCCCCTATGCTGAAAAAACGGCGTGGTGGCCCCCCCCAAGATCCATACCAGACTCTTATCCAAGCACGCAGCCTGGCCGGTCAGGAAAGGGGGTGGGGACGAGCTAGCGCCCCCCCTCTTGAACCGTATCAGCCCACATACCCTCAACATGGGGGGGTGGGTGCTTTGGGGGAGGGGTGCCCTGCAGCCCCCCCACCCCAAAGCACCTTGTCCTCATGTTGATGACAAGGGCCTCTCCCCGACAACCCTGGCCGTTGGTTGTCGGGGTCTGCGGGCTGGGGGCTTATCTGAATCCGGGAGCCCCCACCCTATGTGAATGAGCATGGGGTACATCGTACCCCTACCCATTCACCTGGGGAAAAAAGTGTCAATAAAAAAAAAACAAACACACTACACAGGTTTTTAAAGTAATTTATTAGGCAGCTCCCACTGATTCTGCATTATGGTGAGTTGAACTATTTCATTATATATTACAATGTAGTAAAAGAAATAATATGATTCAATCATCCTGACACCATATTGAGCATTGTAAAGTTTGGTGCCAAAAAGTTTGGGGTCCATTTACTAAGTGTATACAGCGCCGCTAAGTTTAAACACCACCAGCCTGGATTCTCCTTCCTCCACTTCTCCCAGCACTCTCAATCAGTGTGCTCTAATGCTGCCTGTAAAAAGATATCTACAGGGTGGAGGCAGTGCTGCCGCTGACAAGTGCTGGCCGAATGGGAGCTCATTGCCTGAGTTTCCACTGGGAGAGATGCTAGCTGCAGGAGTTCATTCTAAGAGGGGTGGAGGGACAATTGAGGCCAGCGGTGTATCAACTTAGCAGCGCTGTATGTATTTAGTGAAAGGCAGATGTGTGGGGGGAGGTAAGTTGGCAGGGTTTTGTAGTCAGGAGGGACTTGTGTGCGGGGACTCAAGGAGGGGGATTGAGATGGCAGGGAGGGGTAAGAGCAATGTCGGCAGGATGGTGGGAGGCCAGTACTGCTGCTGTGTGCCTGTAGCCAGCATTCGTTGCTCTATGCATGCCACTACCCAGTGGCCTGTGTAGTGCTGGAGCAATGACTTAGGGCCCTATACTTTCCTACCATCTGCACTCCTCTCCCTGCACTAACTATCCACCATCATAAATTCCGCACTCCTCTCCCTGCACATACTACCCGCCGCCATATACTCTGCACTGCTCTCCTGTATATACTACTCATTACCATACACTCCACACTCCTCTCCTGCACATACTACCCACTGCCATATACTCTGCAATCCTCTCCTGTATATACTACTCATCACCATACACCCTGCACATACTACCCACCGTCATACACTCCGTACCCCTCTATCTGCACATACTACCCACTGCCATACACTCCGTAACCCTCTCCTGTACATACTACCCACCACCATACACTCCTGCACTCCTCTCCTGCACATACTACCCACTGCCATACAATCCGCACTCCTCTCCTGCACATACTACCCACTGCAAAACACTGCATACTCCTCTCATATAAACTACCCACCACCATACACTCCACACTCCTCTCCTGCACATACTACCAACCACCATATACTCTGCGCCCCCAGTCCACCCTTTTTTCTAGCCAATTAGAGCCACGGGCTCTAATCATGTGTTTAAAAAAAAAAAAATTGAAATCCATGCGTCCGGCGCCCTGCATGTAGATTAGGGACCGGGCGCATGGATTAGGTCGGCACCCCTGCGTCCCTTAAGGATGGGCTAGTTAGTATAGGAGTTAGAAGGGGGTGAGAGCAGTTTTAAGATTAGAACCAGACTTCTGTTTTAAGTTCCAGATTATGTACTTATACATAACAAGATCTTGGCGATAGTATTTGTGACAGACCCCCATACTCAAGAAGAGTATGTCTGCCCGTATAAGCTTCCTGTGCCCGGTACCAGCATGATCCAAGGTCCCTTAGGGGTTGTAACCCTCGCCGTTTTTCACCTTAATGCATTCTATGCATTAAGGTGAAAAACCTCCTGTGCTGCATCAGTGCCCCCCAGCCCCCCTTATACTTACCTGAGCAGGGGCGTAACTAGAAATCACAGGGCCTCATAGCAAAATGTTGTATGGCCCCCCCCCCCCCCCACAAAAAAATAACTAATTCCATTGAACAACAGATTACCACGCTCATGTGGCACAGTACCCAGGCAACAGCTTATATTAATTTCGAACAACAAAACAAAAATTTAAATAACCATATAATAAATTGCAAAATTCAAAGCATTGTGTGTACTACTCTTACTCTTTTATACTTACGTTTTGTAAAGGGCAAACAACGCAAACTGCACCAGTTTGAGAGGAAAATTAACAGGATGACAACCTTGTAAGGGAAGGAAGAAATTAGGTCTTACGTTCTATGCACTTTAACTTGGCAGAAAAGTCTTAATTTTTGAGTTCACACCTACTTGATTTAGACCTTGATGCTTAACGTACATATTTTCAACATGTCTTTTAAAAATAACCAAAGGAAAAGAAGCCATGGTTTCAACAGCCAAAAACAAGCCAAATGTAGGGCAACAGAACATTAGAAAAAGTCAACCTGAAAAAGAGTGAATCTTGATCTAAAATATGAAGATATGATGATGATAAATTAACAATATCTTACTATATTTCTTTTATTTGATTCTATCCATTTCTCTCCAAAGCTGTTTTCCAGCCAAACAGGCAGTGCAGAAGCCAAAAAACTTGCCATCCTTTAACCACTTGCCGACCGCCTAACGTATATATACGTCGGCAGAATGGCACGGGCAGGCAGAATCACGTACCTGTACGTGATCTGCCTCCTGCGGGCGGGGGGCCCGGTGCCAGCGGCGGTCGGCATTTGACTGGGAGCGTCGGGAGGCGAGGGGGAGACCATCCGATCGTGGCCCCCCCCTCGCGATCGCTCCCAGCCAATCTGAATCCTCCCCTGCCTGTGTGTAGTTTCACACAGGCAGAGGATGTGATGTCATCTCTCCTCGGCTCGGCAGTTTCCGTCCAGCGCCGAGGAGAGAAGACATGTAAGTGCACAACACACACAGTAGAACATGCCAGGCATACTTTACACCCCCGATCGCCCCCCAATCACCCCCCCCCCCGTCACAAACTGACAGCAAGCAGTATTTTTTTTTTTTTTTCTGATTACTGCATGGTGTCAGTTTGTGACAGTTACAGTGTTAGGGCAGTGAATATTACCCCCCTTTAGGTCTAGGATACCCCCCTAACCCCCCCTAATAAAGTTTTAACCCCTTGATCACCCCCTGTCACCAGTGTCACTAAGCGATCATTTTTCTGATCGCTGTATTAGTGTCGCTAGTTAGGAACGTAAATATTTAGGTTCGCCGTCAGCGTTTTATAGTGACAGGGACCCCCATATACTACCTAATAAATGTTTTAACCCCTTGATTGCCCCCTAGTTAACCCTTTCACCACTGATCACCGTATAACCGTTACGGGTGACGCTGGTTAGTTCGTTTATTTTTTATAGTGTCAGGGGACCCGCCGTTTATTACCTAATAAAGGTTTAGCCCCCTGATCGCCCGGCGGTGATATGCGTCGCCACAGGCAGCGTCAGATTAGCGCCAGTACCGCTAACACCCACGCACGCAGCATACGCCTCCCTTAGTGGTATAGTATCTGTACGGATCAATATCTGATCCGATCAGATCTATACTAGTGTCCCCAGCAGTTTAGGGTTCCCAAAAACACAGTGTTAGCGGGATCAGCCCAGATACCCGCTAGCACCTGCGTTCTTCCCCTCCGCCCGGCCCAGCCCAAGTGCAGTATCGATCGATCACTGTCACTTACAAAACACTAAACGCATAACTGCAGCGTTCGCAGAGTCAGGCCTGATCCCTGCGATCGCTAACAGTTTTCTTGGTAGCGTTTTGGTGAACTGGCAAGCACCAGCCCCAGGCAGCGTCAGGTTAGCGCCAGTACCGCTAACACCCACGCACGCACCGTACACCTCCCTTAGTGGTATAGTATCTGAACGCATCAATATCTGATCCGATCAGATCTATACTAGCGTCCCCAGCAGTTTAGGGTTCCCACAAACGCAGTGTTAGCGGGATCAGCCCAGATACCTGCTAGCACCTGCGTTTTGCCCCTCCGCCCGGCCCAGCCCAGCCCAGCCCACCCAAGTGCAGTATCGATCGATCACTGTCACTTACAAAACACTAAACGCATAACTGCAGCGTTCGCAGAGTCAGGCCTGATCCCTGCGATCGCTAACAGTTTTTTTGGTAGCGTTTTGGTGAACTGGCAAGCACCAGCAGCCTAGTACACCCCGGTCGTAGTCAAACCAGCACTGCAGTAACACTTGGTGACATGGCGAGTCCCATAAATGCAGTTCAAGCTGGTGAGGTGGCAAGCACAAGTAGTGTCCCGCTGCCACCAAGAAGACAAACACAGGCCCGTCGTGCCCATAGTGCCCTTCCTGCTGCATTCGCCAATCCTAATTGGGAACCCACCACTTCTGCAGCGCCCGTACTTCCCCCATTCACATCCCCAACCAAATGCAGTTGGCTGCATGAGAGGCATTTTCTTTATGTCCTCCCGAGTACCCCTACCCAACGAACCCCCCCAAAAAAGATGTCGTGTCTGCAGCAAGCACGGATATAGGTGTGACACTCGCTATCATTGTCCCTCCTGTCCTGACAATCCTGGTCTTTGCATTGGTGAATGTTTTGAACACTACCATTCACTAGTTGTGTATTAGCGTAGGGTACAGCACTGCACAGACTAGGCACACTTTCACAGGGTCTCCCAAGATGCCATCGCATTTTGAGAGACCCGAACCTGGAACCGGTTACAGTTATAAAAGTTAGTTACAAAAAAAAGTGTAAAAAAAAAAAACACAAACAAAAATATAAAATAAAAAAAAAATAGTTGTTGTTTTATTGTTCTCTCTCTCTATTCTCTCTCTATTGTTCTGCTCTTTTGTACTGTATTCTATTCTGCAATGTTTTATTGTTGTTATGTTTTATCATGTTTGCTTTTCAGATATGCAATTTTTTATACCTTACCGTTTACTGTGCTTTATTGTTAACCATTTTTTTGTCTTCAGGTACGCCATTCACGACTTTGAGTGGTTATACCAGAATGATGCCTGCAGGTTTAGGTATCATCTTGGTATCATTCTTTTGAGCCAGCGATTGGCTTTCATGTAAAAGCAATCCTAGCAGCTAATTAGCCTCTAGACTGCTTTTACAAGCAGTGGGAGGGAATGCCCCCCCCCCCCAACGTCTTCCGTGTTTTTCTCTGGCTCTCCTGTCTCAACAGGGAACCTGAGAATGCAGCCAGCTGCCGGTGATTCAGCCAGCTGACCATAGAGCTGATCAGAGACCAGAGTGGCTCCAAACATCTCTATGGCCTAAGAAACCGGAAGCTACGAGCATTTTATGACTTAGATTTCGCCGGATGTAAACAGCGCCATTGGGAAATTGGGAAAGCATTTTATCACACCGATCTTGGTGTGGTCAGATGCTTTGAGGGCAGAGGAGAAATCTAGGGTCTAATAGACCCCAATTTTTGCAAAAAAGAGTACCTGTCACTACCTATTGCTATGATAGGGGATATTTACATTCCCTGAGATAACAATAAAAATGATTTAAAAAAAAAAAAAAATGAAAGGAACAGTTTAAAAATAAGAAAAAAAAAAAAAAAAAAAAAAAAAAAAAAAAAAAGCACCCCTGTCCCCCCTGTCCTCGCGCAAGCGTCGGTCTGGCGTCAAATGTAAACAGCAATTGCACCATGCATGTGAGGTATCACCGCGAACGTCAGATCGAGGGCAGTAATTTTAGCAGTAGACCTCCTCTGTAAATCTAAAGTGGTAACCTGTAAAGGCTTTTAAAGGCTTTTAAAAATGTATTTAGTTTGTCGCCACTGCACGTTTGTGCGCAATTTTAAAGCATGTCATGTTTGGTATCCATGTACTCGGCCTAAGATCATCTTTTTTATTTCATCAAACATTTGGGCAATATAGTGTGTTTTAGTGCATTAAAATTTAAAAAAGTGTGTTTTTTCCCCAAAAAATGCGTTTGAAAAATCGCTGCGCAAATACTGTGTGAAAAAAAAAAATGAAACACCCACCATTTTAATCTGTAGGGCATTTGCTTTAAAAAAATATATAATGTTTGGGGGTTCAAAGTAATTTTCTTGCAAAAAAAAATTATTTTTTTATGTAATCAAAAAGTGTCAGAAAGGGCTTTGTCTTCGAGTGGTTAGAAGAGTGTGTGATGTGTGACATAAGCTTCTAGATGTTGTGCATAAAATGCCAGGACAGTTCAAAACCCCCCCAAATGACCCCATTTTGGAAAGTAGACACCCCAAGCTATTTGATGAGAGGTATAGTGAGTATTTTGCAGACCTCACTTTTTGTCACAAAGTTTTGAAAATTGAAAAAAAAATTTTTTTTTCTCGTCTTTCTTTATTTTCAAAAACAAATGAGAGCTGCAAAATACTCACCATGCCTCTCAGCAAATAGCTTGGGGTGTCTACTTTCCAAAATGGGGTCATTTGGGGGGGGTTTGTGCCACCTGGGCATTCCATGGCCTCCGAAACTGTGATAGGTAGTGAGGAGTAAAATCAAAAATGTACGCCCTTAGAAATCCTGAAGGCACTGATTGGTTTTCGGGGCCCCGTACGCGGCTAGGCTCCCAAAAAGTCCCACACATGTGGTATCCCCGTACTCAGGAGAAGCAGCTAAATGTATTTTGGGGTGCAATTCCACATATGCCCATGGCCTGTGTGAGCAATATATCATTTAGTGACAACTTTGTGCAAAAAAAAAAAAAAAAAAATTTGTCACTTTCCCGCAACTTGTGTCAAAATATAAAACATTCCATGGACTCAACATGCCTCAAAGCAAATAGCTTGGGGTGTCTACTTTCCAAAATGGGGTCATTTGGGGGGGTTTTATGCCATCTGGGCATTTTATGGCCTTCAAAACTGTGATAGGTAGTGAGGAGTAAAATCAAAAATGTACGCCCTTAGAAATCCTGAAGGCAGTGATTGGTTTTCGGGGTCCCGTACGTGGCTAGGCTCCCAAAAAGTCCCACACATGTGGTATCCCCATACTCAGGAGAAGCAGCTAAATGTATTTTGGGGTGCAATTCCACATATGCCCATGGCCTGTGTGAGCAATATATCATTTAGTGACAACTTTTTGTAATTTTTTTTTTTTTTGTCATTATTCAATCACTTGGGACAAAAAAAATGAATATTCAATGGGCTCAACATGCCTCTCAGCAAATTCCTTGGGGTGTCTACTTTCCAAAATGGGGTCATTTGTGGGGGTTTTGTACTGCCCTGCCATTTTAGCACCTCAAGAAACGACATAGGCAGTCATAAATTAAAGGCTGTGTAAATTCCAGAAAATGTACCCTAGTTTGTAGGCGCTATAACTTTTGCGCAAACCAATAAATATACACTTATTGACATTTTTTCTACCAAAGACATGTGGCCGAATACATTTTGGCCTAAATGTATGACTAAAATTGAGTTTATTGGATTTTTTTTAGAACAAAAAGTAGAAAATATCATTTTTTTTTTTAATTTTCGGTCTTTTTCCGTGTATAGCGCAAAAAATAAAAAACGGCAGAGGTGATCAAATACCATCAAAAGAAAGCTCTATTTGTGGGAAGAAAAGGACGCAAATTTCGTTTGGGTACAGCATTGCATGACCGCGCAATTAGCAGTTAAAGCGACGCAGTGCCGAATTGTAAAAAGTGCTCTGGTCAGGAAGGGGGTAAAACCTTCCGGGGCTGAAGTGGTTAATTTAATTGACTAGAAAAGGTGTCATTTGTCATCAAAAAGGAAGATTTAGATGGGTAAATGGGCAAGGTCTACACACACTTTACAAAAGAGTGTATGCAGAAAACTAATTTTGACTGGATTAAAAAAAAAATATTTGATTCACATAGGATGAAATTTTGCCTGATTTGCAATGCTCAAAGTGGGCACGTGGGGCAGCTGTGGACAGGTATGAAAAAGGAAAGTATCGGTTAACAAGCCAATTCAAGAACCGAGGCTAGTTAAACGAGTAAAGTGGAACTCTAGTCAACACAACAAAGTACAAAGCTGACATACATATAAACATTCAGACAAAATATTTGCCAAATACTTATAATTCAGTTCAGCCAGTTTTCAGTTTTACACATCAAAGCGATCTTAGAAAGCCAGCCAGGTTTGCACCATTGTACCTTTACTGCACACTCAAACATAAGCTGCCAATTCTACCATGTATTTATTCAAATATTTGCCTAAAGTTCCACTTTATTATTTGCCAAACTGGAACCAAAGGGTTCTATTTATAACATATTTCCCATGCTCCTCAGCTTCATCTAATAGTCAAAATACAATATTATATTTCATAAGTTTGACCTGAAAAACCAAAAAACAAAGAACATATCTTTTTGTGCCAAGTGGCAAAAAAGAAATGTTTTGACATTTTCAGAGGGTGAATGGCTCTGTGAATAGGTTATAAATAGACCCCATGGTTTAACCCAAAGAAGAAGGGCTATGGCTGGCAACAAAACCAAACATGAACTTTGAAAGCTCTTCCAACTTGTATACTCACAAAACACCACATCTTAGAAAACACGTCTGCGTGCCTTCAATTCTGCAAAAGTGTCCACAATGTGGTTTAGGTCCAGCTGTTTTGCTCTAGCATTTTCAATGCTTAGGATAGCAAGCCCAGAAAGCCTTTGCTCAGACATAGTGCTTCTGAGATAATTCTTTATTAGTTTTAGTTTTGAGAAGGATCTTTCTGCTGAGGCCACAGTCACAGGTAGTGTTAGGAATAAAAGCAATGCTGTGCACACATCTGGCAGATTTGATGAAAGAGCACTATTCTCAACTAAGAGCAAGTGTGCAAGATCCTTCACAGAGGACAATTTCTGAATGTCCTCTTTAAGTGCTGATCTAAAACTTAGAAGCTGACCAGCAAAAGTTGATGAGAGGTCTTTTTCATACTTTTGTTGTAGATTTGATGCAGCTTTAAACAAATCATCATCCGATGCTGATACTAGAACTGCAGGTTGAATTATTTCAAACCGCTGAACAACACAATTAAGTCCCTGGAACCTGTTTGACAACTGGTTTACTATTATGTCTAAACACCTATAGAAAACGTTGATTTTGAAACGTTCAAGGTCCTCTAATCTCTCATCAATACACAATGCGTCAAAATGCTTTTTGACAGTGCGAATTCGTTTTGCTTCAAATCTGGGGGTAATATTCCATTTTTGTGCAAGCAATACAGCATTATTTCTGGCTTCCCCAAAACTGCTTCTGAAATTGGATAGCTCATCCAAGGATGTCTTAATTAAATGAGAAGCTTTGGACAAGTCCATGCTCTCTGATTGGAGGAGTTTAGACAGAGAATTTATGCTTGAGAATATTTTGGTTTGTAGAACAATTAGAAATATAGTTTGGAAGGACTCTATTTTTTTTTTCAGCCCCATTGCCTCTTCTCTTTCACTTTTTTTGGTAGCTACAAGGGTAATTTTTGATAGCGCTTTAAGTACATCTACAAAACGAAAACGCAAGGCAAGCAGCGACTCATAGCGAGATGACCAGCGTGTGGGACACAATTTCTTCAGTGTAACAGAGGATTCACTGGTAAATGAAGACAGGATCTCCCACTGCTTTCCACTGTCCCCAAAAAAATTGTGTAAATGTTGAACCACACCCATGAAGTTTGAGACCTCCGTAATCTCTGCCACAGCATCTTGGAGGACAAAATTAAGATTGTGTGCTGCACAATGAACATAAAGTGCATTTTCCTCTCTCTGCAAAATTCGAGTCTGCACACCAGAATAGATTCCACTCATTGTGGCAGCACCATCATAGCCCTGACCATGGCACTTATCCAGAGAAATTCCTTTATCATCAATAAATGCAAGTATTTCTTTTTCTATACCTGCAGCACTTTGGTCATGAATAGCATGAAATCCAAGAAATGCCTCATGTATGTTAATTTGTTTTGCTCTCGTATTTGTATCTCTTTCAATAGAAACATATGGGAGCACCTGGCTCATTTGATCACATTTAGAGATATCCTGAGTAGTATCTATAATCAACGAGTAAAACTGTGCGTTTTGCACTTCAGACAAAATGTCATTCAGAACTTGCTTTGACAAAATATCTATAACTTCGTTTTTAATTTTTGGACTGAGGTATTTGACTTTTCCCTGTGGTAACTGTAGCAATTGCTTTAATATGGGATCATACTCAGCTAGCAGTTCAATTATTGCCAGGAAGTTTCCACTGTTGACTTCTCCTATTTTTTCTCTGTGGCCACGGAAGGCCATGTTATTCATAGCCATAGTCAAGGTGACATTCACTATTCTATTTAACCACTTCAGCCCCGGAAGGATTTACCCCCTTCCTGACCAGAGCACTTTTTACAATTTGGCACTGTGTCGCTTTAACTGCTAATTGCGCGGTCATGCAATGCTGTACCCAAACGAAATTTGCGTCCTTTTCTTCCCACAAATAGAGCTTTCTTTTGATGGTATTTGATCACCTCTGCCATTTTTATTTTTTGCGCTATACACGGAAAAAGACCGAAAATTTTGAAAAAAATTGATATTTTCTACTTTTTGTTCTAAAAAAAAAATCCAATAAACTCAATTTTAGTCATACATTTAGGCCAAAATGTATTCGGCCACATGTCTTTGGTAAAAAAAAATGTCAATAAGTGTATATTTATTGGTTTGCGCAAAAGTTATAGCGTCTACAAACTAGGGTACATTTTCTGGAATTTACACAGCCTTTAATTTATGACTGCCTATGTCGTTTCTTGAGGTGCTAAAATGGCAGGGCAGTACAAAACCCCCACAAATGACCCCATTTTGGAAAGTAGACACCCCAAGGAAATTGCTGAGAGGCATGTTGAGCCCATTGAATATTAATTTTTATTGTCCCAAGTGATTGAATAATGACAAAAAAAAAATACAAAAAGTTGTCACTAAATGATATATTGCTCACACAGGCCATGGGCATATGTGGAATTGCACCCCAAAATACATTTAGCTGCTTCTCCTGAGTATGGGGATACCACATGTGTGGGACTTTTTGGGAGCCTAGCCGCGTACGGGACCCCGAAAACCAATCACTGCCTTCAGGATTTCTAAGGGCGTACATTTTTGATTTTACTCCTCACTACCTATCACAGTTTTGAATGCCATAAAATGCCCAGATGGCATAAACCCCCCCCCCCCAAATGACCCCATTTTGGAAAGTAGACACCCCAAGCTATTTGCTTTGAGCCATGTTGAGTCCATGGAATGTTTTATATTTTGACACAAGTTGCGGGAAAGTGAAATTTTTTTTTTTTTTTTTGCACAAAGTTGTCACTTAATGATATATTGCTCACACAGGCCATGGGCATATGTGGAATTGCACCCCAAAATACATTTAGCTGCTTCTCCTGAGTATGGGGATACCACATCTGTGGGACTTTAGGAGTCTAGCCGCGTACGGGGCCCCGAAAACCAATCACCGCCTTCAGGATTTCTAAGGGCGTGAATTTTTGATTTCACTCTTCACTGCCTATCACAGTTTCGGAGGCCATGGAATGCCCAGGTGGCACAACCCCCCCCCCCAAATGACCTCATTTTGGAAAGTAGACACCCCAAGCTATTTGCTGAGAGGCATGGTGAGTATTTTGCAGCTCTCATTTGTCTTTGAAAATAAAGAAAGACAAGAAAAAAATTTTTTTTTTTTTTCCTTTTTTCAATTTTCAAAACTTTGTGACAAAAAGTGAGGTCTGCAAAATACTCACTATACCTCTCAGCAAATAGCTTGGGATGTCTACTTTCCAAAATGGGGTCATTTGGGGTTTTTTTTTTTTGCCACCTGGGCATTCCATGGCCTCCGAAACTGTGATAGGCAGTGAAGAGTGAAATCAAAAATTTACGCCCTTAGAAAGCCTGAAGGCGGTGCTTGGTTTTCGGGGTCCCGTGCGCGGCTAGGCTCCCAAAAAGTCCCACACATGTGGTATCCCCATACTCAGGAGAAGCAACAGAATGTATTTTGGGGTGTAATTTTACATATTCCCATGGCATGTTTGAGCAATATATCATTTAGTGACAACTTTGTGCAAAAAAAAAAAAAAAAAAAATTGTCTCTTTCCCGCAACTTGTGTCACAATATAAAATATTCCATGGACTCGACATGCCTCTCAGCAAATAGCTTGGGGTGTCTACTTTCCAAAATGGGGTCATTTGAGGGGGTTTTGAACTGTCCTGGCATTTTATGCACAACATTTAGAAGCTTATGTCACACATAACCCACTCTTCTAACCACTTGAATACAAAGCCCTTTCTGACACTTTTTGATTACATGAAAAAATTATTTTTTTTTGCAAGAAAATTACTTTGAACCCCCACACATTATATATTTTTTTAAAGCAAATGCCCTACAGATTAAAATGGTGGGTGTTTCATTTTTTTTTTTTTTTTTTCACACAGTATTTGCGCAGCGATTTTTCAAACGCATTTTTTGAGGAAAAAACACACTTTTTTAAATTTTAATGCACTAAAACACACTATATTGCCCAAATGTTTGATGGAATAAAAAAGATGATCTTAGGCCGAGTACATGGATACCAAACATGACATGCTTTAAAATTGCGCACAAACGTGCAGTGGCGACAAACTAAATACATTTTTAAAAGCCTTTAAAAGCCTTTACAGGTTACCACTTTAGATTTACAGAGGAGGTCTACTGCTAAAATTATTGCCCTCGATCTGACCTGCGCGGTGATACCTCACATGCATGGTGCAATTGCTGTTTACATTTGACGCCAGACCGACGCTTGCGTTCGCCTTTGCGCGAGAGCAGGGGGAACAGGGGTGCTTTTTTTTTTTTTTTTTTTCTCTTTATTATTTTTTTGCTTTTTTATCTTATTTTTAAACTGTTCCTTTCATATTTTTTTTTTTTTTTTAATCATTTTTATTGTTATCTCAGGGAATGTAAATATCCCCTATCATAGCAATAGGTGGTGACAGGCACTCTTTTTTGAAAAAATTGGGGTCTATTAGACCCTAGATTTCACCTCTGCCCTCAAAGCATCTGACCACACCAAGATCGGTGTGATTTAGGCTGGGTTCACACTGCTGCAGTGCGAATTTACCGCGATTTTACCGCGAATTTACCGCGATTTTACCGCGAATTTCAGGAGTTGGATATAGCTGCGATTGATAGTCTAGCCAATGGAATCATAATGTAAAAAAAAAAAGGGTCTTAACTTCCTGTGTACTTCCTGGTTTTTGTGGAGAGTAGTGTGGTGGAATTCGCACATATGTGAACCAATCAATGCGATTCAAGAACGATTTACATTGATGTCTATGGAGACTAAATTCGCAACGCAACGCAGTAAACTCGCACAGGACCTTTTTTTCACGCAGGTTATATTCGCAACGCGTCGATGTGAACGGCACTAATGTTAATCTATGTAATTTAAATGACTTGCGAATTTGAGCGATCGCAATGGCTCAAATTCGCAATAGAATTCGCAGCAGTGTGAACCCAGCCAAAATGCTTTCCCAATTTCCCAATGGCACTGTTTACATCCGTCAAAATCTAAGTCATAAAATGCTCGTAGCTTCTGGTTTCTTAGGCCATAGAGATGTTTGGAGCCACTCTGGTCTCTGATCAGCTCTATGGTCAGATGGCTGAATCACCGGCTGCATTCTCAGGTTCCCTGTTGAGACAGGAGAGCCAGAGAAAAACACGGAAGACGGTGGGGGGGGGGGGGGGATTCCCTCCCACTGCTTGTAAAAGCAGTCTAGAGGCTAATTAGCTGCTAGGATTGCTTTTACATGAAAGCCGACTGCTGGCTGAAAAGAATGATACCAAGATGATACCTTAACCTGCAGGCATCATTCTGGTATAACCACTCAAAGTCGTGAATGGCGTACCTGAAGACAAAAAAATGGTTAACAATAAAGCACAGTAAACGGTAAAGTATAAAAAATTGCAGACCTGAAAAACAAACATGATAATAAACATAACAATAAAACATTGCAGAATAGAATACAGTAAAAAAGAGCAGAACAATAGAGAGAGAGAACAATAAAACGACAACTATTTTTTTTATTTTATATTTTTGTATGTGTTTTTTTTTTTTTACACTTTTTTTTGTAACTAACTTTTATAACTGTAACCGGTTCCAGGTTCGGGTCTCTCAATGCGATGGCATCTTGGGAGACCCTGTGAAAGTGTGCCTAGCCTGTGCAATGCTGTACCCTGCGCTAATACTCAACTAGTGAATGGTAGCGTTCAAAACATTCACCAATGCAAAGACCAGGATTGTCAGGATTGGAGGGACAATAATACCGGGTGTCACGCCTACATCCGCGCTTGCTGCAGACACATCTTTTTTGGGGGGTTCGTTGGGTAGGGGTACTCGGGAGGACATAAAGAAAATGCAGCTGACTGCATTTGGTTGGGGATGTGAATGGGGGGAGTACGGGCGCTGCAGAAGTGGTGGGTTCCCAATTAGGATTGGCGAATGCAGCAGGAAGGGCATTATGGGCACGACGGGCCTGTGTTTGTCTTTTTGGTGGCAGCGGGACACTACTTGTGCTTGCCACCTCACCAGCTTGAACTGCATTTATGGGACTCGCCACGTCACCAAGTGTTACTGCAGTGCTGGTTTGACTACGACCGGGGTGTACTAGGCCGCTGGTGCTTGCCAGTTCCCCAAAACGCTACCAAAAAAACTGTTAGCGATCGCAGGGATTAGGCCTGACTCTGCGAACGCTGCAGTTATGCGTTTAGTGTTTTGCAAGTGACAGTGATCGATCGATACTGTACTTGGGTGGGCTGGGCTGGGCCGGGCAGAGGGGCAAAACGCAGGTGCTAGCAGGTATCTGGGCTGATCCCACTAACACTGCGTTTTTGGGAACCCTAAACTGCTGGGGACGCTAGTATAGATCTGATCGGATCAGGTATTGATCTGATCAGATACTATACCACTAAGGGAGGTGTACGGTGCGTGCGTGGGTGTTAGCGCGACTGGCGCTAACCTGACGCTGCCTGGGGCTGGTGCTTGCCAGTTCACCAAAACGCTACCAAAAAAACTGTTAGCGATCGCAGGGATCAGGCCTGACTCTGCAAACGCTGCAGTTATGCGTTTTGTAAGTGACAGTGATCGATCGATACTGCACTTGGGTGGGCTGGGCTGGGCCGGGCGGAGGGGCAAAACGCAGGTGCTAGCGGATATCTGGGCTGATCCCGCTAACACTGCGTTTTTGGGAACCCTAAACTGCTGGGGACGCTAGTATAGATCTGATCGGATCAGATATTGATCCGTTCAGATACTATACCACTAAGGGAGGCGTATGCTGCATGCGTGGGTGTTAGCGGTACTGGCGCTAATCTGACGCTGCCTGGGACGACGCATATCACCGCCGGGCGATCAGGGGGCTAAACCTTTATTCGGTAATAAACGGCGGGTGCCCTGACACTATGAAAAATAAACGAACTAACCAGCGTCACCCGTAACGGTTATACGGTGATCAGTGGTGAAAGGGTTAACTAGGGGGCAATCAAGGGGTTAAAACATTTATTAGATAGTATATGGGGGTCCCTGTCGCTATAAAATGCTGACGGCGAACCTAAATATTTACGTTCCTAACTAGTGTCACCAGCGACACTAATACAGCGATCAGAAAAATGATCGCTTAGTGACACTGGTGATAGGGGGTGATCAAGGGGTTAAAACTTTATTAGGGGGGGTTAGGGGGGTACCCTAGACCTAAAAGGGGGGTAACACTCACTGTCCTACCACAGTAACTGTCACTAACTGACACCCTGCAGTAATCAGAAAAAAAAAAATACTGCTTGGTGTCAGTGTTACAGGGAGGGGGGGGTGATTGGGGGGGGGATCGGGGGGCGATCGGGGGTGTTTTGTGTGCCTGGCATGTTCTACTGTGTGTGTGTGTTGGTGCACTTACATGTCTTCTCTCCTCGGCGGTAGAACGGAAACTGCCGAGCCGAGGAGAGATGACATCACATCCTCTGCCTGTGTGTACTATACACAGGCAGGGGATGTTCCTCATTGGCTGGGAGCGATCGCGAGGGGGGGGCCACGATCGGATGGTCTCCCCCTCGTCTCATCGCTCCTAGCCAAATGCCGACCGCCGCTGGCACCTGGGGGGGGGGGGTCCGATCGGGAAGGCAATCACGTATGGGTACGTGATTTTGCCTGCCCGTGCCATTCTGCTCACGTATATATGCGTGAGGCGGTCGGCAAGTGGTTAAAACATCTCTCCAAAAGTTTTTTTTCTTTTCTTAATTGTTTTTCGCTTTCCTCATCAATTGTTCCCTTTTTACGCCACTGATCATAGATTATGCAAGAATCTATATGAGTTTGAGATGTTTCATGAACCTGTATTTTTGTTGACAAGCCTTTCCATTTCTGTATCCCCTTTGCCCATGCTGGTTCAGAGCCTAGTTTTTTATGGTCACCAAATAACCAGCATGGTTCACAGTATGCAACATTTAATTTGGGGGAATAACAGAGCCAGGTAATGGGGAGTTTAAGTCCTGTTTTTGTTTTTTCATATTATTTTATTGAAAAACACCTCTGTTCCTCATCATTGTCTCTCTTAAAGGGCCCTGTAGGTCTGCAAGGACCATTTGTGATGATAAATCTCTTCACATGTGCATCTGTAATTGTAATGGGAAAGTTTTCCCTGTCTGTGACATATTTTGTAGATGCAATGTCAGTTAACATAGCTATGTCACTACTAGGCAAGTGAACATCGGCTGCTGCAAATGGCTCAGTTTCAGGATTATCTTTTTCAATATTCCCCATAGTAACACCACCTAACTCCTGGCTTGTACTTGGTTCGTTCAGGCTAAGTAGCAATTGCTCCTGTACTGGCATGTCAGTAATTGTGGGGTCAAGGCTTTCTGGGCTTGCCTCAGCAACTTTTTCTGCATCATGGTCTGCTGTAGAGCTCTGACCAACATTGGGCACATTAAAAAAATGTGTGATTTTTGGAAGTTTCTCCGTTTTGTAGGTGTCTTCCCTTTTCTTTTTACGCTTGTGAGCGCCACTTTGATGATGGTAACTGGACATTATGGCTGAAACTGGAAAATACAGTACAAGGAAAGACCCTTACTCCTCAATTACATAGTTAACAACAAAACAAAAACGCTGCCAATAAAATTCATTCATCAGTGACCGTCCGTGACCATGACTATTGTATAACAGATGACACTTGCTTACCCCCTTTTATCAACTACTCCCATCACTGCATAACCCAACCTTCTACCACAATAATTGAGACCACAACCATATGGAGTAAAATATTGGCCGTAGCAGCCAATAATCTTTATTAAAACTAGGGCTGAAACAACTAATCGATTAATCGACAACTAATCGATTATGAAATTAATCGATTACTATTTTCATAATCGATTAATCGGCCAGTAACATAATGGGGTTAAAAATAATAAAATTAGCCCTTTATAGTACAAAAAGAGCAAATAATCGCTACTGTAAATATTACTTTCACAGTTCTACAGTAAAAAAAATGAACCCCTTACAGTAGTGATCATTTGCTTTTTTTGTACTATAAAGGGCTCATTTTAGTTTTTTTTAACCCCATTATGTTACTAAACATTTTAGACCTGGTTTACATCTTTGTGTTTTTTGGTGCTTTTTTCAGAAACACACTACAATTCATTTAACATGGTTTTCTATGGGACACGTTCACAACTATACTTTTTTTCAGCCGCTGCGTATTTGGAAAGGGTCAGGGACTTTTTTTTTTTTTTTTTTTAAACGCAAAACGGTGCTTTTTTGGTTCAATATACTTCAATGGAGAAGCTGCAGAAAAGCATGTAATGCGTTTTTGCAGCAATTTGTATTTTTTAATCTGCCCAACAACAAATTGGCCAAAAAACTGTATTTCTCTTCTAATAGTGTATATATAGTATATCTCTTCTGTCTGTTATTCTCAGAGTGGATTTAATATTTTGCTCCGTAACCATATAGTTGGTTGTTTATATTTACCACTGCATAGAGATATTTAAGAATACATTGTTTTTTTTTTTAAAAACTTTACATACTAACTAAATTATACACCACACTTTTTTTTAAGGTTATTAACCGATTAATCGATTAATCGAAACAATAATCGACCAACTAATCGATTATGAAAATAATCGTTAGTTGCAGCCCTAATTAAAACATAAACCAATAATAATAATAATAATAATAATAATTTAACTCAACAGTAACATAATCCTGTAAACACCTGAAACATCCTTATTTCCTACAAAATCCCGTTGGTCTTTGCAGGGAAAAACCCCACCAAACTTAAAACTCCAAAACACTCAGGCACTGCGGTACTATACTAAAATTAGGCCTCTAGCTGACAAGCTAGCTCAGAGACAAACAACCAATAGCCCGCCGTGCCCCAATAACCAATTCAAGCTAAAACCCTTGTTAGCTGAAATCTCACCAACGGGCCTCATACTAGCGATGGGTCCCGATCTCTTAAATATCTGGGGTTTAATCCTTCGCCCGCAAAGACCAACATCACGCCACAGCACACACCAGGGTAACACCTTACCCTTGTGTGCCCTGCCACACCCTCAAAGCTCGTTGTATCCCATCTTGCAGGCCCAATGACCACAGATCAATCCCCACATCATTCAGGTGTACCCCATCGCTCTTCAAATATCTCCATGTATCTACCTCTAATTCCAGGTGCCGTATAGCCAGCCCTCCATTCCTCACTACAAAACTGCTAACCTCCTTGTTGACCTTCTTCCTGGCCCGGTTGATCTTAGCGACCGACCTGGCCATTCTCCAAGTTGTACGCGCCACAATGTCCGACCACACAATAAGCATGTGTGGAAAAGACATCCTGAGCTGCCAAAAATCGAACTTCATGTCTTTGACCAAGTCCAACATTGACCTTAACCCTAGATCATTACCCCCTACATGTAACAGCAACACGTCCGGCGCTCTGTCCAGGCGTGCAAACTTATTAACTTCTGCTGCCGTCCTACCCCACAGCATACCTGGCACCCCAAACCACCTAAGACACACTTCCTGCCTGGAAAACCCCAATTGTCTCCCATCCCTTCTGGCATCGCCTCTCCTGGCCCCCCAACACACATACGAGTGGCCCACTATCCACACCAGGCATTGTTGACGACCTGCAAAAGAACAAAACAAAAAAGACCCCCAATACATCAATAACTCCCACAAATTATAAACAATCACCACATATCTCAATGTATCCGCATTACATCTAACAAGATTATCAGTCTTTCCCATAATAATAGTATTTATTCTAATATATATATATATATATATATTTTTTTTTTTAAACAATCAATAACTGTGGGCGAACATAGGACCTAAACCGCCTGGATTCCCATCTCCCAATCCTCTTTACCGCTGCATCATCCAATCCCCACCGGACTGCTTCCGTAGCTGCCCCTATCCGAAATGAATGGGATGAAAACTTTTCACCCTCTAAACCTAATGCCCCCAAACATCTTTTGAAAATTGCATTAAATTGAAATCGTGATAAAAACAAGCCATCCTGGTGTCTTAAAAAGGGGGCTTCCCCCCCCCGGGCGTACAGCTACAAACTCACTCACCAATTTAACTGGGCACAAGGGAGAGCCAGGCAACGCAAAAACCTGCACGGTCTTACCCTTGCCCCGCTGATCCGTTTTTGACTTCCTAATTAATATGGACAACCTGTCCTCCCCACATCGAACGTCAGACTCCCCCAATCCCCCTTTTACTCTTTTTGAGGGACTAACCAACTCACTGATCCTAAATGCACCAAAGAACGCTAATGCGAATGCCGCCCTGAACAACACCACTTCATATCCAGTCGAGCAAACATTGCCCAAACATCCAACTAACTGACCCAACAACTGGAACGAAACAGGCCGCCTGGAGTCCCTCCCCGGCTTGGCCCGCCTATAACCCTTCATACCCTGCCTGACCCAAAAATCTTTCGTAAAGTCCGGCAAACCTTGAAATTTCAACCAAAACGCCAAACCTGCCAACTTCTTTTCCATCCCCGACACCGACAACCCATCTTCTAAATTTCTGGAAACGAAGTATAAAACTAACAACCGGAGATCATGTTCTTCCTGTCCTACCTGCACCTGTCTCAGCAGAGATACCCATTCCTGCCATACCCTGTTGTATGCAGCCCACGTCGTATCGCTCACCGACCGTTTTATCCAGTCTGTTAGTCCTCCAAGGCAATCTTCCACAGCCAGTCTGGACACGGGACACCTTCTTCCTCCGCCCCAGGCGCCAACTCCCGGAACCTGTCCCACTGAAAGCGAGACAGTGCATCAGCCACTACGTTTTCCACTCCTGGGAGGTGCACAGCATATATAAACACATTTAGCTGTAGGCATCTCAAGACCAGGTGTCTAAGTAACCTAATCACCGGCGGTGACGCTGCCGATACCTTATTAATCACCTGTACCACTCCCAAGTTGTCACCATGAAACCTAACTTTTAAATTCCTGAACAACTCACCCCATAACTCTACTGCTAACACCACCGGGAACAGTTCCAACAGGAGCATGTTCTTCAGCAGACCTGCCTCCTTCCACGACTGTGGCCATGGCCCCGCACTCCACTTACCCTGAAAAAAGGCTCCGAAACCAGCTGCCCCCGCCGCATCTGTAAACAACTCCAGATCAAAGTTGCTCACTGGCCCTGACATCCACAGCGCCCTGCCGTTGAACTTAGCCAGGAACGTGTGCCAAACCTTCAGATCATCCCTGTGAGCTTTCAACAAACGAATATAGTGTCTTGGCGAAACCACCCCCGACGTACTTGCAGACAGCCGCCTGCAAAATACTCTCCCCATAGGCAAAATTCGACACGCAAAGTTCAACTTACCTAGTAATGATTGTAACTCCCTTAGTTGAACTTTTTTCTTTCCGATTAGACCCCGAATTTCCTCCTGCAACGCCAACAACTTGTCCTCGGGTAGCCTACACTCCATCGCTTTTGTGTCTAGAATAATACCCAAAAAACTCAATTCCGTAGTTGGTCCTTCCGTCTTCTCCGGGGCCAGCGGTATGCCAAATTTTTCCGCAACATGTTCCAACGTCGCCAACAAGACCGCACAGACTGTCGATCCAGGGGGACCCACGCAGAGAAAATCGTCCAAGTAGTGGATGATAGAGTTCAATCCTGCGACGTCCCGAACTACCCACTCAATGAAGGAACTAAACTTTTCAAACAGAGCGCAGGATATCGAACACCCCATAGGTAAACAACGATCCACATAGAATTTGTCCTGCCAACAACAACCCAAAAAACGAAAACTCTCCGGATGCACCGGTAACAAAACGGAAGGCCGACTCTATGTCCGCCTTTGCCAACAACGCCCCCTGCCCATACTTTCTAACCCAAAATACCGCTGCATCAAAAGACGTGTAAGATACCGCACACTCCTCTGGGTCAATGGCGTCATTCACCGACCCCCCTTTTGGGTATGACAAGTGGTGTATCAACCTAAACTTATTAGGCTCCTTTTTCGGCACCACACCTAGCGGGGACACCACTAACTCCGGAATCGGTAATTCTGCAAAAGGGCCACTCATGCGGCCCAACCTAACTTCTTTTTGCAACTTTTCCCTAACCACGTCCCCATGCAGCAAAGCTGATTTCAAATTCCGAGCCAGCGGTGGTGTATCGACCAAGCGAGAAGGGATTCTAAACCCTTCTGAAAAACCCTGGGCTAACAACTCCGCTGCCACCTTGTCAGGGTACCTATCGAGGAAGGGCTCCATCCTTCCCACTTTCACCGGCGTTGTCCCCTTTTGCAACAGACTCGCCGGCGCGGCCCTTTCCATGTTTGAAACACCGCGACACCGGGTGTCCCCCCCCCCCCACAACCGGAGCATTCATGCTTGTACTTGCACGACCCTCCAAATCTACAGGACCCCTCATTAAATTGCCAACAAACCCCTTTCTTTCTTGTGGCCGACTGTCCGGAGTTGGCTGATCCACCGCCCCCCCCCTGAAAAAACTGACCCGTCGGCCTAGCCGAAGTCATGAGGCGCATCCATAGGCTGATGTCTTTATGATCCCACCTCAATGCTGGGCGAATGGCCCACCGCTGTCGGAATTGCTCATCGTAACGCAGCCATGCCGTGCCCCCGTAGACTCTGTAAGCTTCTCCCACGGCGTCCAAATAGCAAAACAATGCCGAACAGTGCTCAGGATTCTTCTCCCCTATCACACTGGCCATGATCGCGAAAGCCTGTAGCCAATTCGCAAACGTCCTGGGTATCAGCCTATACCTCCTTTTTTCCTCATCCTCTTTTTTATTATCCTCCGGCTTAACTCTATCCAAATTAAACTTCTCCAGGGGTAAGAGCGAAAAAATCTCTACATACTCCCCTTTCCAAATTTTTTCCCTCACGTCTAGCTTCAAATGCGCCCCTAGCGGCCCCTCAAAGCACACATACACCTCACATTTTGCAGCATCTGCTAAACGCACTAAGTCTTGTTTTTTCGCACCCTCGCCCGTTACCCCTTCGGATGTCTTGGGAACCTCCGCCTGTACTGCCACCCCCGCGACCACAGTCGCCGGCGCTGCTTGCTCCTCCATGGGCCTTGACGTAGTCCCGGTGTCTGGGACCGAGCCTTCTCGGCTCCCCCGCCCCTCCCCTGGGTCAACCCATGCCGCCGCCGGAGACTGACTCCCGCTTGGCCCTGGCTCAAACCTTTTCAATAACTCCTTCAAACCCGTTACAAACCCTTGTAGCCCTGCATCCACCTATGCGCGGTCTGCTACCTGCGTGGCCGGATTCACAGGCACGGTCATTACCGACCGCCCCGCTGAGCCCAACCCTCCCCCACTACCCCCCGCCCCCCCAACACACCCCACCACACATGTATCATTACAATTCTTCTTACCCCGCTGCCTGGGAGGAAGTCCACCAGCCGAGGGTCCCGTCTCCAGCGCCACCAACTCTTCTCGCTGCCCATCGCTGTCCGACTGCGACAGCTCACCTTCCGATCTGTATTCACCCATCTCTTCACCAATCACTGATGGCCCTCCAGCCGCTTCGTCACTGGATGCCGAGGATCTGCTGTGCCCTTCCCTCCTCCTCCGCGCTGAAGATCCGCCCGCCGATTTTTTGCTCGCCTTTCTTGGCCGAACGACCTCATCCGGGCAGTGCCGCCCGCAGCCACTGCCAGTGTCCCCCTCCTGCCTGTCTCTCCGCTTGGGGCCACCGGCCCTCGCACGTGAGTGACCGGCTGCCGCGGCCACGTTCTTCCTCCGCTGTAGACCCGCCCCTGCCGTATGGTGGCCTGGGGCCTGGCTATCCGAGCTTGAACCTTCTTCACCAGCATCCGCAAAAGGACTGCTGGCTCTCCTATCTGCTGTGTTGCTGTCACCGCCCTGGCCGATGCCCCCCCTTCCCACCGCCTGCACCGCCGTGCGCTTAACAGGCAGCCTTGCAACAGGCCGACCCGCCCTGCCCTGCTGTCCTGCATGTACCGATCGTGGGGGACGGGGACTGCTAGACTGTCCTCTTCTGTGCTGTGCCGCCTTCGCTTCTGTGTTGTGCCGCCGCCGTCTTCACGGGCGGCCATGCAGCAACCTGACCCACCTTCTCCCGCTGTTCCTCAGTCCCGCGTGCCATAGTATAAGGGAGGGTGGCCGTAGTATGACCCCCCCCCCGGTCCGTGTTGCTACCCGCTTCGCGGGAGGCCCAGAGACCGGCCTACCCGCACTCGTCCTAAGCCTCTGTGACTTCCCAGGGAGGGACCTCGTGACGTCGGGCGAGAAGCGAGTAGGCGGCCTGGATCGCCTGCCTCTCACAACTGCGCTCTCCCCTCCCAGGGCCGCTGAGTCCGACTCACCCAACGCCGCCACCAACCGACCCTCCAGCCATCCAGGCCCTCTGGACGCCGCCTCTGCCTTCAGTCGGGCAAACAGATCTTCCACCGCTGCCATGCTGCACGCTTGTTCCTCTCCACACAACTGAGCTGGGGCGGGATCTCTCACACAGCTCAATAAACTCTGCTCCACCCCCAACCCTAAACTAGCCAATCACACGCCCCCTTTTCAACTAACTTCTCCTTACCAAGTTCCCCTGTTAACCCTGTCATGCCCGCCCTACGCTTATTATTTTTGTATATTGCTCCGGGCTTCCTGTAACATCATTCCTCAGTGACCGTGACCAGTAACATCATTCATCAGAGACTGACTAGTAAATTCATTCATCAGTGACTGACTAGTAGCAGTACATTAATACTCAAAGACAAAACAGTCAGCGCAAAAACCATCAGATAAGAAAAGCTGCTGAACACTAAAGGCAAATATATAAGTCCTTTCATATAATACAGTAACAAATATAGTGCAGCGCTGAAATTACTAATCAATTATCATAAAAGTCCATAAATGAATAAAAAAACCAGAGAGTATAAACGGTGATGCAGGGTGCTTTCATGCAAATCCAAAGTGCTCTTAGATACGTGCTCCCCTCTCTTGCCAATCAAACCGCTCACCTTTTTGCTGTGACCCCTGAACTAACAGGAAGGTCTCATAAGCATTCACCACTTAATAGTGGTCAGGGTAATATCTTGACTGGAAAGCCGGAAACCTCTTCCTTAATATGACTTAAAAGATTTCATCCAAATTCGCATGAAATAAAGAAATAATATAGTGCTCTCTGTATAACTTAAAACAATTCCTTTTATTATAAGACAGGTACTCACATCTGTAGCACTATACCCAGTGCTAGGAAATAAGGCGCATGTAGTTTACAAGTGACAGTGAATGATAAGGCAGCTGCAGCGACGTAGTTTTATCCCGTTTAGACGTCGCTGCAGCTGCCTTATCATTCACTGTCACTTGTAAACTACATGCGCCTTATTTCCTAGCACTGGGTATAGTGCTACAGATGTGAGAACCTATAGTATACAGATGTGAGTACCTGTCTTATAATAAAAGGAATTGTTTTAAGTTATACAGAGAGCACTATAGTACATTAATACAGCAGTTACTATGACCAGTGCAAGACATTTACCCCCCTCCCCCTGCCATGCTACATATTAGAAAAATCACAGTTCATAATCATCACCATCAGTGACCATGATCAGCAGTGGCAGTACAGTAATTCATTAGAGACCGAGACCAGTACATTCATTCATCAGTGACCGTTAGGGCTGGGGAAAAAAAATCGATTTAAATCTTGAACTGAGTTGGAAGGTCATATCGATTCAAAATTTAAGCAAATCGATTTTTTTTAGATTTTTATTTTTTTCACAGCACCGGTCCTGAGGAGCTGCAGGCAGGAGTTTTTAGGCGAGGCCACAGCTTCGGCCTAGTCCGGGAGGCCGGACGCCGCGGACTAGGCCGAAGTAGTGGCCTCGCCTAAAAAATCCTGCCTGCAGCTCCTCAGGACCGGTGGGGTGTCCAAAAAAATAAATAAATTTGAATCGTGAATCGAGTTTTATTTTTTTAAATCGCAGTTTTTTGTTGTTTTTTTTTTAGAAAATTGCCCAGCCCTAGTGACCGTGACCAGTAAATGCATTCATCAGTGACCGTGAGGGGACCAGTACAATCATTTCTCAGGGACCATGAGGTGACCGGTACAATCATTTCTCAGGGACCGTGAGGTGACCAGTGCAATCATTTCTCAGGGACCGTGAGGTGACCAGTGCAATCATTCATCAGGGACCGTGACGTGACCAGTGCAATCATTCATCAGGGACCGTGACGTGACCAGTAAATCATTCATCAGTGACCGTGACCAGTAAATCATTCATCAGTGACCGTGACGTGACCAGTGAAATCATTTCTCAGGGACTGTGACGTGACCAGTGCAATCATTTCTCAGGGACCGTGACGTGACCAGTGCAATCATTTCTCAGGGACCATGAGGTGACCAGTACAATCATTTCTCAGGGACCATGAGGTGACCAGTGCAATCATTTCTCAGTGACGTGAGGTGACCAGTGCAATCATTTCTCAGTGACGTGAGGTGACCAGTAAATCATTCATCAGTGACCGTGACCAGTAAATCATTCATCAGTGACCGTGACGTGACCAGTAAATCATTCATCAGTGATCGTGACGTGACCAGTGCAATCATTTCTCAGGGACCATGAGGTGACCAGTGCAGCCTGCAGGACATTAATACAGCAGTTACTTGACTTCAGTGCAGGACATTTACCCCCCTCCCCCCACCATGCTGCATATTAGAGAACACAGACACTGAGACAGTTAGTTTATATTCCTCAGTCTGGCCGTATGGGATCACTGAATCATCTCAGATTAATTTAGCCATACCTCCCAACATTTTGAGATGGGAATGAGGGACACCTACTACCAAAACATATGTAGGCATAGGACACGCCCCCTGACACACCCCCTTAAAAGGAGAATTAACCAGAAAAAAAAAAAAAAAAAAAAAAAAAAAGGTCAATTAAATCCACAAGGGATTTTTGTTACCACTACTATTCCTTTATATTGGCTTTTAAAATGTACAAATGCAGCAATTTAGAAATTGGATGAAAGGTTTAGCACTGGGAAACACTTTTTGAAAGATAAAAAGTGCATTTTATATACATCTATATGGATCAGACCAAAATGAGGGACAAATGAGGAGGAATGAGGGACAGAGGGACATTGCTCCAAATCAGGGACAGTCCCTCCAAATCAGGGACAGTTGGGAGCTATGATTTAGCTGTGTGTGGATGGAGTGTACTGCTGCATTCTTTTACTTACCTGTGAAACGGTCGTGAATGATCTTCTCTCAGTCTGAATCTGTCTCTGGCGCTCTGCAATACAGTTGGTTGGTTCCTTCTCAGCGGCGCTGCCTGGCTCGGCTCCTCTTCGTTGCAGGCTCTCTCTCTCTGCAAGTCTGGACGCTTCTCCCTCCTCCGGCCAAGTGACGTCACGCGGCTCACGCCGCTGGGATGGGGATGCGTCGGCCGGTGTTCTAGCTTTTGTGCAGCACTATGGACAGACACAGGAGCTTGCCGATGCCACTCGGCAGCGGGCCCCCGGCTGAGGGAGCATGCCGGGGCCCCATAGCGACCGCGGGCCCCATAGCGACCGCGTGTGTCGCTATGGCGGTAGTTCCGCCACTGTACCTGAGCCCGTAATTCCCATGACGGTAACGAGCACACCAGCTCCGGCCGCTGTCTCGTGTCCTGATTGGATAGATTGATAGCAGCGCAACCATAAGCTCCTGCTGCTGTCAATCAAATCCAATGACGCAGGCCCCAGGGTGGCGGAGCCGAGTCCTGCTATCTATGTCTATGGACTCAGCAGCAGGACACGGGAGTGCTTTGGAGAGCGCTTCTCCGGCAGGACACTTGAGAAGAGGAGGAGCCAGGAACGCAGTGGAGGGACCCCAGAATAGGAGGATCGGGGCCACTCTGTGCAAAACCAACTGCACAGCGGAGGTAAGTATATGTTTGTTAATTTAAAAAAATAAAATAAACCTTTACAACCACTTTAACCACTTGCCGACCGCCTCACGCAGATATACTGCGGCAGAATGGCACGGGCAGGCAAAGTAACGTATGGGTATGTTACTTGCCTCTTGCGAGCGGGGGGGTCCTGTCGGACCCCCCCCCCGGTGCCCGAGGCGGTCGGCTTCTGTCCCCGAGCGATCAGAGGTGAGAAGGAGGCCATTCATTCGTGGCCACTGCATTGGTGACAGTTAGAAGTGGTAGGGCAGTTAGTATTGGCCCCCTTTAGGTCTGGGATACCCCCCTAACCCCCCCCTAATAAAGTTTTAATCTCTTGATCACCCCCCCGTCGCCAGTGTCACTAAGCGATCGTTTTTCTGATCGCTGTATTAGTGTCACTGGTGACGCTAATTAGGGAGGTAAATATATAGGTTCGCCGTCAGCGTTTTAGAGTGTCAGGGACCCCCATATATATTACCTAATAAAAGGTTTTAACCCCTTGATTGCCCCCTAGTTAACCCTTCCATCAGTGATCACCGTATAACTGTTACCGGTGATGCTGGTTAGTTAGTTTATTTTTTATAGTGTCAGGGCACCCGCCGTTTATTACCCAATAAAGGTTTAGCCCCCTGATCGCCCGGCGGTGATATAACTTAGGTTTTAGGGTCAGATAGGGTCTGCGTCGCCCCAGGCAGCGTCAGGTTAATGCCAGTACTGCTAACACCCACGCACGCAGCATACACCTCCCTTAGTGGTATAGTATCTGAACGGATCAATATCTGGTCTGATCAGATCTATACTAGCGTCCCCAGCAGTTTAGGGTTCCCAAAAACGCAGTGTTAGCAGGATCAGCCCAGATACCTGCTAGCACCTGCGTTTTGCCCCTCCACCCGGCCCAGCCCACCCAAATGCAGTATCGATCGATCACTGTCACTTACAAAACACACATAACTGCAGCGTGCGCAGAGTCAGGCCTGATCCCTGCGATCGCTAACAGTTTTTTTGGTAGCGTTTTGGTGAACTGGCAAGCACCAGCGGCCTAGTATACCCCGGTCGTAGTCAAACCAGCACTGCAGTAACACTTGGTGACGTGGCGAGTCCCATAAGTGCAGTTCAAGCTGGTGAGGTGGCAAGCACAAGTAGTGTCCCGCTGCCACCAAGAAGAAGACAAACACAGGCCCATCGTGTCCACAATGCTCTTCCTGCTGCATTCGCCAATCCTAATTGGGAACCCACCACTTCTGCAGCACCCGTACTTCCCCCATTCACATCCCCAACCAAATGCAGTCGGCTGCATGAGAGGCATTTTCTTTATGTCCTCCCGAGTACCCCTACCCAACGAACCCCCCCTACCAAAAAAAAAAAAGATGTCGTGTCTGCAGCAAGCGCGGATATAGGCGTGACACCCGCTATTATTGTCCCTCCTGTCCTGACAATCCTGGTCTTTGCATTGGTGAATGTTTTGAATGCTACCATACACTAGTTGAATATTAACGTAGGGTACAGCATTGCACAGACTAGGCACACTTTCACAGGGTCTCCCAAGATGCCATCGCATTTTGAGAGACCCGAACCTGGAACCGGTTACAGTTATAAAAGTTACAAAAAAAAAAAAAAAACAACACACACACAAAAAAAAAAAATATATAGAATAAAAAAAAAAAATTGTTGTTGTTTTATTGTTCGCTCTCTCTCTCTCCTCTCTATTGTTCTGCTCTTTTTTTACTGTATTCTATTCTGCAAGGTTTTATTGTTATTATGTTTTATCATGTTTGCTTTTCAGGTATGCAATTTTTTTTATACTTTACGGTTTACTGTGTTTTGTTGTTAACCATTTTTTTGTCTTCAGGTACGCCATTCAACTGCAGCGAGGATTTATTTATCTTGACAGCAACAGCGTTTGCTCCCACGATATATAAAGCAGTGACTTCAGTGGAGGTGATATATGCCGAAGCATGGGGGCAGCAAGGGCGGAGGAGCGATTTGCTCCTAACTTTTGGGGCAGATGCCCCCATGCTTCGGCATATATAAATGGTGCATGTATGCCCATCATTAGAAGTGGGTGGATGAAGGGAGGTATTCTAATGGTGGGCATACCCACCGATCAATCTCTTTTTCGTTCAGCCCACAAGCTGCATGGAAAAAAAAAAAAAAAAAAAAAATAGATTACAATATATGCCCATACCAGCATACTGGTATGTTGCTGGATTTTGAATGGTTATACCAGAATGACGCCTGCAGGTTTAGGTATCATCTTGGTATCATTCTTTTCAGCCAGCGGTCGGCTTTCATGTAAAAGCAATCCTAGTGGCTAATTAGCCTCTAGACTGCTTTTACAAGCAGTGGGAGGGAATGCCCCTACCGTCTTCCATGTTTTTCTCTGGCTCTCCTGTCCCAACAGGGAACCTGAGAATGCAGCCGGTGATTCAGCCAGCTGACCATAGAGCTGATCAGAGACCAGAGTGGCTCCAAACATCTCTATGGCCTAAGAAACCGGAAGCTACGAGCATTTCATGACTTAGATGTCGCCGCATGTAAACAGCGCCATTGGGAAAGCATTTTATCACACCGATCTTGGTGTGGTCAGATGCTTTGAGGGCAGAGGAGAGATCTAGGGTCTAATAGACCCCAATTTAAAAAAAAAAAAAGAGTACCTGTCACTACCTATTGCTGTCATAGGGGATATTTATATTCCCTGAGATAACAATAAAAATGATTAAAAAAAAAGGAAAGGAACAGTTTAAAAATAAGATAAGAAAAAAAATAATAAAGAAAAAGCACCCCTGTTCCCCCCCCCCCCTGCTCTCGTGCAAAGGCGAATGAAAGCGTCGGTCTGGAGTCAAATGTAAACAGCAATTGCACCATGCATGTGAGGTATCACCGCGAAGGTCAGATCGAGGGCAGTAATTTTAGCAGTAGACCTTCTTTGTAAATCTAAAGTGGTAACCTGTAAAGGCTTTTAAAAATGTATTTAGTTTGTCGCCACTGCACGTTTGTGAGCAATTTTAAAGCATGTCATGTTTGGTATCCATGTACTCGGCCTAAGATCATCTTTTTTATTTCATCAAACATTTGGGCAATATAGTGTGTTTTAGTGCATTAAAATTTTAAAAAGTGTGTTTTTTCCCAAAAAAAAAAAAAAAAAGCGTTTGAAAAATCGCTGCGCAAATACTGTGTGAAAAAAAAAAAAAAAAATGAAACGTCCACCATTTTAATCTGTAGGGCATTTGCTTTAAAAAAAAAAATATAATGTTTGGGGGTTCAAATCAATTTTCTTGCAAAAAAAAATAATTTTTTCATGTAAACAAAAAGTGTCAGAAAGGGCTTTGTCTTCAAGTGGTTAGAAGAGTGTGTGATGCGTGACATAAGCTTCTAAATGTTGTGCATAAAATGCCAGGACAGTTCAAAACCCCCCCAAATGACCCCATTTTGGAAAGTAGACACCCCAAGCTATTTGCTGAGAGGCATGTCGAGTCCATGGAATATTTTATATTGTGACACAAGTTGCGGGAAAAAGACAATTTTTTTTTTTGCACAAAGTTGTCACTAAATGATATATTGCTCAAACATACCATGGGAATATGTGAAATTACACCCCAAAATACATTCTGTTGCTTCTCCTGAGTACGGGGATACCACATGTGTGAGACTTTTTGGGAGCCTAGCCGCGTACGGGACCCTGAAAACCAAGCACCGCCTTCAGGCTTTCTAAGGGCGTAAAGTTTTGATTTCACTCTTCACTGCCTATCACAGTTTCGGAGGCCATGGAATGCCCAGGTGGCACAAACCCCCCCCCCCCCATGACCCTATTTTGGAAAGTAGACACCCCAAGCTATTTGCTGAGAGGTATAGTGAGTATTTTGCAGACCTCACTTTTTGTCACAAAGTTTTGAAAAAAAAAAAAATTTTCTCTCGTCTTTCTTCATTTTCAAAAACAAATGAGAGCTGAGCTGCACAATACTCACCATGCCTCTCAGCAAATAGCTTGGGGTGTCTACTTTCCAAAATGGGGTCATTTGGGGGAGGGGGGGGGTTGTGCCATCTTGGCATTTTATGGCCTTCGAAACTGTGGATAGGTAGTGAGGAGTGAATCAAAAATTTACGCCCTTAGAAATCCTGAAGGTAGTGATTGGTTTTCGGGGCCCCGTAAGCAGCTAGGCTCCCAAAAAGTCCCACACATGTGGTATCCCCATACTCAAGAGAAGCAGCTAAATGTATTTTGGGGTGCAATTTCTTATATGCCCTGTGACCAATATATCATTTAGTGACAACTTTTTGTAATTTAATTTTTTTTGTCATTATTCAATTACTTGGGACAAAAAAATGAATATTCAATGGGCTCAACATGCCTCTCAGCAATTTCCTTGGGGTTTCCACTTTCCAAAATGGGGTCATTGGGGGGGGGGGTTGTACTGCCATTTTAGCACCTCAAGAAATGACATAGGCAGTCATAAACGAAAAGCTGTGTAAATTCCAGAAAATGTACCCTAGTTTGTAGACGCTAGGCATGTGCATTTCGTTTCGTTCCGAATCGAAATTCGGACAAATTTTTCATTATTCGGAAATTCGGATGCATCCGAATTTCCGAATGACAAAAGTAAAGAATTTAAACGAATCCGAAAAAAAACGAATGAATTCGAATCGAATTCGAAAACATAATCAAATTAAAAAAAAATAGAAAACGTTTTTCTAAAAAAAACAATAAGGTAGAATATAAAATAATAAAGCAATAGAGTATGTATGTATGTATGTATGTATGTATGTATGTATGTATGTATGTATATATATTTTTTTTTTTTTTATTATTCTCTTCTATTGTTTTTTTATGCTTTTCTTTTCTATTATTTTATATTCTATAATAGTATTTTCAATTCAAATTCAAATTCATTCTATACGAAATTCGAATTTCGGAACATGGCTTCTGAAGTTTGAATTTCGTATAGAATGAATTCGAATTTGAATAGAAAAAATTAGAACAGAAAATAATAGAAATGTATAGACTATAAAAACAATAGAACAGAATAGAAGAAAATGTAATATATATATTATATTTTCTTCTATTATGTTCTATTGTTTTTCTAGTCTATTCTTTTCTATTCTATTCTAATCTTTTACATTCAAATTTGATTTCGGTCTATATGAAATTCGAATTTTGGAAGATGTTTATATATATATATATATATATAATTTTCTATTCTGTTTCATTGTTTTTCTATGCTATTCTTTTCTATTCTATTCTAAACTTTTCTATTCGAATTTGAATTCATTCTATACGAAATTCGAATTTCGGAAGATGGCTTCTGAAAGTGGAATTTCGTATAGAATGAATTCGAATTTGAATAGAAATGATTAGAATAGAAAATAATAGACTAGACAAACAATAGAACAGAACAGAATAAAATATAATATATATATATAATTTATTCTATTCTGTTCTATTGTTTTTCTAGTCTTTTCTCTTCTACTCTATTCCAATCTTTTCTATTCAAATTCGAATTCATTTTATAAGAAATTCAAATTTCGGAAGATGGTTTTATATATATATATATATATATATATATATATATATATATATATATATATATATATATATATATATATATATATATATAAAACATCTTCCAAAATTCGAATTTCATATAGACCGAAATCAAATTTGAATATAAAAGATGAGAATAGAATAGAAAAACAATAGAACAGAATAGAAGAAAATATAATATATATATATATATATATTATATTTTCTTCTATTCTGTTCTATTGTTTTTCTAGTCTATTCTTTTCTATTATTTTCTGTTCTAATCTTTTCTATTCAAATTCAAATTCATTCTATAAGAAATTCAAACTTCAGAAGCCATGTTCCGAAATTCAAATTTCGTATAGAATGAATTTGAATTGAAAAGACTATTATAGAATATAAAATAATAGAAAAGAAAAGCATAAAAAAACAATAGAAGAGAATAATACAAAAAAAATTACCGTATTTATAACACGCACAGGCGTATAACACGCACCCCAAGTTTAGGAGGGATTTTTAAGGAAAAAAAAACTTTTAGGAGGGAAGTTTAAGGGAAAAAAACATTTAAATGCCCATCATTGCAGCCTTCTCAGTGCAGCCTTGCCCCAGTGCAGCCTTGTCAGTGCAGCCTTGTCAGTGCAGCCTTGTCAGTGCAGCCTTCCCAGTGTCCATTGCAGCCTTATCCCAGTGCAGCCTTGCCCCAGTGCAGCCTTGCAGCTCGCAGTTTGAAAATCCTGTGATCCCCTGCGATCCTGAGCTTCAAAATCGCCGACCGCGATTTGAAAATGGTGCCGCCGGCGCCAAAATACACAGAGCCAGTCCTCGGCGGCTCTCGTTCACTTTTGGCTCCACTCGTAGTCCCGCCCGGGATGGGCGTGACTGTGAGCGGAGCTATCCGAACCTAGCCGAGTACACTCGGCTAGGTTCGGGCGGCGCTCGAGTGAAGCCGAAAGTGGCCGAGAAGAGCCGAGGACCGGCTCTGTGTATTTCAGCGCCATTTTCAAATCGCGGTCGGCGATTTTGAAGATCTGTCAGCTCAGGATCGCAAGGGATCGGCGTACAACACGCACCCATGATTTCCCTGATTTTAAGGGGAAAAAAGTGCGTGTTATATGCCGATAAATACGGTATATATATTTATATATATTTTTTTTATTTTTATTTTTTTTCTATGCTGGTCTATTGTTTTTCTATTCTTTTCTATTCTTTTCCATTTTATTCTAATCTTTTCTATTTGAATGTGAAATCATTCTATACGAAATTTGAATTTCCGAAAATGGTTATACAGAAACAGAATGAAATCGAATTCTAATAGAAAAGACTAGAACAGAAAAAAAAAATTTACACACACACACACACACACACACACACACACACACCTTCCGAAATTGGAATTTGGTACAGAATGAATTCAAATAGAAAAGATTAGAATAGAACAGAAAATAATATAAAAGAATAGCATAGAAAAACAATAGAACAGAATAGAAAAAAATATAAAATATTTCTTTCTATTCTGTTCTATTGTTTTTCTATTCTATTCTTTTCGAATTTGATTTCATTCTATTTCTATATAACTATTTTCTGAAATTCGAATTTTGTATAGAATGAATTTGAATTCAAATAGAAAAGATCAGAATATAATAGAAAAACAATAGAAAAAAATATTTATATATATATATATATATATATATATATATATATATATATATATATATATATATATATATATATATATATATATATATATAACCATCTTCCAAAATTCGAATTTCGTATAAAATTAATTTGAATAGAAAAGATTAAAATAGAGTAGAAAGAATAGACTAGAAAAACAATAGAACAGAAAAGAATAAGATATAATATATATATTATATTTTATTCTGTTCTATTGTTTTTCTAGTCTATTCTTTTCTATTCAAATTCGAATTCATTCTATACGAAATTCTAATTTTAGAAGCCATCTTCCGAAATTCGAGTTTCGCATAGAATTAATTCAAATTCGAATAGAAAAGTTTAGAATAGAATAGAAAAAAATAGCATAGAAAAACAATGGAACAGAATAGAAAAAAAATATAATATATATATTTAACCATCTTCCAAAATTGGAATTTGGTACAGAATGAATTCGAATTCAAATAGAAAAGCTTAGAATACAATATATTATATTTTTTTCTATTCTGATCTATTGTTTTTCTATGCTATTCTTTTATACTTTCTATTCTATCCTAATCTTTTCTATTGGAATTTTATTTCATTCTATACGAATTTCAAATTTTGCAAAATGGTTATATATAGTTTACTTTTTCAAATTCAGTTATTGTTTTTTTCGAATTTGATAGTTTTTTTCGAATGTGGTAGAATTTTTTCGAATGCGGTCGAATTTTTTCGAATTCGAATACGAAACGAAACGAATTCCGAAAACGAATGTAATGAATGCAATGAATTTAACTAAACGAATTAAGTTAAATAACGAATCGAAACGAAACTAAACTAAACAAATTTTTTTCATCCTGCACATGTCTAGTAGACGCTATAACTTTTGCGCAAACCAATAAATATACGCTTATTGACATTTTTACCAAAGACATGTGGCCGAATACATTTTGGCTCAAATGTATGACTAAAATTGAGTTTATTGGATATTAAAAGGAACCCCGCACCAAAATTAAAAAAAAATGGCGTGGGGGTCCCCCTCAAAATCCATACCAAACCCTTCAGGTCTGGTATGGATTTTAAGGGGAACCTCGTGCCAAAATTTAAAAAAAAAAAAAAAAAAAAAAAAGGAGTGGGGTCCCCCCAAAAATCCATACCCGACCCTTATCAGTGCATGCAACCTGGTAGACCGCAGAAAAGATAATGAACTTTTATCAATGAACTTTTATCTGTATTGCCGGAACTTGGGTCTTCTCGTCCGGCATCTTCCTCTGCGGCTTCTTCTTCCCCGCTTCGTTCTCTGGAGAGTCCAGACGAGCCGCCTCAATGGGAGGCTTGCGCTGTGTGACGCTTCTGTTCTTCTGACAGTTCTTATATAACTCAGGGCAGGGAATTCTCTATGGCTTTCCCCGTGGTCAGAGGGGGGCGGGGTCACCCGTTACGTAATCGGGTGACCCCGCCCCTCTGACACCATGGGGAAAGCTATAGTTCCTGAGCGTCAGAGGGGGTGGAGTCACCAGGTCGCCCCGCCCTCAGTTATATAAGAACTTTCAGAAGAACAGAAGCGTCACACAGCGCAATGCTCCCATTGAGGCGGATCGGGGACGAAGCAGGGAAGAAGAAGCCGAGGAAGATGTCGGATGAGAAGACTGGAGGAAGAAGCAGAGGACTGGAGCAAGAAGCAGAGGAAGATCAAGGAAGAAGCGGGAGAAGAACAAGATGGAGGAAGAAAACCGAATGAAGACCAGAAGAAGAAGCGGGGAAAGAAGAAGACATTAATAAAGGAATTGTCAAAAACCGTCTAACATTTTTGACACTTTTTGTGAAAATGGTAGGGGTACATTTGTACCCCATTACCATTTCACACGGGGGGGGATCTGGGGGTCCCCTTGTTAAAGGGGGCTTGCAGATTCTGTAAGCCCCCCGCAGACCAGGTTGTGGGGATGAGGCCCTTGTCCCCATCAACATGGGGACATCCTCCCCATGTTGAGGGCATGTGGCCTGGTACGGTTCAGGAGGGGGGGGCGCTCTCTTGCCCCCCCTTTTCCTGCGGCCTACCAGGTTGCATGCTCGGATAAGGGTCTGGTATGGATTTTTGGGGGGACCCCACTCCATTTTTTTTTTTTAATTTTGGCGCGAGGTTCCCCTTAAAATTCATACCAGACCTGAAGGTTTTGATATGGATTTTGAGGGGGACCCCCACGCCATTTTTTTTCAATTTTGGTGCAGGGTTCCCCTTAATATCCATACCAGACCTGAAGGCCCTGGTATGGAATTTAGGGGGACCGCCACGCTTTTTTTTTTTTTTTTTTTAATTTTGGTTCGGGGTTCCCTTGGGGGAATCCCGTGCCGTTTTTATCAATGAACTTTTATCTGTATTCCCGGAACCGACAATTCATTATACCCGCGAGTAGTTTTAAATGACTTTTTCCTTTAGAAATGTCATTTTGCTCTCAGACTGTTGTAAACCCGGGAAACATGCGCTATTTTACAGGCATACTATAGACACCCCCAGGTACGAAATTTAAAGGAATATTTAACTTTTATTGTTTCACTTTAAGCATTATGAAAATCACTGCTCCCGAAAAAACAGCCGTTTTTAAAACTTTTTTGCATTGATACATGTCCCCTGGGGCAGGACCCAGGTCCCCAAACATTTTTTCTGTCAATTTGCATATTAACCTTTAAAACTAGCACTTTTGATTTCTCCCATAGACTTTTAAAGGGTGTTCTGCGGATTTCCGTTGTAATGGAATTTGGATCCAAAATTCGTCAACGAAATTTCGTATAAAATTCGGAAGCATAGCAATTTGTATTTCGGATGCTTCCGAAAATAGGTTTTTTTGGAAATTTGTACGAATTTTCGATTCATACAAAACTAATCGCACATGTCTAATATGGAGCAAATCTTGGCATTAAAGACAGAGTGTAGGAAATAAAGATGTCTATACACAGTGTCTGTTAAATTGGGCAATCACCAGCTCACCACCCTATAACAGGAGACAAGGATGACTCTGATGAGGATGATGATGACTCTGATGAGGATGAATACAACTCCTCAACTGTATGGCTCAAGGAACGACCTCCGGCCTCTGCTGCATGGCTCACACCGATCTGATCACTCTGCAGGATGGATTGGATAGGAATGACCTCCGGGCCGTCACCGAACAGTACAAAGAGGCTGTCCACAGATTTCCTTCCAGATATTGGCTGGGTAAATCTGTTAAAAGTAGGCCGCAGCATCTGCAGCTCCTCAGTAGCAGATTCCCTGCTCACAGATCCAGCCCGGTCCCAAGAGAGCCCACCAGGCCCCAGCCTTGCTTCTTATAGTCCCTCCCAGCAATCTGCTCTTCTCCATCAGCCTGCTAGTAGTTGTAGTTTCACACCATGCAGCCAGTGGGCGAATCCCTTCCAGATGGACTACATGTCCCAAGATGTCTTGCTTCTTCCTCTAATCAAAGAGTCACAGAGCAGCTAAGCTGGAACACTAGGGGGAAACAACTCCTTGTTAACAGCATTACATAGCGTCTTCTGATTGCAGAAAATGTAAATGTAAGTATCCAGCTCCTGACTACATCTATAAACCTGAAATGATTCAAATTAAATTGACCCAAAACTATTATAGTTTTCATTTAGAGTGAACATATTTATCAGTTAGTATAAGTGTTCAAATATTTCTATAAATTCCCTGATACACTGATACACTTCCCTGATCCCTGATGCACTGATAAGCTGCACTGATGAGGAGGCACTTATAAGGCTGCACTGATGAGGAGGCATTGAGGGGTAGGGATGAGCCGAACACCCCCCGGTTCGGTTTGCAACAGAACATGCAAGTTTGTTCGAACACGCGAACACCAATAAAGTCTAAGTAGAAAAAAAGAGACCTCCACCATGACAAATGTAGAGTATGGTGGTCCCATCCCTGGTGCAATGGAACAAGAAAAAAGTACCCCCTGAATGGGATTTTAACAGACCATCAACTCTATGATAAAAAATATCTTTTAATGATATAGAGTAAAAAGATGTGTACCATCTACACATTACATAGGTACATCAAAACAAAAAACAAAACAGAAAATGCACAGTTACAGATCATCATATGTACTCTCCAAGGGGAGGTGTACCCTGATACCCGACTCGTTTCCAGTATTCTGATACCTTCATCAGGGGCTGAGAGTTGGGTATATTTACATATGATTTAATTCAAATGGAATGATTGCAGAGTACATATGATGATCTGTAATTGTGCATTTTCTGTTTTGTTTGATGTATCTATGTAATGTGTAGACGGTACATGTCTTTTTACTCTATATCATTAAAAGATATTTTTTATCATAGAGTTGGTGGTCTGTTAAAATCCCATTCAAGGGGTACTTTTTCTTGTTCCATTAAAGTCTATGGGACACGAACGTGAAAAATCAAAAGTGTTAATTTTAAAGGCTTATATGCAAGTTGTTGCCATAAAAAGCGTTTGGGGACCCGGCGGGTCCTGCCTCAGGGGACATGTATCAATGCAAAAAAGTAATCTAACACGGCTTGCAGCTGTAATGTATTGTCGGGTCCTGGCAATATAGATGAAAATCATTGAGAAAAACGGCAAGGGCCCCCCTCCCCCAGCCCATTACCAGGCTTTTTGGGTCTGGTATGGATATTAAGGGGAACCCCGCACCCAAATTAAAAAAAAAAAAAAGGCGTGGGGGGCCCCAGGCACTATATACTCTGAACAGAAGTATACAGTATATACTATACGGCCTGCCCTATATATTCTGCAGAAAATTGGGCCTTAGGTGTTGGTGGTACAGAACACTGTAACCCCTCACAGTTACTCTTTGTGGGTGCAGAAACGGGCCCTGCTGTGAAATATTACATCAAGAATTGTAATTACATGCCCCTGTTAAACAGACAATTGCTGGTGTTCTCTTTCTAATAATACTACAGGCAGGCGATTCAGCTAGCTGCAGTAATATATATATATATATATATATATATATATATATATATACACACACACACACACACACACACACACACACCCCAGCTTTGTGCAGCTACATCTCACTGCAGGCCATTCCTTGTGTACCTATTCCAATACATCAAAGACAATATGTAATATGTATGGAAGGCCAACAAGGAGAGGCAGACAGTCACAGGCCAATAAAAGAGGGCAAGCAGGCTCTGTGTCAAGTGGCAACAGTGCTAGTCGTGAACATGGTGCATTCTCATCAGCACGTGGCCGTGGGGCATGCTTGTCCTTTTTCTCGGCAGCTGGCCATGTTGAGCCACAACATGCCGAAGAGTTGGTAGAGTGGATGACCAAGCCGTCCTCATCCTCTGTCACCCAGGCTACCTTGGCTGCCAATTCAGGTGCCAAAGCGGCCTATTCCTTGGACTCAAGGTCATCATCAGTTACTCCTTCCCTAGCCCCACCGGAGGAGTCCCCCGAACTGTTCGACAACAGTGTTGGGTTTATGCTGCAGGAGGATGTGCAGCATTTTGAAGGCTCCGATGATGGTACCCAGCTTGAGTAAGGCAGTAACGTGAGCCCAGAAAGAGGGGTTGCCCAAGAAGGACAACAAACTGGCAGTCATGTTCCCCCAGCTGCAGCATACTGCCAGGTTTGCTCCAGTGACGAGGAGGGAGGGGATGATGAGCTCACTGACTCTACGTGGGTGCCTGATAGGAGAGAGAAGGAGGAGGCACAAATTCAACGAGGCAGGATGCCCTCCAGGGGCCAGCTTAAGGGCAGCCAACCGACTGCATAACACCGCAGAGCTCCGCAAATGCAGGGCGCTGGTGACTCCACGCGTTATTCCAAAAGTTCTTCTGTGTGGGCCTTTGAGACATGTGCAGCAGATCGCACCGTTGCTATTTGCAACATATGTCTGAAGCGTATCAAGTGTGGACTAGACAGCAAGCGCTTGGGCACCCCATGCTTAATCAGATATATGTCAAGCTCCCATGCAGCCCGTTGGCAACACTACCTAAAAGACCCACACCAAAAGAACAAGGCGGACCTCTCCTTGCTCCTCCTTATCAGCTGGGATCTCCAACCCCACTATACCTTCAGTCCTCTCAGAAACCTACACTGAGAGAAATGAAGGTGTAGAATTAGGTGTGCCACTGCCAAGTACTTGCGGGCAATCTGCTATCGGTACACCAACGTCCGATTCTAGCAGGCAGATTTTCCTACCTCAGTTGCTCCACCGGCAAAAGAAGTTCGCTTCCAGCCATCCACATGCCCAGCGGTTGAATGCTAGCTTGGCTAAATTGCTAGCACTTCAACTGCTGCCTTTTCAGTTGGTAGACTCTGCCCCCTTCCGTGAGTTTGTGGAATGTGTGGTACCTCAGTGGCAGGGTCCCAAACGCCACTTTTTTTCACAGAAGGCAATTCCGGCTCTCTACTAGCATGTGGAAGGCCATGTCCATGCCTCGCTGGACAGGGAGGTCAGCGGTAAGGTGCATATTACCGCTGACTCATGGTCCAGCAGGCATGGACAGGGACGTTACCCATCTTTCACCGTGCACTTGGTGACTCTGCTGGCAGCTGGGAAGAATGCAGGACAGGGTGCAGTAGTGTTGGAGGTTGTTCCGCCACCACGCCTCCAAAATTCTACTAGTGGTGATTCTGCCACACCTCTCCTCCACCCCCTCCTCTTCTTCTTTCTCCATGGTCTTCTCCTGTGCTGATTTGTCCTCAGAACTAGCGGTGCTCCGTAGGCGTTCAAGGGGCTACGCAAGCACACAGGCAAAAAGATGCCATGCGGTGCTTGAGCTGGTGTGCTTGGGGGACAGGAGCCACACTGGGGCAGAGATTCTGTCAGCTCTGCAGGGGCAGGCTCAGAGGTGGTTGACGCCACGCCAGCTTAAGGCAGGAATGGTGGTTTGCGACAATGGCACCAACCTCCTCTCCGCCCCCTGACAGGGACAACTGACCCATGTGCCCTGTTTGGCTCACGTCCTTAACTTGGTGGTGCAGCTGTTCTTGGGCAGGTACCCGGGCTTACAGGATGTCCTGAGGTAGGCCAGGAAAGTCTGTGTGCATTTCCGCCAGGCATATAATGCCAGTGACTGGTTGGCTGACCTCCAAAAGGAATTTAACCTGCCCAAGAACCGCCTTATCTGTGACATGCCCACCAGGTGGAACTCAACATTGGCCATGCTGCAGTGGCTGCACACGCAGCAGAGGGCCATCAATGAGTACCTGTGCGACTATGGCACCAGGACAGTCAGGGGAGCTTGGTTTTTTACCCACGTCAGTGGGCCATGATCAGGCATGCATGCACTGTCCTGTCACCATTTGAGGAGGCCACGAGGATGGTGAGCAGTGACAGTGCATGCATCAGTGACACTATCCCTCTTGTCCACCTTTTGGAGCACACGCTGTGTGGAATAATGGACAGGGCACTTGAGGCAGAACAGAGGCAGAAAGAGGAGGACTTCCTTACCTCTCAAGGCCCCCTTTGCCCGCCGATCACACAGGAAGAGGAGGATTGTGTCAGTATGGAGGTGGGGCCTATCACTCAGCATCAGCAGCAGTCTTCAAGGGATCATTTACAGTCCGAAGAAACCCATGGACTTGTACGTGGCTGGGAGGAGGTGGCTGCGGATCATGTCGTCCTTAGTGACCCAGAGGACTCCGGACCGAATGCCTCAGCAAACCTACGCTGCATGGCCTCCCTGATCCTGCAAAGCCTGCGGAAGGATCCTTGTATTCGTGGTATCAAGGAGGGGGGGGGGGGAATCATTACTGGCTGGCAATCCTCCTTGATCCACATTACAAAGGTAAGGTTGCGGACCTTAATCTTGCTGTCGCAGAGGGAGCAGAGGATGAAACATCTTTGGGAGGCCTTGCAGAAAGGTTTGTGCAACGCGTTTCCAGAGCCTGGGAGGTTACAATTTCCTGGTCCTCCTGGACAACGTGTTGCTGAGGCTTCGGTCAGTCACAGAAGGAGCGGTGGAGAAGGTGGCCGTCTGATGCGTTAAGACAATTTTTTAGTCCGCATCCCCAAGGTATGATCGGTTCTAGCAACCATCGCCAGCGTCTGATTCACATGGTGCAGAAATACCTAGGGGCAAGATCTGACTTGGACACCTTTCCCACCGAAAATCCTCTGGGTTACTGGGTCTTGAGGATGGATCACTGGCCAGAGCTTGCACAGTATGCAATTGAGCTACTGGCCTGTCCTGCATCCAGCGTTCTTTCGGGACGCACATTCAGTGCTGCTGGAGGCTTTGTAACCGATCACAGGGTGTGCCTGTCCACCAAATCAGTCAGTCAATCGGCTGACCTATTGCAAACGGAAGGAGACAACAAGAAGTGAGAGGAAATCTACCCCTAGGAAGGGAAATTCTCTCCTGTAAGAGTTCCTTGTTTCACTAAAAAACCCAAATTTTCAAAATCCAATTGTCATTGGGACAGAAAGTGAGGTGAAATCTTCTGAACAGGTGAACAGACAGCAAAACAAATGTTACAGGGATGTTAATCCTTCCCCATCTTTTCCAAAAAGCTTAAAAATAGATTTTTTTGGCTGGAGCTACATGGAAAGAATGTACCAGTTCAAAATTACAAACAGATTCTACTTAAGAACAAACCTACAGTCCCTGTCTTGTTTGCACCGCCTGTATACTGCTGTTCAGCATATATAGGGCCTGGGGGCCCAACACCTTTCCTATTTTTTATTTGGGTGTGGGGGTGTTTCAGTGATTTTCATCCATATTGCCATGACCAGACATGACATTAAAGCCGCAAGCAGTTTTAAATGACTTTTTTCCTTTAGAAATGTCATTTTGAGCAGGGAAGGTTCTAAACACGGGAAACACGTGCCCCCCCAGGAACGATATCTAAAGGAATATTTCACTTTTATTTTTTTCACTTTAAGCATCATTAAAGTCAGTGCTCCTGATAAAACTGCCTTTTTGAAAACTTTTTTTGTGTTGATACATGTCCCCTGGGGCAGGACCCAGGTCTCCAAACCCTTTTTAGGAAAACAAACTTGCATATTAGCTTTTAAAATTTGCACTTTTGATTTCTCACATTCGAGTCCCATAGACTTTAAATGGGATTCAAAAGTTTGCGCAAACTTTCGGTCCATTCAAATGTTCTGATGCGAACCTAACTGGGGGGTGTTCGGCTCATCCCTACTCAGCATAGGCAGTCTTCAAGGGATCCCACATCCAAAGAAAAATCAATCAGTTACAACAGGTGCTTGATAGCTGCTGTTGATCCAAGACTGATTCATTTTTATGAATGTGACCCTTTTAACGGAGTCTGTGGACAGGCACACTATGATCCGTTCCAAACCCTCCAGCAGCACTGAATGTGCGTTCAGAAAGAACGCTGGATGCAGAACAGGCCAGTAGCTCAATTGCATATTGAGCAAGTTCTGGCCAGTGGTCCATCCTCAAGACCCAGTAACCAAGTGGATGATCTGTTGGAAAGGTCTCCAAGTCTGCTCTTGCCCCTAGAAATTCCTGCACCATGTAATGCAGACGCTGGCGACGGTTGCTTGAACCGATCAGATCTTGGCGCTGAGGACTGAAAAATTGTCTAAAGGCATCGGTCAGCTGGCCACCTTCTCCACCACTCTTCCTCTGAACGAAGCCTCAGCAAAACGTTGTCCAGCATCAGGAAATTGTAACCTCTCAGGGTCTGGAAACGCATTGCACAAACCTTTCTTCATGGCCTCCTGAAGATGTTTCATCCTCTGCTCCCTCTGCGAAGGCAGGATGAGTTCTGCAACCTTACCCTTGTAACGTAGATCAAGAAGGGTTGCCAGCCAGTAATGATCCCTCTCATTGATACCACGAATCCTAGGGTCCTTTGGCAGGCTTTGCAGAATCAGGGAGGCCATGCAGCGTAAGTTTGCAGAGGCATTTGATTGAGTCGTCTGGGTCACTAAGGATCACATGATCCGTAACAACCTCCTCTCAGCCACATACAACTCCTTGGGTTTCTGGGGACTGAAAGCCATCCCTTGAAGACTGCTGCTGAGTGTTATCCTCCACGTCCATGCTGACACAATCCTCCTTCTCTTTTACCTGTGTGTTTGGTGGGCCCGCAGGAATACTATCTGGATAAAGAGGGCCTTGAGAGGTAAGGAAGTCATCCTTTTCTTCCCGCTGTTCTTCCTCAAGTGCCCTGTCCATTATTCCATGAAGCGTGTGCTCCAACAGAAAGACAAGAGGAACAGTATCACTGATGCATGCATTGTCGCTGCTCACCATCCTCATGGCCTCCTCAAATGGTGACAGGACAGTGCATGCATCCTTGATCAGTAACCACTGGCGTGGCGAAAGGAAGCCAAGCTTAATGAAAAGAAAAAGAGCGCACCAGCCTAGTGCATTATCCTTGACAGATTTATTAATTAAAAACAAGATAAAAACTACTCACAAAGGTCGAAGAAAAAAAAAAAAAAAAAAAAAAAAAAAAAAAAAAAAAAAAAAAAAAAATCGCATAGTATATGGCACAGAGGCAAATATTCCAGTGGTAGCAGTTTTCCAGGTCCCAGGAAGGAGGCATACGGACTACTGCTGGCTAACGCGTTTCGAAGGTTACCCTTCTTCATCCATAGTCCTCCTTGAACCCTTGGGACTTTCTAGCCAATACACCTGTGCGCAAGAGTATTTTTGCTTCTTTTTAAGAAGCCAAGCTTCCCTGACCTTGGCCTGGTGCCATACTCCCACAGGTACTCATTGATGGCCCTCTGCTGCGTGTGCAGCCACTGCAGCATTGCCAACGTTGATTTCCACCTGGTGGGCATGTCACAACTGAGGCCGTTGGTGGGCAGGTTTCATTCCCTTTGAATGTCAGCCAGCCGAGCACTGGCATTGTATGACCGGCGGAAATGAAAACAGACTTTTCTGGACTGCCTCAGGAGATCTTTTAAGCCTGGGTACCTGCTCAAGAACCACTGCACCACCAAATTCAGGACGTGTGCCAAACATGGGACATGGGTCAAGTGTCCCTGTCGGAGGGCGGATAGAAGGTTGGTGCCATTGTCGCATACAACCATTCCTGGCTGAAGCTGGCGTGGTTTCAACCACCTCTGAGCCCGCCCCTGCAGAGCTGACAGAATCTCTGCCCCAGTATGGCTCCTGTCATCTAAGCAGACCAACTCAAGCACTGCATGGCATCTTTTTGCATGAGTGCTTGGGTAGGCCCTTGAACGCTTATGGAGCACCGCTGGTTGGGGTGAAAGAGAGAGCTGTGGCAGAATCACCACTAGCATTTTGGAGGCATGGCGATGGAACAAGCTCCAACAATACTGAACCCTGTCCTACATCCTTCCCAGCTGCCAGCAGAGTTACCCAGTGTGCCGTGAAGGAAGGCAACGTCCCTGCACATGCCTGCTAGACCATGAGTCAGCGGTAATATGCAGCTAACTGCAGACCAACTTAAGCACTGCATGGCATTTTTTTGCCTGAGTGCTTGCGTAGGCCCTTGAATGCTTACAGACCACTGCTGGTTCAGAGGTCAAATCTGAAGAGGCCATAGGAGGAAGAAGAAGAGGGGGTGGAGGAGAGAGCTGTGATAGAATCACCACTAGAATTTTGGCAGAATAAGCTCCAATACTGAACCCTGTCCTGCATCCTTCCCAGCTGCCAGCAGAGTTACCCAGTGCGCTGTGAAGGAAAGGTAACGTCCCTGCCCATGCCTGCTAGACCATGAGCCAGCGGTAATATGCACCTTACTGCTGACCACCCTGTCCAACTAGGCCAAAATATTGCCTTCCACATGCCGGTAGAGAGCCATAATGGCCTTCAGTGAAAAGAAATGGTGTTTTGGAACCTGATACTGAGGTACAGCACATTCCACAAATTGATGAAAGGGGGCAGCGTCTACCAGCCGAAAAGGCAGCAGTTGCAGTGCTAGCAATTTAGCCAAGCTAGCATTCAGACGTTCAGACGCTGAGCACGTGGATGGCTGGGACAGAATTTCTTTTTACGGTTTAGCAACTGGGGTAGGGAAATTTGCCTGCTAAAAATCAGATGGAGGTGAACGGATAGCAGATTGGCTGCAAGTACTTGGGACACCTATTGCTATACCTTCATTCCTCTCAGTGCAGGTTTTTAAGAGGACTGGAGGTATAGTGGTGTTGGAGATCCCAGATGAGGAGCAAGGAGAAGTCTGCCTTTTTCTTTGATGTGGGTCTTCCAAGTGCTGTTGCCAACAGACTGCATGGGAGGTCATCATATGTCTGGTCAAGCATGTGGTCCCCAAGTGCCTGCTGTTCTGGCCACGCTTGATCCGCTTCAGACATAGGTTGCAAACAGCAATGGTGCGATCTGCACACGTGTCAAAAAAAGGCCACACCAAGGAACTTTTCAAAATCAGCGGGGAGTCAGCAGCACCCTGCACCTGCGGTGCTCTGCGTTGTGATGCAGTAGGGTGGCTGCCCTTAAGCTGCCCCCTAGAGGACATCCTGCCTCGTTGGAGTTGTGCCTCCTCCTCCTCTCTTCTATCAGGCACCCAAGTAGTGTCAGTGACCTCATCATCCCCTCTCTCCTCGTCACTGGAGCAAACTTGGCAGCATGCTGCGGCTGGGGGAACATGACTGCCAGTTTCTTGTCCTTCTTGGGCACCTCCTCTCTCTAGGCTCAAGTTACTCCCTTCCTCAACCTGGGAACCAACATCGGAGCCTTCTAATTGCTGTGCATCCTCCAGCAGCATGTACCATACACTGTGGTCGAATAGTTCGGGGGACTCCTCCGTGCATGATGGTGGGGCTACGGAAGGAGTGACTGTGGACAAGGACCCAGTGGCATAGTCAGCTTTGGCAGCTGCATTGGAAGCTGCATCTGGGTGACAGAGGATGACGACAACTTTGTTATCCACTCCATCAACTCTTCTGCATGTTCTGGCTCAATAACTTGGCCAGCAGCAGAAAAGAAGGACAAGCGTGCCCCATGGCCACCTGCAGAGGATGCACCATGTCCACGACCAGCACTGTTGACTGTAGACACAGAGCCTGCTTGCCCTCTTTTAGTGGCCTGTGAGCGTCTGCCTCTCGTTGGTGGCCTTCCGGACATGATGTATATTTTGTTTTGCAACACCACACTGCACTGTATTGTGTACTGTGTACACCACCAGAAAAGTAGTAGCAACTGCACTACGGCTGCACTGTATTGTGTACGCCACCAGAAGTGTAGTAGCAACTGCACCACGGAATGCACTGTAGATATAGGCTACACTGGATGCTGCAGAATATATATATATATATAGCGGCACAGCAATAGGAGTCGCTGGTTCGAATCCCAACCACAACACTACCTGCCTGGAGTTTGCATGTTCTCCCTGTGCCTGCGTGGGTTTCCTCCCACACTCCAAAGACATGCTGGTAGGTTAGGGACCTTACATTGTAAGCTCCTTGAGGGTACGGACTGATGTGAATGTACAATGTATATGTAAAGTGCTGCGTAAACTGAAGGCGCTATACAAGTACCTGAAATAAATAAAATATATATCAAATACACCACCTGAAATATATTATATATATATATATATATATATATATATATATATATATATATATATATATATATATATATATATATATATATATATATATATATTCATATTCGAAATAGTACACCACAGAATGCACTGTAGATATAGGCTACACTGGAAGCTGCAGAGTATATAATATATAGCAGATGGAAAGTATTCAGACCCCCTAAAATGTTTCACTCTGTTATATTGCAGCCATTTGCTAAAATCATTTAAGTTCATTTTTTTTCCTCATTAATGTACACACAGCACCCCATATTGACAGAAAAACACAGAATTGTTGACATTTTTGCAAATTTATTAAAAAAGAAAAACTGAAATTTCACATGGTCCTAAGTATTCAGAACCTTTGCTCAGTATTTAGTAGAAGCACCCTTTTGATCTAATACAGCCATGAATCTTTTTGGGAAAGATGCAACAAGTTTTTCACACCTGGATTTGGGGATCCTCTGCCATTCCTCCTTGCAGATCCTCTCCAGTTCTGTCAGGTTGGATGGTAAACGTTGGTGGACAGGGCTGCAGTGATGGTGGACTTTCTACAACTTTCTCCCATCTCCCGACTGCATCTCTTGAGCTCAGCCACAGTGATCTTTGGGTTCTTCTTTACCTCTCTCACCAAGGCTCTTCTCCCCCGATAGCTCAGTTTTGCCGGACAGCCAGCTCTAGGAAGGGTTCTGGTCGTCCCAAACATCACATTTAAGGATTATGGAGGCCACTGTGCTCTTAGGAACCTTAAGTGCAGCAGAAATTTTTTGTAACCTTGGCCAGATCTGTGCCTTGCCACAATTCTGTCTCTGAGCTCTTCAGGCAGTTCCTTTGACCTCATGATTCTCATTTGCTCTGACATGCACTGTGAGCTGTAAGGTCTTATATAGGCAGGTGTGTGGCTTTCCTAATCAAGTCCAATCAGTATAATCAAACACAGCTGAACTCAAATGAAGGTGTAGAACCATCTCAAGGATGATCAGAAGAAATGGACAGAACCCGAGTAAAATATATTAGTGTCACAGCAAAGGGTCTGAATACATAGGACCATGTGATATTTCAGTTTTTATTTTTTAATAAATCTGCAAAAATGTCAACAATTCTGTGTTTTTCTGTCAATATGGGGTGCTGTGTGTACATTAATGAGGAAAAAAAAAAAAAAAAAAAGAACTTAAATGATTTTAGCAAATGGCTGCAATATAACAAAGAGTGAAAAATTTAAGGGGGTCTGAATACTTTCCATCCCCACTGTGTGTGTGTGTGATAGATATATATATATATATATATATATATATATATATAATGGATTAGCATCAAATGTAGAGCTTGAAGGACACCACCAGCTTCTGGCTCCCTGGGACGCACACAGCTAACAGCCTCTTGCTGCACTGGCTCCCACGTGGAGCCCTCCTGACTCCTGGTACTCAGACTTCCTATCTGCCGGGTGGAGCCCGGAACCATGGCCAGGTTACTAATAAAAGCCCAGCACACACCTGACCAATCAGTATGCTGGCTGTTCTCAAAATCAGGACCCAGGACTAGGGATTTCATCCCACCCGAATCTCTCAGAAATCCCCGAGCTCCAGGTCCCAAAGTGGACTTTACAAAACACTGAGGAAACTGAAAGGCCAGTTTCCTCTTCATGGTACATGCTCCCTGGAGCCCCTCAACCCGTCTGGTTGAGAATTCTGGGTCACATCCATCCTCCTTCTAGACCCTGGCAGGGCAACGCTCTGCCACATATCCTCCCCCCGTTTCGACCCTGGAGGGGGCGTAACACACCAGCCAAACCTCTTCAAAATGGCACCTCTGTGCCAGTTACCACCAAGGGCCAAACCCAGTCTTATCAGGAGACTTTCCCTATGTCCCCCTGCTACATTAAAAAGCCCCCCTAGTGACTTTTTACGGGTGCGCTTCCAGAAACGCCATCTGCCCATTTTCCTTGGGGGTCACACCTTCAAACACTTTAACACTAAGGGACTTACCAAGGACTTGGATATTGTTCCTCAACCTTTTACTCTTTACTTCTAAAGTGGTCACATTTTTAAACACCTTTTTAGTCATAAGTGTGGGCACTTTTATTTGGGAATTAAACTCTTTTAATGACACCTTGTTAAGCTTTGGGCCAGTATCCTCAGACCTTTTACTCTTGCAACTTGGGAGGGTCCTGGACCGCTGGAAATCCCAGAATTCCCAGAATTACACCCCTGAACCTGTAGAGGGCTCAATTCTACTGCACCTATTCCCTCTTCTGTGTCTGTCATACCATTCATCTTCCTGTATTTTTTAAGATCAAGAGCAACCATGTCACCTTGACCATCAGGTCTTCCCTTATTTTTGCTGTTACCCATGGTAACCAAAACATTTATCAGTGTGTTGCACTTTTTCCTCATTGTCCAAAGTATCGCCACATTTATCAGAACTCTTTTCACCAGTGTTCTGCAAGGCAGTGTCTGGAGGAGAATCGCACAAAGCGGAGTGGTTGTCTACCATGGCAACGTCACCACCAGCTCCACTGCCACATGACGCTCCTCCAGCGACTGTCCTGAGACCTGATCCTCACTATCCAATTTCACCTTTGGATTGATGGCCCCAAAAACATTACATGTACTTGTGCCCTCTGGCACTTCCGCCCAGGATTTCTGTCCTGTCCAACAGTACTCCAGAGTGCATCTCATACAGAACCTCTGTATGACACCATCCAGCACACTGGGACAATTTTCCATAACAACAACGATTGCATTACGTGCTTCCAAAATTGCAGAGATTGAGATAGTACAGCCTGTAATATCCAGCTCCATTTATGCATACCCCATGGTACAAGTTCTCCAAACGCAGGAGAGGATGACAGGATATACACTCCAGCATTCTAATATTTCTCTCAGCAGATCTGTCATACAAAGGCAGTGTGATTCCACACCCAAGACCTTCCTGGGGTCCTTCATGTCTTTAGGGATGTGGAAAGACTCATTTACTGATGCCTTAGAGGTGGCGCTTCTTAAATGGGCTTCCTCCCCACTGGAGGTATCCAATGCAATAACCTGGTGCTCTCCTAGAGCGCAGCCAGGTGCGGGAGTCACCACAAAACTCTTAGTCTCAGTGTCAATGATCTGTTCCTTGTCTTCTCTATGGACATTAGTTTGGTATGCCACACCAATAACTCCTTTATGGGTTGTGGACACAACCTTTGCTACGCGCTCAATCTCTTTTAGCCCTTCCATTTCCTGAGGAATATTCTCTGCAACAGCAGCAAGTGAGCCCTGGTCCCTCCATTTAGCACAGCAGAAATGGGGTCCGCTCCATTGTTACACATTGAGACTTCTCTCAATAAAGCCAACAGACTTGTTGCCCATCTGTCCCAGTCTATTTTCTCTGGGCTCCCATCAGAGGTACTACGCAGTACCGCTCCAACTGCCAAAGGAGACACAGGACAGAGTGACTCCACAGCAGGCACACTGCACATATCACTTTTGTTTAAACGAACCCGTGGCAAAACATTTTTAAACACAGCAGGCTGCAATACCATAACTTCACCACCTTGCTCGGATGGCGCTTCACTAAACTCGCAAAGATCTTTGCTGTCAGATGCGACAGATCGCAGTAACCAATTATCACCACAAGTAATTTCAGACATTTTTGTTTTACTATTTGACACATTCCCATCACCAAGGTCAAGTAACCTCTTATCCATCAGAGCGGCACCACAGTTGTCCCAGGCAACCTCTGGCTCCAACACACAGAGCTCCCTTGAGGTTTCCAGGGACACCTCTGCAGCCTTATATACTGTTGCTAAGGGGAATAGCATATCCTGCTTAGCGATCACCCCTATCCCATTAAGCATCACATCATCATTATTAGTTAACTCAATACCAGTATGAACATACTCCTCAGTAAGTTTCACATCATCACATTCAATTTTAACACTTGCCTCCCCACTGGACAGGGCACTGCAGTGAGGCAAGTCCTTTTCTGCACCAATAGTGGATCTCCCCTCTGGGATCACTTCCACTTCAGTGTGAGCAGTCCCACAGTCAGTCTTTCCCATGACTTCAACATCAACAGTTTACCCATCCGAGTAACAGATCTTGCCATGTTCATTTGAGTACGTTGACTTTCTTTTACTGCACTTCTACTAGCCGACTCCCTCTGGTGGCCACGGGATGAAACTACAGCAGGCACAACAGGAATTTCCTCTCTGTTGCCAGGGGTGACTGCAAACATTGTAACACAGGAATCCGGGCTTGCAGGCAAAGAGTTAAACCCAGCAACAATATCAGCAGCTGTATTCCACAAACTGGGACAAGAAAAGATCCCATGCCCCAGTTGACCACATTCCTGGCATGTTACTTGGCGACTTTCTCCTGTTGCTAAGGGAGATGGCACTCTCCCAACATGCAGAATCTTACTGGCATCTTTATGAGGATGGTGGGGCACCTCTTCCCTGTAGCTCCTCATTCTCATTGGCACATGTTCTCTAGTTGCTAATGGAAATGGTGCTTTCCCAGCTGCACTTTTCTGGTTCTCCCAAACATGTAGACTTCTCTCTCTATGAAGCGGTGTCACTTTAAACTTGCCACGATCCTCTATAGGCAAAATCTTTGTCTTGCGGTCCTCCGACCTGACATCATAGGCGTTGCTATGGGCAACTGCACTCCTTTTAAACTTCTGGTAAGCCTGTTGCTCACTCCTGGCACTCAGAGCAGGCTTCTCAAACACAGATGCAGACCTTTGCTTTGCTAGGTAGCTTTGCACTGGAGCCTGGGACAAAGGGCACTTGGAGACTGGATGCCTCCACTCACTGCACCGCAAACAGCACACTTGGTTCCATATCTTGTCAGGGCTTCCCACACTGCATCTGCTTTCAAGATTAGGCCTCTGAACCTTGATAGCTGGCCTACTTGCACCAGCATTGCCAAGGGCAACAACATGCCCTTCCCCTTTAACTTGGTCCAGTGCTGCCAGGTGTCGCTTGCACCAATCTACTGCAGACTCAGACTTTGGTGGACTCTCCATACTTGCAGTCACCTGTTCAATCATTGCACCAGTGTTGCTAGGAACAACACCAGCCCTCTTTCTCCTTGGCAAACTCTGTTCAGGCATGTATGGGGTTCTCTCAGGTGGTAACAACCCCTCCAGCCACAGAGCTCTATCATCTCAGCCATCCTTGCTTCTTTTAGGCGATTTGATCGCCCCATACTCACAGTCGCTCCAGAAAACTCTGCACAGTTCAGCAATAAATTGGAGCACTGTCACCTTTCTTTTGCAGGTTCTCCTCACCTGCACACACAGATTATGCAGTCTCATGCATCAAAACACAGTTCATATACCAGATGAACTTACTTGATTGTAGGGATCTCAGATTGTGCCCACAGCACTTCTCCACCACGTGTAAAGGATTAGCATCAAATGTAGAGCTTGAAGGACACCGCCACTCGCTGGTTCTTCTTTTTAAGGGCTTTATTTGCCCATTTTTATTAAAAGAAAGTTTGACAAAGATATGTTTCCCTCGCAGGGGTTTCAGCATTCCTTTTCATCAACAAAACTACATTCAGCCTAGTTGGCTCTTACTTGTAGCACTGCAGCTCTGGCCTTACACTCCAGGCCCTTGTCTGTCTCATACAGACTGTTTCACCGACCACCTTGGTGCATACAGCTTTGAAGCCCTTCAACGGACACAGCTTCTGGCTCCCTGGACGCACACAGCTAACAGCCTCTTGCTGCACTGGCTCCCACGTGGAGCCCTCCTGACTCCTAGTACTCAGACTTCCTATCTGCCAGGTAGAGCCCGGAACCATGGCCAGGTTACTAATAAAAGCCCAGCACACACCTGACCAATCAGTATGCTGGCTGTTCTCAAAATCAGGACCCAGGACTAAGGATTTCATCCCACCCGGATGTCTCAGAAATCCCCGAGCTCCAGGTCCCAAAGTGGACTTTACAAAATACTGAGGAAACTGAAAGGCCAGTTTCCTCTTCATGGTACATGCTCCCTGGAGCCCCTCAACCCGTCTGGTTGAGAATTCTGGGTCACATCCTCCTTCTAGACCCTGGCAGGGCAACGCTCTGCCACAATATATATATATATATATATATATATATACATATATATATATACACTAGACTGTCTGTCTGTATATATATATATATATATATATATATATCAAATACACCGCCTAAAGTAGATTAGAAATAGTATACCACGGAATGCACTATAGAATGTAGATCTAGGCAGGCTACACTGACTGGATGCTGCAGAGTGTGTGTGTATATATATATATATATATATATATATATATATATATATATATATATACACATACTAGACTGAATATATATATATATATATATATATATATATATATATATATATATTCAATACACTGCCACTAACTGAATAACCTGCCTGCTTAATCTAAATCACACTAGCTCTGTGTTCATGCCAACAACACTACACAGGGCCGCCATGTGAGCAGCCTTATATAGTGTGGGGTGTGGACTTAGCCCCCCTGAGCCATGATTGGCCAAAGGCACCCTGCCTTTGGCCAATTCTGGCTCTCTTAGCAGAGGGCGCTGGGATTGGCCAAAGCATGCAGGTCAAGTGTATGCTTTGGCCAATCATCATACAGCAATGCACTGCGATATCGCAGTGCATTATGGGGCGTTCCACGGGTGCTCGATTTTCTTGCGAACTCCCCATAATGTTTGTTCTTCGGCAAACAGGCAAACACCCACTTATGTTCGACCCAAACATCGAGCTCATCCCTATTGATGGGCACTGATAGGCGGTACTGATGGGGCTGAACTGATAATCAGTGCAGTCAAGTTGAGAGGAGGAAGTACAGGGATTATAGCGGTGCCAAAAGATAAACAATTATACTTAAGTAAAAAACATGAATATTTTATTAACAAAATTCTTAAAAAATCAACAGAAGATTCACAAGGACAAGGTGTGCATAGTAACTAATACATTTAAAAACAATTTCGTAGCGAGATTTTACGAGGCTTGGCCTGAGAGGCGTAGCGGCCAATTCCGTAGATAGGCATTTAAAAGTCCGACATGTTTCGCCAGTGATGGCTTCCTCAGGGACAGATGTTTTATACCTATAATGCTACAATTCAATCTATAAAGTAAAATTGACAGAACAATTATATGATAATTGGCCAAAGGTTAAATCAAAGATGCATATGATTTAAATGGATAATTAAATATGTTTGCGAGCTGTCAGACATGAACCACAAGCACCGACCCAGAGTCCACCCCCGGAAACCCCACGCACATAGAGACGCTAACCCAGCCTTCCACCCGACCACCACAACCTAGCCCCCATAAGATGGTAAATGACTACCTGTAGGTCACCAGGGATAGGCGCAGCAAGCCCCTGGAGCAGCACCACAAACACAGGTTACAATAAATAGCTGCAGGGGGCAAATAGGAGGACCTGGCAGAATATATCCTATAAAGAAAAAAGCAACAAGTAAATCAATTATAGTGGGTCCCCAAGAGAGGTCTCCCCCATTAATGCAGCTCACCATCTCTCATATGAAATCACCGAGCCATCATCTGTTTCCTCAGCTCTCAGTCTGCAGTCACATACACAGCCCCGCCTCCGCCATCGGCATTGGATCAGCTCCTGTGATAGACAGAACACTGGTCCTATGCCAGTGGTGGAGGCGGGACTGTGTGTGTGACGTAGGTGCCGAGTGAGAGCCGAGTGGAGAGGAGATAACAGCTCGTGATTTCCGGCGGCACTCGTCTCCCTCCTTCCCCTCCGAGGTACGCTGTCGGCGTATAAAATGATTTTTCCCCTATTTTCAGGGCAGAAAAGTGCGTGTTATACACTGATAAATAAGGTAACTAGTCTCTATTCTTCAATCCCACTTGCCCTAGATCTGAGAGCCGTATCCGTTTTTCTGGCTAAATCAGGTCGGTTTTTCCTCGCCCTCCAAGAATTTATTTTGATGAGTTTGGAATTTTTACTTACCCATAATTTCTTTATGTTCGACGGGGACTACTACCTCCAAAAGTGTGTTGCCTCTATGGGAGTCAAGTTTTCCCCATCTTTAGCCAATCTCTACATAAGATGGTGGGAGAGGTCCTGCATTTTTGGACCAAGTAGTCCCCGTTAGAAAGATACCATGTTTTACGCCTCTAGTCTCTATAGAAAGCCTTCCATGGGTAATGATCTTGCGCAGTAATGAACTATCACATACATTAAAATATATGCAATAGTGATGCGCCAAAATAAAGTTCAAATGATGTGCAAAAATATTCTTGATGATTAAACTATGGGAGCATCCAGCCTTCAGGCTCCAAGCCATATGATACAATAAATCGCCACAGATGATGTGTCATCAGCTTCTCAAGACACATATATTAACTCCGATATCCAATAACAACCTCAGGACGCCAGGCTTCAAACTTACAGTGCCTTACAAAAGTATTCACCCCCCTTGGCTTTTTACCTATTTTGTTACATTACAGCCTTTAGTTCAATGTTTTTTTAATCTGAATTATATGTGATGGATCAGAACACAATACAAAGTCTAAGTTGGTGAAGTAAAATTAGAAAAATATATACATAAAACTATTTTTCAGAAATAAAAAACTGATAATTGGCATGTGCGTATGTATTCACCCCCTTTGTTATGAAGCCAATAAAAAACTCTGGTGCAACCAATTACCTTCAGAAGTCACATAATTAGTGAAATGATGTCCACCTGTGTGCAATCTAAGTGTCACATGATCTGTCATTACATATATACACACCTTTTTGAAAGGCCTCAGAGGCTGCAACACCTAAGCAAGAAGCACCACTAACCAAACACTGCCATGAAGACCAAGGAACTCTCCAAACAAGTCAGGGACAATGTTGTTGAGAAGTACAAGTCAGGGTTAGGTTATAAAAAAATATCCAAATCTTTGATAATCCCTAGGAGCACCATCAAATCTATCATAACCAAATGGAAAGAACATGGCACAACAGCAAACCTGCCAAGAGACGGCCACATACCAAAACTAATTGACCAGGCAAAGAGGGCATTAACCAGTGGCTGACCACCGCACGCCGATGTACGTTGGCACAATGGCACGGGCAGGCATAAGGGCTTACCTGCACGTCCCTGCCTGCCCGCAGGCGGGGGGTCCAATCAGACCCCCCCATGCCTGCGGCGGTCTGATTAGCTCCAGGAGTGATCCCTGCTGAGGGGGAGGCCACTGATTCATGGCCACCCCCTCGCGATCGCTCCTGGGGAATAGAATGCTTCCTCTGCTTCTGAACTGTAAACAGAAGCGAAGGAAGTGATGTCATCTCTCCTTGTGAAGCCTTTTCGTTCCGGCTTCCGAGGAGAGAAGACATCAAGTAAGTTTGCACCAACAATACACTTACAGTAGAACACGCAGGCACACTAATCACCCCCCGATCACCCCCCCTGCACCCCCTGTTACAGTGACACCAATAGCAGTTTTTTTTGTTTTTTTACTGATTACTGCATTGGTGTCATTTGTGACTGTTATATGTGGTAGGGCAGTTAGTGATAGGCCCCTTTAGGTCTAGGGTACCCCCCTAATAAAGGTTTAACCCCTTGATCACCCCCCAGTTAACCCCTGTCGCCAGTGTCACTAAGCGATCTTTTCTCTGATCACCGTATTAGTGTCACAGGTGACGCTAGTTAGGCAGGTAAGTATTTAGGTTCAGCGTCAGGTTTTTATAGCGTCAGGTACCCCCATATACTACCTAATAAAGGTTTCACCCCCTGATTGCCCACTAGTTAACCCTTTCACCAGTGATCATCGTATAACTGTTACGGGTGACGCTGGTTAGTTAGTTTGTTTTTTATAGTGTCAGGGCACCCGCCATTTATTACCTAATAAAGGTTTAACCCCCTGATCCCCCCGCGGGTGATATAAGTTAGGTTTTAGGGTCAGTTAGGGTCTGCATCGCCCCAGGCAGAGTCAGGTTAGTGCCAGTACCGCTAACACCCACGCACGCAGCATACACCTCCCTTAGTGGTATAGTATCTGAACGGATAAATATCTGATCTGATCAGATCTATACTAGCGTCCCCAGCAGTTTAGGGTTCCCAAAAACGCAGTGTTAGCGCCACAGGATCAGCCCAGATACCTGCTAGCACCTGCGTTTTGCCCCTCCGCCCAGCCCACCCAAGTGCAGTATCGATCGATCACTGTCACTTACAAAACACAACACACATAACTGCAGCATTTGCAGAGTCAGGCCTGATCCCTGCGATCGCTAACAGTTTTTTTGGTAGGGTTTTGATACAGTTGCTGACAGTCAGGAGCTTTTTTACCTGTGAGTCTCACTACTGTACCACTAAATTTAGAGCCCAAAATGGCAAATCGAAGGTACAGTAGTGAAGAGGCCTACACGTTTCTGAGCATGACAGATAGTGAAGTGGAAGTCACTCATGTGTCAGATTCAGGTTCAGAATACGAACCTGTAGACAGCAGCGGCTCCATGACAGATAGCTCTGACGACGGAGTTGTGGTCCCTGCCAAGGTCTTGCGTACCAGACCCCAATCTTCTTCTGCTGTTGAGGTGCAAGAACTGCAGGGCTCTCGTATGGAGCAGAGAAGTACTAGCGCCGCTATTCCTTCTGGTGAACTGGCAAGCATCAGCGGTCTAGTACACCCTGGTCGTACATCCAGCACTGCAGTAACACTTGGTGACGTGGCGAGTCCCATAAGTGCAGTTCAAGCTGGCGAGGTGGCAAGCACAAGTAGTGTCCCGCTGCCACCAAGAAGACAAAGACTGGCCCGTCGAGCCCATAGTGCCCTTCCTGCTGCATTCGTCAATCCTAATTGGGAACCCAATATAAAATATGTTGGTGCGCTTATCAAACTATCCCCATCAGGGCCGGTCCTGGACAGGGTGAACGGGGTGCAGTGCACCCGGGAGCCACAGAGGTGGGGGCACTGATGCGCCAGAGTGCTCTCCTCCTCCTCTCCATGTCCGTAGGCGGCTCTTTCCGCCTGTCACCGCAGCCGCCGCCGTCGCTGCGTCTCTTGCCGAAGCCCATCCCCCCTCCCTCCTCCTGTCAGAGGAGGAGAGCGGAGATAGCTGGAGATCGGAGCAGCTGTGTCTCTGTGTGCAGAGAGAACAGCCGTGCAGTGATGTCACGGGGGGGGCGGTCCGTGCCCGTGTTCCAGTTCTTCTCATCCTGTGTGTAAGTCCCGCCTGTTGCCCAAGCCTGACATGCTCTGTTCTCCACCCGGGCGGCGCGGCTGCACACTGTCCTCTCTTCTCCAGCTGCCGCCCGGGTATTTTTTAATTAGCTCAATGGAGGGGGGGCTGCTTTGTCAGGGGTCTATACTAATGAAGGGGGGGTTGTCCTGGGGGGTCTATACTAATGAAGGGGGGTTGTCCTGAGGGGTCTATACTAATGGAGGGGAGGGGTTTGTCCTGGGGGGGTCTATACTAATGAAGGGGGGTTATCCTGGGGGTCTATACTAATGAAGGGGGGGTCTATACTAATGAAGGGGGGGTTGTCCTAGGGGGGTCTATGCTAATGAAGGGGGGGTTATCCTGGGGGGTCTATACTAATGGAGGGGAGGAGTTTGTCCTGGGGGGTCTATACTAATGAAGGGGGGTTATCCTGGGGGGGTCTATACTAATGAAGGGGGGGTTGTCCTGGGGGGTCTATACTAATGGAGGGGAGGGGTTTGGGGGGTCTATACTAATGAAGGGGAGGTTATCCTGTGGGGTCTAAACTAATGAAGGGGGGGGGTTGTCCTGGGGGGTCTATACTAATGAAGGGGGGTTATCCTGGGGGGTATATACTATTGGAGGGGAGGGGTTTGTCCTGGGGGGGTCTTTTCTAATGAAGGGGGGTTGTCCTGGGGGGTCTATACTAATGAAGGGGGGGTTATCCTGGGGGGTCTATACTAATGAAGGGGGGTTGTCCTGGGGGGGTCTGTACTAATGGAGAGGGGGTTTGTCCTGGGGGGGTCTATACTAATGGAGGGGGGTGGTTTGTTCTAGGGGGTCTGTACTAATGGAGGGGGGTCTATACTAATGGAGGGGGGGGTTTGTCCTGGGGGGTCTATACTAATGAAGGGGGGGTTATCCTGGGGGGTCTATACTAATGAAGGGGGGTTATCCTGGGGGGTCTATACTAATGAAGGGGGGGGTTGTCCTGGGGGGTCTATATTAATGAAGGGGGGTTGTCCTGGGGGATCTATACTAATGGAGGGGAGGGGTTTGTCCTGGGGGGTCTATACTAATGAAGGGGGGGTTATCCTGGGGGTCTATACTAATGAAGGCAGGATTGTCCTGGGGGGTCTATACTAATGAAGGAGGGGGTTGTCCTGGGGGGTCTATACTAATGGAGGGGAGGGGTTTGTCCTGGGGGGTCTATACTAATGGAGGGGGGTGGTTTGTTCTAGGGGGTCTGTACTAATGGAGGGGGGTCTATACTAATGGAGGGGGGGTGGTTTGTCCTGGGGGGTCTATACTAATGAAGGGGGGGTTATCCTGGGGGGTCTATACTAATGAAGGGGGGTTATCCTGGGGGGTCTATACTAATGAAGGGGGGGGTTGTCCTGGGGGGTCTATATTAATGAAGGGGGGTTGTCCTGGGGGATCTATACTAATGGAGGGGAGGGGTTTGTCCTGGGGGGTCTATACTAATGAAGGGGGGTTATCCTGGGGGGTCTATACTAATGAAGGGGGGGTTGTCCTGGGGGGTCTATATTAATGAAGGGGGGTTGTCCTGGGGGATCTATACTAATGGAGGGGAGGGGTTTGTCCTGGGAGGTCTATACTAATGAAGGTGGGGTTATCCTGGGGGTCTATACTAATGAAGGCAGGATTGTCCTGGGGAGTCTATACTAATGAAGGAGGGGGTTGTCCTGGGGGGTCTATACTAATGGAGGGGAAGGGTTTGTCCTGGGGGGTCTATACTAATGGAGGGGGGGTGGTTTGTTCTAGGGGGTCTGTACTAATGGAGGGGGGTCTATACTAATGGAGGGGGGGTGGTTTGTCCTGGGGGGTCTATACTAATGAAGGGGGGGTTATCCTGGGGGGTCTATACTAATGAAGGGGGGTTATCCTGGGGGGTCTATACTAATGAAGGGGGGGGTTGTCCTGGGGGGTCTATATTAATGAAGGGGGGTTGTCCTGGGGGATCTATACTAATGGAGGGGAGGGGTTTGTCCTGGGGGGTCTATACTAATGAAGGGGGGGTTATCCTGGGGGGTCTATACTAATGAAGGCAGGATTGTCCTGGGGGGTCTATACTAATGAAGGAGGGGGTTGTCCTGGGGGGTCTATACTAATGGAGGGGAGGGGTTTGTCCTGGGGGGTCTATACTAATGAAGGGGGGGTTGTCCTGGGGGGTCTATACTAATGAAGGGGGGTTATCCTGGGGGGTCTATACTAATCGAGGGGAGGGGTTTGTCCTGGGGGGGTCTATTCTAATGAAGGGGGGGTTGTCCTGGTGGGGGGTCTATACTAATGAAGGGGGGGTTATCCTGGGGGGTCTATACTAATGAAGGGGGGGTTGTCCTGGGGGTCTATACTAATGAAGGGGGGTTGTCCTGGGGGGTCTGTACTAATGGAGAGGGGGTTTGTCCTGGGGGTCTATACTAATGGAGGGGGGTGGTTTGTTCTAGGGGGTCTGTACTAATGGAGGGGGGGTCTATACTAATGGAGGGGGGGTGGTTTGTCCTGGGGGGGTCTATACTAATGAAGGGGGTTTATCCTGGGGGGTCTATACTAATGAAGGGGGGGTTGTCCTAGGGGGTCTATACTAATGGAGGGGAGGGGTTTGTCCTGGGGGGGTCTATACTAATAAAGGGGGGTTATCCGGGGGGGTCTATACTAATGAAGTGGGGGGGTTGTCCTGGGGGGTCTATATTAATGAAGGGGGGGTTGTCCTGGGGGATCTATACTAATGGAGGGGAGGGGTTTGTCCTGGGGGGTCTATACTAATGAAGGGGGGTTATCCTGGGGGTGTATACTAATGAAGGGGGGTGTCCTGGGGGGTCTATACTAATGAAGGAAGGGGTTGTCCTGGGGGGTCTATACTAATGGAGGGAAGGGGTTTGTCCTGGGGGTCTATACTAATGAAGGGGGGTTGTCCTGGGGGGTCTATACTAATAAAGGGGGGGTTATCCTGGGGGGTCTATACTAATGGAGGGGAGGGGTTTGTCCTGGGGGGGTCTATTCTAATGAAGGGGGGGTTGTCCTAGGGGGGGTCTATACTAATGAAGGGGGGGTTATTCTGGGGGGTCTATACTAATGAAGGGGGGGTTGTTCTGGGGGTCTATACTAATGAAGGGGGGTTGTCCTGGGGGGTCTGTACTAATGGAGAGGGGGTTTGTCCTGGGAGTCTATACTAATGGAGGGGGGTGGTTTGTTCTAGGGGGTCTGTACTAATGGAGGGGGGGTCTATACTAATGGAGGGGGGGTGGTTTGTCCTGGGGGGTCTATACTAATGAAGGGGGGGTTATCCTGGGGGGTCTATACTAATGAAGGGGGGGTTGTCCTAGGGGGTCTATACTAATGGAGGGGAGGGGTTTGTCCTGGGGGGTCTATACTAATGAAGGGGGGTTATCCGGGGGGTCTATACTAATGAAGGGGGGGTTGTCCTGGGGGGTCTATACTAATGAAGGGGGGTTGTCCTGGGGGATCTATACTAATGGAGAGGAGGGGTTTGTCCTGGGGGTCTATACTAATGAAGGGGGGGTTGTCCTGGGGGTCTATACTAATGGAGGGGAGGGGTTTGTCCTGGGGGTCTATACTAATATAGGGGGGGTTATCCTGGGGGGGTCTATACTAATGAAGGGGGGGTTGTCGTGGGGGGTCTATACTAATGGAGGGGGGGGTTTGTCTTGGGGGGGTTTATACTAATGAAGGGGGGTTATCCTGGGGGGGTCTATACTAATGAAGGAGGGGGTTATCCTGGGGGGTCTATACTAATGGAGGGGAGGGGTTTGTCCTGGGGGGTCTATACTAATGAAGGGGGGAGGTTATCCTGGGGGGGTCTATACTAATGAAGGAGGGGTTGTCCTGGGGGTCTATACTAATGAAAGGGGGGTTATCCTGGGGGTCTATACTAATGGAGGGGAGGGTTTTGTCCTGGGGGGGTCTATTCTAATGAAGGGGGGGTTGTCCTGGGGGGGTCTGTACTAATGGAGAGGGGGTTTGTCCTGGGGGGTCTATACTAATGGAGGGGGGTGGTTTGTTCTAGGCGGTCTGTACTAATGGAGGGGGGTTTATACTAGTGGAGGGGGGGTGGTTTGTCCTGGGGGCGTCTGTACTAATGGAGGGGGGTTTGTCCTGGGGGGTCTGTACTAATGGAGGGGGGGTTTGTCCTGGGGGGTCTGTACTAATGGGCGAGGTTTGTCCTGGGGGGTCTGTACTAATGGTGGGGGGTTTGTCCTGGGGGTCTGTACTAATGTAGGGGCATGGTTTGTCTTGGGGGGTTTGTACTAATGGAGGGGGGTGATTTGTCCAGGGGGTCTGTACTAATGGAGGGGGGTGGTTTGTTCTGGGGGGTCTGTACTAATGGAGGGGGTGATTAGTCCTGGGGGGTCTGTACTAATGGAGGGGGTGGTTTGTCCTGGAGGGTCTGTACTAATGGAGGGGGGTGGTTTGTCCAGGGGGGTCTGTACTAATGGAGGGGGGTGGTTTGTTCTAGGGGGTCTGTACTAATGGAGGGGGGTGGTTTGTTCTGGGGGGTCTGTACTAATGGAGGGGGGTGGTTTGTTCTGGGGCTCTGTACTAATGGAGGGGGGTGGTTAGTCCTTGGGGGTCTGTACTAATGGAGGGGGGTGGTTTGTTTTGGGGGGTCTGTACTAATGGAGGGGGGTGGTTAGTCCTGGGGGGTCTGTACTAATGGAGGGGAGTGGTTTGTTCTGGGGGTCTGTACTAATGGAGGGGGGTGGTTAGTCCTGGGGGGTCTGTACTAATGGAGGGGGGTGGTTAGTCCTGGGGGGTCTGTACTAATGGAGGGGGGTGGTTTGTTCTGGGGGGTCTGTACTAATGGAGGGGGGTGGTTAGTCCTGGGGGGTCTGTACTAATGGAGGGGGTGGTTTGTCCTGGGGGGTCTGTACTAATGGAGGGGGGTGGTTTGTCCCAGGGGGTCTGTACTAATGGAGAGGGGGTGGTTTGTCCCGGGGGTCTGTACTAATGGAGGGGGTGGTTTGTCCCAGGGGTCTGTACTAATGGAGGGAGGTGGTTTGTTTTGGGGGGTCTGTACTAATGGAGGGGGATGGTTTGTTCTGAGGGGTCTGTACTAATGGAGGGGGGGGTGGTTTGTTCAGGGGGGGTCTGTACTAATGGAGGAGGGGTGGTTCTGTACTAATGTAGGGGGGGTGGTTTGTTCTGGGGGATCTGTACTCATGGAGGGGGGGTGGGTTGTCCTGAGGGGGGTCTGTACTAATGGAGGGGTGGTTGGTTTGTCCTGAGGGGGGTCTATACTGATAGAGGGGGGTGTTTTGTCCTGGGGGGGTTTATACTGATGGGGGGTCTGTACTGAGGAAGGGATTTATAGTTAGTGGGGGGTCTGCACTGACGGAGGGGAGTCCATACTTAGTGGAGGGGGGGTCCATACTTAGTGGAGGGGGGTCTGTACTGAGGGGCGACTATAGTTGGTGGAGGGGGGGTGATACCATGTTTTACTGCACCGGGTGACACCCCTCTCCCTCTCCTCTTCGCGCGCGCTGCTGTACTAGTAGGCGGCGCACTATGTTTCTTCCCCCCGCCTTCATATCGGCCAGGGAAGAAAAAAAAATGGAGCAAAGAAGAGGATTGTGGGACATGTAGTCCCGAGGACTGGCAGCCCCACTGTAACACGGAAACTGCAGCCCACACAGCATGCTCAGCTGAATGGGAGAGAGAGAGCCAGGAGCCCGGGAAAGCTTTTAGGGAAGTACACCCAGGACTCCAGAGGGAGAGGTCAGTACTGAGAGAACACCATCAGAGAGAGAACCCTGCTGCCCTGCGCCACCAGAGGGAAAGCCACACAGCCTAGCGCCATCCCTGGCGGAGAAAGGAATGGAGTCATTGCCAGAATACAGATCTAGGTGCTACTCAGCGGACTCACCACGGGCAATTCAGAGTGAGCTGACTCCTGATCAGAGGAACCGTTGTTGCTGTATCGCTGGGTTAGGTGAGAGGGCCGATTGGCCATTATCTACTGACGTCCATAGGAACTGCAGTCTCTGACCATCTCTTGTATCATGTCTGCAGTCTCTGATCATCTCCTGTATTAAATCTCCAGTCTCTGACCATCTCCTGTATTATATCTCCAGTCTCTGACCATCTCCTGTACTATGTCTGCAGTCTCTGACCATCTCCTGTAGTATGTCTGCAGTCTCTGACCATCTCCTGTATTATGTCTGCAGTCTCTGACCATCTCCTGTATTATATCTCCAGTCTCTGACCATCTCCTGTACTATGTCTGCAGTCTCTAATCATCTCCTGTATTATATATCCAGTCTCTGACCATCTCCTGTAGTATGTCTGCAGTCTCTGACCATCTCCTGTAGTATGTCTGCAGTCTCTGACAATCTCCTGTAGTATGTCTGCAGTCTCTGATCATCTCCTGTACTATGTCTGCAGTCTCTGATCATCTCCTGTATTATGTCTGCAGTCTCTGACCATCTCCTGTATTATATCTCCAGTCTCTGACCATCTCCTGCAGTATGTCTGCAGTCTCTGACTATCTCCTGTAGTATGTCTGCAGTCTCTGACCATCTCCTGTAGTATGTCTGCAGTCTCTGACCATCTCCTGTACTATGTCTACAGTCTCTGATCATCTCCTGTACTATGTCTGCAGTCTCTGACCATCTCTTGTAACATGTCTGCAGTCTCTGATCATCTCCTGTATTATGTCTGCAGTCTCTGATCATCTCCTGTATTATGTCTGCAGTCTCTGATCATCTCCTGTATTATGTCTACAGTCTCTGATCATCTCCTGTATTATGTCTGCAGTCTCTCATCATCTCCTGTACAATGTCTGCAGTCTCTGATCATCTCCTGTATTATGTCTGCAGTCTCTGATCATCTCCTGTACTATGTCTACAGTTTCTGACCGTCTCCTGTACTATGTCTGCAGTCTCTGATCATCTCCTCTATTATGTCTGTAGTCTCTGACCGTCTCCTGTATTATGTCTGCAGTCTCTGATCATCTCCTGTACTATATCTGCAGTCTCTGATCATCTCCTGTACTATGTCTGCAGTCTCTGATCGTCTCCTGTACTATGTCTGCAGTCTCTGATCATCTCCTGTACCATGTCTGCAGTCTCTGACCGTCTCCTGTATTATGTCTGCAGTCTCTGACCGTTTCCTGTATTATGTCTGCAGTCTCTGATCATCTCCTGTATTATGTCTGCAGTCTCTGATCATCTCCTGTATTATGTCTGCAGTCTCTAATAATCTCCTGTACTATGTCGGGGGGCTCTTTCTAACAGACTCTCTAACAGAAGCCCTCTCTGTGTGCATCAGAGAGACTCCCCTCCAGGTCTCATTAGTGTACTCTCTTCCTGTATTTTCTTTATTGTTAAAAGATCATGGGAAGATCCTAGGGTAATGGAGACTTCTTAGGGGAGCATCTCTGTGTTTGAGTTGTTGCCATAGTAACATTTGTAAAGGGGAGGAGTTGGTAAGATGACCACACCCACGTTGGGGCGCCAGAAATATTTCTGCACCCAGGCATCTGTTACCCTAGGATCGGCCCTGATCCCCATCTGTTGGAGTGGTGCTTATATATAAAATCCTAAACCATAAAACACCCTGATATAATCAGTAAAGTGAATAGGTGCAAATAAATATAGCAATCAATAAAGTGAATAAATGCAAATAGATGCATCAAAAACATATAAGGGATCACACATCCCTAGATATATGTAGATGGGAAAAAAAAAAAAAAAGCAATAAGTAGTGTCTGTTTGTGTTAATCCAGCTGAGGTCTGAATGTCCAATCACTTGCCATTGATGAACTTGCTTGTATTTTAATTCTCACAGATCACAGTTGCATGATGAATTACATTTGAAAGGTGATGATTCACATAAAGATAGAAGAAAACCATCATTGTGCAGTGTTTTTAAATGCTACAAGACTGGGCAAACAATGTAATCCACTCACATATTTGCAGTAGCTGAATCGCTTTTGTTATAATGGTCAGACAGCTTCACCACTCATACAGCTATCGCTGTGTTTGCCGAACACTATGCAAAGACGTCACTGACTCCTTCTCCCCACGTGTATCATCACATGTCACGTGACTTTCTCAAGAGTACCCTTGAACCCACCACTTCTGTAGCACCCGTACTTCCCCCATTCACTGGCCAACCCGGCATTCAGGTAGATTTTACGTCACTTGATTTTTATTCGCTGTTTTTCACTTAAGATCTCTATAGATCTATTGTGGACCAAAGCAATTTGTATGCTGGTCAATACATCGCCACTAATTCCCAGTCCTCCCTTGCCAGAGATTGGAAACCAATTACGGTTTTCGAATTTAAGATCTTTCTGGGCCTATCCCTCCTCATGGGGAGGGATAGGCCCAGAAAGAAGGGAATGAAAAGCGGCTTTCAAATCCCTGGACCACCACATCAGCTGCATGGGCACTGACAGCTCATCACCCACAGAGAAACGAGTGTTGTTAACCAGGTGGTGGTGAAGCATAGGCGTCGACACCGTCTTTGAAAACGTCCTATGATGAAACGCGTAAGGCGGAGCCACGCTCACACGTCATACCCGGAAGTGGACGCTGGAACGCAAGCTGGGACGCATGCTCGCAGATCGCTGCTGGTCCCTTCCTTGCACACAGCGTTGTCTGTTTCATTATTACTTACACTGTGGCTTGTATCTTTTGGACTTTCTTTGCTTATATGGAATAAACAACTTGACATACTTCACGAAGGCAGCCCCTTGTGTTTCTCTTTTCTCTGGATCCCTGGAGAGTTTAACAGATTAAGGTGGTACACTGCTGGAGTAGCAAGGTCATATTAGAGCACATATTTTCCCTGGAACAGTCGTAAGGATCACACAGAGCAGAGGAATGGAAGCATTTTTGGAGTGAACATCATCCGCCCTGAGGCACCCACTTTTGTCGCTTGGTACCACTGCAGGGGTGATTATCTCTGGTGAGCGGGGTAGCAATGGGGGGCGAGCACTTCAAGTCACCTTATGAAAAATCGCACAGAAGTCACTGCGGTGTACCCTCTAGGGTGAAATAAACAGCATTTACAGTTGAACTCTGTTCTCCCCACCTGGTTAACAACACTCGTTTCTGCATGGATTATATAAAAAAAACTTTTTAGAATTTAATTATATCACTTGGTACAAACAAAAGAAATTGGAATCAATTGTATACATCTTTTTATTTACTGTAATTTATGCACAGGGAATGGTTTAATTGTATTATAATTTAGTTTGTCACTCAGAAGGACATCTCACGTTTCACACAGAAGGACACCTTACGTTTCACAAGCGCCATACTGTCCCAATATTTTTGAATATTGGGGTCAAACACAACCCTATTCAATTCTTTGCATATATTATGGAAGGGGCAACATGGACATCACACTGATAATAATATGCACACATACTTTTTCACTATCTAATCATTTTTTTCTTGGTGCCATTCTGTCCCAATATTTTTGAACTCTGGGGTTAAATTCTTAATTTTTTTTTTTTTCTATTTTGCACAGTCCTTTGTTCGCACTGTTCACCATAATTTTTTCACTCATTTATTATATATTCCACTTTGGATGACACTTTTATCCCGCTGGGGGGACTCATTTTATTTAGCAGCTTCTAAAGTACTGATGTTTTTGAATTTTTGTTTATCTCCAAATATATGGTCCACTCTGGTTTAGACCGTATTATGTTTTGATATTGGTGGAGCTTTTATGCATCGGAGTCATCTGGATTCAGATTGGATCTTGTGACATTTTCACCCGTTACTTAATAACAATATAGTGGGCAGCGCCATTTTCATTCTCATCTTACTTATTTACTATTGAATGTCCAATCACTTGCCTTTGATGAACTTGCTTGTATTTTAATTCTCACAGATCACAGTTGCATGATGAATTACATTTGAAAGGTGATGATTCACATAAAGATAGAAGAAAACCATCATTGTGCAGTGTTTTTAAATGCTACAAGACTGGGCAAACAATGTAATCCACTCACATATTTGCAGTAGCTGAATCGCTTTTGTTATAATGGTCAGACAGCTTCACCACTCATACAGCTATCACTGTGTTTGCCGAACACTATGCAAAGACGTCACTGACTCCTTCTCCCCACGTGTATCATCACATGTCACGTGACTTTCTCAAGAGTACCCTTGAACCCACCACTTCTGTAGCACCCGTACTTCCCCCATTCACTGGCCAACCCGGCATTCAGGTAGAAACAGTTGATTTTACGTCACTTGATTTTTATTCGCTGTTTTTCACTGAAGATCTCTATAGATCTATTGTGGACCAAAGCAATTTGTATGCTGGTCAATACATCGCCACTAATTCCCAGTCCTCCCTTGCCAGAGATTGGAAACCAATTACGGTTTTCGAATTTAAGATCTTTCTGGGCCTATCCCTCCTCATGGGGATAATTAAAAAGAGTGAGTTGCGGTCAAATTGGTCCACTGACCCAATTGACCATATGCCTGTGTTCTCTGCTTCCATGGCCAGGGCACGATACCAGCAGATCTTGCGGTTCATGCACTTCAACAACAATTAACTCTGTTGTCCTCGTGGAGACCCTGGATACGATCGGCTCTACAAAATTCGGCCCCTCATAAACCACTTCAACTAATGTTTTGCAGACTTTACTCCCCATCAAGTTGTCTGCATTAATGAGTCCCTGATTACATTTTTTGGCCGCTTGACATTCAAACAGTATCTTCCCAGCAAGCGTGCCAGATACGGGGTCAAGATGTATAAGCTCTGTGACAGGGCCACAGGCTATACATGTAGTTTTATGGTTTACGAGGGAAAAGATAGTCACGTAGAGCCGACAAACTGCCCTGACTACATAGGAAGCACTGGCAAGATTGTGTGGGACTTGGTGCCAACCTTATTCGGAAAGGGGTACCACTTGTACGTGGACAATTATTACACAAGCGTGCCACTTTTTAGTCACTTGTTTGATCATCAGATTGGAGCATGTGGCACCGTACGATCTAATCGCCGGGGCTTTCCCTAGCGGCTTTTAGATTCCCGTCTTAGGCTGGAGGAGAGAGCCTGCTTGAAGTATAATAATTTGCTCGCTATGAAGTGGAGGAATAATAAGAATGTTTTCGTTCTTACCTCCCTTCATGCAGACACGACGGTCCAAATTACTACGGCGACTGGTGTTGTGGAGAAACCTCTCTGTGTCCATAAATATCACCAAAATATGGGAGGGGTGGACCTCAACGACCAGTTGTTGGCGCCGTACCTAGTTGCCCGTAAGGCCAGGCGCTGGTATAAAAAAGTGTCTGTATACTTATTTCAATTGACTTTGCTGAACGCTCATGTGCTATACAGAGCTTCAGGACGGACTGGATCCTTCCTTAAATTCCAGGAAGAGATCGTCAGAGCCCTTCTGTTTCCAGACGGTGCTCCACCTCACCTTTCCAATCCAAATGCAGTAAGCCGGCTGCATGAGAGGCATTTTTCTTATGTCCTCCCGAGTACCCCTACCCAACGAGCCCCCCAAAGAAAATGTTGTGTCTGTAGAAAATGTGGAAATAGGCGTGACACCCGTTATTGTCCCTCCTGTCCTGACAATCCTGGTCTTTGCATTGGTGAATGTTTTGAGCGCTACCATACACTAGTTGAGTTTTAGCATAGGGTACAGCATTGAACAGACTAGGCACACTTTCACAGGGTCTCCCAAGATGCCATTGCATTTTAAGAGACCCGAACCTGGAACCGGTTACAGTTACAACAGTTACAGTTACAAAAAAAAAGTGTAAAAAAAATAAAAAACACAAAAAAATAAAATAAAAAAAACAAAAATAGTTGTTGTTTTATTGTTCTCTCTCTCTCTATTCTCTCTCTATTGTTCTGCTCTTTTTTACTGTATTCTATTCTGCAATGTTTTATTGTTCTTATATTTTATCATGTTTGCTTTTCAGGTATGTAATTTTTTTATACTTTATTGTTTACTGTGTTTTATTGTTAACCATTTTTTTGTTTTCAGGTACGCCATTCAGCTGCAGCACGGATTTATTTATCTTGAAAGCAACAGCGTTTGCTGCCACAATATATAAAGCTGTGACTCCAGAGCTGTCGGAGGTGATTTCACCACCATAGTTAAAAAAAAGAGCATATATGCCGAAGCATGGGGGCAGCAGGGGAGGAGGAGCGATTTGCTCCTAACTTTTGGGGCAGATGCCCCCATGCTTCGGCATATATATATTTTAGGCACGGGTTGCGTTAAAAAATGTTTTATTTTTTACTATTTTTTTTTGTATTTGCTTTGCAGGTATGGTATGTCTTACTGTTATACTGTAATGTTACTTTGTTTTATTGTTAACCATCATTTGCTTAGCGGGTACGCCATTCAGCTGCAGTGCGGATTTATTTATCTTGACAGCAACAGCGTTTGCTCCCACGATACATAAAGCTGTGACTCCAGCACTGTCGGAGGTGATTTCACCACCACAGTTAAAAAAAGAGCATATATGCCGAAGCATGGGGGCAGCAGGGGCGGAGGAGCGATTTGCTCCTAACTTTTGGGGTGGATGCCCCCATGCTTTGGCATATATAAATGGTGCTTGTATGCCCATCATTAGAAGTGGGTGGATGAAGGGAGGTATTCTAATTGTGGGCATAGCCACCGATCAATCTCTTTTTTTTCATGCAGCCCACAGGCTGCATGAAAAAAAAAGATTACAATATATGCCCAACAAGGACCAGCAACGTACTGGTATGTTGCTGGGACTTTGAGTGGTTATACCAGAATGATGCCTGCAGGTTTAGGTATTATCTTGGTATCATTCTTTTCAGCCAGCGGTCGGCTTTCATGTAAAAGCAATCCTAGTGGCTAATTAGCCTCTAGACTGCTTTTACAAGCAGTGGGAGGGAATGCCCCCCCCCCCCACTGTGTTCCATGGTTTTCTCTGGCTCTCCTGTCCCAACAGGGAACCTGAGAATGCAACCGGTGGTTCCGCCAGCTGACCATAGAGCTGATCAGAGACCAGAATGGCTCCAATCATCTTTATGGCCTAAGAAACCAGAAGCTACGAGCATTTCATGACTTAGATTTCGCCGGATGTAAACAGCGCCATTGGGAAATTGGGAAAGCATTTTATCACACCAATCTTGGTGTGGTCAGATGCTTTGAGGGCAGAGGAGAGATCTTTTCAAAAAAGAGTACCTGTCACTACCTATTGCTATTCTAGGGGATATTTACATTCCCCGACATAACTTTAAAAATGATTAAAAAAAAATGAAAGCAACAGTTTAAAAATAAGATCAAAAAGAAAAAAAAAAAAAGAGCACCCCTGTCCCCCCCTGCTCTCGCGCAAAGGTGAACGCAAGCGTTGGTCTGGCGTCAAATGTAAACAGCAATTACACCATGCATGTGAGGTATCACCGCGAAGGTCAGATCGAGGGCAGTAATTTTAGCAGAAGACCTCCTCTGTAAATCTAAAGTGGTAACCTGTAAAGGCTTTTAAAAATGTATGTAGTTTGTCGCCACTGCACGTTTGTGCGCAATTTTAAAGTATGTCATGTTTGGTATCCATGTACTCAGCCTAAGATCACCTTTTTTATTTCATCAAACATTTGGGCAATATAGTGTGTTTTCGTGCATTAAATTAAAAAAGTGTGTTTTTTCCCAAAAAAATGCGTTTGAAAAATTGCTGCGCAAATACTGTGTGAAAAAATGACACACCCACCATTTTAATCTGTAGGGCCTTTGCTTTAAAAAAAACATATAATGTTTGGGGCTTCAAAGTAATTTTCTTGCAAAAAAAAAATATTTTTTCAAATTTTTAAACAAATATTGTCAGAAAGGGCTTTGTCTTCAAGTGGTTAGAAGAGTGGGTGATGTGTGACATAAGCTTCTAAATGTTGTGCATAAAATGCCAGGACAGTTCAAACCCCCCCCCAAATGACCTCATTTTGGAAAGTAGACACCCCAAGCTATTTGCTGAGAGGCATGTCGAGTCCATGGAATATTTTATATTGTGACACAAGTTGCGGGAAAAAGACAAACTTTTTTTTTTTTTTTCACAAAGTTGTCACTAAATGATATATTGCTCAAACATGCTATGCGAATATGTGAAATTACACCCCAAAATACATTCTGTTGCTTCTCCTGAGTACGGGGATACCACATGTGTAGGACTTTTTGGGGAAAAAAAAAGTTTGTCATTTTCCCGCAAATTGTGGCAAAATATTCCATGAACTCAACATGCCTCTCAGCAAATAGCTTGGGGTGTCTACTTTCCAAAATGGGGTCATTTGGGGGGGTTTGAACTGTCATTGTCAAATGTCATTGTCAACTGTCAAATGTATATCATTTAGTGACAACTTTTTGTAATTTTTTTTTTTTGTCATTATTCAATCACTTGGGACAAAAAAAAATTAATATTCAATGGGCTCAACATGCCTCTCAGCAATTTCCTTGGGGTGTCTACTTTCCAAAATGGGGTCATTTGGGGGGGTTTGTACTGCCCTGCCATTTTAGCACCTCAAGAAATGAGATAGGCAGTCATAAACTAAAAGCTGTGTAAATTCCAGAAAATGTACCCTAGTTTGTAGACGCTATAATTTCTGCGCAAACCAATAAATATACGCTTATTGACATTTTTTTTACTAAAGACATGTGGCTGAATACATTTTGGACTAAATGTATGACTAAAATTGAGTTTATTGTATTTTTTTATAACAAAAAGTAGAAAAATTTGTTTTTTTTCAAAATTTTCGGTCTTTTTCCGTTTATAGCGCAAAACTTAAAAATGGCAAAGGTGATCAAATACCATCAAAAGAAAGCTCTATTTGTGGGAAGAAAAGGACGCAAATTTTGTTTGGGTACAGCATTGCATGACCGAGCAATTAGCAGTTAAAGTGACGCAGTGCCAAATTGTAAAAAGTGCTCTGGTCAGGAAGGGGGTAAATCCTTCCAGGGCTGAAGTGGTTAAGGGGAAACATGTAAATGTGTTGGAATGGCCTAGTCAAAGCCCAGCCCTGAATCCAATAGAAAATCTGTGGTCAGACTTAAAGATTGCTGTTCACAAGCGCAAACCATCCAACTTAAAGGAGCTGGAGCAGGGTGAATACTTTTGCAAGGCACTGTGTTTATATATATATATATATATATATATATATATATATATATATATATATATATATATATATATATATATATATATATATTTATATATTTAAACCAGACTTCAGACATTGTCAGATTTGGCACTGAAGAACAGGGGCTGCCTCTCAAAATGCACAAGCAATATTGAACACATAAGAGGTCTTTCTGCCCTATAGGATATGTGTTGCTGATCTGGAGATAGTTGGCTCTTGGTCCTATGTTTGTTCAAGCACATTGTGAGTATGTCATTTGTTTATATTTAGCAATAAACTGTGTATTATGGTAATGCATTAGACTAGTGCGTCCTTTTTGTTTTGTAGTGCTGAATATGAAGGAATACCCATAGTCCCAAAAGGGCCGGAAAGCTTGTAAGCGCTGCAACTAAAAAAAGTGAAGAGCCTGCCCCTAGTACCACATTCCAGCACAAAAGATAGAGTGTACAAATTATTTACTTTGTTGTTTATTCCAGAGGAGTTACATGGTACTGGGGGAAGGAAATAGGCATTAGCTGTTCTATCATTTATTAATATCTCTCTGACAAATATACAACATGATGACTTGTATTACAGTGGGAATGCAGTATATGTACAGCCAAAACTTATATTTTTATATATGTATTTTTATTAAATTCTACAAAATTTAACAAAGGAACAGGTTTACAATGTCATTTCAGCAAAGACAATAATGGTCATAGTAGATCAAGATAAAGGTAAAATGAAAGCAGAACATTGGCAAAGCATACAGTCTGCTGGTGAGCAACAATTATGAGAAATCCACAAAATGGTCTGCTCGGGAAGCAATAAAATCCAGAAGCGGCTCTCTAATTAGGCAAATTAGGCGGTTGCCTTAGGCCTCGCCCCCACAGGGGCCTCACGGCCACCTAATTTGCCCATACTGCAAACCTCGATGATTCGCCAGTATCGTCCTGCCCTATGATCCATTCTAGGCATGTGCATTTCGTTTCGTTCCGAATCGAAATTCGGACTAATTTTTCATTATTCAGAAATTCGGATGCATCCGAATTTCCGAATGACAAAAGTAAAGAATTTAAACGAATCTGAAAAAAAACGAATGAATTCGAATCGAATTCGAAAACATATTCGAAAACATAATCAAATTAAAAAAAAATAGAAAACGTTTTTCTAAAAAAAACAATAAGGTAGAATATAAAATAATAAAGCAACAGAATATGTATATATATATATATATATATATATATATATATATATATATATATATATATATATATATATATATATATATATATATATATATATATATATATATATATAATTTTTTTTTATTATTCTCTTCTATTGTTTTTTTATGCTTTTCTTTTCTATTATTTTATATTCTATAATAGTATTTTCAATTCAAATTCAAATTCATTCTATACGAAATTCGAATTTCGGAACATGGCTTCTGAAGTTTGAATTTCGTATAGAATGAATTCGAATTTGAATAGAAAAAATTAGAACAGAAAATAATAGAAATGTATAGACTATAAAAACAATAGAACAGAATAGAAGAAAATGTAATATATATATTATATTTTCTTCTATTATGTTCTATTGTTTTTCTAGTCTATTCTTTTCTATTATTTTCTATTCTATTCTAATCTTTTACATTCAAATTTGATTTCGGTCTATATGAAATTCGAATTTTGGAAGATGTTTATATATATATATATAATTTTCTATTCTGTTTCATTGTTTTTCTATGCTATTCTTTTCTATTCTATTCTAAACTTTTCTATTCGAATTTGAATTCATTCTATACGAAATTCGAATTTCGGAAGATGGCTTCTGAAAGTGGAATTTCGTATAGAATGAATTCGAATTTGAATAGAAAAGATTGGAATAGAAAATAATAGACTAGACAAACAATAGAACAGAACAGAATAAAATATAATATATATATATAATTTATTCTATTCTGTTCTATTGTTTTTCTAGTCTTTTCTCTTCTACTCTATTCTAATCTTTTCTATTCAAATTCGAATTCATTTTATAAGAAATTCAAATTTCGGAAGATGGTTTTATATATATATATATATATATATATATATATGTATATATGTGTGTGTGTATATGTATAATATATATATATGTATAATATATATATATATATATATATATATATATATATATATATATATATATATATATATATATATAAAACCATCTTCCGAAATTTGAATTTCTTATAAAATGAATTCGAATTTGAATAGAAAAGATTAGAACAGAGTAGAAGAGAAAAGACTAGAAAAACAATAGAACAGAATACAAAAAATTATATATATTATATTTTATTCTGTTCTATTGTTTGTCTAGTCTATTATTTTCTATTCTAATCTTTTCTATTCAAATTCGAATTCATTCTATACGAAATTCCACTTTCAGAAGCCATCTTCCGAAATTCGAATTTCGTATAGAATGAATTCAAATTCGAATAGAAAAGTTTAGAATAGAATAGAAAAGAATAGCATAAAAAAACAATGAAACAGAATAGAAAATTTTATATATATATATATATATATATATATATATATATATATATATATATATATATATATATATATATAAAACATCTTCCAAAATTCGAATTTCATATAGACCGAAATCAAATTTGAATATAAAAGATGAGAATAGAATAGAAAAGAATAGACTAGAAAAACAATAGAACAGAATAGAAGAAAATATAATATATAATATATATATATATTATATTTTCTTCTATTCTGTTCTATTGTTTTTCTAGTCTATTCTTTTCTATTATTTTCTGTTCTAATCTTTTCTATTCAAATTCGAATTCATTCTATAAGAAATTCAAACTTCAGAAGCCATGTTCCGAAATTCAAATTTCGTATAGAATGAATTTGAATTGAAAAGACTATTATAGAATATAAAATAATAGAAAAGAAAAGCATAAAAAAACAATAGAAGAGAATAATACAAAAAAAATTACCGTATTTATAACACGCACAGGCGTATAACACGCACCCCAAGTTTAGGAGGGATTTTTAAGGAAAAAAAAACTTTTAGGAGGGAAGATTAAGGGAAAAAAACTTACATTTAAATGCCCATCATTGCAGCCTTCTCAGTGCAGCCTTGCCCCAGTGCAGCCATGTCAGTGCAGCCTTGTCAGTGCAGCCTTGTCAGTGCAGCCTTGTCAGTGCAGCCTTCCCAGTGTCCATTGCAGCCTTATCCCAGTGCAGCCTTGCCCCAGTGCAGCCTTGCCACAGTGCAGCCTTGCAGCTCGCAGTTTGAAAATCCTGTGATCCCCTGCGATCCTGAGCTTCAAAATCGCCGACCGCGATTTGAAAATGGTGCCGCCGGCGCCAAAATACACAGAGCCAGTCCTCGGCTCTTCTCGGCGGCTCTCGTTCACTTTCGGCTCCACTCGTTGTCCCGCCCGGGATGGGCGTGACTGTGAGCGGAGCTATCCGAACCTAGCCGAGTACACTCGGCTAGGTTCGGGCGGCGCTCGAGTGAAGCCGAAAGTGGCCGAGAAGAGCCGAGGACCGGCTCTGTGTATTTCAGCGCCATTTTCAAATCGCGGTCGGCGATTTTGAAGATCTGTCAGCTCAGGATCGCAAGGGATCGGCGTATAACACGCACCCATGATTTCCCTGATTTTAAGGGGAAAAAAGTGCGTGTTATATGCCGATAAATACGGTATATATATTTATATATATTTTTTTTATTTTTATTTTTTTTCTATGCTGGTCTATTGTTTTTCTATTCTTTTCTATTCTTTTCTATTTTATTCTAATCTTTTCTATTTGAATGTGAAATCTTTCTATACGAAATTTGAATTTCCGAAAATGGTTATACAGAAACAGAATGAAATAGAATGAAATCGAATTCTAATAGAAAAGACTAGAACAGAAAAACAATAGAACAGAATAGAAAAAAAAAAAAAAATATATATATATATATATATATATATATATATACACACACACATCTTCCGAAATTGGAATTTGGTACAGAATGAATTCAAATAGAAAAGATTAGAATAGAACAGAAAATAATATAAAAGAATAGCATAGAAAAACAATAGAACAGAATAGAAAAAAATATAAAATATTTCTTTCTATTCTGTTCTATTGTTTTTCTATTCTATTCTTTTCGAATTTGATTTCATGCTATTTCTATATAACTATTTTCTGAAATTCGAATTTTGTATAGAATGAATTTGAATTCAAATAGAAAAGATCAGAATATAATAGAAAATAATAGAAAAACAATAGAACAGAATAGAAAAAATATTTTATATATATATATATATATATATATATATATATATATATATATATATATATATATATATATATAAAACCATCTTCCAAAATACGAATTTCGTATAAAATTAATTTGAATAGAAAAGATTAAAATAGAGTAGAAAGAATAGACTAGAAAAACAATAGAACAGAAAAGAATAAGATATAATATATATATTATATTTTATTCTGTTCTGTTCTATTGTTTTTTTAGTCTATTCTTTTCTATTCAAATTCGAATTCATTCTATACGAAATTCTAATTTTAGAAGCCATCTTCCGAAATTCGAGTTTCGCATAGAATTAATTCAAATTCGAATAGAAAAGTTTAGAATAGAATAGAAAAGAATAGCATAGAAAAACAATGGAACAGAATAGAAAAAAAATATAATATATATATTTAACCATCTTCCAAAATTGGAATTTGGTACAGAATGAATTCGAATTCAAATAGAAAAGCTTAGAATACAATATATTATATTTTTTTCTATTCTGATCTATTGTTTTTCTATGCTATTCTTTTATACTTTCTATTCTATCCTAATCTTTTCTATTGGAATTTTATTTCATTCTATACGAATTTCAAATTTTGCAAAATGGTTATATATAGTTTACTTTTTCAAATTCAGTTATTGTTTTTTTCGAATTTTATAGTTTTTTTCGAATGTGGTAGAAATTTTTCGAATTTGACAGTTTTTTTCGAATGTGGTAGAATGTTTTCGAATTTGACAGTTTTTTTCGAATGTGGTAGAATTTTTTCGAATTTGACAGTTTTTTTCGAATGTGGTAGAATTTTTTCGAATTTGATAGTTTTTTCGAATGTGGTAGAATTTTTTTCGAATTTGACAGTTTTTTTCGAATGTGGTAGAATTTTTTCGAATTTGATAGTTTTTTTCGAATGTGGTAGAATTTTTTCGAATTTAATAGTTTTTTTCGAATGTGGTAGAATTTTTTCGAATTTGACAGTTTTTTTCGAATGTGTTAGAATTTTTTCGAATTTGATAGTTTTTTCGAATACGGTCGAATTTTTTCGAATGCGGTCGAATTTTTTCGAATGCGGTCGAATTTTTTTCGAATTCGAATACGAAACGAAACGAATTCCGAAAACGAATGTAATGAATGCAATGAATTTAACTAAACGAATTAAGTTAAATAACGAATCGAAACGAAACTAAACTAAATGAATTTTTTCATCCTGCACATGTCTAATCGCAGCGCGCAAGAGAAGTTTTAGAGAGGTAAGACTCAGGCAATATTCTCCCTATACAAACTTCAGTGTAATGTTCTACAAAACTTGTTCCTTTTCCTCTAATTATGTTCTATAGCTTGTATTGTTTAGTTAAAAGCATGTCTAGTGGTTTTAGGAACTAAACTGCACGTGAGTGAACTATATATTGAAGACTAACTGAGCAGCATACGTAGACTCTGAAATGGCTGCTTTGTATGAATAAGGGCCCTTTCATATGGACGTTCAGTCTAAATCCACCTGTCTGTTTATTAGACGGATCCTGAAGGTCTAGTAGTTAACAAATGTAAATGCACATCCAAGTCAGTTTATGTCCTGACTTGGACAAAAACCTCAATAAAGATTGGAAAATACAATGTCTCCCTCTCATGCCTTCAAAGGGTAACTCCACTTTCATGGAGAAAAAAATAGCAAATAAAAAAATATATAATATAGCATATACAATTGTGACACAATTGTAATTGACAGTGATATTGCAAGGAAATGTTATTAAAAATTACCTTTCCTTTTCAATCTGCAGCCCTGTAATTTTCTGTAAAATGCAAAGCAATATGTGTACAGAACGCCCCCTAGAAACATAATTTCCTGCTTGTGTGATTGGCTCACAGATTTTCCCAGACGTCTACACTAAGATACAAGTCAGATTTCCGGCATCCCCTGCAACAAAAATTTTATATTTGGTGAGATACTCCCAATAGGAAATCACGTCTAAAGGGATGCAGTTTTTCTCATTAGAGCCCTAAAGCAGCAGCAGGTTGTTGCTAATTATGAAACCACCCCCATTAGACTCACTTAGCACAGGGGCACAGAGGAACAAACAGTGATTTCTGCAGAATAACAAAAGGTAGGAATCAGCAACAAAGTTTGTTATAATCCTTACAATGTACATAGATCACCCGGAGGTGAATGTTTTTTTCTCAACAAAAGTGGAGTTACGCTTTAAGTCCATTTATATTCAGCTGAGGATGACAGACTGAGGACTGGACACATGTGTAAAGACTGACTACATCTGCTGCAGATTGATAGTGGGTTACACCTGCAAGGAGTTTGTTAAATTTCCTTTTTTAGCATGGCATTCCTCCATTCCTCCAGCTACATAGATGCCAGCAGCTTGAATTATTAATTCACTTCTGCAAAATGTATAAAGTCCAAATTTAATTTTATCCAGACGCTTGTATTTGAAAAGCCTCTGTGTTTCAGGGGTTCAAAGGGTCCCCTTTATCAGTGTAAAAAATGCACTGTTTGTTTGGGGGTGTCCCTATTCTAATGAAGGACGACTAGGTCTTAAAATAAGTTTTGGGTTTATTTTCAAATAGGGAGTTCGGGAAAAGGGAATGAGGTGATCGGGGACAAAAGGGGTCTCGTCTTGTCTAACACTCATCCATCCTCACTGAATATCTCACACACCCCAAGGCCTCTTGTCTAGCCTGAGACCCACCCTGTGATGGGTACCAGCAAATCAAGTCCTTGATCCTTTTGTGGAAGACATCTTGACCCAAAAGGTCATAAAGTTCATTCTTATCCTAGGCTCAGAGCTGAGTTTCTTTTGAGCACATGACCACACAAGATGTCCTCATCCCTCCCCCTCCAGGAGGCATGCTGTCATTCTGGCCAGGTTTGGGCGGTAGTCTCAGCAGGGAGCATCGATAGTTTCAAAAAACTATTAGATAAGCACCTGAACGATCGCAAAATACAGGGATATACAATGTAATACTGACATATAATCACACACATAGGTTGTAATTGATGGGCTTGTGTCTTTTTTCAACCTCACCTACTATGTAACCCCTGCAGGGGTCCTGGTTTTCAGGATGAGCATCCACTCCTTCCACCTTCAGGAACCATACTCTCCCAGTATGAGGGCAGTAAATAGTCTTAGGAGTCCTACTGGTCAAAAAAGAATGTCCTCTTTAATGTTGTTCAATATACAGTCCTAATTGGTCTCTGGAGAAGCCACATTTAGTTCATGTCCTCGCTGGATTTATATAAATTTTTAGCAAATATTACAATCAGACTTGGTACTTTTAAATGAAGTGTGTAATGAACTGATGCAATTGGAAGGATCCTGATAGAGTATTAGTATGATAAGTAATGGGCATGTGAAGGGAGCATACTAATTATCCCTCAGGATGACTACAGGCACCCAGCACATACTTCATGCAACAATACAAATCCCTGATGATGGGGGGCCCTTTGAATGCCCCAAGAACACTGGCTTTTCATGCTGCAAGAGTCAGAATAATATTTAAAAATCTGGACCTTGTACGATCTGCTCTTGTGCGTTCCTCCTTGCACAGCAAGATCCTATTCAAGCGAAGAGTCCTTCCTTCAAGCCACCACTCCTAGGAAAGGTGCTTAAGGATAATTATTTCCTCTATACTGCTTAAGACTTGACTAAAAAAAACCATAATGATGTAAGAGATAATCAATTCCTCTATACTATATTAGACCTGCTGAAAACACTTAAGAGAGCCAGCGCCCCACAAATTCCCTTTACTTCCCAGAAACAGTACCATGAGTCAAGCCATTAATTCATCAAGCCTGCCCATTAACATACTGACAAGGGGAGTTCCACTCTGCATTGTTTTCCTTTATGTTACATTATAGAGTCTAGGAGAGAAATTAAAAGACAGTGAGTGATTTAGTCTACCAACAGTCCACTTTTTATAACTGAATACCAGGTTTGGGTGTATTGTCATTTTTTTAAGGCAAAATAAAGCATGCTAAGCACAGTAACTCGGCAGTAACCAGTTGGCAGTCATCTTACACTAGTGTAAGTCGGTACACTATAATAAAGCCTAGCTTACACGTGTGGCCAGGGGAGGATGGTAAAAATAGTTGGTTAAGCTGCGGTTTTATGGTACCCCCCTCGACCACTCAGTTAACCTTTCACAGCCCCTGACTGGTACACATGCAAAAATGAAACTCTCTGTAGTACTGCCACCGAACATGACCCATTCAAAAGAATATGGTCACAGCACAATCAAGAGTAACGCAAGTGGTTGCACCATGGCAGTGTGGGGTTTTCAGGATTAAAACAGGCAGTGAATAGGCAACATATCACCTCCCACCCTGCACAGCAAATCGCTTCTCAGAGGGGTTTCCTGGGCTGCAATGTGTAAACTAGCCCTTAAGAATGTTCTCCATTTTCTTCATGTCAATAATTTGCTTTTGTAAGCTTTTTGTTAAAGAAGTTATGTTCACAGGGGTGCATGCGCGGACCGCTCCAAGATGGCCGCTTAAGCCAGGAGCTCCACGCTACCTTAACCACCCAGCGCACCTAGCGGGGGATCGAGGGCCCCGGGTGGCTGTGATACCTACCCCATCCGCCGGCAGAACGACTGGGGCACACACTCATGTTCGCGGGATCTGTTCTGTCTCTGGGACAGATAGCTAAACCCTCTTATCCCAATAACTTCAGATACCATATTTCTTTGATCTCAGTTTTATTAGAACAAGCCAGGTGAAACTACAAAATAACAGAAATAGACTTCAATAAGTACAATATCACATACAATACAGCATACATTGCAGAAATAACGATATACAGTACAAGATGAGATAATAAAAACTTACTTTTTAAGTTCTCTAAGGGGTGATGACAATAGATTGAGAAAGACATGTCTTGCTTCCTGCAATGTGTTGAAAAGAATGGTGGCTGGTTCACTTCCTGTTAGGATTCTACCCAGAATTCCCTGCTTGCTGACAACTTCCTTAATTACACATACATTAAAACAAATAAACAGAACTGCAACAATACCAAAAAGGAACGCTAGATGGAGCCTGCACACCACATATGATTGTCTTAAGTAAATTACACATTTTGCATGTAAATTCAACAACACAGGTACAAATAAGGTACAAATAATCAGCAAGACATGTGGTGGACAGAACAGGATTATTTAGAAGAGACCTGGAGCCGCATAATTCAGGGCCGTTACGGAGCGGGCCGAATCCAAGATGGCGGGCGCCATGCAGCCACATGCGCCGAACACTGTGGAGATCCCTGGAGACAGGCAATCCTATGCCTCCGTGACCCGCACCCCCCCTCCTGGGACCCCCGTGAGTACCTTGATGTCCATGGCTCACTCCCCAGCCTCCACAGAATCCCTTATTGAACAATCGATGGAGGAACTCCTGCACTCTCCCCTTGGGCCTACATCACCTCACAATGGAATTAGGCCTGTCCTGACAGACATTACCCCCCACACAATGCTTTCAGCCCCGATCTTTTCTCCCAACTGTCAGCACTACTGGAAAAAGGCTTAGCTCAGACTGCAGCCAAAATTGCAGGAGATATAAGAGAGGATTTCCAGATCCTAGGCACCAGGATGGAAGCTATTGAAAATAAACTTGACCAAACAATTTTGAAAACCAGACAGAACTCTGACCACATCCAGGTGCTACAAGATCAATTGGATACTGCATTATCCCGGATCGATGACCTGGAGAACAGATCCAGGAGGGAAAACTTTAGAATCAGGGGGCTCCCAGAATCGATCACTGACACCATATCTGTGGAGCAAGACTTTCTCAGACAACTGATCCCTGACATTTCATCGCACAAATTGGAGATCGATCGTGCTCACAGAACTCTAGGACCCCCTAGGAAAGATGGCACACCCAGGGATATCATGGTAAAACTCCACTACTTCTCGGTGAAGGAAGAGATAATGAAGAAGTGCAGATATCAACACCCCCTCATGTGCCAAGGGCACGCCATTCAAGTGTTTGCAGATATTTCACCGACCACGATACAAAAAAGGAGAGCCCTGAAACCCCTACTTATCATTTTGTCTCAGCGTGATATTAAATATAGGTGGGCCTTCCCCTTTGCACTGAAGTTTGACTATAAAGGCAAGACGCACTCCTTTCAGAGCTTCCAAGAAGGTGAACGACTCCTACTAGATCTTCCCCTCATCTCACAAGAAGCAGCGATGGACCTCATTATCTCCCCTGCAGGATCAACCAAGCGCCCCTCTCCAGCGAGCCCTCTGACGAATGTTTGGGACAAACCTAAATTCAAACGATCCAAGGAAACCAGACCTCCATGACACTCCGAGTCAAGCTTATTGGTAACACTCTAAATGGACTTCCTCCTTAGTCTCCCTCCCGAGTTCCAGGAGACACTGGGGCGGGCAACCCCCTACTCTTACCTGAACAGTTCATTCATTTTTAAAGATTTTTATTTGACTTTTTTTCTTTCTCATTTTTCTGGCCATATCCTCGTTAAATCCTATGTATGCCTCTCCACTATGCTCTATTGTCACAGTCCAAGCAGCAACTTGAAGCCTACTTTTCATTTTTCTTTTTTCCAGGCTCCAGTTTGAGTTTACAGAAGCTAATGTTGTTGTTCTGTTGTTATCTCATACTCAATGTTTATTTGCTCTGTACACAGTTATGGCCCTGTCTCACTGGGGCGGGGGCCTGAGCCTCTCTCCTGTTTTCCTCTCGGGAGGGGGGAGAAGGCTGCCAGGGAATGGGCTCCCGGGGCCTCCTGACCCTCCAAATTAAGTTGCTGTTTTTTTTTTTTCATTTAGCAGTTAATTCAAAGGTGCGCCGAGGTTGGGGCAGTGATGCTGCGCCTCCCCCTACCCCACAGATTTGGTTACACCTTCTCCCTGGGTTAGGTGTCCACCCTGTCAGCAAGGAATGGACGTAATTACTATGTTGTTGAGCAGTGGGTTTCAATCCACGCTGCTCACTCAGGCCCCTAAACGATCTAAAAATAATGACTAAAATCATGGCCGATCGCCCAGTGTCCTTCATTGGAACTTATATTCACAAAGACCAAGTAGGGTTCATCCCCTGAAGGCAAGGCCCCAACCAAATCAGAAGAGCAGTGGATGTAGTTTCTATCTTACAATCTGGGTGGGATGGTGGTCATGTTCAAGCCGGTACGCTGCTGTCGTTAGACCTGCAAAAGGCATTGCATGACAGGACCTCTTTAATGTGAGATCTGGGGTCAAAAAGACCTCAGATCTCACATTTACACTTAAATGCAATAAAAAAGATGCATCAGGCACTACAGCTAAGCCTGTAACTACAGGGTTCCCAAACCCCCAGGCTGCGAACCGGTACCGGTCCATGGCCTGTCAGACGCCGGGCCGCACTGCCCCTGGGAGGAGAGAGGCTGCTTGTTTCTGCTGTGTCAGATCCTGTGAGCCGGGTCACCTCCTGTGAGATCAGCACATCAGCGGTGCATTCAATTCTCACAAGAAGGGGAGCCCTATTGTCAACTGCGCATGTGCGGATTGTAGAGTCAACTCCTTGAGAATCTAATGCCTGCTGATCTGGCTGAGTCTGTAGCACTGGGGAGCAGCTGCATAGCTATACATTGAGAGGTTTTACTGGAAAGAGAAAACTGCATCTAGTGGCAGGCTACGGGTGGCAAGTGACACGCAGCATCTGGTGGCAGGCTACAGGTGGCAAGTGACATGCAGCATCTTAAGGCAGGCTACAAGTGGCAAGTGACACGCAGCATCTGAAGGCAGGCTACAGGTGGCAAGTGAAATGCAGCAACTGGTGGCAGGCGACAGTGGCAAGTGACACGCTACATCTGGTGGCAGGCGACAGTAGCAAGTGACACACCCGGTGGTAGGCTATGGGTGGCAAGTGACACGCAGCATCTGGTGGCAGGCGACAGTGTCAAGTGACACGCCTGGTGGTAGGCTATGGGTGACAAGTGACACTTTGCCTCTGGTGGCAGGTGACGATGGCAAGTGACACGCATCTAGTAGCAGGCGACGGTGGCAAGTGACAATCCGCATCTGGTAGCAAGCGAAGGTGGCAAGTGACACACTGAAGCTGGTAGCAGGCCCCGATGGCAAGTGACACTCTGTATCTGGTGGCAGACGATGGTGGCAAGTGACACGCTGCATCTGGTGGCAGGCAACGATGCCAGGTGACATGCTGCATCTGGTGCCAGGCAGCGATGGCAAGTGACATGCTGCACCTGGTGACAGGTAACAGTGGCAAGTGACATGCTGCTTCTGGTGGCAAGCGACGGTGGCAAGTGACACACTCAGGGCTCCCACTGATTCTGCATTATGGTGAGTTGAACTATTTCATTATATATTACAATGTAGTAAAAGAAATAATATGATTCAATCATCCGGACACCACATCGAGCATGGTGAAATTTGGTGCCAAAAAGGTTGGGGTCCGCTGACTAAGTACATACAGAGCCGCTAAGTTTAAACACCACCAGCCTGGATTCTCTTCCCTCCACTTCTCCCAGCACTCTCAGTCAGTGTGCTCCAATGCTGCCCTTAAAAGGATGTCTACAGGGTGGAGGCAGGGCTGCCATCTGCCGCTGACAAGTGCTGGCTGAATGGGAGCTCATTGCCTGAGTTCCTGCTGGGAGGGATGCTAGCTGCAGGAGTTCATTCTAAGAGGGGTGGAGGGAGAATTGAGGCCAGCGGTGTATCAACTTAGCAGCGCTGTATGTATTTAGAGAGGCGGATGTGTGGGGGGAGGTAAGTTGGCAGGATTTTGTAAAATGTCAGGACGGACTTGTGTGCAGGGACTCGAGGAGGGGGATTGAGATGGCAGGGAGGGGTGAGAGCAATGTCGGCAGGATTGTGGGAGGCCAGTACTGCTGCTGTGTGCCTGTAGCCAGCATTCGTTGCTCCATGCATGCCACTGCTCAGTGGCCTGTGTAGTGCTGAAGCAATGACTTAGGACCATATACTTTGCTGCCATCTGCACTCCTCTCCCTGCACTAACCATCCACCACCATACAGTCCGCACTCCTCTCCCTCCACATACTACCCACCGCCATATACTCTGCACTGCTCTCCTGTATATACTACTCATTACCATACACTCCACACTCCTCTCCTGTACATACTACCCACCACTATACACTCTGTACCCCTCTATCTGCACATACTACCCACCACCATACACTCCATACCCCTCTCCTGTACCTCCTACCCACCGCCATACACTCCTGCACTCCTCTCCTGCACATACTACCCACCGCCATACACTCCGCACTCCTCTCCTGCACATACTACCCACCACTATACACTCCGCACCCCTCTCCTGTATATACTACCCACCGCCATACACTCCGCATTCCTCTCCTGTACATGCTACCCAACACCATACACTCCTCACCCCTCTCCTGTATATACTACCCACCGCCATACACTCCGCACTTCTTTCCTGCACATGCTACCCACCACCACACACTCCACACTCCTCTCCTTTATATACTACCCACCACCATACACTATTCTCTACTCTCCCGTCACATACTACCCACTATCGTACACTCGGCACTGTACATTACCTATTTAACATTACTGCATTCTGCTCAATATAAACATCTCAGACACTATTAACCACACCCCTTTAAGCCACACCCAATATTTAGCTCAACCACACCCGCTGTTCATTGCGGCACGCACAGCGCCACATTTTTAATTTTCTCCGCGGCTAGGGCCCACTTTTAATCTTGCACATGGGCCCACTGATTTCATGATATGCCCCTGCTCCAATACTAACTAGCCTGTAGAGGAAAGATGTCTATACTTAATCTCAGGTTGTTCTGGTCCTGTCACGTGATCTCTCTCAGCTGGGTACAGGGGAGAGGAGAGAGCAAAGACAATGGCTGCAAAGCCTGGGCAGTGATGTCACCCATAGATTTACTATGAGGCATCCATTGCCCGCTGTCCGTACTTTTACCTGGTGTTGGGAGTCGATCACATGAGTGGACTGAAGTGCCCTGAGAAAAAGTAGGTATAGACATCTTTCTTCTACAGGCTAGTTAGCAGTGGCGGCTGGTGCTTTATTTTTTGGCGGGGGGGGTGGCAAACAAACCCTCCACCCCCCTTCCATTTGGTCGGTCGATCAATCAAACCCCCCACCCCCCGTCGCTCCACCCACCAGCCCTGCATTTACCCCATCTAGGTCGTGGGCATCTTCGACTCCTTCTTGCGTGTCCTTTTCCTCGCGGATTCCTCCTCAGCTGTTTCACCCTGCATATGCTCCTCCTCAGCTTCTTCACATCAGCTTCATCCTGCGTCTCCTCCTGCTCGGTGGCTTCCTCCTCGGCAGCCAATACGATCGCTTTTCCTCCTGGCCAATTTGGTCTTAAGACATGCTTTTTGATTGGCCAGGAGGAGAATCAGGAAGACAATAGCAAATATGAATTTGGTGATAGGATATACTCATAGCTTGTAAATACAAATCTAACTAAATATAATGAGCTCCAATACCTGTTAATATAAATGTTTCTAATTTCTGGGAACATGATTTATAAAGTACAAACATACCTTATGTCTTCTTTTAGAGATTACAGTCCCTATATAAGTCCACAGTCACCTGAGATCTCGACACACATCCCAGGAGGCTTCAGGACTAGTCTTACAGCCAACCGCCATTGTGTTTTGGAATGTTTTGTAAGACAGTACCGGTAATGATAAAACAGCCTTTACCAACCTACATCTTTATGCTCTGAATTTGGTTTAGTCAATCGCAGCGCACAAGAGAAGTTTTAGAGAGGTAAGACTCAGGCAATATTCTCCCTATACAAACTTCAGTGTAATGTTCTACAAAACTTGTTCCTTTTCCTCTAATATGTTCTATAGCTTGTATTGTTTAGTTAAAAACATGTCTAGTGGTTTTAGGAACTAAACTGCATGTGAGTGAACTATATATTGAAGACTAACTGAGCAGCATATGTAGAATCTAAAATGGCTGCTTTGTATGAATAAGGGCCCTTTCATATGGGCGTTCAGTCTAAATCCACCTGTCTGTTTATTAGACGGATCCTGACTGTCTAGGAGTTAACAAATGTAAATGCACATCCAAGTCAGTTTATGTCCTGACTTGGACAAAAACCTCAATAAAGATTGGAAAATACAATGTCTCCCTCTCATGCCTTCAAAGGGTAACTCCACTTTCATGGAGAAAAAAATAGCAAATAAAAAAAAATATAATATAGCATATACAATTGTGACACAATTGTAATTGACAGTGATATTGCAAGGAAATGTTATTAAAAATTACCTTTCCTTTTCAATCTGCAGCCCTGTAATTTTCTGTAAAATGCAAAGCAATATGTCTACCTGGAGGTGTTCTGTACACAGAATGTGTACAGAACGCCCCCTAGAAACATAATTTCCTGCTTGTGTGATTGGCTCACCGATTTTCCCAGAAGTCTACACTAAGATACAAGTCAGATTTCCGGCATCCCCTGCAACAAAAATTTAATTTTTGGTGAGATACTCCCAAACAGAAATCACGTCTAAAGGGATGCAGTTTTCCTCATTAGAGCCCTAAAGCAGCAGCAGGTGGTTGCTAATTGTGAAATCAATCCCATTAGACTCACTTAGCACAGGGGCACAGAGAAACAAACGGTGATTTCTGCAGAATAACAAAAGGTAGGAATCTGCAACAAAGTTTGTTATAATACTTATAATGTACATAGATCACCCATAGGTGAATGTTTTTTTCTCAACAAAAGTGGAGTTACGCTTTAAGTCCATTTATATTCAGCTGACGATGACAGACTGAGGACTGGACACATGTGTGAAGATTGACTACATCTGCTGCAGATTGATAGTGGGTTAAACCTGCAAGGAGTTTGTTAAATTTCCTTTTTCAGCATGGCATTCCTCCATTCCTCCAGCTACATAGATGCCAGCAGCTTGAATGATTAATTCACTTCTGCAGAATGTATAAAGTCCCAATTTAATTTTATCCAGACGCTTGTATTATAAAAGCCTCTGTGTTTCAGGGGTTCAAAGGGTCCCCTTTATCAGTGTAAAAAATGCACTGTTTGTTTGGGGGTGTCTCTATTCTAATGAAGGACAACTAGGTCTTAAAATAAGTTTTGGGTTTATTTACAAAAAGGGGTGTAAATACATTACAGTTACAAATAAGGAGTTCGGGAAAAGGGAATGAGGTGATACGGGACGAAAGGGGTCTCGTCTTGTCTAACACTCATCCATCCTCACTGAATCTCTCACACACCCCAAGGCCTCTTGTCTAGCCTGAGACCCACCCTGTGAAGGGTCCCAGCAAATCAAGTCCTTGATCCTTTGTGGAAGACATCTTGACCCAAAGGGTCCTAGGCTCAGAGCTGAGTTTCTTTTGAGCACATGACCACACAAGATGTCCTCATCCCTCCCCCTCCAAGAGCCATGCTGTCATTCTGGCCAGGTTTGGGCGGTGGTCTCAGCGGGGAGCATCGATAGTTTCAAAAAACTATTAGATAAGCACCTGAATGACTGCAAAATACAGGGATATACAATGTAATACTGACATATAATCACACACATAGGTTAGACTTGAAGGACTTGTGTCTTTTTTCAACCTCACCTACTATGTAACTATGTAACCCCTGCAGGGGTCCTGGTTTTCAGAATGAGCATCCACACTTTCCACCTTCAGGAACGATACTTTCCCAGTGTGAGGGCAGGACCTGCTGAAAACACTTAAGAGAGCCAGCGCCCCGCAAATTCCCTTTACTTCCCAGAAACAGTACCATGAGTCAGGCCATTAATTCATCAAGCCTGCCCATTAACATACTGACAAGGGGAGTTCCACTCTGCATTGTTTTCCTTTATGTTACATTATAGAGTCTAGGAGAGAAATTAAAAGACAGTGAGTGATTTAGTCCACCAACAGTCCACTATTCAAAACTGAATACCAGTTTTGGGTGTATTGTCACTTTTTTAGGGCAAAATAAAGCATGCTAAGCACAGTAACTTGGCAGTAACCAGTTGGCAGTCATCTTACACTAGTGTAAGTCGGTGCACTATAATAAGGCCTAGCTTACACGTGTGGTCAGGGGAGGACGGTAAAAATAGGTGGTTAACCTGCGGTTTTATGGTACCCCCCTCAACCACCCAGTTAACCTTTCACAGCCTCTGACTGGTACACACGCAAAAATGAAACCTCTGTAGTACTGCCACCGAACATGACCCATTCAAAAGAATATGGTCATAGCACAACCATGAGCAATGCATGTGGTTGCACCATGGTAGTGTGGTGTTTTCAGGATTAAAACAGGCAGTGAAGAGGCAACATATCACCTCCCACCCTGCACAGCAAATCGCTTCTCAGAGGGGTTTCCTGGGCTGCAATGTGTAAACTAGCCCTTAAGAATTTGTTAAAGAAGTTATGTTCACAGGGGCGCATGCGCGGACCGCTCCAAGATGGCCGCTTAAGCCAGGAGCTCTGCGCTGCCTTAACCACCCGGCGCACCTAGCGGGGGAACCGGGGCCCCGGGGGCCGTGATACCTACCCCATCCGCCGGCGGAATGACTGGGGCACACACTTATGTCCACGGGATCATTAAGAAGAGACCTGGAGCGACAATTCAGGGCCGTTACGGAGCGGGCCGAATCCGAGATGGCGGGCACCATGCAGCAACATGCGCCGAACACTGAGGAGATCTCTGGTGGCAGGCAATCCTATGCCTCCGTGACCCGCACCCACCCTCCTGGGACCCCCGTGAGTACCTTGATGTCCATGGCTCACTCCCCAGCCTCCACAGAATCCATTATTGAACAATCGATGGAGGAACTCCTGCACTCTCCCCTTGAGCCTACATCACCCCACAATGCAATCAGGCCTGTCCTGACAGACATTACCCCCCACACAATGCTTTCAGCCCCTGATCTTTTATCCCAACTGTCAGCACTACTGGAAAAAGGCTTAGCTCCGACTGCAGCCAAAATTACAGGAGATATAAGGGAGGACTTCCAGATCCCAGGCACCAGGATGGAAGCTATTGAAAATAAACTTGACCAAACGATTTAGAAAACCAGACAGAACTCTGACCACATCCAGGTGCTACAAGATCAATTGGATACTGCATTATCCCGGATCAATGACCTGGAGAACAGATCCAGAAGGGAAAATTTTAGAATCAGGGGGCTCCCAGAATCGATCACTGACACCATATCTGTGGTGCGAGACTTTCTCAGACAGTTGATCCCTGACATTTCATCGCACAAATTGGAGATCGATCGTGCTCACAGAACTCTAGGACCCCCCAGGAAAGATGGCACACCCAGGGATATCATGGTAAAACTCCACTACTTCTCGGTGAAGGAAGAGATAATGAAGAAGTGCCGATATCAACACCCCCTCATATGCCGAGGGCACGCCATTCAAGTGTTTGCAGATATTTCACCGACCACAATACAAAAAAGGAGAGCCCTGAAACCCCTACTTACCATTTTGTCTCAGCGTGATATTAAATGTATAAAAAAAGGTCCAGATGGCCAAATGCTGCGCTAGAAGTATACTTAAAATAAACTGAATCAAAAAATATAATCAAAAAGTAAAAAAGCAGCTAGCACCAAGAGTCTACAATACAAAACCCAAAATCATATAATATAAATGAGTGCAGCACTAAGATCATTAAATGAGAATTTTTTTTTTTACCAAAAGTTGACATAATGAAATGGTGAAAACAAGCTAAAAACAGAAAACTAAGGTGGAGGTATTAACTCCAAAAATATTATTCGGTGTTCTATTAAATAATATTGTGAATATTGAATCACCTGATATTAAACCAATCAAATTATAATATAAAGTAAATACATCAAATAAAGAATATGTGTATACACATATACAAAGTGAAAATATTAATCCTCAGCCGTGGGTTAATATACTCCAAATATACTTAACTTAGGATAAATAAGTGATGTGAATCTGATAATTATAAGTGAAAACATAAAAAACATATGTGATAAAAATTAAATGAGTCCCATAGATCTTGCAAGAAGGAAAATTAGCCAGTGAAGGTTGCAACCAACAGATGGTGAAAAGAAGGATCCTTCATCCAGTGAAACGGAACACCCGAAGTGAGTAAGTATTCTCCTTACCAGCTAAAAAGACCAATAAGTTGGTCTCACCGAACCCCAGCGAATTCGGTCTCCCAAAAACCTATAGGACATCCAAGGCTGCTGAATCTGTATCCCAAAAACCTTTAGGACATCCAGGGCTGCTGAATCGGTGTCACTCAAGCATCAGGGCAGGCCAGAGAGCTTTCTTTGTTTCCCAGGAGAGCTCTACCTTTGACTAAAAAGGCAAGACGCACTCCTTTCACAGCTTCCAAGAAGGTGAACGACTCCTACTAGATCTTCGCCTCATCTCACAAGAAGCAGCAATGGACCTCACTAACTCCCCTGCAGGGACAAACCTAAATTCAAACAATCCAAGGAAACCAGACCTCCATGACACTCCGAGCCAAGCTTTTTGCTAACACTCTAAATGGACTTCCTCCTTAGTTTCCCTCCCGAGTTCCAGGAGACACTGGGGCGGGCAACCCCCTACTCTTACCTGAACAGTTCATTCATTTTTAAAGATTTTTATTTGACTTTTTTCTTTCTCGATTTTCTGGCCATATCCTCATTAAATCCTATGTATGCCTCTCCGCTATGCTGTATTGTCACAGTCCAAGCAGCAACTTGAAGCCTATTTGGGACTTTTCATTTTTCTTTTTTCCAGGCTCCAGTTTGAGTTTACAGAAGCTAATGTTGTTTTTCTGTTGTTATCTCATACTCAATACTCCCTGGGGCGGGTTCCTGGGGGGCCCGAGCCTCCCTCCTGTTTTTCTCTCGGGAGCGGGCCGCCAGGGGATGGGCTCCTGGGGCCTCCTGACCCCCCAAATTGAGATGCTGTTTTTTTTTTCATTTAGCAGTTAATTCAAAGGTGTGCCGAGGTCGGGGCAGTGATGCCGTGCCTCCCTCTACCCCACGGATTTGGTTACACCTCCTCCCTAGGTTAGGTGTCCACCCTGTCAGCAGGGAATGGACGTAATTACTATGTTGTTGAGCAGTGGGTTTCAATCCACTCGCTGCTCACTCAGGCCCCTAAAGGGCTTGGGCCCCCCTCCTTCCCTTCCCCCTTCTTCCTCCTTATCCATTCTATTCTAACTATTCTTTCTCTTGCAGTCAGCTGTCGGACCTTTGGCTAACATCCTTCCCACAGAAAGCTACCGATCTCCATTCTTGTGAAGCCTCCAGATCAACATAGATACCTCCACCAGGTAAGTGACGATGGATTGGAATTGCTCCCGACCCTCCTGCTCCATGGCCAGTTCTGAACCACCACGTACTCCATTAAGAGTAGCAACCCATAATGCCCAGGGTTTAAACTCACCCTCTAAACGTAGGAAGGTATTGGACTATATGAAATCACGCGAATTAGATGTCCTATTCCTACAGGAAACCCACTTCCTGATCCGGTACAAGCCCACTTTCATGCACGCCCAGTTCCCCCTCTTTTTTCTGGCAAACGCAGAAGATAAAACCAGAGGGGTAGCTGTTCTCATTTCAAAGAACTGCATATTCTTTCTGCAGTCGGAGTGGCGGGACCCAGAGGGGAGATATATTCTAATCACAAAGGCACAATTGATGGTCGTCTCTACTCCTTCGTGTCCTATTACGCCACCAACTCAGGACAACTGAGATTTTTCAGTAATCTGTTCAAGACACTGGGTCCCCTGTTAGAGGGCTCCATAATTCTCGGTGGGGACTCAAATGTAGCCTTCAATCAGGGCTTAGACAAATCCAAACCTCCCCATGCACAAACCATCCGCCCAAACAGGAGTAGCTCCAAGATCGCTAAACTGATACATCAGCAGGGCCTCACAGACATCTGGAGAGAACTAAACCCGACCAAAAAGGATTACACACACTTCTCCCATGCGCATCAGTCTTATGCCAGAATAGACCACCTATTGGTCTCGAATAGCCTAATTCCCTCGGCTCAAAAAGCACTAATCATAGACACGGTCTGGTCTGATCATTCCATGATGAGCATAGCGATAAACAACCAAACCCCTCAAGCCAAATCTCCCTAATGCGATTAAATGAAATGATTCTCTCGGACCCTATTAGAAAAATAGAAATTGAAAAGGCCATCTCTGAATATTTTTTATTGAATGACACTGCCAACATGTCGGCGGAGAACCTATGGGTGGCGCATAAGGCGGACATAAGAAGCAAAATAATCCAAGTAGCATCCCAAATTAAAAGAGCTAAAAAGGTCGACATTGAGAATCTGGAAAAGACTTTCAAGACACTCTGCCTGGAGCACAGGAGAGATCCACGCCGAGTCCCCATGTCCCGCCTTGATACAGCTCGCCTCGAACTTAACCTAGCACTAACAGCTAATGCAGAAAGAAGTATTAGATGGCAAGGGGCAAAATACTACCATCAGAAGGACAGGCCTGGGTCTCTCTTGGCCTCCAAACTTACACTGCACGGCTGCACATACACCTTCCCCAGAATAAAAATAGCTGGCCAACCACCCACGGCAAACCCCCCCAAAATAATGGAAGCCTTTCACAAATTCTACGCTAACCTATACAGCGAACAAAGGGCAAAAATATCCCCTGATCTACCTAAATTCCTAGAAAATCTACCTACGCCCACCCTATCGGAGGAACATAGAGACAGGCTCAAAGCCCCAGTCACTACGGAGGAAGTTATAGAGGTGATTAAAAACTTAAAGAAAAACTCGTCCCCGGGTCCAGACAGGTCCACTTTTGATCTTGCACATGGGCCCACTGATTTCATGATATGCCCCTGCTCCTATACTAACTAGCCTGTAAATTGAGGTTGTCAAGCATATCAACACATGCAATAAAAAACTAAAATTAAAAACATGAATCATGTAATGGTTTGTATCTATAAAAACATGAAATTCATATAGCATAAAGGAAGTGTTCATAAATGAATCAAAATACAAAGCTCCTAAATTCGTATACACATCCATTAACAGTTATAAAAATCAATAATGTACAATTTTTTTATAGAGTATTCCATATGTCTATAAGTTTCTCGGGTCTAGCCTGCTTCTTCAGGATGAGGATAACCCACATAACAGAGTGTATCTTTTCACTATTCATGGAGCAGGCACGTATACAAATAAAAATCTCTCAAAATCACTTAAAGTTTACATAAATCACATGAACCACATGCCACTTGGTATAGACTTGAGCCATGTACTTCTCAGTCCACCAAGAGAAGGGATACCTCTTCTCCTGGGTGAAAGAACTCTGTGGATCTTAGCCAGCCCAGACCCAGCTTGGTGGAAAGGGTTGGGGACATATGTATAGTGCTGCCCTCTTGAGGGTCGAAATTTATATCAGTACCCCCCTGGTTTGCCCTCACCCTGTGAGTCCTCTGCCACCCCTGACATACATGTTCTTTTTTCCAAATGACAAAAAGAAGGAAGTAAACACACCAGAATGGGTTAAACCAGTAGCTCGTTAACTTAATGAAATGAAAGAGAAATTTACACTTTAAACTGCTATTTCCTGTAGGAATGTTATCAGTACTAAATGACAACCACCTCTCAGGTTTAAACATTTAACAATGAATACTACAATTTGTCACTTTGTACACAACGCGCATTCAATGCCTATGTGCTCAGACTACAGGAGAGCAGAGGAATGGCCCTTATGAGTGGCTGACCTCTCTCTACTGCTCCTACACACATAAATTCAGAACACTAGATAACAAGTTATAACTTTAGCAAAGAAAAAACTGTATTAGAATTCAACCTGCTCTTTCAGAGATTTCTTATTTTATAGCTCTAGGAGCTCAGTAAAGCAAATACCCAAAGTGAGGAGGGAGGTGAAAAGTAGTCCTGTATCGCTGTGTGGCAGTCCAGTTGATCTTCAGCTAGCCCTTGATGCTTAATTGCATGCAAGGAGTTTTTGAATGACAAACCAAAACAAACTGAATCAATAAGTTGTGAATGAACAACAAACAATCTTCCCGTGTAAAGCATATTATAACTGGATTCACAGTGATCACTGACTTAAAGCTATTGCTCTCAGTGGAACTATAAGTAGCAGCAGGACAATAGGAAGTAAAGATGTCTGTATATAGTGTCTGATGTTTGGTTTAGATCCTTGGCACTAAAGATGATAAATTGTGCAAGAGACAATGATGTCTATAAAGCTCACCACACTGGAACAAGAGATGATAAAGATGATGATGAGGATGATGATGGCTCTCCCTCAGAAATGTGGCTCAAGGTATGGTGTCCGGCCTCTGCCGCACCACGCTACGGCTCACCCGAATCTGGTATTACTGCAGGATGAATGGAACAAGAGCGGCCTCCAGGTCCATGTCCCTCCAGATATCTGCTGGATAGTCCTGCTGGTGCAGACCGCGACTCAGCTGCAGCTCACACTATCACAGAATCCCTGCACACAGATCCACGCCGGGTCCCAAGAGAGCATGCCAGACCTCAATCCATCCCTCTTATAGCCTCTCCCAGCAGTCTGTTCTTCTCCATCAGCCAGCTGGTAGTTGTAGTTCCTGATGATTCAGCCAGAGGGCAAATCCCATCCATACGGACTACATATCCCAAGATGCTTTATCTGCCTCGTCTCTGAATAAGAAGGTAACCGGTCAGCAATACACTCAACACTAGTGGGAAATGGCTCCCCCTGTAGCAACGTCACACAGTGTCTCCTGATTGCAGGAATATGTACAGTGCCTTGCAAAAGTATTCACCCACCTTGGCTTTTTACCTATTTTGTTACATTACAGCCTTTAGTTCAATGTTTTTTTAATCGGAATTATATGTTATGGATCAGAACAAAATAGTCTATATTGGTGAAGTAAAATTAGAAAAATATATACATAAAACTATTTTTAAGAAATAAAAAACTGATAATTGGCATGTGCGTATGTATTCACCCTCTTTGTTATGACGCCCATAAAAAGCTCTGGTGCAACCAATTACCTTCAGAAGTTACATAATTAGTGAAATGATGTCCACCTGTGTGCAATCTAAGTGTCCCATGTTCCGTCATTACATATACACACCTTTTTGAAAGGCCCCAGAGGCTGCAACACCTAAGCAAGAGGCACCACTAGCCAAATACTGCCATGAAGACCAAGGAACTCCTCCAAACATGTAAGGGACAATGTTGTTGAGAAGTACAAGTCAGGGTTAGGCTATAAAAAAATATCCAAATCTTTGATGATCCCTAGGAGCACCATCAAATCTATCATAACCAAATGGAAAGAACATGGCACAACAGCAAACCTGCCAACAGACGGCCACACACCAAAACTCACGGACCGGGCAAGGAGGGCATTAATCAGAGAGGCAGCACAGAGACTAAGGTAACCCTGGAGGAGCTGCAGAGTTCCACAGCAGAGACTGGAGTATCTGTGCATAGGATGACAATAAGCCGTACGTTCCATAGAGTTGGGCTTTATGGCAGGGTGGCCAGAAGAAAGCCATTACTTTCAGCAAAAAACAAAATGGCACGTTTTGAATTTGAGAAAAGGCATGTGGAAGACTCCCAAAATGTATGGAGGAAGGTACTCTGGTCTGATGAGATTAAAATTTAACTTTTTGGGCTTCATAGAAAACACTATGTCTGGCGCAAACCTAACACATCACATCACCCAAAGAATACCATCCCCACAGTGAAACATGGTGGTGGTAACATCATGCTGTGGGGATGTTTTTCAGCGGTCGGGACTAGGAAACTGGTCAGGGTTGAGGGCAAGATGGATGGTGCTAAATACAAGGATATTCTTGAGCAAAACCTGTACCACTCTGTGTGTGATTTGAAGTTAGGACGGAGGTTCACCTTCCAGCAGGACCATAATCCCAAACACACTGCTAAAGCAAAACTTGAGTGGTTTAAGGGGAAACATGTAAATATGTTGGAATGGCCTAGTCAAAGCCCAGACCTCGATCCAATAGAAAATCTGTGGTCAGACTTAAAGATTGCTGTTCACAAGTGCAAACCATCCAACTTGAAGGAGCTGGAGCAGTTTTGCGAGGAGGAATGGGCAAAAATCCCAGTGGTAAGATGTGGCAAGCTCATAGAGACTTATCCAAAGCGACTTGGAGCTGTGATAGCAGCAAAATGTGGCTCTACAAAGTATTGACTTTAGGGGGGTGAATAGTTATGCACATTGACTTTTTCTGTTATTTTGTCCTATTTGTCGTTTGCGTCACAATAATAAAAAAAAACATCTTCAAAGTTGTGGGCATGTTCTGTAAATTAAATGATGCAAATCCTCAAACAATCCATGTTAATTCCAGGTTGTAAGGCAACAAAACACGAAAATGCCAAGGGGGTGTATACTTTATATATATATATATATATATATATATATATATATATATATATATAGTATAACAATATAACAATATACAAGATAAAGTGACTTTTAACCCCTTCCCGACCACCACACACCGATATACGTCGGCAGAATGGCACTGGTGGGCAAAAGAGCATACAGGTACGTCCCCTTTAAAATGCAGCATTGTGGGCGCCCGCCGCGTTCTCCGTGACCATGTGTCCCATGGACTCAATGTCTGCCGGGTGCCTGCGATTGTGTCACGGAGCTGAGGAACGAGGAGATGCCTTTGTAAACAAGTGACATGACAGAGATCACTGCTCCCTATCATCGGGAGCAGTGATCGCTGTCATGTGAGTAGTAGCCCACCCCCCCACAGTTAGAATCACCCCCTAGGACACACTTAACCCCTTGATCGCCACATAGTGTTTAACCCCTTCCCTGCCAGTGTCATTTACACAGTAATCAGTGCATTTTTATAGCACTGATCACTGTATAAATGAGAATGGTCCCAAAATAGTGTCAAAAGTGTTCGATGTGTCCGCCATAATATCACAGTCATGATAAAAATCTCAGATCGCCGCCATTACTAATAAAAAAAAATAATAATAAAAATGCAATAAAACTATCTCCTATTTTGTAGACGCTATAACTTTTATGCAAACCAATCAATATACGCTTATTGCAATATTTTTTTTACCACAAATATCTAGAAGAATACATATCAGCCTAAACTGAGGAAAAAAAATTTTTTTTATATTTTTTGGGGGGATATTTATTATAGCAAAAAGTAAAAAATATTGTTTTTTTTTTTCAAAATTGTCTTTTTTTTTTTGTTTATAGCGCAAAAAATAATAACCGCAGAGGTGATCAAATACCACCAATAGAAAGCTCTATTTGTGGGAAAAAAAGGACGTCAATTTTGTTTGGGTGCAACGTCGCATGACCGCGCAATTGTCAGTTAAAGCGACACAGTGCCGAATCGCAAAAAGTGCTCTGGTCAGGAAGGTGGTAAATCCTCCCGGGGCTGAAGTGGTTAGAGATCAAGAAGCTTATCATCATAAACTTATAAAAGTTTCTAAGTATCTAAGCAACATAAAATTCTATAATTAATTTCACATCATACATATAGAAGTGTAAATTATTCAAAAGGCGGGTTTATAAATAAAATCCTAATTTAAACCAGGTGCCTGCTTGACTTTTAGAGATTGTATTCATCGAGTTTTACGCCTATGGATTAACTTGTCAGAATCATCACCCCTTAGCTCTACATGTATATGAACAAAGGCCCTAAATCTGATCCATAATTTATCATAATTATGATTCAACCCGACATGTATACTGAGTGGGTTCAATAATTTACAATTTTCAATAAAATAAATGTGATTTCATAATATGACGAAACTGACGTGTTTCTTCACCTTTAAAGCACCACGACGGCATTGTTTGAAATAAATAATCCTTTTCGCTTGTCAGGAAACGTAATACTTAGGTTTGAATTTACAACCATTTGGTAATATAACTGTTTCATCATCGATAATCCAAGGACCTTGGCTTCACCGCCATTCTGATAAGTCTTATTTTAGTACTTTTTTTTTTTACTATACCCTCTCTTTAGTAACATTATTATTCGGGAATTTGACTTTTTCCTAAAAGCCAGTCTTGTCTGAAAAGGTACTAAAGACAATATTGGACATGAACAAAAATAACATATATGAGGCAGTCTGTTACTAGCATTAACAATTCTTTTCTGGTGCCAATCCAGATGATAACCATGTTGTCTATGTACCCATGCCATGCCAGGTTGTGGCACAAGTACATAGAGAACAAGTTTTATCAGAAAATACTTGATGTTTCCACTCTCCCAGTACAGGTTTGTATATGACGGGACACAACAAGTCCACTTTGTAATGCCCTACACCTGGAAGTAATTGGGACCAAAAAATGAACACATTGTCAAAATGACAAATGCATTGCATGGACAGTTGTGCCCTTTCTTTAGGAAAACTCAACCATTTTAATCCCTATAGTATGAAGGAAACTGCAATATGGGGCTTCAATATATATGGCCACTAATAAAGTGAGACCCGTAGGAGAGAATAGACGGAGGGGATGCATGACTATGGGAGGAACAGGGGTCAGGGAGCGGTCAGTCAGGTCAGTGGTGGGGCATAAGTTCAGCTCTTACCTGATTGGAGGTAGAAGTCAGTGGGGGCTGGATCCAGAGGTTGGGGTCTGGTGTAGGGGGTGGATTCTGCATCATTCGGAGAAGTTTGGAGAGGAGACATCTTCCTGGGACATCCGTGCTGGTCACCTGCAGGTAGACAGACAGGGAGATGAGTAAGTTAGAGGCCTTGTTAGCTCAGGTCAGGGCCGCAGCAGTTGAACGGGGCCCTCAGTGGCCGCAGCAGCAGCTGGCTGATGTACTTGGGGGGTCAGGATCTTCAGCTTCACCTGTCCCTTCTTCCCCGGGGAGGAAACGAGCCAGAAAGGTGCGCCCGCCGGAGCGCCTTAGCCCGTCTCCTGTCCCTAGGGCTCCACAGGCGAGAAGGAGCCCCTGTTCCAGGGACCCTCCAGGGCTTACTATGGGGCTGCCTGCCAATGCCTCCTTGGTGGGCCCTGGGAGGAATCCTACCCCACGGCGCTCTTCTAATGCTCGCAGCACAGGCCGGAGCGTGCGGCAGCCCTCCCCCTCCCCCCCCCGTGTGGATGTCCTGTGTGGGAGGGCTGCTCAGCGGGGGAGACGCAGCGGTATGCGCAGTGGGGGGCGTCCCTGCCCCTCAGCTGTCCGGAGAGAGGATGATGCCCAGGCTTCAGGGATACTCACTGGGGGGGTACCGTTATCGTCCCCCACCAGCCGCCGACACAGGGCTCCGGAGCGTTCGGCTCCCTCTGCCGCTGCTGCGCAGAGCGGTGCTCAGCTAGAGAAGATTACTGTCACGGGCAGCGGTGGGGTGGGAGCGCCCTCTGCTGGTTCGCCATCCACATCACAGGCGGGACGTCACAGCAGGATGAGTGAGAAGGCCCAGGCTGGGGGACACGCCCCCTTAAAGAGACAGCGCGTCCCTGCTACAGCTGGGGGTACTACTGTGCCCAGCAGTTCTTCCATGGACAGAACAGAGCCCAGGGCAGAAGAGGAGGCTTCCAGGTGCCCTGAGGTGGAGCCGCTCGAGCAAAGGAGGCAGGGGACGTCGCCGCGGCAAGATTCTTCGGCCGAGTCCGGTGAGATCACCAGCGCGGATGAAGACGATCGGTCGGTCGGGAGGCGTCCTGCTTTGCGGAGCCAGCTGGGATCCGGACGAACGGCTAGTCGAGTGGCGGTGCGGCTGCAGCCTGGTAAGTCGCCAATTTTACCTTTACATACCAGTCAGGTGGGGGGGGTTAATTTGGGGGTTTCTTCGGAGGTTAGTTCAGTGTCAGGAGTGGCGGGAGGAGCGTCGGGTGCTGCGCCGGTTTTGTCCGCATTTTTTGCAGGTTTCCGGGAGTTATTGGCTCGTTTTGATCCGGCGGGGTCTTCTTCAGCATCTCAGGGGCCCGTTGGGGCATGGGCTCCCGCTGCCGTTGGTGTGGACTCTGTTGTTCCTCCCACCCCCACCTCAGCAGGGCCGCTTGCAGTTGCGGCATCCGGGGCGGTGGGGTCCGCCGGGGTTTGCGTGACGTCTGCGTCACAGACGGAGGTGACTGGGGCGGACGCGAATAAAGGGAAGGAGTCCTCTGAGGATAAGGTGCGGTTGGCAGATGCGGCGAAGTGCGAGATTTATGTGTGCTTTGAGGGCCCACTGGGGGTACATCTAAAGCAAGAGGTACGCGAAAAGATCTGGAAAGGGGAATATGTTGAAATATTCTCTCTTTTGCCGTTAGAAAAATTTAATATCGACAAGGGCAAGGCGGACGAAAGCAAGAAGGAGGAGGAGGAGAAGCGACGCTGGAGGCTTATTCCTCGCACCTTTGGGAATTGGCTCCAGGCGTTTGCCATTTTGGCTAGCGTAATTGGCGAAAAAGCACCAGAGAATTGTTCTCCGCTTTTTTGTTATCTGGATGCCATTGGGGAGGCTTATCGAACTTATGGGGGAATTGCTTGGCTGCGCTATGACGAGCAGTTCCGCCAGCGCAAGGCTTTGCGTCCGGGCTTGCGCTGGGACCACAAGGACATTGGGCTTTGGATGAAGCTTATGTCACAGGCGAGGGTTTCGGGACAGCCCTTTCTCGGAGGGGCCGGCGGTTCGGGTGCCGCTGGACAGTCGGCCACACAGCGAAAGGGAATTTGCTGGCAGTTTAACGAGGGGTTGTGCCGTTTTGGCGCAAACTGTCGTTTCCGACACGAGTGCTCTGGTTGCGGGGGCTCCCACAGTTATGCCAAGTGTTTCAAAAAAGGAAAGTCCCAACCCGTTGAGTCGGCCTCAAAAAGGGAGGACACCAGTAAACCTTCCCGAGATGGTACCGTATCTAGATAGATATCCGCGAAGGGAGGCGGCAAGTTTTTTGGCTGATGGTTTTGCCCATGGTTTTCAGATCCCGTGTTCGGGACCTGTGGCCCCGTCCCCGCTGGCTCAAAACTTGAAATCAACGCGCCAATTTCCCCAGGTTGTTTCGGATAAACTGGCAAAAGAGGTGGAACTTGGGAGAATGGCCGGACCATTCGCTCAACCCCCCGTTTCGTCTTTACACGTTTCTCCCCTTGGGGTGGTACCCAAAAGGGAACCCAACAAATTCCGGTTGATTCATCATTTGTCGTATCCGAAGGGGACTTCGGTAAATGATGCCATTTCTCCGGAGCTGTCTTCGGTGTCTTACACCTCCTTTGATGCCGCGGTCGGTTGGGTTCAAAGGTTTGGCCAGGGTTCATTGATGGCGAAGACGGATATAGAATCCGCCTTTCGTCTGCTGCCAGTACATCCGGACAGTCAGCATTTGCTGGGCTGCTGTTGGGAAGGGCAGTTTTACATGGACCGTTGTTTGCCGATGGGCTGTTCCATCTCTTGCGCATATTTTGAAGTGTTTAGCACCTTCGTGGAATGGGTAGTTAGGGAAGAGACTCAGTTGAGGTCGGTGCTGCACTATCTCGACGATTTTCTTTGCATCGGCCCCCCGGATTCTTCAGTTTGTTCAGTGCTGTTGCACACTTTGGAATCTATTGCGTCACGTTTTGGAATTCCTTTGGCGCCGGGGAAGACGGAAGGTCCTTCCACAGTCATGCAGTTTTTGGGCATTGTCATTGACACGCGTCTGATGGAATGTCGTCTCCCGAACGACAAACTGGAGGACTTGCGTCAAGGGGTGGCGGAGGCGGAGGCGGCGAGGAAGGTTAGGCTTAGGCAATTGCAGTCGTTATTGGGTAAGCTTAATTTCGCCTGCCGCATCATGCCTATGGGACGCATCTTTAGTCGTCGCTTATGTGCTGCCACTGCGGGTGTACTGAAGCCGCATCACTTCATCAGGCTTTCGCGTGAGCTGAAGGCTGATTTGAGGGTTTGGGGTGAGTTTTTGTCCACATACAATGGCAGGTCTTTATGGATGGCTCCGGTTGTGGCAGCATCTGACCTTGATATTTTCACTGACGCAGCAGGGAGTTCTGGTTTTGGGGCTTTCTGCCAGGGGGCTTGGTGCGCGGCGATGTGGCCAGAAGAATGGAGTTCGGCGGGGTTCTTACGTAATTTAGTGTTACTGGAACTATTTCCGATTGTGGTGGCGGTTGAAATCTGGGGCTACAAATTTCGGGATAGGCGGATCTGTTTTTACTGTGACAATTTGGGGGTGGTGGAGGTTATAACGAACTTGTCCGCTTCTTCTCCGCCGGTGGTGCGCTTGTTACAGCACCTGGTTTTAAAGTGTTTAAGTTTGAACTGTTTTGTACAAGCTGTTCATGTTCCGGGGGTTTTGAATTCCATTGCCGATTCTTTGTCTCGTTTCGTGGGAGAGGTTCCGGAGGTTGGCGCCGGAGTCGGAGCAACTGGGGGTTCCTTGTCCCGACAGGCTGTGGAGACTGGCATTGGAGTAGCTGCGGAGCTGCTACGTCGATCGGTGACTGAGGGTACGTGGGCGGCGTACTCGTCGGTATGGGGTGAGTGGTCTACCCTGGTAAGTTCGGTTGGGGGGGTGTTTCATCGCGTGATCACGTGGCTTTGTTGCTGTATTTTATTGGGACGGGATTTACACAAGGCAAGTCAGTGTCCACAATGAACAAGAGTTTAGCTGCCTTAGCTTTTCTCTTTCGGATGCAGGGCCTGGTGGATATGACAAAGGATTTTAGGGTGCGTCAGGCCATGAAGGGGTTTCGGCGGGGGAGAGTACTGCCAGATACGAGGCGCCCGGTCTCGTTTGAGTTGCTTCAAGAGTTGGTGGAGCTGTTGCCCGGGGTTTGTACGTCTGTTTATGAGGTGAGTCTGTTCAATGTGGCTTTTGCGTTAGCATTTTTTGGAGCGTTGCGCATTGGGGAACTAGTTAGCAAGAACAGGTGTGGAGTAGGGGGGTTAAGTTTGAAGGACGTAACCCTGTCTGGGGATTGTGTTCGGATTCATATTGGCAAGTCTAAAACTGATCAATTGGGAAAAGGGGTTTCCGTGTCGTTGTTTCGGGTGCTGCCGGAATCGGTTTGCCCGGTTTCTTCGGTGCAACGATATCTTGGGGTTAGGGGGTGGAGGTCGGGAACCTTTTTGATGCACAAGGATGGCTCATCCTTGTCGCGTTTTCAATTTTTGTCAGTTTTTCGACGTTGTTTGGAAAAGGCGGGCAGGGAGGTTTCCCAGTTTAATACTCACTCCTTTCGTGTGGGGGCAGCAACAGAAGCGGCTAGGTGGGGTTTGGGTTCGCAGGTAGTGAGACGTATAGGGAGGTGGGAGTCTGATCGTTTTAGGATTTATGTTCGCCCTCATTTGCTTTGAAGTTGCATTGAGTATGCGGGTGTGGTTCTATGTTCCTTTTTTGTGTTTCTTTCAGATCTTCCTCCTGGCCTGGTCTGGATTCTGGGGGATTCATACGTGTTCTGGGGGGCTGTTAGGGCTGATGTACGTCCTGAAGGGAGGCAACTGGGCATTTCTCGGAGTGAGGCTGTCTTAAATTGGTTGGGTATTCGTGGAATGATGTGGGGCCAGGTCCTTCCTGAATTTCACTATTTTTCCAGAATTGACAGGCCCCCAGATGTTCTAGTTTTACAGGCAGGGGGCAATGATTTAGGGGTGCGGGCTGCCAGGGATCTGGTGAGGGATATCAAATTTGATATTTTGCGCCTGCTACGGGATTTTCCCGGCTGCATTATTGTGTGGTCAGATATTGTGGCAAGAAAAGTGTGGCGGTTCGCCCGCTCCGTAGGCAGGGTGAACAAAGCCAGAATTAAGTTGAATAGGGAGGTTGGGAGGTTTGTGGCCCGGCTCGGGGGCATAGTAGTTCGACACAGGGAGCTGGAGGATCAGTCTGTTCGCTATTGGCGAGACGACGGTGTTCACTTAAATGCAGTGGGCATAGATATATGGTCCTTGGATCTTCAGGAGGGTGTGGCAAGGGCGTTGCAGGTGTGGAGGGATTCGCTTGAATGAGGTTTTCAATCAAGCTCACGTGGCGGTTCAAGGGGTCTTTGGGTGTCAGTACAAATTTTACATGGTCACAGGAGTAGTGGGGCCCATCTAAGGATGGCGCTTACATTTGTTAGCGGTGGTTCTCCCAGGAGATAAATCCCCTGGGGGAGGGGAATATGGAAGTAGTTGTGTTGTCCGAGTGTCCTCGAGCCTGTTGGGGTACAGCTGAGGATATAGACCGTTTACAGTTATAAAGTGTGCCTTTTTTAAGACACCCAAAGACCTCTTGCTGTTGTACATTATTTTGTTATTAAGGGTATGTGTTAAATTTTTTCATGTTTTTTGTTATTTATTATTTGGTTAATAAAATTGGCTGCTGTGGCCTTATAAAACCCATGTCACGCAGTCTGTGTCTTTAATTTAATGGTAAGACCCAAGGTTGACGAATCCTTTAGTCAAGTGAGACCCGTAGGAGAGAATAGACTGAGGGGATGCATGACTATGGGAGGAACAGGGGTCAGGGAACGGTCAGTCAGGTCAGTGGTGGGGCATAAGTTCAGCTCTTACCTGATTGGAGGTAGAAGTCAGTGGGGGCTGGATCCAGAGGTTGGGGTCTGGTGTAGGGGGTGGATTCTGCATCATTCGGAGAAGTTTGGAGAGGAGACATCTTCCCACCCTCCCGCCCTGGTGTTAGGAGTCAGCAGGCTGGATAGGTATGGGTTGTATTGGTATTTTAGGAATACGGGTGAAGGTGTTTGTGTGATTCAACCTTATTTTCAAAAAAAAAAAAAAAAAAAAAAAAAAAGAATAATAAAAACAATAAATAAATGAGGAATAAATTAAAAAAAAAAAAAAAAAAAAATATAACTCATGTTGTCTACGGTAAAAATGTAATGTTGTGGTGTATTTTCGAACTTGTCACAGCAGTTGGCGGTTCAAGGGGTCTTTGGGTGTCAGTACAAATTTTACATGGTCACAGGAGTAGTGGGGCCCATCTAAGGATGGCGCTTACATTTGTTAGCGGTGGTTCTCCCAGGAGATAAATCCCCTGGGGGAGGGGAATATGGAAGTAGTTGTGTTGTCCGAGTGTCCTCGAGCCTGTTGGGGTACAGCTGAGGATATAGACCGTTTACAGTTATAAAGTGTGCCTTTTTTAAGACACCCAAAGACCTCTTGCTGTTGTACATTATTTTGTTATTAAGGGTATGTGTTAAATTTTTTCATGTTTTTTGTTATTTATTATTTGGTTAATAAAATTGGCTGCTGTGGCCTTATAAAACCCATGTCACGCAGTCTGTGTCTTTAATTTAATGGTAAGACCCAAGGTTGACGAATCCTTTAGTCAAGCACCTGGGGAACTATTATTCGATTAAAGGACTTTTCCATCTTTCACATAAAATAGTATACTTGTCACATATGGTCTCAAATAATCATCAACAAGTTGACTTGCATGTTACGGTTTACATTCCACCTCTGAAATGATTGCCTAGGTGTAGCACAGACCCCAGACCGGGCTGGCTGTTTGTTTCCAGGTTTGATTCCATGATGAGCACATGGCAGCCAGGCACACCATAGTTCAGTCACAGAAGTAGGAAAACAAGCCTTGCATGTCTTTTTTGCAGTTTATTTGGCATGGGTGAGCCTTGAGATATTCCAAAACTAGTAGAAATGCAACAGAGGACATTTACCGTATAACTATTCTGTTTCTTTAGGGTGCCACCACTCATAAATTCAGAAGTTAAGAACTTTAGTGCAGGGGACCCCTCGGTAGAGGTATGACCAGAGCAGTGGCGGCTGGTGGTATATTTTTATATTTCTTTGGGGGGGCGGCAAACAATGCACCCACAGCAGCCCCCCTGTCAGTCGCCAGGTCACCTCCCCCCGGTCGGTCGGTCGGTTCACTGGCCCCGCCTCTGGCTCTAATCACCTGCTTAAAAAAAAAACCCCACTTGATATCCATGTGTCACTTCCATGTCCAGCGCCCGTATGTAGATTGGGGGGGTGGCACCCTATATGGACGGGCCACCATTGGAATACTGTCAAGAAAACTGTAGTGGGCTCTCCCAAAGGTGGTATGGACAGTCTCTAGGATCCTCAAGGCTAGTACACACTGTGGCCCGGGTACTGTAATACTTCCTGAAGTACCAGCCCACATCTGTACTGGATGTACTGGATGCCTATGGCCTTGATCCTCTGCAACACTTCCTGCACTGCTTCAGGGTGCTCTGGATGAGGGTCCCCGGACTCCAGCTGGGACTGGGACCAAAAAAAAGTATTTCTTCTGCCCTGTAGCTGACAGCCCAGGGGCCTCAGCTCTAAGGTTGACTATCCTTCCCCAGTGTTGTTCTAGGCCCCAAACTATTTATACCCCTCTCAGCTCCCTTCTGGTCACTGTCCTGACCAGGGACTGGCTGAAACTGTATGAATCAGGTCAGGATCTGCCTCTCCTACTCATTATATTCCAGAACTCAGTGGAAAGCAAGAGGAAGTAGCTGAACCTGCACCAACAGAACCCAGAACAGCCAAAAGCAATTGAGTACTGCTCCCCTGCTACAGGGAAGCCAAAAACTAAATTTACCTCAACTATAGCAACCTAACTAGGAGGGTATTACATAGGCAATACGCAGAATGTGGGTATTCAAGGGTACTTACTAAGCATATATTGCGTTGTATCTTGATCAATAAGGGCAGCTAAATATGCTCCATGAACAATCTCAATGAATTTGTTCTTTCACCATTTCCCTTAGAATTGGTCTCTTGGGAAATTGTGTTCATATTATGTATTGTGCATAACTACCACCTTGTTCCCTTTATTTGGTTTAATTACTATATAATGATTTTTTGGTAAATTAGAGACTGTTTTATTGTGTGACTATGTCAGATTAAAAGGCCCTTTATTGTCTAAGGATAGTTGCTAAACAACATGTTACTAGAGAAATTGAGCAACTATTTCTAGACGATAAAATTCTTTGTAATCTGACTCACAATATCAGTATAATATCTTGATCAATAACTGTGGGCAAATTTGTTTGACCAGTGTAGATAAAATGTCCAACCCTCATACGACTGCCACCATTATCATACTCCAAACCTGCCCCACTTATCATTACCTATGATTAACGAGACCACATTTGAGCTGGAGTATAACTGGCCATAGCAGCCTTTTTATTCACAAATATTCAATATATAAAACAGTTTTAACCATAACAAAACCCCCAAATATCAGTTGCTCCCCCCGGTAGTCATTGACTGTGTCAGGGCTAGGCTCAGCCCTTCCTTCTCTGAGCTGGCCGCTCAGCTGTCGGCTAATTGCCAGCTCCTTTCTCTCCACAGTGACTCAGCTGTTGATGATCTGCTTGTCAGTCCTGGCTACTTAAAGCTATCCAGCTCACTTCATCTCTGACTTCACCTTTGGTCACATCTCAGAGACTTTCTCCTGCATTCCTGTTGAAGTCTTGCTTGGCTGACGTCCCTTCTGGCTCCTGATCCTGCTTGCTGTACTACTACGTTGATCTCTGGCTCTCTGACATTGGCATTGGCTGACTACTATGTATTGACTATGCTTTCTCTGTTTGCCTTTTTATTATTATTAAACAAGTGTGATTAACTGTACTTCTGTCTCGGTCTGATTCATGGTTTCTGACAGACTGCACTTCCCAAAATAACTCTGTTCCACTTCCAAACTGCAGGCCTTTTTCCATATTAGGCCTCCAGCCATGTCACACCAGCTCGGAGACAAACCCATTACCCGCAGTGCCACCATTACCATCTTCCAGTTAACCCGTGTTAACTGAATACACCATGGGCCCATACCACCGATGGGTCCCCCACACTTCCATCTTGTAGGTTATCTTGTCACCATCAAAGACCACCACCGCCATTTCACTGTTGCCATGACATGTCCTGTTGCACCACCTGAAATTAAGAAGAATTAACACACAAAAACACAGGGATGGTGGGTGGGAAACTGCTCCTCTGAAACAGCCCCCTGCAGTGTTGCCAAACTAAACCCCACCTATTCCTACTTCTCCCCCCACTTCTGCACTATTTTTTTTTAAAGTGGTTGTAAACCCTTTTAAAAAAAACAACCTGCAAGACAAAGGCATAATGAGCTAGTCTGCATAGCAGACTAGCTCATTATGAATAACTTACCTGAGATCGATGCCCCCGCCGGTGGCCGACATCTCCCTGGGGGGTTACTTCTGGGTATCAAGGCTCCGGCTCTGTGACTGGCCAAAGCCGCTATTACGTCACTCCCGTGCATGCGCGTGGGAGCCGCCAGTAATGGCACAGTGCAACTGAAGCAACATCACGTACATGCCATTGCTTCAGTTTGCTTAAGTGTGCATGTGCCGATGACGTCGGCACATGCAAATACAGGGATATCTCCTAAACCTTGCAGGTTTAGGAGATATCCAGTGTAGCTACAGGTAAGTCTAATTATAGGCTTGCCTGTAGTATAAAGTGGTTGTAAAGGGTTTACAACCACTTTAACCCTTGCTGTTCCCTTATCACTCTCGTCATGCTGGGCCTCTGCTAGTTCTTTTCAATCCTCTTGCTCCAGGCCTCTCTTTATGAACAATCATAATGAATTTTTTGTTGAAATCTTTCACCTATTTTATCAGAATTAGTCTATACAATTTTTTTAATAATGCAAATCTCTTAGCAACGTGTTCATATTGTGCATTGTATATACTGTAACTACCACATTGCCCCTTAATTTGGTGGTTTCATTACTACATGATGTTTTCTGTAAGGGAGCTTGATATTGTGTCATAATGAAAAGCCTGCTAATTTTTATATAGCCACTTGCCCTCCTGAAGATTTACCCCCCTTCATGACCGGGCCATTTTTTGCTACACTGTGTTATTTTAACTGACAGTTGCGTGTTCATGCAACGCTGCACCAAAATGACATGTCAGATATAATAAAATATTTACAAAAATGTGAGGGGTGTACTCACTTTTGTGAGATACTGTGTGTGTGTGTATATATATATATATATATATATATATATATATATACTAGGCTGTATATTTGTATAAAATACACTGCCTGCATGCCACTTACTAACCTGCCTAATCGTTCTTCATTCATAATTACACTATATACAGCCGCAGAGTAAGCAGCCTTATATAGTGTGGTGCATTGACTTAGCCCCCTTGAGCCATGATTGGCCACAGGCACTCTGCCTTTGGGCAATTATGGCTCTCTCAGCAGAGAGCACTGTGATTGGCCAAAGCATGCAGGTCAGGTGCATGCTTTGGCCAATCATAAGACACCAATGCACTGCAATCTCACAGTGCATTATGGGGCGTTCCGCAGCGCTCAAATTTGCCGCAAATGCCCCATAATGTTCGGTATTCGCCAAACGGGCGAACACCCGATGTTCGAGTCAAATTTACGTTCCACTCGAACATCAGGCTTATCCCTAACTTACTAAGCATCTAAAAAATGTCAACCCCAAAACTCGTTAACTATGGAACAGGACCACCAAATATGGTGGTGAATACCTATGCCTTTGCAGTCTCTAAAACAATTGGTGGAGTAGGAGGGGAAATCTTGTGATCCTTGATAGGACCAGGTGCCACCTAGTAAGGACTTTGTAATTGGCTTCCAGGGCCAGTATATTTAGAGTTGAAGGTTAAGTTGATTGCCATATATCTGTCCAATCTTCAGGGTCTAATGAAATAATTGGATCTGTGGTCCAACGATTAGCATATGCAGGGAGGGAGGAATTGGGTGGGGAATTCAGATGACCCAATTTTATTTACTTTTGAAGTCTGGGTATTTTTTGTTTTAGTTTATTGTTTTTTTTTTTATTATTTGATTTTTTTTCATTTGGCTGTTATTCCTTCTGTTTTGCAAGATTTTTATTTATGCTATTCTTTAAGGAATTTCTCCAAATTCCTGTCTAGTGAAAGCGTTGCCAAAACTGGATTAGTTATAGAAATCACACATGCAGTCCTTATTATAGAGATCCCATTTGCAGTGCTTAGTTCGGAGAGGAGGAACAAGACATAATAGAAGCTCTAATCCTTTCCTACTAATGGAAAAAGTAGTCAAATGTTTTTGACTTGACAAACATTTCAATATGGACTCTCACTCTCTCATACTGGTCACTGGAAGTTCAACATGGCACCTCATGGCAAAGAACTTTCTGAGGATCTGAAAAAAAGAATTGTTGCTGTACATAAAGATGGCATAGGCTATAAGAAGATTGCCAAGACCCTGAAACTGAGCTGCAGCACATTGACCAAGACCATACAGTGGTTTAACGGGACAGGTTCCTCTCAGAACAGGCCTCGCCATAGTCGACCAAAGAAGTTGAGTGCACATGCTCAGCGTCATATCCAGCGGTTGTCTTTGGGAAATAGACATATGAGTGCTGCCAGCATTCCTGCAGAGGTTGAAGGGGTGAGGGGTCAGCCTGTCAGTGCTCAGACCATACGCTGCACACTGCATCAAATTTGTCTGCATGTCTGTCATCCCAGAAGGAAGCCTCTTCTAAAGATGATGCACAAGAAAGCCCCCAAACAGTTTGCTGAAGACAAGCAGGCTAAGCAGGGCCGGATTTGTCACAAGGCCACTGAGGCCAGGCCTCGGGGCGGCAGTGGTGCAGGGGCGGAGTCACTTCTGCGGCGACTTCGCGGCCGCCCCCCCTTTCAGGCAGCCCATTAAAGCCTATTAGGGGCACTGGCACCGATGTCCATAGAAAAGATGGCCGCGAGCCGACCACGCAACTGCGCATGCGCCGTTCCGAAGCCGGCCGGGCTCGGGAAAGCTTGTATGCGCTTGGCCAGGCGGCACATGCGCAGTAGGGTGATTGCGCCACCCGGCGCCATTTTTGAAAAAATCGTAGGTAGTAATGTTAGCGGTGCGGCAGCGGGGGAGAGAGATGACATCTCTCATTGCCCGCACCGCTGTTCCTCCATCTGATGGCAGGCAGCATGGCAAATGACATCCCCAGCTGGTGGCAGGCAGCGTGGCAAGTGACATCCCCATCTGGTGGCAGGCATAGTGGCAAGTGACATCCCCATCTGGTGGCAGGCAGCGTGGCAAGTGACATCCCCATCTGGTGGCAGGCAGCGTGGCAAGTGACATCCCCATCTGGTGGCAGGCAGCGTGGCAAGTGACATCCACAGCTGGGGGCAGGCAGCGTGGCAAGTGACATCCCCATCTGGTGGCAGGCATAGTGGCAAGTGACCTACCCTATCTGGTGGCAGGCAGCGTGGCAAGTGACATCCCCATCTGGTGGCAGGCAGCGTGGCAAGTGACATCCACAGCTGGTGACAGGCAGTGTGGCAAGTGACATGCCAATCTGGTGGCAGGCATAGTGGCAAGTGACCTCCCCTATTTGGTGGCAGGCAGCGTGGCAAGTGACATCCCCATCTGGTGGCAGGCAGAGTAGCAAGTGACATCCCTATCTGGTGGCAGGCAGCGTGGCAAGTAACATCCCCAGCTGGTGGCAGGCAGCATGGTAAGTGACATCTCCATCTGGTGGCAGGCATAGTGGCAAGTGACATCCCCATCTGGTGGCAGGCATAGTGGCAAGTGACATCTCCATCTGGTGGCAAGCATAGTGGCAAGTGACATCCCCATCTGGTGGCAGGCAGTGTGGCAAGTGACATCTCCATCTGGTGGCAGGCAGCATGTCAAATGACAAGAGATGGTGGCAAGTGACACACTCAGGGCCCCCAATGATTCTGCATTATGGTGAGTTGAACTATTTTATTTTATATTACAATGTAATGATATAAATAATGTTTTTCAATCATCCTGACACCATACCAACCATGGTGCTGGGGATGATTGAAGCACTAACACCAGCCATTGCCCTGAAAAATTGCCCACAAAAATCCTTACCCCTTGCGCGTTTACCCTGAAGTATTTTCAGTCTGTACAATTAAAGCCAGTTATTTTCAGTGTTCTCATGTGTGGAGATATGTTTTTAATTGATCTATTGTAGCAGTCATTGATAAAGGACGTGAATGGTGGTGTGTGTGTGGGGGGGGGGCATTGAAGGACTCGGCCTTGGGGTGGCAAAGGGAGTAAATCCAGGCCTGAGGCTAAGGGCATGGATTACTGGAACCATGTCCTGCTGTCTGATGAGACCAAGATAAACTTATTTGGTTTAGATGGTGTCAAGCGCGTGTGGCAGCAACCAGGTGAGGAGTGGGTCTTGCCTACAGTCAAGCATGGTGGTGGAAGTGTCATGGTCTGGGGCTGCATGAGTGCTGCCAGCACTGGGAAGCTACAGTTCATTGAGGGAACCATCAATGCAACATGTACTGTGACATACTGAAGCAAAGCACGATTCCCTCCCAGCATGAGACTGGGCCAGCATGAGACTGGGCCGCAGGGCAGTATTCCAACATGATAATGACCCCAAACACAACTCCAAGACGAGCACTGCCTTGATAAAGAAGCTGAGGGTAAAGGTGATGGACTGGCCAAGCATGTCTCCAGACCTAAATCCTATTGAGCATCTGTGGGGCATTTTCAAACGGAAGGTGGAAAAGCGCAAGGTCTCTAACATCCACCAGCTCCATGATGTTATCATGAAGGAGTGGAAGAGGACTCCAGTGGCAACCTGTGAAGCTCTGGTGAACTTCATGCCCAAGAGGGTTAAGGCAGTGCTGGAAAATAATGGTGACAACACAAAATATTGACACTTTGGGCCCAATTTGGACATTTTCACTAAAGGGTGTACTCACTTTTGTTGCCAGTGGTTTAGACATTAATGGCTGTGTGTTGAGTTATTTTGAGGGGACAGCAAATTTACACTGTTATACAAGCTGTACACTCACTACTTTATATTATAGCAAAGTGTCATTTCTTCAGTGTTGTCACATGAAAAGACATAATAAAATATTTACAAAAATGTGAGGGGCGTACTCCCTTTTGTGAGATACTGTATAGCACAATCATCAGGTTTTAGCAATTCCTTGTTAGTTTCACATTGGGAGGTGACTAGTTATAGCACTCATACTTTCAGGATCGTAAAAGTTAGCTGACTAACACCCAGTAATTACAGTACAGTACTTTCTTCTCAGAAAAAAGGCAGTCAAAACTGTCTGGGAGTTCCCCATTCTATAATGTAAGATGTGTATATGTGTGTATATATATATATATATATATATATATATATATATATATATACTGGTCTTAGGGACTGATTTACTAGTGTGTGTTCGCTTCAATCACCCAATCAACTGAAAAAGAAAAATAATTAAATGTTTTTGACAAGGTCCACTTCACACTTTAGTAATTTGCGTCACTTCACACACTTAGTAAATAAAGCCCAGAAGCAATAATAGTTTTGACTATCAGGATCATTTTGCAATTCCCCAAGGATGCATGCAGTTGGTCCAACATAGTGAACATTCTTGCAGGTTGCTTTAGAAGCTGTCTCCTTTGCAACCCCAGTTGTAGTATACATTGCTGTAATGAACATGCAGCAGTGAATGCATATAGAATTAGATACCTGTATGTCGTACTCTACTCAATAATCCACAACAAGCTCCCTGGGTGATGAATGATTCACTTTTATCTTTCAAACCGATCCTCAGTGAAATTAAAGAAGCTACTATGGAATACTTTAGACTTAATGCAGGTTCGGTCTCATCCCCAATAACATTTATGGGAGGCTTATAAAGCGGTCATCCGGGGTCGCGTAATTCGAATAGCGTCCCAGCGCAAGAGGGAAAGAGTTCAGGCCCGACGTAAGTTAGAACAGACATTAGAGGATTGCTCGACGGCCTTTAAATTATCCCCCACCCCTGCCAACCGCAGAGCTTTAGACAAAGCCTGTACCGACTTGGATTTATGCCTGACAGATGAGGCGGACCGCACCTTACGTTGGGCCCGCCAGAAATGGTATTCTAAGGCAAACAAACCAAATGCACAGTTGGCTAACAGACTGCGAACCTTTATCCCGAAATTTACTCCCATATACCTGCGCACCCGTCATAATATCCTTACGGGAAACCCTCAGCGGATTTTGGAAGAATTCCATTACCACCTTACTAAACTCTACTTCCCCCTAAATCATTCTTCAACACAGGGCCTGAATGGTTTTTTAAGTAAATTATCTTTACCTTCCCTATCGGATCCCCATATCTCCCTAATGGACCGAGATATACAGGTCTCTGAGATTCTTCAGTGCATTAAGGAACTGAAAGTGGGCAAAAGGCCAGGTCCGGACGGCTTCACTGCTTTGTATTATCAAAAATTTGCAGAGGTCCTGGCCCCACACCTAGCGACTATGTATAACTCGGTCAAAGGAGGTCATTCATTTTCGCCGGACTTGCTAACTGCCAACATAGTGATGATCCCTAAGCCAGACAAAGATCACTCTTCTGGGCAAATTTTCGGCCAATCTCTTTAATCAACATTGACATGAAGATATTGACGAAAATTCTGGCCAACCATTTGAATCCCTTCCTACTGCGCCTAATAAAAAAAGACCAGGTGGGATTTGTTCCCCGCAGTCAGGCAAGTGACGCCATTCGACGACTCCTCCAGATCCAACATATAGTGCATGAAAGGTCCCTGGGTACAATGTTTCTTTCATTAGATGTTAACAAAGCTTTCGACACCTTATCCTGGCCCTATTTGACACAGGTCCTTACACATTACGGTTTTGGCACCTCCTTTTTGGGTTGGGTCTCAGCAATATATCAATCCCCTCAGGCTAAAGTGCGGTATTATGGTTATGAATCGCCTACTTTCCCGATTAAAAGGGGAACACGGCAGGGGTGCCCGCTCTCCCCCCTCCTATTTATACTAGCACTTGAACCCCTGGCGGAGGCCATACGCTCTCACCCAGATATCTCAGGAGTAGAAATAGCAGGCACCGCACACAAGTTGTCCCTGTTTGCGGATGACATTTTATTAACCATTACTCAACCCAGAATCTCCCTCCCCAACTTATTCTATCTCTTAGACACTTTCGCCTCGTTTTCGGGCCTTTCAGTTAATCCGGCTAAATCTAAAGTGATGTCTATTAACCTTCGGCCTCCGGTAGTAGAAGCCTTGCAGTCGGCATTTTCGTTTCAGTGGTTATCCTCTTTACCCTATTTGGGTATTAAACTTACCCAGAAATATTCGGGATTATATCAGGCGAATTTTCCTCCGCTTTTTTGAAAGCTGGAGGCTATGCTGGCCTCTTGGTCCACACTCCCGATTCGTGGTTTGGCAGAATAGCGTCGGTACGCATGACATACCTCCCTAAATTGCTCTATTATTTTAGAGTTTTGCCAGTTCAAGTGCCTCCCCATATTATTCGAATACACCAACGTAAAATTATGCAATTTATATGGGGCAACAAGAGGCCCAGGATCAAGAGACAAGTGTTTACGCGCGCAGAGTCAATGGTGGCCTTTCAGTTCCTAACTTGCAAGCATACTATATAGCAGCGGGCATTGCCCCATTATCTCACCTTCATGCAAAGCAACAAATGCCACTATGGGCCACCATTGATTTGGTCAACGCACACCCAACACCTCTAGCTTCTCTTCCTTGGCTTCCCAAAGCTCATCGCCCCCCTACCATAGGTCCCTGTTTGGCTCATTCCCTCAAATTATGGGATGGGGTTAAATACTCAGCAGGCCTAATTTCTCCTCATCTCCCGTTACTCCGTCTCCTCCACTGTTCTTTATTTCAACCAGGTTGTGATAATCCGCTGCAATTTAAGTGGTGGTCCGTTAATGGCTTCATAGATATCCATTCCTTTTTCACCCCAACCAAGATCATCTCTTTCGCGGCCTTACGTTCTTTACATGAAATCCCCCTTAGGGAGCATTACAGTTACTTGCAATTTAGACATTTTCTCAGACAACTTATAACATCCCATTCTGCTCCCTTTGTCATGACACCATTTGAAAGCCTTTGTAGATCACGCCCCCAATCCTCGGGTTTGATTTCTCTAATATATACCGCAATAATTAACTCTAAGACAACACCATTGAGACCCTACCAACTCCAATGGGAGGCTGAGTTCGGGAAACAATTAGACCCGGAGGACTGGCATAGAATGACTACTGCGCTATCTAATTGTTCCAAGAATGTTCTCTTTTTAGAGAATGCGTATAAAGTCTTCTATAGATGGTATTATACTCCGGCTAAATTAGCAAGTTTCATCCCATCTTACTCCCCCCTATGTTTTCGCGGGTGCTCACAGGAGGGCACAATGGCGCATATTTGGTGGACCTGTCCCAGGGTCTGCAGACTATGGGTTAGACTATATGCACTATTACGTAATCTTTTTAATACTAACATAAAGCGGGATCCTTTTGAAGCCCTTTTATGGAAACCAATTGCGGAACTTCTTCATCCTGAACATCAGTTAGCAGCACAGATTTTCACTGCAACTAAACTTACCATAGCAAGAGCCTGGAAAACCCCGAACCTTAGTTTTGAAGCAGTTAAAAATACCGTGAATGATATCATGGTAAATGAGAAACTTACGGCCATATTGCTGGACAAACACGATAAGTTCCTCAGGATATGGCAACCCTGGGTGAATTACAATCGCCCATCAAGATTTGACCTAACGCTCCTTTCCTTATAATAAGCCTTCGTTCCCCCCACCCCAGGGTCCTTCCTTCCTTTCTCTTCTTTCTACCACCCTCCTTTTTCTACTTTCAATTTCTCTCTCCTTCTCTTTATTCAGGCCCTCGGGCTTAATTCTACAACGATCAGAAAATAATATAACAAACAAATTATTGCATTCAGAGGTATTTTATCCTCTCTGAGGTTATTCAATTTAATCTGAATTTATTACTGGTTCTTTATATTTTTTTTATTTTATATTTTTATTTTTATTCTGCTTTTTTTTTTATATATTTCTTCATGTAAAGTTATGTATTGCAACAACATTTTGCATTGTATTTTTTAGTTATTTATGTTTGTTTGCAATCATATTACTACGTACTGATATCAAACCGCTATGCCAGAATACGCGGCCTGTAGCTATCCCTTGGTATGCCGTCTGGTCTCAGCATTGAATCGCCTGTGTCCAGGCTTAAATCTTTGATCAATAGCTCCACCCGCTGGATGTCGGCAGCCTTATACCAGTTAATTCATGATGTATCCATCACTGTTTTGCACTTTTCTGTTGATATATATTTTCAATAAAATCTTTTGTACAAGAATTAGATACCTTTATGGAAAATAATTTCTATCACTAAGGTGACCCTTGAGGAACATAAAACCAGCTTAGCTAAATTCAAGCTTTGCACCGTGTTATCTATTTCACAGTGCAACAACCCATGAAGAGCATTGCTGTCCTGATGAAAACCCCACTCCGGACATGAGAAAAAAATGACCTTTGCAGTGGACCCCTCCAAATTTCAAGGGTTAAATGCTCTTTAAGTCTAGTGGTAGAGGAAAAAATCTGTAATATTTACCTTATTCCTCTCTCTCTTGATCTCTAGCACTCTCCTTAGGCCTTAGGTGTTGGTGGTACCAGAACACTGTAAGCCCTCACAGTTACTCTTGTTGGGTGCAAGAATGGGCCCTGCTGTGAAATATTATATAAGAATTGTAATTACATGTCCCTGCTAAACAGGGGCAGAAATATTGGGCCTTGGGTGGTGGTGGTGCCACAACACTGTAACCCCTTTAGATACTCGTGTTGGGCACAGGAACGGGCCCTGTTGTGAAATATTATATTAAAAGTTGTAATTACATGCCCCTGTTAAACAGGGGCAGAAAAATTGGGCCTTGGGTGGTGGTGGTGCTACAACACTGTAACCCCTCACAGATACTCTTGTTGGGCACAGGAACAGTCCCTGGTGTGAAACATGACTGCCAGTTTCTTGCCCTTCTGTGGCACCCCCTCTCTCTAGGCTCACGCTACTCCCTTCCTCAACCTTGGAACCAACATCGGAGCCTTCAAATCGCTGCGCATCCTCCAGCAGCATATAACTGACACTGTAGTCGAATAATTCTGGGAACTCCTCCATGCACGATGGTGGGGCTACAGAAAGAGTGACTGTGGACAAGGAGCCAGTGGAATAGGCCGCTTTGGCAGCTGCGTTGGAAGGCAAACTACTCTGAGCTTGGGTGACAGAGGAGGAGGAGGATGAGGACTGCTCTCGTTATCCACTCCACCAACTCTTCTGCATGTTGTGGTTCAATAACATGGCCAGCAGCAGTAAAAAAGGACAAGCATGACCCACGTCCACCTGCAGAGAATGCACCATGTCCACGACCACCACTGTTGGCTGTAGACACAGAGGCTGCTTGCCCTCTTTTAGTGGCCTGTGAGTGTCTAGTTCTCTTTGGTGGCCTTCCGAACATGATGTATTTTTTTGTTTTGCAACACCACACTACACTGTATTAGATACTGTGTACACCTCCTGAAGTGTATTAGAAAGTGTACAATGGCTGCACTGTACTGAATACTGTGTACACCACCAGAAGTGTAGTAGGAACTGTACAAACTATATTAGATACTGTGTACACCGTCTGAAGTGTATTAGAAACTGTACACACTGTATTAGATACTGTGTACATCGCCTGCACTGTATTAGCAACTGTACAACGGCTGCACTGTATTATATACTGTGTACACCACTAGAAGTGTATTGGAAACTGTACACACTGTATTAGATACTGTGTACGCTGCCAGCACTGTATTAGCAACTGTACAATGGCTGTACTGTATTATATACTGTGTACACCACCAGAAGTGTATTAGAAACTGTACACACTGTATTAGATACTGTGTACACTGCCTGCACTGTATTAGGAACTGTACAACGGCTGCACTGTATTGTATACTGTGTACACCACAAGAAGTGTAGTAGAAACTGTACACACTGTATTAGATACTGTGTACACCGCCTGCACAGTATTAGCAACTGTACATCACGGAATGCACTGTAGATATAGGCTACACTGAATGCAGAGTATATATATATATATATATATATATATATATATATATATATATATATATATATTAATACACCGCCTGAAGTGTATTAGAAACAGTACACCACTGAGTGCACTGTAGATATAGGCTACACTCGATGCAGAGTATATATTTATGGTCGTGGCCCTATGACCGAGAGAGATGTGGATCACATAAACACTTGACAAGACCTACAACATAAATAGACCTGAAGTGTGCCTTGGTGGTCTGGTCGGTATGCCAAGAAAAGTTGTCTGCAAGATTTATTTTTATGTATAACTGGCTGCCCTTCTTAGTTACAAGTTTTCACGCAAGTTGTCATTTTAGTTTTTTTTTACAAATATTTCAATTAGAAATCTAAATCAGATTTTTGTGCAGTACTAATTTTTGTCCATTAACCGTTGAAAGAATTTTTTTTTTCATTATGAACTGTTATTTTATCTTATGAGTTGATATTATGGGGTTGATTTACTAAAGGGAAAAAGACTGTGCACTTTGCAAAGTGCAGTTGCCCTCTGCAAGAGCAGTTGCTCCAGAGCTTAGTAAATGAGCAGAAGCTCTGCTGACTTCCATCATTCAATCATGTGCAAGCAAAAATGCTGTTTTTTTTATTTTCCTTGCACAGGATTGGGTACTCTTTGCAAAGTCAAGCCTTACCTCATTTACTAAGTTCTGGAGCAATTGCACCTGCAGAGGGCAACTGCACCCTGCAAAGTGCACAGTCTATTTGCTTTTAGTAAATCAACCCCTATAACCTCTGATGGCCCTTTTTCCCACTTTCCTCAATAGATTAAAACTCACAGCACAATGTCCAAGGACAGCCGTTGCCCACCAGCTTCCATATACATCCATTCGATGTATATTTATTCATTACAGTGAGCATACCTCTGTAGACTTCCTCATCTTCTGCATTCCCTCTTTTGTGTTTTTGGTACTCTAGCACACAACCTTATACTCTTAGCATCTTTACTCACGTTATTGTTTCTGACATAGATCCATATGCATACCCATACTCATTCAATTTCATATATTCCCCTATAGCCAATATGTCTTGCAAGATTTAGGGGTGACACCTTGGTTCACATCCTCCTTTCATCCCTTTGCCATGCCTGCCCAGCGTCCTGCCTTGGTCCTCCTTGCTGTGGTCTCCGTCCCTTCAGCTCCCGGGGGAGATGTTTTCCCGCTGACCCTCGTTTGGGATCGGACTCTGAAGCCAATTGTCTAACCAGTAAGTATGGGATTACCATTTTCGGCCTCATACTCTTGTCCCAATCATAACCTATACTTCAACACATATGTAAATTGTTTTTTTACAGACACCAGATGTACACATCAGCCCCTGATGATGCGAGTAGAGCTCGCGAAACGCGTCGGGTTAGAGATGTATCATGTATATCTGTACTATGTATACTTTGTGATATTATATCATTATGGCTATGTTTTAGAGGACTATTATGCTATGTTGCTTGTTTCATAATTGCTATTTATGATCATGTTTTATATTGGATGATGTTCATACTAATAAAATTGTTATCCTTTTTAAGCATTTTTGTTGACCTTATGACCACCATGGACACCTCACTCAAAGTCCCACGGGCGACTGTTCGGTTCTGCATATAGTTTAGGGATGGAGGTGTTCCATGTTATGGAGCAGCTTGTAGACTTCCCTTTTTTCTGACTTTACCCAGGTGGAAGACACCTAAATGCCCTGGTCTATTGCTGCCCCCAGATCTTTTGGCCAATATATATATTTTTTACCATCCACAACATACTTTTGGTTTCCTTTTGCTTGCTGGTGGACCTTGGCTCCCCTGCACTGCTCCCTTGTTATGGGCATGGCGGCTCATTTATCCCCGGGAGCTGCGATGCACAAATGGGGATTTCTCTCCCCTGCTGTCTCTCTCCCCCCTCCCTCCCCTTCGGGATAAGGGGGGGGGGGGGCGAAGCCACCATGTGCATCGGCGTCATGCTTCTTTGCCCGATGGGAGACTTCCGCTTCTCAGCGGCGTCCCCATCTCCATGGCAATGCATATCATCATAGGCTGGGGGCGGAGATCGCGATTGCGTCCTGCCGTCCTTCGGCGGGCGCATTGCGGTTCTTCCCCTTCACTGCCAGTTTGTATGACGTTAGGGGCAGAGGCCGCGGCGGATGTCCGGGTATTTAGGCGGGGGTTCAGGCATGGCACACTCTTTCCTCTTGGTTCCTTCACGCATTGGCTAGAGATTTCTCCACACTGGTAAGTTATAACTTATATACCTTATACTTATACATGCGATCCTTCAGCACTTTCCAGTCCATTTTATATGCACACTGCGGTATAGCAATCCCTATACATTTTTTGTTATACATCATCCCATTTGTTTACATCTCCCTTTTTTCTTTCATTCCAGCCCAATTTTTCCTTTTATCATCACTTCACCACTTCTATATTCTGCCACACTACCTCTTTTTTCTCCCATTCATTATTATTTTCATTTTTCTTTTACCTCCCCCCACATTTTCTTTTACTTTCTCCGTACAAATCCCCCCCATTTTTCTTTTCCCATATCTTGCAAGGAATCCCCATACTTGATATTGTTTGTATTCATTTACACAATTTCAGTCTGTAATGACAACTTTAGACCCATTATCATTCGATGTATATTTATTCATTACAGTGAGCATACCTCTGTAGACTTCCTCATCTTCTGCATTCTCTCTTTTGTGTTTTTGGTACTCTAGCACACAACCTTATACTCTTAGGATCTTTACTCACGTTATTGTTTCTGACATAGATCCATATGCATACCCATACTCATTCAATTTCATATATTCCCCTATAGCCAATATGTCTTGCAAGATTTAGGGGTGACACCTTGGTTCACATCCTCCTTTCATCCCTTTGCCATGCCTGCCCAGCGTCCTGCCTTGGTCCTCCTTGCTGTGGTCTCCGTCCCTTCAGCTCCCGGGGGAGATGTTTTCCCGCTGACCCTCGTTTGGGATCGGACTCTGAAGCCAATTGTCTAACCAGTAAGTATGGGATTACCATTTTCGGCCTCATACTCTTGTCCCAATCATAACCTATACTTCAACACATATGTAAATTGTTTTTTTACAGACACCAGATGTACACATCAGCCCCTGATGATGCGAGTAGAGCTCGCGAAACGCGTCGGGTTAGAGATGTATCATGTATATCTGTACTATGTATACTTTGTGATATTATATCATTATGGCTATGTTTTAGAGGACTATTATGCTATGTTGCTTGTTTCATAATTGCTATTTATGATCATGTTTTATATTGGATGATGTTCATACTAATAAAATTGTTATCCTTTTTAAGCATTTTTGTTGACCTTATGACCACCATGGACACCTCACTCAAAGTCCCACGGGCGACTGTTCGGTTCTGCATATAGTTTAGGGATGGAGGTGTTCCATGTTAGGGAGCAGCTTGTAGACTTCCCTTTTTTCTGACTTTACCCAGGTGGAAGACACCTAAATGCCCTGGTCTATTGCTGCCCCCAGATCTTTTGGCCAATATATATATTTTTTACCATCCACAACATACTTTTGGTTTCCTTTTGCTTGCTGGTGGACCTTGGCTCCCCTGCACTGCTCCCTTGTTATGGGCATGGCGGCTCATTTATCCCCGGGAGCTGCGATGCACGAATGGGGATTTCTCTCCCCTGCTGTCTCTCTCCCCCCCTCCCTCCCCTTCGGGATAAGGGGGGGGGGGGCGAAGCCACCATGTGCATCGGCGTCATGCTTCTTTGCCCGATGGGAGACTTCCGCTTCTCAGCGGCGTCCCCATCTCCATGGCAATGCATATCATCATAGGCTGGGGGCGGAGATCGCGATTGCGTCCTGCCGTCCTTCGGCGGGCGCATTGCGGTTCCTCCCCTTCACTGCCAGTTTGTATGACGTTAGGGGCGGAGGCCGCGGCGGATGTCCGGGTATTTAGGCGGGGGTTCAGGCATGGCACACTCTTTCCTCTTGGTTCCTTCACGCATTGGCTAGAGATTTCTCCACACTGGTAAGTTATAACTTATATACCTTATACTTATACATGCGATCCTTCAGCACTTTCCAGTCCATTTTATATGCACACTGCGGTATAGCAATCCCTATACATTTTTTGTTATACATCATCCCATTTGTTTACATCTCCCTTTTTTCTTTCATTCCAGCCCAATTTTTCCTTTTATCATCACTTCACCACTTCTATATTCTGCCACACTACCTCTTTTTTCTCCCATTCATTATTATTTTCATTTTTCTTTTACCTCCCCCCACATTTTCTTTTACTTTCTCCGTACAAATCCCCCCCATTTTTCTTTTCCCATATCTTGCAAGGAATTCCCATACTTGATATTGTTTGTATTCATTTACACAATTTCAGTCTGTAATGACAACTTTAGACCCATTATCATTCGATGTATATTTATTCATTACAGTGAGCATACCTCTGTAGACTTCCTCATCTTCTGCATTCCCTCTTTTGTGTTTTTGGTACTCTAGCACACAACCTTATACTCTTAGGATCTTTACTCACGTTATTGTTTCTGACATAGATCCATATGCATACCCATACTCATTCAATTTCATATATTCCCCTATAGCCAATATGTCTTGCAAGATTTAGGGGTGACACCTTGGTTCACATCCTCCTTTCATCCCTTTGCCATGCCTGCCCAGCGTCCTGCCTTGGTCCTCCTTGCTGTGGTCTCCGTCCCTTCAGCTCCCGGGGGAGATGTTTTCCCGCTGACCCTCGTTTGGGATCGGACTCTGAAGCCAATTGTCTAACCAGTAAGTATGGGATTACCATTTTCGGCCTCATACTCTTGTCCCAATCATAACCTATACTTTAACACATATGTAAATTGTTTTTTTACAGACACCAGATGTACACATCAGCCCCTGATGATGGGAGTAGAGCTCGCGAAACGCGTCGGGTTAGAGATGTATCATGTATATCTGTACTATGTATACTTTGTGATATTATATCATTATGGCTATGTTTTAGAGGACTATTATGCTATGTTGCTTGTTTCATAATTGCTATTTATGATCATGTTTTATATTGGATGATGTTCATACTAATAAAATTGTTATCCTTTTTAAGCATTTTTGTTGACCTTATGACCACCATGGACACCTCACTCAAAGTCCCACGGGCGACTGTTCGGTTCTGCATATAGTTTAGGGATGGAGGTGTTCCATGTTAGGGAGCAGCTTGTAGACTTCCCTTTTTTCTGACTTTACCCAGGTGGAAGACACCTAAATGCCCTGGTCTATTGCTGCCCCCAGATCTTTTGGCCAATATATATATTTTTTACCATCCACAACATACTTTTGGTTTCCTTTTGCTTGCTGGTGGACCTTGGCTCCCCTGCACTGCTCCCTTGTTATGGGCATGGCGGCTCATTTATCCCCGGGAGCTGCGATGCACGAATGGGGATTTCTCTCCCCTGCTGTCTCTCTCCCCCTCCCTCCCCTTCGGGATAAGGGGGGGGGGGCGAAGCCACCATGTGCATCGGCGTCATGCTTCTTTGCCCGATGGGAGACTTCCGCTTCTCAGCGGCGTCCCCATCTCCATGGCAATGCATATCATCATAGGCTGGGGGCGGAGATCGCGATTGCGTCCTGCCGTCCTTCGGCGGGCGCATTGCGGTTCCTCCCCTTCACTGCCAGTTTGTATGACGTTAGGGGCGGAGGCCGCGGCGGATGTCCGGGTATTTAGGCATGGGTCCAGGCATGGCACACTCTTTCCTCTTGGTTCCTTCACGCATTGGCTAGAGATTTCTCCACACTGGTAAGTTATAACTTATATACCTTATACTTATACATGCGATCCTTCAGCACTTTCCAGTCCATTTTATATGCACACTGCGGTATAGCAATCCCTATACATTTTTTGTTATACATCATCCCATTTGTTTACATCTCCCTTTTTTCTTTCATTCCAGCCCAATTTTTCCTTTTATCATCACTTCACCACTTCTATATTCTGCCACACTACCTCTTTTTTCTCCCATTCATTATTATTTTCATTTTTCTTTTACCTCCCCCCACATTTTCTTTTACTTTCTCTGTACAAATCCCCCCCATTTTTCTTTTCCCATATCTTGCAAGGAATCCCCATACTTGATATTGTTTGTATTCATTTACACAATTTCAGTCTGTAATGACAACTTTAGACCCATTATCATTCGATGTATATTTATTCATTACAGTGAGCATACGTCTGTAGACTTCCTCATCTTCTGCATTCCCTCTTTTGTGTTTTTGGTACTCTAGCACACAACCTTATACTCTTAGGATCTTTACTCACGTTATTGTTTCTGACATAGATCCATATGCATACCCATACTCATTCAATTTCATATATTCCCCTATAGCCAATATGTCTTGCAAGATTTAGGGGTGACACCTTGGTTCACATCCTCCTTTCATCCCTTTGCCATGCCTGCCCAGCGTCCTGCCTTGGTCCTCCTTGCTGTGGTCTCCGTCCCTTCAGCTCCCGGGGGAGATGTTTTCCCGCTGACCCTCGTTTGGGATCGGACTCTGAAGCCAATTGTCTAACCAGTAAGTATGGGATTACCATTTTCGGCCTCATACTCTTGTCCCAATCATAACCTATACTTCAACACATATGTAAATTGTTTTTTTACAGACACCAGATGTACACATCAGCCCCTGATGATGCGAGTAGAGCTCGCGAAACGCGTCGGGTTAGAGATGTATCATGTATATCTGTACTATGTATACTTTGTGATATTATATCATTATGGCTATGTTTTAGAGGACTATTATGCTATGTTGCTTGTTTCATAATTGCTATTTATGATCATGTTTTATATTGGATGATGTTCATACTAATAAAATTGTTATCCTTTTTAAGCATTTTTGTTGACCTTATGACCACCATGGACACCTCACTCAAAGTCCCATGGGCGACTGTTCAGTTCTGCACCAGCTTCCAAGCAACACTCTTCAGCAATAAAAGGACCCTTCTTGCCTCTGCAAACATTTATCTCCTCCCCAACCACCATCTGGGCAACCCTCTCCCAGGGATTCGCTGAGGTGAGATAAACATTCATAACTTCAGTGGCTGACCCTCCTCTATAAGCTCTATAAGTCATTCCCTCCAGCAAATGTCTTTTAGCTCAGATTCCTCCAGGCCCTCCACCAGGCACATGCTCGGGCCTAGCAACAGCTCTCAGTCAGTACACAAGCTGCCTTCCAGGGACAGCAACCCCAGGAGAAAAGACCCCTGAACAGGCCTCCTTAAACATTTATCTACTCCACAGCCACCTTCCAGGCTCCCCCTCCCAGGGATTGGCTGAGGCCAGATAAATATTCATAACTTCAGTGGCTGACCCTACTACTCCATCTCTGAAAGCTTCTTCCAATAGCAGACAGAAGCAATCTACCACCAAGCTTAAGGAAACCTGCCCAGACTTAGTAAATCAATTGCCACCCCACTGAGAACAGCAGAACCAAAAAAGCTAAATTTAGCTTGACTAGAGCAGGGCGCTACAGTGTGACTGGCAAGTCATGTCAATTCCTGCAAGGGCATGAAACTGTTTACACATGTCATGTATTTGCAAATACCAACGAATATCTAACTTTATCAGGAAAACCTGTTCGTATCAGTGTTGTTTTTTTTTTCCATTTATTACCAACACCATACAACTGTTTGAGGTTACTGTATTTCATAAATATCTGTGCAACTTCCTTCATGTGACATCAGAATGACACAGTAGGTCTCATATTGCCTTGATTTACCTTTTAATAGCCTGTGTTGTGTCAGGTCAATGAACAGAATTAAACTTTACAATTTGGTTTCTCATATCTCTATGGGACTCTACTGGTAATTCATATTCTGAATAATATAATAGGAGGGACTGGAATACGCAAAATGGGCATGGGAATGCAAAACTCATAGGTGGGAAGCAATAAAATTGGGAATTATAGTGGGAATATCTTGCTGTTGCAGTATCCAAGATATATAAGAAGACTTATGTCGCGTACACACGATTGGACATTCTGACAACAAAACCGTGTATTTTTTTCTGACGGATGTTGGCTTAAACTTGTCTTGCATACACACTGTTGCACAAATGTTGTCAGAAATTCCGATCGCCAAGAATGTGCTGACGTACAACAAGTACGACAGCACTATAAAAGGGAAGTTCAATAGCCAATGCACCACCCTTTGGGCTCCTTCTGCTAATCTTTTGTTAGTAGAAGTTTGGTGAGAGACGAATCGCGCTTTTCAGCCTTGTGCTTTTCAGTTTATTACTGCTCTTCAGTTTGTGCTTGTGGGTTCGTATCTGTTTTTCAGTGCATGTAGTCAGTTTGTTTCTGTTTTTCAGTGCTTTCTTATCCGCTCGTTTCTGATTTTCAGCTCGCTCTTCTCAGGCCTTTCTGATTTTCAGTGCGTTCTGTTAGTTCGTTCTGACCAGCCGACCATTTTGAAGCCATGTTGCGGTTACGTACACGTCATAGAGTTCGTGCTATGCAGGGCCTTGGTGTTGGGGTTCTTACTTTGACCCAAGCCCAGTCCATGAACAGGGTGGGGAGGAGTTCATGGACGAAGAATTGGTTGCTCCAGCGTGACCAATTCTCCCATATGCAATTGTTGCAGAATATCCAGGAGAATAATTCTGATGATTTCAGGAATTATCTCCGGATGACAGACCCTGTTTTTCACCGTCTGTTGGCTTTGCTGTCCCCTTATATTATGAACCAGGACACCTGCATGCGGCAAGCCATCACTCCGAAACAAAGGCTAGTCGCCACCTTGTGGTACTTGGCGATGGGAAGAAGTCTGCAGGACATCAAGTTCTCGACAGGCATCTCCCCCCCAGGCTCTGGGGATCATTATTCCAGAGATTTGTTCTGCCATCATTCAGGTCCTGCAGAAGGACTATATCAAGGTAAGTTTTATCCTTTAACATCACATTCTATGTATTTAATGTTTGCTAATCTATTGGATTTTTTTCATCATTCCCTAATTACCATGATTGTAACATGCTGTGAATGTCCTCTTTGTCCTCATGCATGCTGGAAGCTTTTAAACTTCCTTTTTTGTCCTTCATGCATATTTGCCTTTACTAACCTCCCCAGCATGCTATCCTGGGCCCATACACACCTAGCCTAGCCACTTAACAATGTATTTTGTCAGCTCCATAGTAGTGTTTTACCCTAAACACCCCCTAAAATGTGTACAAATGTTATTGTTGTCCTTAAATTCAGGCAGAGTGCAAGAGGCTTTTTTTTGGGGGGGCCCAAACTCATTTGGAACCCCCCCAACCGCTAAGTCAACCGATACCAATCCTCTATCTGCTGACTTAGCCAAACCCATACACACTAAACCTACCTCTTTTGTGGTCAGATTTATGGATAAATTCACCAAAGCATGTAGTGCAAGGGCCTGCCTGAATACTTTCAAATGCTACTGTTTAAAGTTTTGTTCTCCTACATACTTTATAGGTAAGAATGTAAAAATGTGCTTCAATTTGGACAGTGTGTATTCATATTTTTGGATTATGACACTTCTTACCTGTTCAGTGGGCTGCCAATAGTGTAATAAGGATGGGCTGGCCAAAGTAACACACATTATTTATGCATTCAGCTCCCAATGAAGTGGAGAGGGTTACCTGTCCAAAACACCCCCCCTAAAATTTTTACAATGGGCCATCAGAGGGGGTGAGGAATCTGATAAGTGGACCACATACTTTTGTCTTTAAACACTAATTTCAATAAATGTTATAATTATGTTGGCTAAGAATGTTTGTGTCTAATCTGCTTGCAATGTTATGTGCAAAAGTACTAATTATTTTTTTTCTTGTTTGACTCCACAGTTTCCTTCAAACCCACAGGAATGACAGACTGTGGCCTCCCAGTTTGCGCAGCAGTGGGACTTTCCTAACCGCAGAGGGGCAATCGATGGGAAACATATCTATATCATCCCATCCTCCCAACTCGGGGTCATACTATTATAATTATAAGGGGTTTAACAGTATTGTGATTAGGGATGTTGTGGAAAATGTTATATTAATGTGTTGTCATAAATCTCCCAGTGTCTGATCAACCACAGCCCGTTCTAAAGAACTGACTGGAGCAGTCCGACGCTGGCTGAGACCTGTTAGGTAATGGAAAACTTCCTGGTGTTTGGAGGGAGGTGTTTGCGGAGAGAGGACATGTCCGCCAGCAAAAGGGCCCCTGTGCAATGCACAGAACGATCGTCTGGTGGGGATGCGTTCGCTCTGCAAAGACATTATCGGTTTAGAGGTGTTTTGCTCTTGTCGCCCCTGGTATGCCTGATCAACATGTTTGGGGTGCCATGACCTACACCTGCAGATAATCTCTCATCCATGCACAAGGAACTTTAGTCATCGTCATTTAGTATATTGTATCATGTCCTGTAGTCATTGTTCATTGGTTGTTTTGTATTCTGTTGTTAAATCCTTATATGGTCACTTACATCCTGTGAGGTCATATCCTGTGAAGGAAACGATTGACTGTTGGGGCCAGGGCTTCCTGTTTGTGATTGCTTTTGTGGTCTTTTGAATAAAGGAGGCAGACAGAGCTGTAAAGGCCAGTCTTGCTGAGATGAGAATGTAAGAACCATGTGTTTTGTCTTGTTGGATGGCTGGGGCACACACCAGAGGATGGATACGATCAAAAGGTGAGATGCATTGCATTTATTTCATTAGACGAAATTGCTATTATGATTAGAAACAGGAGATTTGGCTGTGTGCTTTGCGTACAACCAAATTTCGATAACAGCATGGCGAGCCAGAACGTAGGAGTGAACAGAACCTCCTTCAGAATCGGATCATTAAGATGTGCTGGGGAGGGTCTGCTTCGCAAAAAGAACACATTTTTCGTCTTTTGAAATAATGCTGGAAGTTTGGTCGTATGTCTGGTGTGTGTGTGTGTGTGTGTGTGTGTGATTTGTATCTCGAATCTTTGTGTAAGGAGACTGTGTGTGTGTGTATGTGTGCCTGCTTGCGTGTGTGTGTGTGTGTGTGTGATTTGTACCTCGAATCTTTGTGTAAGGAGACTGTGTGTGTGTGCCTGCTTGCGTGTGTGTGTGTGTGTGATTTGTATCTCGAATCTTTGTGTAAGGAGACTGTGTGTGTGTGTGTGTGTGTGCCTGATGCTGTGTAACAAGTTTATAATGCAGATGTTTGAAATAGAAATGTATGAATTGATAATATTTGCAGCCTACAATGTGTGTGTGTGTGTGGCTGAGTAGTTTTGTAAGTAGCTGAACCTGTTTGTAAAGATGAGTTTAGTGAAGGGGCAGGCATTGTTGTTTTTGTATTGAAAGGGGCTACGCCCTGGGGGAAGGGAACTATAATGTTCTGAACAGACATTGCAAGCATTCACTGTCTGTATCTTTCAATGTTTTGGTTCCTGTGAAAGCTGTGAACTGAGTTTGAGTGTATGTTTCAGCCGTGTAATTGTGGGTTATGTAGCTTGGTTGTTTCATTGGATAGCATGTGTTCCGAAGTTGTGCTTTTTGTAACTTTAACACTTTTAGATGTTTGTCTAAGCGTTCATTTAGTATCTCAAATGTGTAAGTTTTTGGGGAGACATTTTTGGTTTTGGCAGGAAATTGGTTTTTGTCTGCTACTTCCTTTTGTTCTCTTGTTGTTGTTGTCTACCATGTGACTACGGTTGGCCATTTTCTTTTCCTTTGTGTGTGAACTTTGAAATGTTTATCCATCTTGGTCAGTTTTGGCGGGAAAATGCACCATTTTGTTGGGGTCTGGCCTTTGTTGTGGTCACCATGTGCATCGGCGGCCATTTTGAAGACCTGTGAGCTCCCCCTGGAGCTGCTCCATTGTGTATTCATTTGTGTGTGCAAAGCCATGTGCTTTAAGCTACAATCTGGCTTTTAGGCACCATTTTGTGAATTATTGGTTTTAAGTTGAAATGCCTGTCGCATATCCAAGTGCCCATGCATTGTTGGGACATCACAATAGGAGCTGTTTACACACTGTGGGGGTCTCAGGTTTCTAGGTAATAACATGGGGGGAGTTCTAACTCTCAGAGTCAAATAGTGTATTGTTTAAGAAATCCTGGTTTGTCTTGTCATTTGTTAATGTCGGCCATTTTTCTGTAGTCCGGGTTTCATTCACCATTTTGCCATGGACCGATTTTCGATTGCTGCAACTGCCTTTTTGTTTCTGCTGATTTTAGTCTTGAGCGAAATATCTCTGGGTTTGTACTGAATTCCATTTCCAGTAGAATCATTTAGGTTTTTATTCCAGTTGTTTTAAAGAAGTTTATGTTTCTAGTGAAGATTTCTAATGTCTTGATAGCTTCATATTTTTTTCTATTTGAGGCTTCCCCTCCCCCTCCCTCTTCCTACTCAGGTGTGCAACAGGAAGTTGGTGGGAGGGGCTTGGTGTCTTTTGACTTGTGTTTGGAAGGACGAAATCATTTTTTATTTTTAAATTAAATTAAGGTTTATACTGTGATACAGTTTTGGGTAGAGAGCAAACAGGAGGCATCCAAGTTATTGTTGTAATATCGAGGTACAGAGAGAAGCCATAAGATTGTTTTGAATAGTGGAGGATTTCATGGTGCTTTGTAGTTTGTCTGACAACACATTTATAGGGCTGCCAATAACCGGTTGTAGAGCATGTAAATGTGAGGATTAGTACGCTAGCATACCGGGAGGCCGTGTAAAATAATCGGAGAACGCCGGGTGCCAGTACTGTAAAAATAGTCACTAAGCAGTACTGATCCGAAAACTAGTGCAAGGGTGCCCTGGACGCAGGGACCGTCATAAGCGATTCGAATCGTCATGGGTAATGTTGGTCCATGCGTTTGGAGAAAAAAAATGAGGCTCCACACCAGTCAGACAGCTGCACTTCACATGAGATCTGTGTCTGGGGCTCCGGACATGAGACCCCTTAAAGTTTGGCAGATAGTGTCAGAGGGTACAGTAAGGTGTACTCCTTTGGAAGGTACTTTTGATGTCTGGAGGTACGAGACCCCAGAATAAAAATACCTTGGAAGTAGTTCAGCTGTGGCTTCAGAAATCTGTAATGTTGAGTGAGTTGATGGATGTGTAGTACACATTTGTGTGATTAAAATACACAGGCCTGTTTTTGAATTTTGTGTGGCTGGTCCATGCAAAGATTTCGAAATGCTCTCGTGCCTTTCAAATTGTATTCTTTTCTATCGCTAAAAGAATGAAGGCAGCATTCCATCTGTTCGTTTTTATTTTTAATTTTTTCGTTTTTGGGAACTATGAAATATCTCCCCCACATTTGTATCTAAATGTTTGTCTTTGTTTCAATGTTTGTATGTGGTAACAAGATGTTTGAACCTCCCGTGACAGCCCTCTTGCGTGTCGCGGCTGTTGTATTTTAGGAAAAAAAACAAAAAAAACAAAACGTGAAAGTAAGATTTACAGAGGGTTTAGTTATTATCGGTTTTGTGGAATGTCAGTGACAATTTACCAATGTACACGAATGTTGTATTGTTTACCATTCTTTGAAGGATAGAGTAATAACTTTTGTTTATAAGTATCTTTTCAGGTCCAGTTTCTGGAAGTGTGTGTACAGGTGTATAAGAAGGTAAAAGTATCATAGGCTATTTCACTGTTTTATTCTGCACCATTCTAAACCCTACATGTCTTCCTCCAGTTTGTAATGAGGAGGGAAGAAAAGGGGGGATGAGAGTGGTGAGAATAACACATTTTCAAACCAACAATACTAACCTTTGTAATTCTAACCAAGTTTGTGCCAAGACTGTCTTTCTTTGATAGAATTTGAATCAGCAAGCAGCAGTCTGGTGAAGTAGGCTCCCATCCCAGATGCTAAGAACCTTTTTGTCACTAGTTCCAGGTATTACACCCCGGATGGTAAGCCACGCACAGGTTATGCAGTGACCACAGTCCCGATGTCTGGGTTATTGTCATATGAGGTTTGTTTGAAGGTCAACCAAAAACAGAATTGTACTTTCCTCATTAGCTGTCACCTACATTCTCAGCTGATGGGGTGGGTGCAATCACTGTAACATGAACTTCAAAAGGTCCACCACAGGGTTCACAAGTCAATCCTGGACCCTGACACAATAACCAGTTTACATTCTTTCCAACCAGGTGACTGGGTCATTATAAAGAAGCTTGAGGGATGAGACCACACCAGCCACTGCAAGAAGCGGATCAACCACAAAGAGTAGAGGAGTATCTTTGTTCATTTATATTTTTTTGTTTAATAAATTTTGGCAAGGGTAACGATGGAAAGCATCCCAACTAGCTAAGAAAGAGAACAGGACACATGGTCGGGTATTAGTGCCCCAGCGATGACGGCGATACATGCTATATGTGACGTTCATATTGGTGTGAGGAGTTTTGACAAACTAGTAAAATCCAAACAGACACCTGTCAAAAGAACTTAACAACAAAACATTTCTAGAGGGTAAAATTAGTTATAATTTTAACAATAGCTCTGGTTCTTGCCGCTTTGGTATCGGGATAACGAGGTAGCCCACAAGTGTGCTACAACTGAAGTTTGGTATTAATGCGGATCTACAGCTTTATAAGGTAATTTCCCGTAAGGCAAGAGGTTCATGTGTGCTGGTGAAACTCATTCCAGCATCTTATGTCGTGGCCGATCGTGAGGATCTGATGGAGTGAGAGAAGGTAAGAATGGCAGGGACAGCTGGAAGGGAATTGCTTGTACACGGTGGGGGCTTGAGCTTATGAAACACTTGAACAATTTCTCATCCATTGAGGATGAGATGTTTTCATGTAACTGTTGAAGCTACAAGGAAGTTCCCACAGTCCAAGGGGGTTTCTGGGAATTCATAAGTAAAGATTGTTATATCTGGATCAGGGATAGTAGTGACAAAGTTCAGGCCCATATGGATAAGGTTTAGATCCCTGCAAGGCAAAGCCAGAGCTATACCTAGTGAAGGTTGGAATCCTTTTTAAGGGTTTGGGAATCGTTGGAGATTTAATTTTTATCTTGCAGCGGATCATAGTGAAGGAAGTAGGGGTATATATACTCATGTTGTTTTTGTTTCTATTCCTTCTATATGCCATGATGAGGTGCTCCTGTTGCCTGATTGGACGCATGACCAGAGCCTGAGCAGATGACCACATCTTCCCTGATGAGACGCCCCGAAGCCCGACCCACGTACAAGACAGAGGATCCCATACCGACCGGCGACTACTACAGCTCACCACGTCATCTCCAACAGAGTCTACATGTCAAGCCGTGTTTTACTTTTTATGGACTAAGAAGAAGATCAGGATTCATCGAGGGACACATGGGATCATATGACAAGAGGAGGGACTGTTGTGGAAAATGTTATATTAATGTGTTGTCATAAATCTCCCAGTGTCTGATCAACCACAGCCCGTTCTAAAGAACTGACTGGAGCAGTCCGACGCTGGCTGAGACCTGTTAGGTAATGGAAAACTTCCTGGTGTTTGGAGGGAGGTGTTTGCGGAGAGAGGACATGTCCGCCAGCAAAAGGGCCCCTGTGCAATGCACAGAACGATCGTCTGGTGGGGATGCGTTCGCTCTGCAAAGACATTATCGGTTTAGAGGTGTTTTGCTCTTGTCGCCCCTGGTATGCCTGATCAACATGTTTGGGGTGCCATGACCTACACCTGCAGATAATCTCTCATCCATGCACAAGGAACTTTAGTCATCGTCATTTAGTATATTGTATCATGTCCTGTAGTCATTGTTCATTGGTTGTTTTGTATTCTGTTGTTAAATCCTTATATGGTCACTTACATCCTGTGAGGTCATATCCTGTGAAGGAAACGATTGGCTGTTGGGGCCAGGGCTTCCTGTTTGTGATTGCTTTTGTGGTCTTTTGAATAAAGGAGGCAGACAGAGCTGTAAAGGCCAGTCTTGCTGAGATGAGAATGTAAGAACCATGTGTTTTGTCTTGTTGGATGGCTGGGGCACACACCAGAGGATGGATACGATCAAAAGGTGAGATGCATTGCATTTATTTCATTAGACGAAATTGCTATTATGATTATGCTTTGTATGCTTTGCGTACAACCAAATTTCGATAACAGGGATGAGCTTCGAGTTCGAGTCGAACTCATGTTCGACCCGAACATCGGCTGTTCGCCAGTTCGCCGAACAGCGAACAATTTGGGGTGTTTGCGGCAAATTTGAAAGCCGCATAGATAAAAGTCTATGGGAGAAATCAAAAGTGCTAATTTTAAAAGCTTATATGCATGGTATTGTCATAAAAAGTGTTTGGGGACCAGAGTCCTGCCCCAGGGGACATGTATCAATGCAATAAGAAGTTTTAAAAACAGCCTTTTTTTTGGGAGCAGTGATTTTAATAATGCTTAAAGTGAAACAATAGAAGTGTAATGTGACAGACCTAGCCGGGAAAGAGACTTTTGGACTGTATGCTAGCCTCTTGCCGATCGATCGGGGGGCCCTTGCATTTGGGGGAACGGTGCTCTTTGTGAGCTGTATGCCTGGGGACCCTTGAGGTGGTATTACTGTGGATTTGGGTCCTGGTCCCCCAGGACACACAGACTCTGAGGACCCTGGATTTGCCATATTGGAATAGTGGCTGATTCATAATGCTGGGACAGATACTGTTAGGAGATGCTGATGTAAATTCCAACACCTGTCTGTCTATTGTCTGCTAAAATGTGTATTGTAAATAAGTCTACTATGGGATCTAAGAGTCATTAGATCCCCATTGTTATTTGTGTTAATTAACTCTGCTATTGTGTGAAGAAGAGTCTATGTTGATTGTGATAATGTTGATTGGATTTTCTGAACTACAAGACGGCCAGTCTGGCCTAACGGTCATGTCTGAGTCATCTAGGCTGTCTAAAAGGATTAGTTAATTAGCTCATGTTAATTAGGTTAATTAGGTTACAGCTGTATTGTTAGAGTAATATGAACAGGAGGTCTGCACCTCCACTTTGAGTGTATAAAAGCCTGTATTTTGCAATAAAGGATTCCTGTTTGAACTTACATACAGCCTGCCTGGTGTTTGTTCTGAGCTATCACAACTGGACTAGAACGGCACAGAGCTGTAGTTCTAGTCCCGGAGCATCGGATGACCGAACCATCAGACGTTGCAATCGGATTCAATAGCTGCAGAGGAGTGTCGGGAGAGTGGAACCGAGCGAGCAAGGGGCTCGTTACATTGGTTGGCACCTGTGGGATTTGCTTTCCAGTTACTTGGACATTCCAAACCAGCCTGCAGGAGAGCCACGCTGAAAGACTTACTTGAGAGCCATGGAGGGAATGGTGGGATCGTGCTTCCTTGCCGTGAACACATCCAAACCATCACCTGGATCCAAGGTAGCAGGATAGCAGGAGAGGAGAAATACCAGCCACCATGGATGAGGAATTCAGAAGGAGGTTGCGAGAGAAGGAGATACAGCACAGAGGACCAGTATCAGAGCAGGTCCTGCTAGGATGGTTTGATTCTATCCGCTGTGAACTCTGGAAGGAAGTGCTAGCCTGTGAGCAGCGACACCAGGGAAAAGTTCTCCCCTCCATTCATGCGAGGTACTGGTCGCTGTATGAAGTGCGAATGCTGTTTTTGGGGGAACAGCCGAACCAGGAGTGGACAGCCGAGTTAAGCAGGCTGATCTGGGCAGAAATGCGGTTGGACGAGAGCTACAGAGCCCTCCAGTGGTATGTAGCCCAAGTGTGCCCATGGACAGCGGATGACAGCCCCACGGAAGGCTTTGACTAAGATGGCCTGGGATTGTTATACTGGAGGCTGTCCAGGGACCCTGACTTTGGAAGTGATCGGGAGTGGCGTTTGGAGGAAATAATGGAGCACAGAGAGCGGAGACTGAATGTCTCAGAAGTTCACTGGGCACTGGAAGATTTGGAGTTTCTGGCCATTCGGGAATGGGAGTTGGAGATCGCCAACAAACAGCTGTTAGACTCTGCTCAGCAGCAGGGTGGTGCTCCCTTTGCCTGGGACTATCATGAAATACCAGTTGACAACTATGAAATCCTGGCTGAAGAGTTGACAATGTGGCAGAGTAACGGTGAGCTTTGCCAACCTGCAACCGCAGCTATGGAGGCGGAGGTCTTATGGTGGATGCAGCAAGTGCTGACTGACCTTGATGAACCTGTTTCTGCATTGGATGATCTTGGATGGAGGAATGTGCTTGTCCAGCAGAATGCCAGAGAATCGGCAGTGGAAAATCTGAAGATTGCCATCCCCAAACCTGAAGTGCTGACAACAGGGCAGAGCTCTGCTAACCTCTGCCCAGCACTGATAGCATCTTCTGGGTTCCACGGAGAGGAGATGGTGAACCTTTATCCCCAGACACCAGTTGCAGAGACAGGGGATTTGATAGACTTTTCTGCTGAGGAAGAACAACCTGGTGAGCTTCCAGCAGAAGAGGAGCTGTTATTAGGGCCAAACTTCACTATGCTCTGCCCAGCACCAACAGAAGTATCTGTGAAGTTACAAGGAACTTCCCCAGCTGAAGCGCTAGCAACCGGACAGAGGGTCCAAAATCTCTGCCCTACACCTGCGGCGGTTCCGGAGGCCCAGGGTGAGAAGGAGGTGGTCACTTCCCAGCAGCAGATCAGGATACAGGGGGAGAAGGGAGAGGAGGTGTTCATCGTCCCTCCCCAACAGTTAACCGGAGCAGATAGTGTGGGGTTTCTCCAGGGAGAAGGGCCAGTCCAGGCCTCTCCCCAGCGGCAGATATGTTCTCTGAGAGAGGCAGAGGTTGGCTGGGTGAGTAATGCTTTGTTTGGAACAATTTGTTTGGGGTACTGTGTGGGTACAGGCATTAGAGGACTGGAACTACTGACTAACTTTGGAGTCAACCCGTCTGGGGTCTCCTCCTGTGTTAGTCTCCTGTCGAAAGGGGGGAAATGTGACAGACCTAGCCGGGAAAGAGACTTTTGGAGGGGACTGTATGCTAGCCTCTTGCCGATCGATCGGGGGCCCTTGCATTTGGGGGAACGGTGCTCTTTGTGAGCTGTATGCCTGCGGACCCTTGAGGTGGTATTACTGTGGATTCGGGTCCTGGTCCCCCAGGACACACAGACTCTGGGGACCCTGGATTTGCCATATTGGAATAGTGGCTGATTCATAATGCTGGGACAGATACTGTTAGGAGATGCTGATGTAAATTCCAACACCTGTCTGTCTATTGTCTGCTAAAATGTGTATTGTAAATAAGTCTACTATGGGATCTAAGAGTCATTAGATCCCATTGTTATTTGTGTTAATTAACTCTGCTATTGTGTGAAGAAGAGTCTATGTTGATTGTGATAATGTTGATTGGATTTTCTGAACTACAAGACGGCCCAGTCTGGCCTAACGGTCATGTCTGAGTCATCTAGGTTGTCTAAAGGGATTAGTTAATTAGCTCATGTTAATTAGGTTACAGCTGTATTTTTAGAGTAATATGAGCAGGAGGTCTGCACCTCCACTTTGAGTGTATAAAAGCCTGTATTTTGCAAAAAAGGATTCCTGTTTGAACTTACATACAGCCTGAGCTATCACAACTGGACTAGAACGGCACAGAGCTGTAGTTCTAGTCCCGGAGCATCGGATGACCGAACCATCAGACGTTGTAATCGGATTCAATAGCTGCAGAGGAGTGTCGGGAGAGTGGAACCGAGCGAGCAAGGGGCTCGTTACATGTAATATTCCTTTAAATTTCGTACCTGGGGGTGTCTATAATATGCCTGTAAAGGGGCGCATGTTTAGAACAGTCTGACAGCAAAATGACATTTCAAAGGAAAAAAAGTCATTTAAAACTACTCGCGGCTATAATGAATTGTCGGTCCGACAATACACATAAAAGTTCATTGATAAAAATGGCATGGGATTTCCCCACAGGGGAACCCCGAACCAAAACAGAAAAAATGCGTGGGGGCCCCCCTAAATTCCATACCAGGCCCTTCAGGTCTGGTATGGATATTAAGGGGAACTCCGCGCCAAAATTTAAAAAAAAATGGCGTGGGGGTCCCCCTCAAAATCCATACCGGACCCTTCAGGTCTGGTATGGATTTTAAGGGGAACCCCGCTCCAAAATTTAAAAAAAATGGCGTGGGGTCCCCCCCAAAAAATTGGGAGGGTCTGCGGGTGGGGGGCTTATCGGAACCCCAACCCCCTCTGACAACACGGTGAAAGCCACAGGGAACTCCCATGAATTCCCCGTGTGTCAGAGGAGGGTGGGGTCACCGAGTGGCCCCACCCTCCATTATATAAGAAATGTCAGAAGAAGCGAAGCATCACATGGCAGAAGACTCCCACTGAGGCGGATCTTGCGGACGGAGCGGAGAAGAAGCCTGGAGAAAGATGCGGGACGAGAAGAGCGGAGGAAGAAGAAGATGGAGAAGAAGAAGATGAAGAAGAAGATGGAGGAAGGAGAAGAACACTGAAAGAACACCAAAAGAAAGAAGATGGAAGAAGAAGCTGAAAGAAGAAGAAATTAATAAAGGACTTGTCAAAAACCGTCTCTTGTGTTTTTTAACCTTTTTGACACTTTTTTTGTGAAATGGTAGGGGTACATTTGTACCCAATTACCAATTCACACAGGGGTGGGCAGGATATGGGGGTCCCCTTGTTAAAGGGGTCTTCCAAATTCCGATAAGCCCCCCGCCCGCAGACCCCCACAACCACCGGGCAAGGGTTGTGGGGATGAGGCCCTTCTCCCCATCAACATAGGGACAAGCTGCTTTGGGGGGCTACCTCAAAGCACCCTCCCAATGTTGGGGGCATGTGGCCAGGTACGGTTCAGGGGGGCACTCTCTAATCCTCTCCTTTTTTCCTACGGCCTGCCAGGTTGCATGCTCGGATAAGGGTCTAGTATGGATTTTTGGGGGGACCTCATGCCATTTTTTAAAAAATTTTGGGGCGGGGTTCCCCTTAATATCCATACCAGACCTGAAGGGCCTGGTATGGAATTTAGGGGGACCCCCATGCCATTTTTTTAAAATTTTGGTTCGGGGTTCCCCTGTGGGAAAATCCCTTGCCGTTTTTATTAATGAACTTTTATGTGTATTGTTGGACCGACAATTCATTATAGCCGCGAGTAGTTTTAAATGACTTTTTTTCCTTTGAAATGTCATTTTGCTGTCAGACTGTTCTAAACATGAGAAACATGCACCCCTTTACAGGCATACTATAGACACCCCCAGGTACGAAATTTCAAGGAATATTACACTTTTATTGTTTCACTTTAAGCATTATTAAAATCACTGCTCCCGAAAAAACGGCCATTTTTAAAACTTCTTTTTCTATTGATACATGTCTCCTGGGGCAGGACCCAGGTCCCCAAACACTTTTTATGACAATCATTTGCATATAAGCCTTTAAAATGAGCACCTTTGATTATTCATATTCGTGTCCCATAGACTTCAACGGTGTTCACACGTTCTAACAAATTTTTTGCCTGTTCGCATGTTCTGATGCGAACCGGTGTTCGGCTCATCCCTAATTGTGATGTTGGCGGTGGTGTCAGCGACATACAAGTTTTTGTATGTGGACGTGTGGAAGAATGGCTGGATGTTGGATGGTGGAGTCATCAGTCAGACGGAGTTCTGCAAACGGCTCCAGAATGGCAGCTTGGGCTTGCCACCTGCAGAAGACAACGTGGCTGGTCTTTTGTTTGTTTTTGTTGCTGATGAAGCATTTGGGCTAGGAGAACATCTGATGAGACCATTTACCATGAGGACCCTCACCCCAGACCAAAGAGTTTTTAACTACCAGCTGGCTAGAACCAGAAGAGTGGTGGAGAATGCTTTCAGCATAATGGCCAGCCGGTTCTGCCTATTTCTAACACCAATCCACATGGCGAAATATAAACTCAACCATATTGTGCTTGCCTGCTGCATTCTGCACAATTTTCTACGTAAAAATGCTATGTGACCTTAGTTGGTCCTGATTTCCTGATCAATCAACCCTGATGGCACTTGAAGCTTACGTCCTGGCTTGCCCCCCTAAAGCGCCCGTGAAGTCAGACAAAAATATCTGGAGTACTTTGCGGGTGGGGGGGCATTGATATGCCAGCAAATGTGTGAAACATTTTTAAAATACATTTTTTTTAAATGAACTATTTCATTTGATTTACTGCTTGTGTTTCTTGTATCTGTCTTCTAGGCTCTATAATGGGCTTTTCTTTTTGGCCATTTTCTTCAATATGCAAACGTAATTTATTTGATACATGAGGTGACAATCTCTTCTTCAGCTAACTTTTATGTCTGCTACACACACATTGTTTTTGTTGTTAATGTATGTAATGCATTAATGATAAAAATATTCATCCTTTTCAGCACCATGAATTAATTGTTTTGAGTCCCTAAAATGGCCTGATTAGGGCCAATTTTAGAGCACTGTGGGGGTTATTTACTAAAGGCAAATTCACTTTGCACTACAAGTGCAGTGAAACTGCACTTGTAGTGCAGAGTGGATTTGCCTTTAGTAAATAACCCCCATTGTCCCTAAACTACAGCAACTTACTCTAAAAACTGATATTGAGCATTGAAATAAGAAGCCACACATTGTTGAGTATAAAACATTTTACTCCGTGCACATTCACATGTGCGTTAAAAAAGGGTTTTTGACCCCCGTTTTCGGCTTGATCGAACGGGGAGACCCCCCTGCACACTCCGCGCCCGCTCCGGTGTATTAGGAGGGCATGATGACCCGAGGACAGAAAGGAGAAGGCTCCAGGATGGATCCTCAAAATGGCGCCGCTCCGCCGTCCACACAGAAACGTGACAAGCTGAAGGAGGGACAGCACAAGCAGCAGAAAGGCTCTAAGGATGGCTCCGCTGATCACCCTAAGGATATGAGGTACTATGCTCAAAAACTGTCTGAAAAATCAGGCCTGGCTGCAGCACAGTCACTAAGTGAATGCCCTGACTTTAATGACACTGAGGAGGAAGAATGTGTAAGAGAACAGGGAGCAGGGGCCATGTTGACACAGGGAGAGGTCAGTGACGCTATAGCTGATGAGCTTGAGGAACATGAGGAGGAGGAGGGGAGTGAACAGCCCACACTGGCAGACATTTTAAAAGCAGTTAATAAATGTACAGCCTCTGTAAACAATCTACAAGTACGATTTGGTGGCCTCAAGGAGGAGGTCAGTCTCATTAGACAAGATATTCAGAAAATCCGAGAGCGTACCACTGCAGCAGAAAGTAGAATAAGTGAGCTTGAAGATAAACTTCCTACACTGATTAGAGAATCCCAATCCACCACACGCCTAGCAAGAGCTACGGATACCTGCGCTGAGGATTTTGAAAACCGTCTCAGGCGCAATAACGTGCGCATAGTGGGCTTACCGGAGAAGGTGGAGGGCCGTGACCCCACGCAATTCATAGAACAATGGATGGCTGAACTATTCGGCAAGGAGGCTCTCACTCATTTGTATGCGGTGGAAAGAGCTCACAGAATACCCACCAGACCTCTCCCGCCAGGAAACCCCCCCGCCCAATACTGGCCCGTCTCTTGAATTATAGAGACAGGGAAATTATCCTGAAATTAGCCAGAGAAAAGAAAAATATCCAGTACAATGGCACGCGGATTTCATTCTACCCAGATTTCTCGGCTGCAGTCCAGAAGAATCGTGCGCGGTTCTCGGAAATTAAAAAACGCCTGCAGAGAGTACAAGCCTCTTTGCAATGCTTTATCCTGCGAAACTCAGAGTTACACTAAGGGGCAGAGCACACTTCTTTGAGCATCCGGCGGAGGCCGCAGACTGGCTAGATGCTAATGAAAATGAGCTCCGTCAGGATAGGAGACCAGAAGCGGAGATAGATTGACATCCCTAACAAAGGCTCAGGAGTCTTTCCTTTTCTCTTCCCCTCGGATGAGGGTAGTGCCGGAAACATATATCGATTCATTTCATACAAAAATGCGAGTTCGATGATGAGATGAATCATGGCAATGTACTTCATAGCAAGTACCAACAAATATGTCATTGTTGTTCAGAACCCCGTGAGGGGCTGGAGGGACCGGTTGTCCCACACAGTTTTGTTATATCAGTTGACACACCGGTGTCGTGGATTACAAGAAATAGTTGCCCTTCAATGCGACAAGTGCATATTGATGAATAATTCATGTCAGAAGAGGCACTTTTGTTCGGTTTACGCACCGTTGTGCGTTCTAAGGTACTCCTACACACAAGTTTGTTCCAGAGCGATCGAGGTATCATGGTTTTTGGATAGAGCCGTAACTTTCCTTTTTTTACACTGGCAGATTCGTCACTTGTTAGCCCCTACAGGGTATGACATGATGGTCCCCCCCCCATGGATGGGAGGCAGAGGGGCAATATATGGTTTTTCCCTGTTAACTACCAACTAGTCAACCAAAAATGACGACAGTAACTGTCCTTTATTGGAATGTTCGGGGCCTGCAAGATCCCCTAAAGCGGACAATGGTGTCATCTTTATTAAGGAAACGTCTCCCGGCTATATGTGCCCTACAAGAGACCCACCTCACTGCCGACTCTCTGTCATGCATTAACTTCAGATGGGTGGGTAGGGCATATCACTCCACTCACACCTCGTACTCTCGGGGTGTGAGTGTACTGATACACGGCTCCATAGATTATGTAGAGTTAGATTCTGAGCTTGATGCCGAGGGGAGATATGTATTTTTATGTTGTAAATTGTTTACCTTTAAATGTATACTAGCATTTGTATATATACCCCCTCCGTATAATAATCTGTTATTGAGGACCCTGGTGACGTTCCAAATGAAGTATCCGGAGACACCACTATATGTCTTCGGGGACTTCAACAATTATACGGACTCAGTACTAGATAAGCACCCGCCTATGGTGGGAGGGAAGGGGGTACACCGCACGGCTCTTAGGAAATTTATTGAGGAAGTAGGATGGAAAGACCCCTGGAGAGCCAAAAACCCGGGAGTAAAACAGTTTTCTTGTTTCTCAAAAAGCTATTCATCACTATCAAGGATAGATTTGTGCCTATGCTCCGGTGCGGCTGAACGACACATTTCTGGGGTGACTTATGCTCTCAGGAGTGTGTCGGATCACTCCCCATTGATAGCGACTTTGGAGGTACGCCCCCCTTCTACGGTGGCAAAAGCCCCATGGAAAATGAACGCTTTTTGGTTGAGTCTCTTCCCTTCCCATGAGCAAATAGAATCTCATATAACAGACTTCTGGCGCCTACATGCGGCCGACGAACGGTGGCCTGTGAACTGGGAAGCCTTTAAGGCTGTCCTGAGAGGCCTTTTCATAACTGAAATTCAAGCTGTTAAAAGAAAGACACATGCTCAGAGGGAGAGAATTGAAAACATGGCAAAGGATCTGGAGAATAAATTTACCACAGATCTGACCCAAAGTAACAAAGAGGCGTGGCTCTCGGCACAAGATGCGTTGTATAAAATCACGACATCTACTGCAGAGAGGAAGAGATTTTTTCATAAAGCAGCATTTTATGAAGAGGGTGAGCACACTGGACGCCTGTTAGCAACCATTGCCCATGCCCATCAGACCTCCCCCTCTATTGGGGCCTTACGTACGCACCTTGGTGGGCTAACCAATTCCCCCGGACCAAATCTTAGCAGAATTGGTAGAATTCTATTCCTCCCTCTACGAATCTAAAAAAACATATACCCTAGACTCCTTATCTGAATATCTAGACAATATCCAGCTCCCCAGCTTACAAATGGCAGCTAAAATGGAACTTGACGCCCCTTTGACCATTGAGGAGCTGCAGATGGCGACCAGTCTGTTCCCCAATTCCAAGGCTCCGGGTGACGATGGACTACCCATCGAGGTATACAAACAATATGGCGAACATATACTTCCACACCTATTGCAGATATTTAATGCAGCGAAACAGAGTGGCAGCCTCCCTCAATCAATGACTAGAGCAAATATAGTTTTGATACTAAAACCCAATAAGGACCCTCTCGACCCGGGGTCATACCGCCCTATATCTCTTCTACAAACTGATGTAAAGATATTAGCTAAAGCATTGGCAGTCCGCATGAATAAAGTCATATCCAGTATAATCCACTCGGATCAATCCGGGTTTATGCCCCAAAAGTCGACTGCGATAAACCTCCGCAGACTCTTCCTTAATATCCAATCCCAGGCAGACAATAGGGGAGATAGAGCGTTGCTGTCACTGGACGCCCACAAGGCGTTTGATAGCGTCGAGTGGGACTATCTATGGGCAGTGATGCGAAAATTTGGAATTGGGGAGGGCTTTATTAAGTGGGTGCAGCTACTCTATTCGTCTCCTATAGCAGCCATTAGAGAAGGAGGAAGGATTTCATCACCCTTTAAACTATACAGAGGTACGAGACAGGGGTGCCCCCTGTCTCCCCTCCTGTTTGCCATGGCCATTGAGCCCCTAGCTGCTACGGTACGAGCTAATCCCTTGATACAGGGTTTTAGATACGGAGACATTCAGGAGAAGGTCATCATGTATGCAGATGACACCATGCTGCTGCTTGGTGATACATCTAACTCACTGACAGAAGCAATGAGAGTAATTAGACAGTTCGGGAAGTACTCAGGCCTAGTTATTAACTGGACCAAGTCCTCTCTACTACTGCTAGACCGTGAACCGTCCCCAACCCAACAAAATATGCAGGACATCCCAGTCTCGACATCCTTTAAATATCTGGGTATACAGATTACAGCCCGTATATTGGACTATGTTAATCTTAAACTAACCCCATTGATCAATAGATGTCGTGATCGGGTCAAAGTGTGGAGTAAATTAAAACTGTCCCAAGTAGGCAGAATCAACCTAATTAAGATGATCCTCATGCCACAACTACTTTATGTGCTCCACAACTCTCCAATGGTTATTACTCTGAAAAAGTTTAGAATCATCAACTCCCTTTTCCGTTCATTTATATGGCTTTCAAAACCCCCTAGAATTAAACTTGAGCAGCTACAACGTCCTAAAGACAATGGAGGCTTAGCATTGCCTAATCCCTGGGTTTATTATTTGGCCTCCCAGCTACAACACATTGCTAGAGTCATAAGACCCGGGGAGGACTTGGAGATGAACCTGAGAGACCCTTCGGCCCAAATACTCCGGTTCACTTCCAAGAAAGAGATAGTGGATGGTTTGGAGGCCCTACAATATAACAAATCCAATAAGCTCTTCCCAACCTACGCACTTATGCAGAAAATCTGGAACAAGGTCAGGATGCTGCAGGGGGTGGAGGGTTTCACCAAGTATAGCCCCATCTGGGAAAACAATCACTATTTAGAAATAGCTAAAATACCTTATGGCTAGGGATGAGCCGAACACCCCCCTGTTCGGTTCGCACCAGAACATGCGAACAGGAAAAAAGTTTGTTCGAACACGCGAACACCGTTAAAGTCTATGGGACACGAACATGAATAATCAAAAGTGCTAATTTTAAAGGCTAATATGCAAGTTTTTGTCATAAAAAGTGTTTGGGGATCCGGGTCCTGCCCCAGGGGACATGGATCAATGCAAAAAAAAGTTTTAAAAACGGCCGTTTTTTCAGGAGCAGTGATTTTAATAATGCTTAAAGTCAAACAATAAAAGTGTAATATCCCTTTAAATTTCGTACCTGGGGGGTGTCTATAGTATGCCTGTAAAGGGGCGCATGTTTCCTGTGTTTAGAACAGTCTGACAGCAAAATGACATTTTGAAGGAAAAAACTCATTTAAAACTACCCGCGGCTATTGAATTCCCCAAAGGGGAACCCCGAACCAAAATTTAAAAAAAAAAATGACGTGGGAGTCCCCCTAAATTCCATACCAGGCCCTTCAGGTCTGGTATGGATATTAAGGGGAACCCCGGCCAAAATTAAAAAAAAAAAAATGACGTGGGGTTCCCCCTAAATTCCATATCAGACCCTTCAGGTCTGGTATGGATTTTAAGGGGAACCCCGCGCCAAAAAAAAAAAAAAACTGCGTGGGGTCCCCCCAAAAATCCATACCAGACCCTTATCCGAGCACGCAACCTGGCAGGCCGCAGGAAAAGAGGGGGGGACGAGAGTGCGGCCCCCCCTCCCTCCTGAACCGTACCAGGCCACATGCCCTCAACATTGGGAGGGTGCTTTGGGGTAGCCCCCCAAAACACCTTGTCCCCATGTTGATGAGGACAAGGGCCTCATCCCCACAACCCTGGCCGGTGGTTGTGGGGTCTGCGGGCGGGGGGCTTATCGGAATCTGGAAGCCCCCTTTAACAAGGTGACCCCCAGATCCCGGCCCCCCCCTGTGTGAAATGGTAAGGGGGTACATAAGTACCCCTACCATTTCACGAAAAAAGTGTCAAAAATGTTAAAAATGACAAGAGACAGTTTTTGACAATTCCTTTATTTAAATGCTTCTTCTTTCTTCTATCTTCCTTCATCTTCTGGTTCTTCTGGCTCTTCTGGTTCTTCCTCCGGCGTTCTCGTCCAGCATCTCCTCCGCGGCGTCTTCTATCTTCTTCTCCTCGGGCCGCTCCGCACCCATGGCATGGGGGGGAGGCTCCCGCTCTTCTCTTCTTCTTTTCTTCTCTTCTTCTCTTCTTCATTTTCTTCTCCGGGCCGCTCCGCAATCCATGCTGGCATGGAGGGAGGCTCCCGCTGTGTGACGGCGCTCCTCGTCTGACAGTTCTTAAATAACGGGGGGCGGGGCCACCCGGTGACCCCGCCCCCCTCTGACGCACGGGACATGACGGGACTTCCCTGTGGCATTCCCCGTGACGTCACAGGGAAGTCCCGTCAAGTCACCGTGCGTCAGAGGGGGGCGGGGTCCCCGGGTGGCCCCGCCCCCCCGTTATTTAAGAACTGTCAGACGAGGAGCGCCGTCACACATCGGGAGCCTCCCTCCATGCCAGCATGGATTGCGGAGCGGCCCGGAGAAGAAAATGAAGAAGAGAAGAAGAGAAGAAGAGAAGAAAAGAAGAAGAGAAGAGCGGGAGCCTCCCCCCAATGCCATGGGTGCGGAGCGGCCCGAGGAGAAGAAGATAGAAGACGCCGCGGAGGAGATGCTGGACGAGAACGCCGGAGGAAGAACCAGAAGAGCCAGAAGAACCAGAAGAACCAGAAGATGAAGGAAGATAGAAGAAAGAAGAAGCATTTAAATAAAGGAATTGTCAAAAACTGTCTCTTGTCATTTTTAACATTTTTGACAGTTTTTTAGTGAAATGGTAGGGGTAAGAACCCCCTTACCATTTCACACAGGGGGGGGACCGGGATCTGGGGGTCCCCTTGTTAAAGGGGGCTTCCAGATTCCGATAAGCCCCCTGCCCGCAGACCCCCACAACCACCGGCCAGGGTTGTGGGGATGAGGCCCTTGTCCTCATCAACATGGGGACAAGGTGTTTTGGGGGGCTACCCCAAAGCACCCTCCCAATGTTGAGGGCATGTGGCCTGGTACGGTTCAGGAGGGAGGGGGGCCGCACTCTCGTCCCCCCCTCTTTTCCTGCGGCCTGCCAGGTTGCGTGCTCGGATAAGGGTCTGGTATGGATTTTTGGGGGGACCCCACGCCGTTTTTTTGGTTTTTTTTGGCGCGGGGTTCCCCTTAAAATCCATACCAGACCCTTCAGGTCTGGTATGGAATTTAGGGGGAACCCCACGTCATTTTTTTTTTTAAATTTTGGCCGGGGTTCCCCTTAATATCCATATCAGACCTGAAGGGCCTGGTATGGAATTTAGGGGGACTCCCACGTCATTTTTTTTTTTTAATTTTGGTTCGGGGTTCCCCTTTGGGGAATTCCCATGCCGTTTTTATCAATGAACTTCTATGTGTATTGTCGGGAATGCAATAGCCGCGGGTAGTTTTAAATGAGTTTTTTCCTTCAAAATGTCATTTTGCTGTCAGACTATTCTAAACACAGGAAACATGCGCCCCTTTACAGACATACTATAGACACCCCCCAGGTACGAAATTTAAAGGGATATTACACTTTTATTGATTGACTTTAAGCATTATTAAAATCACTGCTCCTGAAAAAACGGCCGTTTTTAAAACTTTTTTTTGCATTGATCCATGTCCCCTGGGGCAGGACCCAGGTTCCCAAACACTTTTTATGACAATAACTTGCATATTAGCCTTTAAAATTAGCACTTTTGATTTCTCCCATAGACTTTTAAAGGGTGTTCCGCGGCATTCGAATTTGCCGCGAACACCCCAAATTGTTCGCTGTTCGGCGAACTTGCGAACAGCCAATGTTCGAGTCGAACATGAGTTCGACTCGAACTCGAAGCTCATCCCTACTTATGGCTTTAAATGGCAACAATATGGGGTGTCCCGCATAGTCCACATACTTAAAGACGGTAAATTGAGACCCTTCTCGGAGCTCAGGGAGACTTTTCAATTGCCGGGCTCTATGCTCTTCTATTACAGACAACTTAAACATGCGATAGATGCACAGAGGGGTTCTGACATTTGGAACCTGCAACCCACCCCCATTTTCAACCACCTACTTGCCATAACCACTTATAGAGGATTTATATCTGACTGCTATACCATGCTTCTGAACCTTTTCCTAGGGGACGCGCCTATGAGAGTCGTATCCCACTGGGAACGGGATGTTGGCTCTTTTGAGGAGGAACAATGGGAGGAAGCCTTGCAGGCATTTCCCACGTGTTCGTTAAACACTGCTCAAAAGCTCTCACAGCTTTATATTATCTCCAGAGTACATTACACGCCGGCTAGATTGGTCCGTTTGGGACTGGGCACTGATTCTACCTGCACCAGATGCTCCAGAGATCATGGAGATCTCATACATCTCCTGTGGAGATGCCCAAAATTGCACCTCTATTGGAGCGAGGTCATTAACACCATTAATAGAGTTTTTCAAATAGTGATACTTTTGGACCCCAAACCATGTGTGCTGGGGATTGTGGATGACCTACTGACTGAGGATATCCTTAGGCAGGCTATTAGAAGGGCCTTGTTTCAGGCCCGCCTGCTTATCCTCAGGCACTGGAAATCCACGAGTCCTCCCACGGTGCAAGAATGGATTACACAAATGGGGGCCACAATCCGTATGGAAAAAATTATATACCAGCATAGAGGAGATTCACAAAAATATGAGAAACTATAGGCTCAATGGTTGGATGTACCAGGCCTAGCGCCAGTGGATTTAGTGTTTGATCGTTTATTCTAAAGATGGTCCTTCTTAGCTTCAATACACATAGGATGTATGATGTGCACTACATAACTAGCCAGTACGGTAGGAGATGATAAGTAAAGTATCCATTGAAGGAGCGTGGATTGCCCACAGATGGCTCTATCTGATGAGAGGTTTCTTCCCCTTTTTTTTTTTTTCTTTTTCCTTTTCTTTGCTTTCGATGTAATGGATTATATGCCCCCTTTTTTTTTTTTTTTCTTTTTTTTGTGCTTTTTTTTTCTATCCTATTGCATATGTAAGATGTGACTTATATTCTGTAAACTGCTGTATGCGCTCTGGAACTGTATACACTTATTCAATTTCAATAAAACCTTTTGTTTGTGAAAAAAAAGGGTTTTTGAACAAACATCTTTGGTGTATAACATTTTATGGTTGACACTAGAAATAGCCTTTTTTGTTAAGCAGGCGTGTTTAAAACCATAATTACATACACAACTCAGGAACTTACAAAGTTCAACTTTGAAAAATTGAAGGCAATATCAGATATTAGTATGTTCAAACTGTGTTTATCTTGCCTTCATCAGATGGGGTGATGTCACCCCTGTAAAAGACAAATTTTGAAGATGCACACAAATTGGGAGGCAAAATGTGGATTTTCCTTCTGATCCCATGCCTAATGTCAACATGTACTAGCTCCCATCATTTGGGATCAATTGACATGTTTCAGAGGTGCAACCCCTTCCTCTCACCTACTTGAGTTGCGAGGAAGGGGTTTCACCCACAAAACGCATACATTGATATCCCATGATGGCAGATAGCACATGTTGACACACAGTGTGCATCTTCAAAATTTGGCTTTTATAATACTTTAAAACTTGTTTCAAAAGAAAAAAATCCAAAATGGTACAATTTTTGTGTGGTTTAGATTCTGCCTAAAACATCAATGATGTTCTTAATTTTTTGTTGAACATCATTGATGTTTTCCTTTATCTTTTCTAAATCACGATTGCACACCATGATCTCCCCAATGAGGACGTGTACACTTGCACTGGTGAAATTAGTTTCTTCTTCCAAAATATACACATCACCTAAAATGAAAAAAAACACACCATGTTTTATTTTTTTTTTTTTTTTTCTTTTTTCTTTTTTTTTTTTGCCACCTCAGTGATTATAGTTGGAGACCTGATCCACTTTATCAGTGTCATCTATGTCTCTCCTTTTTTTTTCACATCATTTGTAGCTTACTTGACAGGTGTACATATCTTATATTCAATTTAACAAATACAAAAAGAAAAGGAACCCCAACCCCTATCCCTCTCTCCTACCCCACTCCCTCCCTCCCCCCCCGCACCTCTTGTGTACATTAGTTGTTATCTCTATTTTTAATCAATTCTTATTCTCAAACCTTCAGTAATACTCCATAGTTTTTTAAAGTCCTTCCAGTTTTGCCAATTGTTCCTCCCTTCTGCTGATTCAGCTTCACTTTCAGGTCCTCCTTCCTCCATATATCGAATCCCTTCTACTACATCAACCCACTCCCATATTAATGGGCCCTCTAGCTTCTGCCAATTTTTTGCTATGACCTTTTTTGCCGCATTCAACAGGTGTGGTACTAGGGTGTTTTTATATATTTTTACCTCCCCTCCTATTCCGTGGTGTAACACTGTCCAGGGGTCTAATTTAACTTCTATCTTAGTTATTTGCTTAATATATCCCAAGATTTTTAGCCAGTAACGTTTGATTACAGGGCAGTCCCACCAAATGTGGGCCATGTTTCCTACACCTTTACACCCCCTCCAACACTCCGATGTTTTGTCTTTTTGGTATTTACTTGCCTTATCCGGGGTAATGTACCAGCCTGTTAAGATTTTGTAGTTCATTTCGGCGACACTGATGTCAGTTGACGAACTGTGGGTCAGCTCCAGGGTTTTCTTTAATCTATTACTATCTAGCTGTACTCCTAATTCATTTCCCCATTTGGTGATAAATGGTGGTGTCTCCCTACTACTCTTCGCCAAGCCCAGTTTGTAAATTTTAGATATTATACCTTTAGTATTATTCAACACACATATCTTTTCCAACTCTGATAGCTCCTCCCCTGATCTTATTGGGTGTGGTAGGCGGCTGATAAAATGGCTTAACTGCAGGTATCTCCAGCGATCCAACACCCAAATATCTGTTTTGTGCTTTAATTCCTGAAACGTGGCTATCTTCCCCTCTTTAATAATATCTCTCAACTGTACTGTTCCCTTTTTTATCCAACTCCCCCCAATTTCCTTTTTACCAGGTGCAAAATAATCATTCTCTGAAAGTGAAATTAACGGAGAATTGTAAGTGTTATTTACTTGTTTGTAAACTATATCCCAAACTCTAAAAACCGCCTTTGTTAGTGAATGTGTATTTATATCTAATACCCTATAGTGTGGGGGGTTCCAAATCAAGTGTCCTAAGTGCGCCTTACTCAAACTATTCTCTATATTCACCCATCTTTTCTGTGTGTTCTCTCTAAACCACTCTATCGCTCTTGAAACCAGTGTTGCCCTATAATAACCCTGAATATCAGGTATCGCCAAGCCCCCTTTTCTTTTTTCCTGTTTTAAGATGTCAAAAGACACTCTAGCCCTTCTGTTTTTCCAAACAGCTCTCATAATGATTGATTTCAATTTTTTAAAATAGTACTGAGGGATATTCAATGGGAGCATCTGTAGTTTATAGGTGATTTTAGGTAATAATATCATCTTTATGGCGTTAATACGTCTGACCCATGAAAGTGGTTTAGTTGTTATCCTTTTGCTCTCCAATTTTATTTCATCTAATAGTGGAATAAAATTTGCTTTCTAGATCTTCCCTAATGAATTAGCCAGTTTTATACCCAAGTAATTTATTTCTTTTTTCCATATAAATTTAAATTCCTTTTTCAGCTTTCTTTCCTCCCTCTTTCCCAGGTTGATATTCAGGATTTCCGATTTTGCCAAGTTAATTTTGAAGTTTGATACTTCTCCATATTGCCTCATGACTCCGAGGACATTAGGCATTGAAATTCTGGGGTTGGTTATGAAGAGCAGAACATCGCCGGCAAAAGCCGCGATCTTGTGCTCCTCATCTCCAACCCTTATACCCCAAATATCCGGGTCCGCCCTAATCACTGACAACAGTGGCTCCAGGGAGAGGACGAAAAGCAGGGGGGACAAGGGACACCCCTGCCTCGTTCCATTTTCCATTTCAAAAGCCTCTGAAGGGGAGCCGTTGATTTTTATCGAGGCCGTAGGGTGGTTATACAGAGCGCGTATCCTATTAATCATTTTTGGACCTATGCCCATAGATTCCAGAGTTTGGAACATGAACCCCCAGTCTACTCTGTCAAACGCTTTCTCCGCGTCTATAGACAAGAGTAGACCTGGGGGTCCACTGTCCTTAATATGTTGCAGCAAGAGGAGTGCCCTCACGCCATTGTCTCGCCCCTCTCTTTTCGGGATGAACCCCACTTGGTCTGGATGTATCAGACCATTGAGGTCTCTTTTAGCCGATTTGCTAAGACTCTGGCATATAGTTTAACATCGGTGTTGATCAGCGATATCGGCCTATAGCTAGAGCATAGTGTAGGATTTTTCCCTTCTTTTGGGATAACCGTGATCTCTGCTCTAAGAGCTTCTCTACTCAGGTCGAAATCTCTGCCCAACCCGTTCATGTACTCACAGAGTCTAGGGGTCAATATTTCTTTAAATTTTTTGTAGTACCCACAGGTGAATCCATCGGGCCCCGGGCTTTTGCCTGAAGCTGATTCTGATATTGCTCTGTTGATTTCTTCTATCGTTATGGGGTTTTCTAAGATATCTCTGTCGATCTCATTAATCTTCGGGAGGTTGGCTTTATTCAAGAATTCTACTATTTTCCTATCCTTTGCTCCTCTTAGCCTTGTATTTTTAGCTACTGAATATAATTCACTATAATATTCCTTAAAAGATTCCCCTATCTCTTTTGTTGTATGGAGCATTTCTCCTTTACTATTTTGGATTTTTTCAATATAGTTTCTAGTTTTTTTCTCTCTTATTGTTTTAGCTAGTAGTCTACTACTCTTGTTTCGACTTTGATAGTTTTCTTTCGCCACCTTGTAAAATGCTTTTTTTGTTTCTAGATCTGTATAATCCTTTAGCTCCTCCCTTTTTTCCACCAATTTTTGATAGACCCTTCTCCCTTGGCCTGAGCCCTTCTTATGTTCTTGCTCCAGATCGTATATTTCTTCAGTTAGTTTTTTAATTTGTTCCTTTGTTTCCCTTTTTCTCATTGCCCCTATCTTCATTATTACTCCCCTTATGTAGGCCTTGTGGGCCTCCCACAGGGATGACCCTGAGATCTCTGCTGTATCATTCGTTGAGAAATATTGTTTTAGTTCCTGTTCTATTTTCTCTACATTTGATACTTCTTGTAAAAGATCTTCGTCAAATCTCCAGGTTATTGGGGTTCTCTGATTTTCTGGGACATACAATCTCATACTAACTGGGGCGTGGTCTGATATGGTAATAACTTCTATCTTAGCCTCCACGACTCTTTCCAACAATGAATGTTCCGTCAATATATAATCAATCCTAGAGTACGTCCCGTGCGCAGAGGAATAGAACGAGAAATCCTTCTTATTTGGATTCATAATCCTCCATACATCCACCAGTTGACACAAATGCAGCTTCTGTTTTAGTTTCTTCAGTTTCCCATTCATTGTCCCCTGCGCACGAGACGTACTGTCTACCTCTGGAGCCATGCACAAATTGAAATCACCCATCATAATCAGGCTACCTTCTTTAAACTCCATTAGTTTCCCTAATATTGTTCCAAGAAAACCACTCGGCTCTTTGTTTGGTGCGTAAATATTTGCCAGTGTAACCTTCCATCCCTCCAAGGAACCTTTCAGGAATATATATCTTCCTCCCTGGTCTATTAGCCTCTCTTCGACCTTAAAATTTATCCCTCTTGCTATCCCTATTGCCACTCCTCTCGCTCTTGATGTTATTGAGTCCCCATAAAACCACGTTGGGTACATATTGGACTTTATCTTACTCTTGGAATAGTATGTTAAATGGGTTTCTTGGAGGAACACAACCTCAGCCTTATATCTCTCTAATTCCCTCAAGATCTTATATCTCTTAGTGGGCTCATTAAGACCCTTTACATTATAGGTCGTAAAATTTAATTTTCTCATCTCCTCACTTTTTTTTTTTTTTTTTTTGATTTTTGTTGGATCTGTATTACTGAGCTATCCTGAATTCTTTCTTTGTTATCTTCTTTCCTTCCTTCTTCCCTCTTACTTCCTTGTACACCGGGTTCCCCTTTCCCTTCTCCTCTCCCCAACCCCCCCTCCCTACCCCTCAGCCACCCCCTGGCTCCCCATTCGCCCAGCGCCATGGATACCATGGAGCCTAACGAATCACATGTTTGAGGTGGGAGCCCGAGTGTGCCCTTTACCCCCCCCGCCTGGTGTTTTAAGCAGAGAGGGGCAATCCAGATACCACAGAAACTCCTCCTCCCTCCCGCCACCCTTCCACTCCACTAATCTACTAAACCAGCCCCCCCCGCCCCTCCCCCCCCCACACACGCCCCCAGTCACCCCTCCACCCAGCCCGGCAGCTCTGGTTCTTTCATATCAAGCCTATCACAGAAGTCCTTTAAATCCTCTGGGAACCTCAATCTTGCCGATCTTCCATCTCTAAAGCCCCTCAAGCATGCCGGAAAACCCCAGCTATACTTAATGTTTAGTTCTCTCATCTGATCTAATAAAGGCTTCAAAAGCCTTCTCCTAGCGAGGGTTTCGGGAGCGAGATCTGTATAGATTTGGATCTCTGACCCTTCAAATTTTACCGGGGGTTTGCCTCTCATTTTGGATAGGATTAGAGCTTTGTCTTCATAGTACCTAAAGCGAATTATTATATCTCTCGGCCTCTGGTGGTCCGAGTTGAATAATTTTCCAACTCGGTGAGTCCTTTCTATTTTAGGGAATTCCTTATCCTCCTCTCCTAACAGAGGCCCCAATATTTAGGGGATCATCCTTCTCAGATCTTCTCCTTTGTTTTCTGGGACATTACGGAGTCTTACGTTTTGTCTCCTATCTCGGTTTTCCTGATCCTCGATCTTGTATAGGATTATCTTCTGATTTTGTCTAGAAGTTTTAATTTGTTCTTTGAGGTTTATTATCTCCTTTTCCAATTCCTCCGTTTTTTTTTCCGTTGTTTCTACCCTTTCCAATAAGCTTCCCAGGTCTGCTCTCACCAGTCCTATTTCTACTTTTATTGAGAGCTCAAGGTTTTTGAGCATGTCTCTCATTTCCTCCTTTGAAAGCATTGGGGCACTTGTTCTTCTCTCTTCCACCCGACTTAAATCCCCTTCACTTTCCACTATTGAATTTTCCTTTGATTGGATCGTTTTGTCCCCTGTTTTATCTGGGGTTCCCCCTCTTCTTTCTGTCCTTGAACCTCCTTGGGCCCCTTGCTCCCCTCCTTTTGGACTCCCACCTTGGGACATGAACTGTTTTATTGAGCTTCCAGCTGTCCTATCCCTCGGCGTTTTTGGTGCCCCCCCTTTTTTTGTTGTTGCTTTATTCATTCCTCCCTTCTTCCTCTGACCCCCTGTTGGTTTCCCCAGGATTAACTGAACTTCCTCCCTCCTCTTGTAGGTATGGATCCTTCAGGGGTATTAGCCCTGATGATTATTTTCTGGGACCTGCTCCAGACAGTATGCCGTCTTTATACTATTAAGTTGTTCAATCAGGGGGGGGGGGTGGGAGAAACACCTCCCAGGATATAACCCAGGCCTTCTAGGGACCCGTACCTCAGAGATGCCTCGCTCTTATCAGTCCCCAATCTGGGATCTTCTGCCTTGGAACCCTTTTCACAGATTTGAAACAGGCTTCATTGCTCAACCAGGCTAAAGTACACCCCCAAAACCATGGCTTCAATCAATTTACTTCTGTCCCCGTTATGTCCGGCGAAATGTTAGCAGGTTATTAGTAATGACATTAGTGATGACGCCCAAGCTGAGGGATTCAAACCAAACAATTACTCCAGACACCTTGTCCTTCATTAACCTCTCATACCGTTATGGCAGGCTGTGAAGAAAATTTTCCTTATATGGTCATGTCTGCAGATTTCCAGTACAGCAATAGCTTTAGCTACTATCCCCCTTCAAATAACTTTTATCATCTTCATAACGGGTAGTGTAGTAGGGTCTTACTTATAATATCAAGGCTGAGGGTTTCAAACAGATACAGCGGCTTCAGCTGCCGTCTTTAGTCATTAGCTTCTGTCACCATTATATCAGGCAGTTATAGTAAAGTGTCACTAATACATATAAACGGAAATTGTAAACAGAGCTGTTCCTACGTTACCACCACCAGAAATCCAACGGGGTCTCACGTTGCCTGATGAATGTTGTGGTACGACAGAGGGGGGGAGCCGGGGGGGGGGGGGAAGGGGGGGGGGACGCCGTCAAATCCTCCCTTCCTCTCCGTCTGTGCTAAATCCGCAGCCGCCTCCCATGTCCCGACAGCGGCGTGTGGAGCGGCGTGTGGAGCTTCGGTAACCTTCCCCTGTTAGAATCTGGGGACCGCAGCAGCAGCGCTCGTAGTGGCGTTCGGGGATCTTCCTCCCCCTTTAGCCTGCGGGCATATCCTGTGTAGCAGCTGGATGGACGCGCTCCGGGGATCCTAGGAGAGTCTGCTTCTCCGTCTGACACCCTCACCTCCCTCCCTCCGTGATGCGCGCTACGTCATCACGCCCCCCACACCATGTTTTATAAATATGCAGGCATACATCTATTACCTGAAGCTGTGGTCCCTGACACTCACCTGTTGTGGTCACTGATTCCCCCAAATCATGTACCTCGGAATCCACATCCTCAGTTTGTGGTGTGGGGATTTCCCCTTCTTTAGGAGGTTGGGGGTCCCTGGTGTTCTCAGATGTCCCGACTATTTTCTATGTGAATAAAAAAAAGGTATACTTAGCACACAGATGTTTGAGGCAAGAAATAGGAATATGAAACATTGCTTGGAAGTGTCGTACAATTGTCTGTTTTGGGCAGAGTTCAAAGCTGAAGACTTGATTTTTTTCCCTTTCTTCAAGCTGGAATACTTACCTTTTTTGGTAAAGTTTCCCACATGGAGACACCCCTAGTATCCACTGGAGCACCCGTGTGGGACAACCTAAAAAGGGTGTTCTGGTGTCCCACACTAGTGCTCCTGCGTCCAGATGTGTAAACAGCTGCTGAGTGTCCTCTCCTTACACTGAATAAAATTTGCATTTCATTCTAGTTACAAACACATCTAGACAACAAACATCTTTTAATACAAATAGGCCTGAACAAATGTAGTTAACCTGCATCTGCCAAAAACATAGTATTAGTGGTGAACGAAGGATGTTTACTACGAACGATTACTGTGCCCGCGAACCTGAAACTTGCCATTTTAAATGCCATTTTAAACTACAACAGTAAAGAAAAGTACATAGAGCAGCCAGAAGTAAAAATAACTAGAAAAGCTACAATTTCTGGAGAAATTGTGTGAAATCTTCTTGCCTCCACCTGCACTAGTCTACAACTGGAGAGGGAGGAGTAACTGGGTAGATTGGCTTGAGTAACTGTTGTGTGGTTGGAGTTGCTGGAGTAACTGTGAAAAGTGTTAAAAAGCTTAGTATTTTAAAAAGTATAAATAGTAGTAAAAAAGTTGAAGAAGTCCCATCATTAGCTGAAAGAGCTGAACATTTTTTTCCAAAATGATTTTTTTTTTTCAAAAATGATTTTTTTTTAAAAAAATAATTTTTTTTTCAAACAGTATTTATTTATTTTTTTTTAAATTACTTTTTTTCAAAAATGTATTTTTTTTCAAAATTTTTTTTTCTTTTTTCAAAAATTTTTTTTTCAAAACATTTTTTTTTTATTTTTTTTTTTCAAAAATTATTGGTTTTTTTTTATCATAATGTTTTGGCTGATCATGGGGTGGTTATAATGTTTTGGCTGATAATGAGTGTTCATAAATTTGGCTAATCATGGGGTGGTCATAAATTATTTGGCTGATCATGGGGTGGTCATAATGTTTTGGCTGATCATGTTGTGGTCATAATGTTTTGGCTGGTGGTCATAATGTTTTGGCTGATCATGGGGGGTCATAATGTTTTGGCTGATCATGGGGTGGTCATAATGTTTTGGCTGATCATGGGGTGGTCATAATTTTTTGGCTGATCATGGGGTGGTCATAATGTTTTGGCTGATCATGGGGGGTCATAATGTTTTGGCTGGTGGTCATAATGTTTTGGCTGATCATGGCGGGTCATAATGTTTTGGCTGATCATGGGGTAGTCATAATGTTTTGGCTGATCATGGCGTGGTCATAATTTTTTGGCTGATCATGGGGTGGTCATAATGTTTTGGCTGATCATTGGGAGGCCATAATGTTTTGGATGATCATGGGGGGTCATAATGTTTTGGCTGTTTATGGTGTGGACATAATGTTTTGGCTGATTATGGCGTGGACATAATGTTTTGGCTGATTATGGGGGTCATAATGTTTTGGCTGATCATGGGGTTGACAGCTTTTGTCACCGCAAAAACGATTATATTTCGTGAACCATTTAGCAAAACGTTCCACAAAGTAATAGCACACCAATCGTGAACAATCCGCATGTTTCGGTATATTACTGTCTATGTAGTGCAGGCATGTCCAAAATCTGGGCTCGTGGGCCAATTGCAGCCCGCGTTCTGGTTTTGAGAGACCCGCCTGGTTATTTGGACATATATCTTTTGTGGTCCCCGACGATCTCCCAGCGCCAGGACCACAAAAGATGTATATGCCTTGGAGGGGACAGGGAGGAGGCGTGACGAGCACTGTACACACAGTGGCACTCGTGAGTGCATTCCTGGCAATGGTGCTGAATTCCTGGCAATGGTGAGTGCATTCCTGGCAATGGTGGTGTATTCCTGGCAATGGTGGGTGGTGCATTCCTAGAAATGGTGAGGCTACATTCATGGCAATGGTGGGTCTGCAGATGGGCACTTGTGAGGCTGCAGATGGGCACTGATCCTTATTTTGATTCACAGTTCTTTATTTAAAATTAATTTTTTTTTCCCTGAAACTTCGCTCTTAAAGTGAAGATGTGTTTTATACGCCAATAAATATGGTATATCCAAATAATACGCCCGAGATCATCTCTTTACTCACAGACAGCCACAAAGGCAAGAGAATTCTTGTTGGGCAGTGTATTCGTGCTTTGGACGAACAAACTTACATAGAATTTTAATGGTTTAAAGAATGTCAGGCAAAATAGTTGGCTCTCATGTATGTTCACTTCATCAAATCTGTCCCTCTTTGAAAAAAGTTTGGACACCCCTGATGTAGTGTAAAAGCTGTGGGAGGAGTTAGGGTGGTAAATTTGGCTATAATAATAACTAGAAAAGCTACAATTACAGTAGTCTACAACTGGAGTGGGTGGAGTAACTGGGAGGAGTGGCTTGAGTAACTGTTGTGTGGTTGGAGTGGCTGGAGTAACTGTGAAAAGTGTTAAAAAGCTTAATATTTTAAAAAATAAATAGTAGTAAAACAGTTGAAGAAGTTCCATCATTAGCTGAAAGAGCTGAACATTTTTTTCAAAAATTATTTTTTTTTCAAAAAATATTTTTTTAAATGATTTTTTTAAAATGTTTTTTCTTTCAAAAATTATTTTTTGTTCAAAAATTATTTTTTATTTTTTTCAGAAATGATTTTTTTTTCAAAAATGATTTTTAAAAAAAAATATATATATTTTTTTTATTGGGTGGTCATAATGTTTTGGCTGATCATGGGGTGGTCATAATATTTTGGGCGATCATGTTGTGGTCATAATGTTTTGGCTGATAATGGGGTGGTCATAAATTATTTGGCTGAACATGGGGTGGTCATAATGTTTTGGCTGGTCATAATGTTTTGGCTGATCATGGAGTGATCATAATGTTTGGCTGATCATAGGGTGGACATAATGTTTTGGCTGATTATGGCGTGGACATAATGTTTTGGCTGATTATGGCATGGACATCATAATTTGGCTGATTATGGCGTGGACATAATGTTTTAGCTGACCATGGGGTAGTCAGCTTTTGTCACCTCCCACTCTAGTTTTGAACATTTCGCCATTCATTACTATGGGACCAATTTCGCCGCAAAAATGACGATATTTCGTGAACCATTGGGCGAAACGTTCCACAAAGTAATAGCACACCAATTAAATGACATTGAGGCCGGATTCACACTGGTATTTTTCAGCTTTTCCCAAAGTTCCACAAGGTAATAGCACACCAATGAAATGACATTGAACATTTCGCCATTCATTCCTATGGGACCAATTTTGCCACAAAAACGACGATATTTCGCGAACCATTCAGCGAAACGTTCCACAAAGTAATAGCACACCAATCGGGAACAATCCGCACATTTCGGTATATTACTGTCTATGTGGTGTAAAAGCTGTGGGAGCAGTTAGGGTGGTAAATTTGGTAATAATAATAATAATAACTAGAAAAGGTACAATTTCTGGGGAAATTGTGAAAGTGTTCTTGCCTCTACAACTGGAGTGGGCGGAGTAACTGGGTGGGGTGGAGTGGCTTGAGTAACTGTGAAAAGTGTTAAAAAGCTTAATATTTTAAAAAGTATAAATAGTAGTAAAAAAGTTCCATCATTCGCTGAAAGAGCTGAACATTTTTTTCAAAAGTAATTTTTTTTATTCAAAAATGAATTTTTTTTCTTCAAAAATGAATTTTTTTTTCAAAGGTAATTTTTTTTTTCAAAAATGAATTTTTTTACTTCAAAAATATTTTTTTTTTCGAAATGATTTTTTTTTTTAAAGTAATTTTTTTTTCAAAAATAATTTTTTTTTTTCAAAAATATTTTTTTTTTTTTCAAAAATATATATTTTTTTTTCAAAAATATATATTTTTTTTTCAAAAATATTTTTTTTTTCAAAAATATATTTTTTTTTTTCTCAAAAATTATTTTTTTATTTTTTTTTTTCAAAAATATTTTTTTTTTTTTACATGGGGCGGTCATAATGTTTTGGCTGATCAGGGGTGGTCATAATGTTTTGGCTGATCATGGGGTTGTCAGCTTTTGTCACCTCCCACTCTAGTTTTGAACATTTCGCCATTCATTCCTATGGGACCAATTTCGCCGCAAAAACGTCATTTTGTGGACCATTCGGCGAAACATTCCACAAAGTAATAACACACCAATCGGGAACAATCCGCTCGTTTCGGTATATTACTTGTCTCTGTAGTGTAAAAACTGTGGGAGGAGTCTACAAGTATTATCAAGTCTAGCAGATGAAGTCACATGCATTTGGGGTGTCTCAGCATCTTGTGTTTACAACCACTGTTTCCTAGCAACGCTCATGCCCTGTTTATGCCTCCCAAATACTACTTCATCAAAACTGCCCCATCAGAATTACCCCATCAAAACTGCCCCATCATATTCCTCTATTATAAATCAGTACATGGTGTGTCTGTCCCCTCCCCCGGGCTCTGTAATCAGAGCTGAGAAGCTCCAGCCACCTCCCCCCCTGTGTATAACAGAAGCTTTGGTAACCATGGCAACAAAACACACACAGTACACGCTGATTAATGGCTAAAATTTCCTGAAATGACCTCTAAACAAATGGCCGTATTTTAAAAACTATACATCCTACAGCGAAGATCTTTATATTGTGAGAATCACAAGACCCAGACCTAGATTTTGATACATAGTATGTCTCTGAAATATTAAAATTAAAGGCACGGTCGCAGTTTAGAAATTGCCCTTCAAATTTGAAGGGGCTAGAGTGTAGTTTCAATGAATGTCAATGGACGGCGTGAGTTGCAAACAAATGGTCATATTGTGAAAACTATCAGGACTATGGCTTAGCCGTGGACATGTTTAGTGGCAGCAGGGATAGCTGAACGTTTTGATATAAGATTTGTGTAGGTGGGCTTGAAAATGAGGGAGTGGCGGCAGTTTAGAAATCATGTTCTGATTTTTCAGCTTTTGTCATCTCCCACTCTAGTTTCCCCATTCATTCCTATGGGACCAATTTCGCCGCAAAAATTACGATATTTTGTGAACCATTCGGCGAAACGTTCCACAAAGTAATAGCACACCATTCGGGAACAATCCGCACGTTTCGGTATATTACTTGTCTATGTAGTGTAAAAACTGTGGGAGGAGTTAGGGTGGTAAATTTGGCTATAATAATAAGAACTAGAAAAGGTACAATTTCTGGGGAAATTGTGAAAGTGTTCTTGCCTCTACAACTGGAGTGGGCGGAGTAACTGGGTGGGGTGGAGTGGCTTGAGTAACTGTGAAAAGTGTTAAAAAGCTTAATATTTTAAAAAGTATAAATAGTAGTAAAAAAGTTCCATCATTCGCTGAAAGAGCTGAACATTTTTTTCAAAAGTAATTTTTTTTTTCAAAAATGAATTTTTTTTAATCAAAAATGATTTTTTTTTCTTCAAAAATGATTTTTTTTTTCAAAAGTAATTTTTTTTTCAAAGGTAATTTTTTTTTTCAAAAAGTAATTTTTTTTTCAAAAATAATTTTTTTTTTTCAAAAATATTTTTTTTTTTCAAATATATTTTTTTTTCAAAAATAATTTTTTTTTAAAAGAAATTTTTTTTTCAAAAATATTTTTTTTTTCAAAAATAATTTTTTTTTTTTCAAAAATATTTTTTTTTTCAAAAAAATTTTTTTTTTTTTTCAAAAATGATTTTTTTTTTCAAAAATTATTTTTTTACTTTTTTCAAAAATTTTTTTTTTTTTACATGGGGCGGTCATAATGTTTTGGCTGATCATGGGGTGGTCATAATGTTTTGGCTGATCATGGGGTTGTCAGCTTTTGTCACCTCCCACTCTAGTTTTGAACATTTCGCCATTCATTCCTATGGGACCAATTTTGCCGCAAAAACGACGATATTTTGTGGACCATTCGGCGAAACGTTCCACAAAGTAATAGCACACCAATCGGGAAAAATCCGCACGTTTCGGTATATTACTTGTCTCTGTAGTGTGGAAAATGTGGGAGGAGTCTACAAGCATTATCAAGTCTAGCAGATGAAGTCACATGCATTTGGGGTGTCTCAGCATCTTGTGTTTACAACCACTGTTTCCTAGCAACATTTCCTTTTGAACATTTTGCCATTCATTCCTATGGGACCAATTTCGCCGCAAAAACGACGATATTTCGTGGACCATTCGGCGAAACGTTCCACAAAGTGATAGCACACCAATCGGGAACAATCCGCTCGTTTCGGTATATTACTTGTATCTGTAGTGTAAAAACTGTTGGAGGAGTCTACAAGCATTATCAAGTCTAGCAGATGAAGTCACATGCATTTGGGGTGTCTCAGCATCTTGTGTTTACAACCACTGTTTCCTAGCAACGCTCATGCCCTGTTTATGCTTCCCAAATACTACTTCATCTAAACTGCCCCATCAGAATTACCCCATCAAAACTGCCCCATCATATTCCTCTATTATAAATCAGTACATGGTGTGTCTGTCCCCTCCCCCGGGCTCTGTAATCAGCTGAGATGCTCCAGCCACCTTCCCCCCTGTGTATAACAGAAGCTTTGGTAACCATGGCAACAAAACAAACACTAACAGTACACTCTGATTAATGGCTAAAATTTCCTGAAATGACCTCTAAACAAATGGCCGTATTTTAAAAACTATACATCCTACAGCGAAGATCTTTATATTGTGAGAATCACAAGACCCAGACCTAGATTTTGATGTATAGTATGTCTGTGAAATATTAAAAATGAAGGCACGGTCGTAGTTTAGAAATTGCCCTTCAAATTTGGAGGGGGCTAGAGTGTTGTTTCAATGAATGTCAATGGACAGCGTGAGTTACAAACAAATGGTCATATTGTGAAAACTATCAGGACTATGGCTTAGCCGTGGACATGTTTAATGGCAGCAGGGATAGCTGAATGTTTTGATATAAGATTTGTGTAGGTGGGCTTGAAAATGAGGGAGTGGCGGCAGTTTAGAAATCATGTTCTGATTTTCCAGCTTTTGTCACCTCCCACTCTAGTTTCCCCATTCATTCCTATGGGACCAATTTCGCTGCAAAAACGACGATATTTTGTGAACCATTCGGCGAAACGTTCCACAAAGTAATAGCACACCATTCGGGAACAATCCGCACGTTTCGGTATATTACTTGTCTATGTAGTGTAAAAACTGTGGGAGGAGTTAGGGTGGTAAATTTGGCTATAATAATAAGAATAATATATATGTGAGATAACAGTAAGTGGTCTTGCTATGCAAGAACACTTAATAATATATATGTGAGATAACAGTAAGTGGTCTTGCTATGCAAGAACACTTAACTAGAAAAGCTACAATTTCTGGGGAAATTGTAAAAAGTGTTCTTGCCTCTACAACTGGAGTGGGCGGAGTAACTGGATGGAGTGGCTTGAGTAACTGTTGTGTGGTTGGAGTGGCTGGAGCTCCTGTGAAATGTGTGAAAAAGCTTAATATTTTAAAAAGTATAAATAGTAGTAAAAAAGTTGACAAAGTCCCATCATTAGCTGAAAGAGCTGAACATTTTTTTCAAAAATTACTTTTTTTTTCATAAATTATGAATTTAAAAAAAAAAAATTTTTTTCAAAAATAATTTTTTTTTTCAAAAATGATTTTTTTTCAAAAGATTTTTTTTTTCAAAATTGATTTTTTTTTTCATGGGGCAGTCATAATGTTTTGGCTGATCATGGGGTGGTCATAATGTTTTGGCTGATCATGGGGTTGTCAGCTTTTGTCACCTCCCACTCTAGTTTTGAACATTTTGCCATTCATTCCTATTGGACCGATTTCGCTGCAAAAACAACGATATTTCGTGAACCATTCGATGAAACGTTCCACAAAGTAATAGCACACCAATTAAATGACATTGATTCTGGATTCACACTGGTATTTTTCAGCTTTTCACAAAGTTCCACAAGGTAATAGCACACCAATTAAATGACATTGAACATTTCACCATTCATTCCTATGGGACTAATTTTGCCGCAAAAACAACGATATTTCGTGAACCTTTTGGTGATAGGTAATAGCACACCATTCGGGAACAATCCGCACGTTTCGGTATATTACTTGTCTATGTAGTGTAAAAACTGTAGGAGGAGTTAGGGTGGTAATTTTGGCTATAATAATAATAAGAAGAAGAACTAGAAAAGCTACAATTTCTGGGGAAATTGTGAAAAGTGTTCTTGCCTCTACAACTGGAGTGGGCCGAGTAACTGGGTGGAGTGGCTTGAGTAATTGTGTGGTTGGAGTGGCAGGAGTAACTGTAAAAAGTGTTAAAAAGCTTAATATTTTAAAAAGTATAAATAGTAGTAAAAAAGTTGAAGTCCCATCATTAGCTGAAAGAGCTCAACATTTTTTTTCAAAAATGATTTTTTTTTTCAAAAGATTATTTTTTTCAAAAATATATGGATTTTTTTTTCAACAGATTTTTTTCTTCAAAAATGATTTTTTTTTCAAAAATGATTGTTAATTTTTTTTTTTTTCATGGGGTGATCATAATGTTTTGGCTGATCATGTTATGGTCATAATGTTTTGGCTGATCGTGGGGTGGACATAATGTTTTGGCTGATCATGGGGGGGTCATAATGTTTTGGCTGACTATGGCGTGGTCATTAGGCATGTGCATTTCGTTTCGTTCCGAATCGAAATTCGGACGAATTTTTCATTATTCGGAAATTCGGATGCATCCGAATTTCCGAATGACAAAAGTAAAGAATTTAAATGAATCCGAAAAAAAACGAACGAATTCGAATCGAATTCGAAAACATATTCGAATCGAATTCGAAAACATATTCGAAAACATATTCGAATTGAATTCGAAAACATAATCAAATTAAAAAAAAATAGAAAACGTTTTTCTAAAAAAAACAATAAGGTAGAATATAAAATAATAAAGCAATAGAATATGTATATATATATATATATATATATATATATATATATATATATATATAATTTTTTTTTATTATTCTCTTCTATTGTTTTTTTATGCTTTTCTTTTCTATTATTTTATATTCTATAATAGTATTTTCAATTCAAATTCAAATTCATTCTATACGAAATTCGAATTTCGGAACATGGCTTCTGAAGTTTGAATTTCGTATAGAATGAATTCGAATTTGAATAGAAAAAATTAGAACAGAAAATAATAGAAACGTATAGACTATAAAAACAATAGAACAGAATAGAAGAAAATATAATATATATATTATATTTTCTTCTATTCTGTTCTATTGTTTTTCTAGTCTATTCTTTTCTATTATTTTCTATTCTATTCTAATCTTTTACATTCAAATTTGATTTCGGTCTATATGAAATTCGAATTTTGGAAGATGTTTATATATATATATATAATTTTCTATTCTGTTTCATTGTTTTTCTATGCTATTCTTTTCTATTCTATTCTAAACTTTTCTATTCGAATTTGAATTCATTCTATACGAAATTCGAATTTCGGAAGATGGCTTCTGAAAGTGGAATTTCGTATAGAATGAATTCGAATTTGAATAGAAAAGTTTAGAATAGAAAATAATAGACTAGACAAACAATAGAACAGAACAGAATAAAATATAATATATATAATTTATTCTATTCTGTTCTATTGTTTTTCTAGTCTTTTCTCTTCTACTCTATTCTAATCTTTTCTATTCAAATTCGAATTCATTTTATAAGAAATTCAAATTTCGGAAGATGGTTTTATATATATATATATATATATATATATATATATATATATATATATGTATATATGTGTGTGTGTATATGTATAATATATATATGTATAATATATATATATATATATATATATATATATATATATATATATATATATATATATATATATATATATATATATATAAAACCATCTTCCGAAATTTGAATTTCTTATAAAATGAATTCGAATTTGAATAGAAAAGATTAGAACAGAGTAGAAGAGAAAAGACTAGAAAAACAATAGAACAGAATACAAAAAATTATATATATTATAATTCGAATTTCGTATAAAATTAATTTGAATAGAAAAGATTAAAATAGAGTAGAAAGAATAGACTAGAAAAACAATAGAACAGAAAAGAATAAGATATAATATATATATTATATTTTATTCTGTTCTGTTCTATTGTTTTTCTAGTCTATTCTTTTCTATTCAAATTCGAATTCATTCTATACGAAATTCTAATTTTAGAAGCCATCTTCCGAAATTCGAGTTTCGCATAGAATTAATTCAAATTCGAATAGAAAAGTTTAGAATAGAATAGAAAAAAATAGCATAGAAAAACAATGGAACAGAATAGAAAAAAAATATAATATATATATTTAACCATCTTCCAAAATTGGAATTTGGTACAGAATGAATTCGAATTCAAATAGAAAAGCTTTTAGAATACAATATATTATATTTTTTTCTATTCTGATCTATTGTTTTTCTATGCTATTCTTTTATACTTTCTATTCTATCCTAATCTTTTCTATTGGAATTTTATTTCATTCTATACGAATTTCAAATTTTGCAAAATGGTTATATATAGTTTACTTTTTCAAATTCAGTTATTGTTTTTTTCGAATTTTATAGTTTTTTCGAATGTGGTAGAAATTTTTCGAATTTGACAGTTTTTTTCGAATGTGGTAGAATTTTTTCGAATTTGACAGTTTTTTTCGAATGTGGTAGAATTTTTTCGAATTTGACAGTTTTTTCGAATGTGGTAGAATTTTTTCGAATTTGATAGTTTTTTCGAATGTGGTAGAATTTTTTCGAATTTGACAGTTTTTTTCGAATGTGGTCGAATTTTTTCGAATTTGATAGTTTTTTTCGAATGTGGTAGAATTTTTTCGAATTTGACAGTTTTTTCGAATGTGTTAGAATTTTTTCGAATTTGATAGTTTTTTCGAATACAGTCGAATTTTTTCGAATGCGGTCGAATTTTTTCGAATGCGGTCGAATTTTTTCGAATTCGAATACGAAACGAAACGAATTCCGAAAACGAATGTAATGAATGCAATGAATTTAACTAAACGAATTAAGTTAAATAACGAATCGAAACGAAACTAAACTAAACGAATTTTTTCATCCTGCACATGTCTATTCTCGACCCAGAGTCCCGCTGAATCAGAGTCCCGCAATGCCTGCTGCTTGTGCAGGGTGTCTCCATTCCCGCACACCGCAAGCTCCACTGTGCATTGCAGCCGGCATCTCTCCCCAGCTGTCTGACCCACACAGTGCACTGCGGAGTGAACTGAACGCAATGTGCAATTCACATGTGACCCGAGTGCAGTGCAATTTTAGACCATTCATGTTTACAGTCTCTGACCATCTCTTGCAGTGGCAGCCCGTCCATTAGCCGAGGTTCACACTGATGTGATGCGGGAACCAGCGTGATTAAAGTGCTGGTTCCCGCATTGCATCTCTCCCACAGGGAACTGCCCTCTGCAAACCGCTGTGGGTGTCAATACATTGTTATTGACATTCTGATATATGGGGGAACTCTGTGCTGGCTGGGTTATATTAACCTGACCTTCATGTAAATGGAGAAATATGCGTGTAATATATAATATATATGTAATATATATATTTGATTAAAGAAGAATTGGTTAGAGAAAATTCTATAAACAGTGAATACATAGTTCATAGAATTTAAAACTCTTAATATATGCAATTTATAACAGTTAATTTTTTTATCACTTAAATTATTTTTCCAATTATGGATGTGAATGGGGCCTCATATTTCAGATTCGCCTAAGGCCTCACAAAGCCTAGAGCCGCCTCTGATAAAATCCAAATGTCAGCTGCAGGATCTTCCCACTATGGTTTCTTCTTTGAGCTGAGATAACAACATGTAACCAGGGGAAAAAGGTAATGGAAGGAGGAGCAAGGAGAAGGAAAGGGCATAAGGAAAAGGGACAGAACATAGCAAGCCCAGAAAACAATATAAAGTATGTCAACCTGTAAGTCATCATGAAATATAACAAATCAAATTCTACCTTTACTTAATTTTTCAAATTTTGGATGGCGTGGGAAAGGATTAAAACCCTATCAATATTGCTGCCTGTGTCCTCCCTGGGAAGATTCACCCTCTTTATTTGTGATTATTGGCACTGGTACAGAATGCAACAGGAAATCCAAAATGTTACAGTAGATGACTAGAAATCTTCCAACACGGATATCTCTTCTGGTAACAATTGTCTAAACAGGAATTTCCTTCACTTTGTAGAGATTTTATCTTACTCCCTACTTTCTATACATGAAATGAAACACAGACAGTAAAGAATAAACTGAAAAAAGGATTTGTTTTACATACACTAAATACTTTTTAATGTCATACTCAGACTTTGTGACATTCCTTTAAAGCAGATCTTCACCCAAAAGGGGAAACTCTGCTTGCGGCCCCTCCACTGCCACATTTGGCACCCTTTGGGGGGGAGCAAGTACCTCCGCTCCCCTCCTCCTCCTTCTCACGCAGCCATCCCATTCACAGAGCGCACTGCTCAATGCTGGTTTCACATAGTGGAGATGGCGGCGGATAGCTGACTGAAAAATTGGCTTGGGTGAAGACACCACTGGATTCCTGGACAGATAAGTGTCCTAATATTAAAAGTCAGCAGCTACAGTATTTGTAGCTGTTGACTTTTAATTTTTTTCTGCAGGAGCCTGGAGCTCCTCTTTAAGAATATCTATGTGTTCTATTCTTGGGACATTCCAATACTTGTCTGTTATCATTCACTTTTTAACTTGTAGAGTCAACATAGCTTACTTTTTAAGCAAAGATACAACTTTTTTCTTAATAAATTAAATATGCTTTCATTTAATTCTAAATAAATGCAAATGACAAAATGCCTAAAAATCTTTTTGCATGGTGATGTTTCCA